>NC_141874.1:497819194-498444194 GCF_056163025.1 Triticum urartu | reverse complement strand
TTAAAGGAGTGATACCCGGCGTAGAGGCCCGCTGCACGGGCTCATTAACATTGGAAGTAGTCTTTGGTTCACCGGATAACTTCCAAAGCAAAGACTTGATCTTCGACATTATCCCCTTTCGCAGTGGTTATCACGCGCTGCTCGGACGAACTACCTTTGCCCGTTTCAATGCAGTCCCGCACTATGCTTATTTAAAGCTCAAAATGCCCGAAATGTGCGGCGTTATGACAGTCAATGGAAACATGGAGTGCTCCCTCCGTACTGAGGAGCACACCGCGGCTCTTGCAGCCGAGGTGCAGAGTGGCCTCATTAAACCAAAAAAATCATCGGTCATCAAGACCCCGGACACTGCTAAGCGAGTCCGGCCTACTCTGCAGAATGACAGCTCGGTAGATCCAGAGCTGGACTAGCAGTTTCGCCTCCGCCGATCGCCCCATAACACCGCGGCATACGTACCACGCGTGCATAATTACGCACTTAAAATACCCTGGGCAACGACGGAGGCACGCTGCGGAAAGGGTCTATAGTGCGGCTTGACCCTATTTGGACCATAGCCTTGTTTTTTCTCTTCTTTCTTTTTACTCTCTCATACCGCAGGTTCATTAAAACCTAGCTACCTTACGGTCGTGCAAGGGCTCTTCTCCAGACCCCTTCTGTATAAACGACTGTCGATGGCTCCTCTCAAAGGACTTTATACCAAGGAGAAATGGCGCAGACGTGCGGCGGGGCATCAATGGGATCTTCAGGACTACCTTTTATTTTCAGGCCCTGTATACAGCTTCCCCTTGTGTACAAATTCTCGGCATGTAAAATAGCCTTGATGTCCATGGCATTATCTGTAATAACACGTCTTGACATATTCATCAGAGCATAAAGGAAACAGTTGATAGCCAACCCCTGTTTGGTATTGGTTTAATTACCACATGTATTCCCTTCTTACTTCAGATTGCCGCACATGCTTTGGCTCGGCCTAAATGCTAGGGGCTCCATTTGGCCATGTATATTTTCAAAAGTCCAAACACCTCTAGGGTATACTTCGGCGTCTCGAATATTGCACTATATGCATCAGCTCCAAATCATGTCTTTGGTCTATAGTTGGGTTACCCGGCTCCTGTGATTACCACCTTACGTTCTGCTAGTTCGGCTAAGATAGTAAAGGGAGAACTACTACGATTGTGTTTCTGGTTCGTCCGGTTAAACACCTCAGTAGAGAAAGTCGAAAACTGACGGTCATGAATGGCGAGAGCTGATCGGCGATTCGGCGACTTACTGCAAATCATTAGCGATTTACCCCATGTTATATGAAGGGCTGGTCTTCACCCAGTCATGCGACAAAGGCATCCTAGTTCGGACGGCCGCATACGCACCAAGGGCTAGTACTTAGCCCCACCGTCAAACTCCTATGGCGAAGTGAAAGTAATAAAGCCATATAGTCTGATTGCCTGGTTTGCTGCGCAGATACCTCCTTTATGGACCAAGACGTTGGGTCAAGTGTGATCACGCGCTATACCGAACACCCCTGTAGCATCTACGTGGGGCTGCCGACAACTGGCAAAATTTCAGAGTTAAAACGGTCGCACAAGAGGAAAATAACTCCAGATAAAGGCATAAAATACTTTACAAGCCTTGGTTCACAAAACAAAGTTTTAACAGCCCTGATACATTCACTCAAACATAACATCCTTTGAGCATTGGCCCTCTACTATTCGGGCACTCGCTAGGACATCTTCAAAGTATCTCTCCGGCTTGCGGTGGTCCTTGCCTTCGGGCGGGCCTACGGTTGCGACATCGATGGCCTTCAACTTTACCCAGTGCATCTTGACACGGGCAAAGGCCATCCACGCACCCTCTATGCACGCCGAGCGCTTCACAGCTTCAACTCGGGGCAGCGCATCGACGAGTCGCCTCACCAAGCCGAAGTAGCTGCTAGGAATGGGTTCGGCTAGCCAGAGCCAGACTATGAGATCCTTCATAGCCAAGCTGGACATCCTATGCAGCTCTGATAGTTGCTTCATCTGGTTGCTCAACAGCGTCGGGTGCTCCAGCACCAGGAACTGTGACCAGAACAGCTTCTCTGTCGAGTTCCCCTCCTTGGCTCGGAAGAACTGCGTGGCGTCGGTGGCACTCCTTGGCAGATCTGCAAAGGAATCTGGAGAACTCCACAGACGAGTGAGCAAGGCATATCCTTTAGCCGCAAATATACTCTGTAAAAGAAAGTGCTTACCAGCCACTATTTGTTCGGCCCACCGGATCTCTTCACGAGCACCCTGGGACTCGGTCCGTGCGTCTTTTGCCTCCTGGAGGGCCTTGGCGAATTCGGCCGCTTGGGACGCAGTCTTCTTGTCCAAGGCCTCACACTTTCTGATGGCGTCCTTCAGTTCTTGCTCCACTTCGGCCACCCTCTCCTCATGCTGGTGGCGGGCGACCTGTTCAGTCTTCAATTCCGCACCCGCTTTGTCAGTGGCTACTCTATTCGCCTTTGCCTCCTCCTTGGCTTGGGCAAGGGCGCTCTTGAGGGTCTTGACCTCGGCCGCGCCAACTGTACTCATAATCACAACAGTAAATGAGTTCAACTTCGAATTTGCATATCACTTCAGATATATGATCAAACTCTTTAAAAGTAGACGCATACCTTGCAACGCATCGAACCGCTTGTTAATGCGGTCGATTTCATCATCGGCCAACTTTAGTTTCCGATTAAGATCGGAAACTTCGGCGGCCTGGGAGGTCGCCGCCAATAGGGAAGCCTGTTATAAAACAGAAAAGTGTTTCACCTCTTCCAAATACTATATGATCCTCTATCCAGCTTTTTCAGCACCGGACAGAGTTTCAGGGGCTACTATCTATATACAGGTATATTTCCTTCATATGAAAAAGCGTCTAGAGCATTACGTCACATACCTCGAAGCCTGTTAGCAGGCTGGTGAAGGCTTTGTTCAGCCCGCGCTTGACAGACTGAACCTTCTCTATCACCACACGCATCAGGGTGCGGTGCTCCTCCATGATGGAAGCACGTCGCAGTGCTTCCACCAGAGTATTCGGCACCTCCGGATTAGTGGAGGTCGTCGCTGGAGCTGATGCTCCCCCTCCTCCAAAGGAGGTTGCTTGCCCGATTCCAGAACCACGTTGGTCTCCGGAATAATGTCCGGCTGGGGGCCGGCCTAGTCAGGGCCCCCGTCGTCAATTGCCATGGGGGTTGCACCCCCAATGTCTTCGGCAACCGAGGTATTACCCTCGGGCGTCGTCTGGCCAGCCTCGCCCACCTCTCTGCGGCCTGGAGAGGTCCTTCGGGACAGCACCTCAGTGTCATCTGCGATGATTGGCGAAGGGGCTCATGGGGCATCTCGCTCCCTGCCATCTCTGGTGGCAGAGAACTCCCCTCAGATAGCAAAGGGTTGGGGAGGTCACGAGCAGGGCTGAAAGACACACAGTATAATATGTTATATTATGAAGAACATAGTGGACCGAAGACGTATAATAAATCCTTTAATACTTATGATTTGGCCAGGGGCTTCACCCTGGGAAGCCTCTTGGGGATGGGTTCGGCCTCTGAATCCGAACATCCGAGAGGGCCATCTCCCCCCTCTTGGGCGCCTCCTCCTCTGGGTCTGTGGAGGCTGCCCTCTTCTTCTCTCCCCCCTCAAGAGGGGAGTCGCTTTCCACCTCCTCCTGCTCTTCGTCTTCATCCCCCTCGTGGAAGGAGAGGATTACGGTCCCTTCGGACACTACGTCTGAAGTACCCTTTTGGCGGAGGCCGCCACTAGCCTCCTTGATCTTCTTCTTCTTGGCCTTCTTTTTCGGCGGCTGATAGGGCACCGGGACCATCATCTTTGTCAGCTGGGGTGTGGTCGGGTCCTCAGTCAGTGATACGTCTCCAACGTATCTACTTTTCCAAACACTTTTGCCCTTGTTTTGGACTCTAACTTGCATGATTTGAATGGAACTAACCCGGACTGACGCTGTTTTCAGCAGAATTACCATGGTGTTATTTATGTGCAGGAGCAAATGTTCTCGGAATGACCTGAAACTTCACAGAGCCACTTTTCAGAAAATAAGAAAAATACCTGCCAAAGATGAAGGCCAGGGGGCCCACCACCTTGCCACGATGGCGGGGGGCGCGCCCCCTACCTCGTGGGCCCCCTGTTGCCTCTCCGACTCCAACTCCACCTCCATATATTGAGTTTCAATGAGAAAAAATCAAAGAGAAGAAATCATCGCGTTTTACGATACGGAGCCGCCGCTAAGCCCTAAAACCTCTCGGGAGGGCTGATCTGGAGTCCGTTCGGGGCTCCGGAGAGGGGAATCTGTCGCCATCGTCATCATCAACCATCCTCCATCACCAATTTCATGATGCTCACCGCCGTGCGTGAGTAATTCCATCGTAGGCTTGCTGGACGGTGATGGGTTGGATGGGATCTATCATGTAATCGAGTTAGTTTTGTTAGGATTTGATCCCTAGTGTCCACTATGTTCTAGATTGATGTTTCTATGACTTTGCTATGCTTAATGCTTGTCACCGGTGGCGGAGCTTCATGGAGTGCAACCTGGGCCACCGCCCCCAGCCCATGAAGAAATCTGTCACTACCCCTAGGTATTTGGGCCATAAGTACAGGAAAATAAGGTCGAGCCTCATAATTTAGCCCCCCTAAGCCCATAGCCCCTCTAGAATTTTGGCCCAAGATCCGCCACTGCTTGTCACTAGGGCCCGAGTGCCATGATTTCAGATCTGAATCTATTATGTTTTCATCAATATATGAGTGTTCTTGATCCTATCTTGCAAGTCTATAGTCACTTATTATGTGTTATGATCCGTTAACCCCAAAGTGACAATAATCGGGATACTTACCGGTGATGACCGTAGTTTGAGGAGTTCATGTATTCACTATGTGTTAATGCTTTGTTCCGGTGCTCTATTAAAAGGAGGCCTTAATATCCCTTAGTTTCTGTAAGGACCCCGCTACCACGGGAGGGTAGGACAAAAGATGTCATGCAAGTTCTTTTCCATAAGCACGTATGACTATATTCGGAATACATGCCTACATTATATCAATGAACTGGAGCTAGTTCTGTGTCACCCTAGGTTATGACTGTTACATGATGAACCGCATCCGGTATAATTCTCCATCACTGATCCATTGCCTACGAGCTTTTCATATATTGTTCTTCGCTTATTTACTTTCCCGTTCCTATTGCTATCATCACTACAAAATACCAAAAACATTGCTTTTACTACTGTTACCTTTTGTTACCGTTATCACTACTATCATATTACTTTGCTACTAAACACTTTGCTGCAGATATTAAGTTTCCAGGTGTGGTTGAATTGACAACTCAGCTGCTAATACTTGAGAGTATTCTTTGGCTCCCCTTGTGTCGAATCAATAAATTTGGGTTGAATACTTTAACCTCGAAAACTGCTGCGATCCCCTATACTTGCGGGTTATCAAGACTATTTTTTGGCGCCGTTGCCAGGGAGCATAGCTCTATTCTTTGAGTCACTTGGGATATATATCTGCTTATCATTATGAAGAACTTGAGAGATCCAAAAACCAAGATCTATCCCTCAACTACGAGGGGAGGTAAGGAACTGTCATCTAGCTCTGCACTTGATTCACCTTCTGTTATGAGTAAGTTTGCGACACCTACACCTGCTTCTGCTATTCGTTCTGATATGTCGCATGTTATTGATGATGCCACTTCTGCTATGCATGATACTTATGATGAAACTACCTCTATGCCTGATACTACCATGCCACTTAGTGATTTTCTTGATAAACAACTTGGTAGGGCTAGAGAAATTGAAAATATTGAATTTGATGATACTGATGAAAGTGATGATGAAGAATCACTTGTTATTCCTAAGGGTCATGTTTTTGATCAAGAACCTTCCTTAGCTATTTTAGCGTGCCAAAATAGAACTGAACTCAAAAGATTATTAGCTAAATGGAGTAAGCAATCTTTAAATGCTAGAATGAAACCTGACCCTGCTTTTGCTACTTCACCTATCTTTGTTACTGATAAGGATTATGAATTCTCCGTTGATCCTGATATAATTACTTTGGTTGAATCTGATCATTTTCATGGTTATGAATCTGAAACTGTTGTGGCACATCTTACTAAATTAAATGATATAGCTACCCTGTTTACTAAAGATGAGAGAACTCGTTACTTTTACATCCTTAAAATATTTCCGTTCTCATTAAAGGGTGATGCTAAGATATGGTTTAATTCTCTTGATCCTGGTTGTGTGCGTAGTCCCCAGGATATGATTTATTACTTCTCTGCTCAATATTTCCCTGCTCATAAGAAACAAGCTGCTTTAAGGGATATGTATAATTTTGTGCAAATTGAAGAAGAGAGTCTCCCAGAAGCTTGGGGGAGGCTTCTCCAATTACTTAATGCTTTGCCTGATCATCCTCTTAAGAAAAATGAAATACTTGATACCTTTTATAATGGACTAACCGATGCCTCCAGAGATTACCTGGATATATGTGATGGTTCTGTTTTCAGGGAAAGAACACCGGATGAAGCTGAAATTCTATTGAATAATATGTTGACAAATGAAAATAATTGGACACCTCCGGAGCCAATTCCTGATTCTATTCCTAAACCAACTCCGAAGAAGAGGGGTATTCTATTTCTCAGTCCTGAAGATATGCAAGAGGCAAAGAAATCTATGAAAGAGAAAGTGTCGGGGATATACCCTGCGGTATGACCCGGCCGAAATCATGACCCGGCCAGACTTGGCGACTCACCAGAGACCTGGCTGGAGCTTGGCGACTCACTGGTGATCCGCCTGGACATGGCGGTTTACATGTAACCCGCCTGGACATTGTGACTCACTGGAGACCCGGCAGGCGGATCAGACGGACGACAAGGCCCAAGGCCTAGCAGGCCGTCTTATACTCTGGTGGGCCGGCTAAAGAAGAAAGGGACGACAAGGCCCAAGGCCCAGCAGGCCGCCGGGTATTTAAAAACTCCGGATTTACTTGTCAACAGATAAGGTACTTGAATCTTTAAATAGCCAAACTTGGCTGGATTTTCATTATGATATTGAACGATTGAGGTTTTCAAACCGGGTTATTCAAATCCTTAATAGCCAACATGGCTGGATTTTTATTATGGTTATCAGTAACTAATATTATGATTGAGGTTTTCAAAGTCGCTTCAGCGCAATGGCTAGTATTTTATCAATGGATATGATTTATTCTACAATGAAAGGAATAGTCCTGAGTCACTGCAGGCTTACGACCCGGCACTTGGGGGCTACATTATTCAGTTTGAGATTATATCAAATATGCAAGTCCCATGTCACTGCCAGCATGCACCATGGCACTTGGGGGCTAATGCAAAGACAATTTTACTGACCTTATTGAAGATCCGACTCGTCACATCATAATGAGCCGGCCCTTGGGGGCTACCAATTGCTCCTGTCAACAATTCAAGTCCCTGCTCATTATTGCATAATGACCCGGCCCTTGGGGGCTACACTGGTTGTAGTTTTTTATGAGTACAAGGCAATTACAAGTCCCAGGTTGCTGCAAGCATGACAACCTGACACTTGGGGGCTACATATATGGAGTATTCAGTATTTACTAGTGACTAAGATGAACAACATGTATTTCTTCAAAGTGGCAGTATTTATATTGAAGCAAGTTTTAAGTCATCACTTTGTTTCTGCTCAAGACTTGGGGGCTACAGGTAATATGGATATAAGGGAGAAAATCTTCAAATTCTCAGTTTTGAGTAAACCAGATTGACCCGGCGTCACCAATAACTATGACTCGGCATCGGCAACAATTATGACCCGGTGCTATCAATATTTATAAACCGGATATTTTGGCAATGCTAAACCGGCAAGTTCTACAGGCCGACTGAAAGTCAAATGAGTTTTTTCAAGACCAATATTTTTAATCCGGCGCTTTGGAAGCCGATTCAAGTGGATTATTTATTACAATATTTCTCTATAAGATACCAATATCTGCAAGTTGGCTCTGAAGCTGGCCTATTGACCCAGATTTCTCAAAAGAAGTATCTGGATTTTTGCATTGGCAAGGTTTGGATATATCTGTTAAAAGAGATTTTCTATAAGATCTTTGAGTATGCATCCAGGAGGAAATCACAAGGGCTTAAAGATAATCAGGTGCCGGTTCAGAAAAATATTTAACCAGAGCACAACATATCAAGTTTGTTCTTGTGTTTATTTTACAGGATTAGTTTAACATGGATAAATCCAAATTAAACTGGGGGCTAATGTCGGGGATATACCCCGCGGTATGACCCGGCCGGAATCATGACCCGGCCAGACTTGGCGACTCACCAGAGTCCTGGCTGGAGCTTGGCGACTCACAGGTGATCCGCCCGGACATGGCGGTTTTCATGTAACCCGCCTGGACATTGTGACTCACTGGAGACCCGGCAGGCGGATCAGACAGACGACAAGGCCCAAGGCCAGCAGGCCGACTTATACTCTGGTGGGCCGGCTAAAGATGAAAGGGATGACGAATATTTCCTTTACGAGGAAGCAAGACCCGGACTTGTATTCAACTTGTAAGAAAGGATAGACTAGTCCTAGTCCTACTAGGACTCCACATGTAACCCGCCCCTTCAACATATATAAGGAGGGGCAGGGCACCCTAAGAGGGACAAGATTGACAAGTTCCACAAGTTGGACAAGTTAGGTTTAGACAATAGCTCTCGAGATAGAGCACTCTTGTAACCGTGATCATCATCATCAATATCAATGAAGCAGGATGTAGGCTTTTACCTCCACCGTGAGGGGCCGAACCTGGATAAAACACCGCGTCTCTCATCCCGCTCAACCCCTCTCAAGCTACCACATAGATGCATTGGCCTCGCGACTAAGTTCTGACACTAAGGACATCTGCCGTGACAATTTCACGACAGTTGGCGCCCACCATGGGGCCACGCACGGTGGTGTTGAGTTCTAGGAGGGATTTCTCCCAGGGATCAAGGAGTTCATAATTTTCTAGATGAGGAAGAGCCGGTTGGAGAGGATCTACATCAGCTTCGAGTTCATCGGTTCTGATTCATAGTTTTTTTTTTGAGATTTAAGGTTCAAGAAAATCGAGGTTGCGAGATGTTTGCTGCTGCAAGTCGCTAAGTCAACAGGAGCCATCAACCTGAGACCAGATCGATTTCCCTTTGTGTAAATTAGTCATCACCAAAACCGCTTGGACACCCTGCAAATCCAGTAGCCATCAATCGAAGCTACTGTTTACTCTAGGTGGAGATCAACGACATGCCAACTACTCCCGTCAAGATCAATCACGTAGTACTACTATTCATTGGGAGGCCACGTTGGCGTTCAGATCCGCACGCAAAGGTCAAACTCAACACGACTCGGACGGTTTATTCAAATCGGCCACGACCTGGAGAAAGACCCAGGCATAAACATGGACTCGGACGATTCTGCGACGCCTTGAGCCGTCGTACGCTGCGTCAAGATAAGGTAAAACCATGAAGAAAATATTGAGGCAGAGCGATTTGTCAATCAGATTGTTCTGCACTAGTACTGCCAATTCTTGAAGCAATACACGCACGAGGACCGGAGCATGATTTGAGGTCTAGTCGGTTTTATTTCCTGCTTCTAGTTCTGTTTTTCTGTTATTGATTGCCACCGAAGACTATGCTAGAGGAGACTTGGCATCCACTCCCACGTGAGACTAAGGAGGAATAAAAAAAGATCACGTGATGAAGGATCCAATCCGGATTGACAACTAGCAATTTTAGTAGTCAAAAGATCAAACAAGGAATTAAACTGCCACACGGATCATGAGCCGTTTTCAGACCGGCTAGGCCTCAGTTAAACCAGCGGGACCTGTTTCCATTGAGACCCGTCGTCGAGCCGGCCTTCACTGCCACTTGGGTTCATTGCACCCGCGTGGGTTGACTCGCCCGCCTTCGTCACCGCTGCAGCGTGTTTTGTTTTAAGCCGCTGTCAACATCACCCACTGAGCCGCTAAAGAGTCGACCCGCTGCCCCTCTGATGACTTGCCTGGCCCGACTGTTGGCTCGCCGCGCCTGGTTCTTTTTGGATGCGTCCTGTGGAAGATAAACCCAAAGGCATACTGCAAAGTGCTGGTGCTGCAAGCACATTGAACGGATCATTTATGGTCTAGAAAAATATCAGGTGATATCCATTTAAGATTATTTTATTAAAATATTGTTTTTATCAAAGAACAACTACTTTGATCTGTATATTTTTATGTGCAGCAAAGGTGGTGCCATGTTGTACCTATAAAGTGTACGTCAGTACCATCACGCACCGGCGTCTGCGTCCGCTTACTGATGGAACAGGTGTGCGCAAGTCACCGCCCGTGTAGTTTAATCTACATCAACTTGCCGGAGCCGCTTTGAGCCGCCTGAGGGAGTCCTGGATTAGGAGGGTTCGGATAGCCGAACTATACCTTCCGCCGGACTTCCGGGCTATGAAGATACAAGATTGAAGACTCCGTCCCGCATCCGGAAGGGACTTTCCTTGGCGTGGAAGGCAAGCTTGAAGATATGGATGATCAGATCTCCTACCATTGTAACCGACTCTATGTAACCCTAACCCTCTCCGGTGTCTATATAAACCGGAGGGTTTTAGTCCGTAGGACAACATACACATCAACAATCATACCATAGGCTAGCTTCTAGGGTTTAGCCTCTTTGATCTTGTGGTAGATCAACTCTTGTAATACCCATACCATCAATATTAATCAAGCAGGACGTAGGGTTTTACCTCCATCGAAAGGGCCCGAACCTGGGTAAAACTTCGTGTCCCCTGCCTCCTGTTACCATCCGGTCTAGACGCACAGTTCGGGACCCCCTATCCGAGATCCGTCGGTTTTGACACCGAGATTGGTGCTTTCATTGAGAGTTCCTTTGTGCCGTCGCCGTCAGGCCCGATGGCTCCTACGATCATCAATGGCGATGCAGTCCAGGGTGAGACCTTCCTCCCCGGACAGATCTTCGTCTTTGGCGGCTTCACACTACGGGCCGATTCACTTGGCCATCTAGAGCAGATCGAAAGCTACGCCCCTGGCCGTCAGGTCAGATTCGGAAGTTTAAACTACACGGCCGACATCCGCGGGGACTTGATCTTTGACGGATTCGAACCACTGCCGAGCGCGCCACACTGTCACGACGAGCATGATCTAGCTCTGCCGCCGAGCAGTGCTCTGGAGGCCGCACCCGCGTCGGCTCCGACCCCTAGTTCGGAGCCGGACGCGCCGATCAAGGACGGGCGGTTGGACGCCGCCTCGGGGGCTGAGATCCCAACGGCGATCGAGCCGAACACCAGCCCCGCACTCCGCGAGACTCGTGACCCTAAGGAGCCGGACTCCTCTCCGGACTCCGAACCCCCCGCGCCCCTGCCAATCGGATCCGATTGGGCGCCAGTCATGGAGTTTACTACCGCGGACATCTTTCAGCACTCGCCCTTCGGCGATACTCTGAAGACACTGGAGTCTCTCTCTCTCTATCAGGAGAGCCCTGGCCGGACTACGGTCAGCAAGGTTGGGATTCGGACGATGGAGAAGTTCAAAGCCCACCAACCACCCACTTGGTAGCCACTATCGACGATTTAACCGACATGCTCGATTTCGACTCCGACGACATTGACGGTATGGACGCCGATGAAGGAGACGATAAAGAACCAGCGCCTATTGAGCCCTGGAGCGCCACCTCGTCATACGACGTATACATGGTGGACGCACCAAAAGATGATGACGAGGAGTGGAGGGACCCACCGAAGGATTGTTTCCTCGAAAAGCAGTCAAAGCGGTGACGCAAGCGCCGCCCCAAAACCTGCCTCGACAGAAATAGCGATCACACAGACCCAGCGCTGGAGCGGGGCGAACCGCTGCCGAACAACGGCAATCCGGATAATCAAACTGAACAAACAAATCCTATCAGGGATAATGGTTCGGACGACATAACGCCGGACAGGAACCCGAAGCAGCAGAATGCCCGTAAAAGGCTCATTGCCACCGCGAGGAGCCTTAAAAAGCAGAAGCGAAGGCTCCAGGCCACGCAAGACACGCTCCAATTCAGATGGAGCAAGATACTCAACACCGTAGCAAGGTACGGCGACAATCGCCCCTCCAAAAGCTACCCAAAGCGGAAGCTACTACCCGAATTCGATGAGGAGGCCTCAGACCCCCCACAACCAAATATCAAAGCAGCCATCCGGTCGGATAAACAACCCCTCTACCACCGTAGAACGGCATGCAACGCCGCTCACAATACAACACGCGACCCATGCGAGGGCTCGCACCCAAAGGACGGTGCAACAAGATCCATCTATGGACCACGCAAGCGCGCCCCAGCATACAATGCAACACAACAAACATCCGAACAACGCGGCACACCCAGCTACAGGGGTGCCGCACACCCCCTATGTTTCACCGATGAGGTGCTGGACCATGAATTCCCAGAGGGATTCAAGCCCGTAAACATAGAGGCATACGACGGAACAACAGATCCTGGGGTCTGGATTGAGGACTATATCCTCCATATACATATGGCTCGAGGGGATAATCTCCATGCCATCAAGTACTTACCTCTCAAACTCAAAGGGCCATCTCGTCACTGGCTCAAAGGCCTTCCCGAAAGCTCCATTGGAAGTTGGGAAGAGCTCGAAGATGCCTTTCGGGCAAACTTTCAAGGGACGTATGTCCGACCTCCGGATGCGGACGACCTGAGTCACATAACTCAACAGCCCGGAGAGTCAGCCCGAAAGCTTTGGAATAGGTTTCTTACTAAAAAGAATCAGATTGTCGACTGTCCGGACACCGAAGCCTTAGCGGCTTTCAAGCACAGCGTCCGCGACGAATGGCTCGCCAGACACCTCGGCCAAAACAAGCCGAGAACGATGGCCGCATTAACAAACCTCATGACCTGCTTTTGCGCGGGTGAGGACAGCTGGCTAGCCAGATGCAGCACCAGCGACCCCAGTACATCTGAAGTTAGATATGGAAACGGGAAATCACGGTGCAACAGCAATAACAAACGCCGGAATAAAGAAGACATCACGAAGGGCATGGTAGTAAACGCCGGATTCAAAGTCCCTCGGTCAAACCAAAAGCCGCCCTCCAAAGGCACCAGGGATGAACTGTCCAGCCTCAACAAAATCCTGAACCAAGTATGCCAGATCCATAGTGCCCCTAGCAAACCTGCTAATCATACCCACAGAGAATGTTGGGTCTTCAAGCAGTCCGGCAAGCTTAACGCCATACACAAGGGGGAGGATACACCAAGTGAAGACGAGGACGACCCTCCCAAGCAAGACAAGGGGGGACAAAAGAAATTTCCACCCGAAGTCAAAACAGTAAACGTGTTACACGTGATCAAGAGAAAAAACAATGCGGCACTCCCTGAAAAATATACCCAAGTGCCTGTCACCGCGAAGTCCTGCCACTGGTCATCCCAACCGATCACCTTCGACCATGGCGATTACGCATCAAGTACCCGGCATGCAGGATGGCTGCCGTGGTATTAGACCCAGTAATTGGCGGATACCACTTCACACGAGTCTTGATGGATGGCGGCAGTAGCCTAAACCTAATATATCAAGATACAATCCGCGGGACGGGGTTAGACCCAACACAAATTCGCCATAGCAATACTACCTTTAAAGGAGTAACGCCAGGCCCAGGGGCTCGTTGTACGGGCTCCCTCCTACTACAAGTTATATTCGGCTCCCCCATAACTTCCGTCGCGAGCATTTAACTTTCCACATCGCTCCGTTTAAAAGTGGCTATCAAGCACTACTCGGACGCGAAGCTTTCGCTCGCTTTAATGCAATACCACACTACGCCTCCCTAACACTCAAGATGCCCGGTCCTCGTGGCATCATTTCAGTGCACAGAAGTATCAAGCAATCTCTGCGCGCCGAAGAGAGTGAGGCTGCCTCGGCAGCCGCACAATAAAGGCGCCCGGACCAGCAAAAGCATCCAATAGGTCGTCAAGACCTCAGTCACAACTAATAAAGTCCGGCGCCTCTACTCATATCGAATAAACGGTCACACCCCTATCTTTCAAAAGTACAAGGGGCTCAACGCACGCAGACGAGTGGCGATTTCTTCTTATCTTGAATCATACATGGTTTCTTTAGAAAACTATCCTTTTGCACGACAACCTTCTCACCTAAATTCCTCTTTTTTACAGATGATCATTGTGCTACACCCGTCCAGGATACGGCACAACGGAGACACAGGCGCAGACGTGCAGCAGGGACCCGACCCAAGGATTCTTTTTAGATTAAGACTCTGCGTAAACCTTTTTTACTGCCTCTTGTTGATACATATCCACTATTGAGTAGCATGCTGACGTCTTGGCATGTGGCCACGCCAGAACAATGCACGTACCTGGACACAGGGGGCTTCTTACAAAGGCCATTCTTGTCGGGACCCAGATCCTAAGTCACACCGATCTAGCATGTAACACATCATATCACTTTGCGGCCTCACGCACGGTATTCCCACGGGTGCCACCTTACCTGGCCCGGGACCATTTGCGCCTTTTGGCTCACGTATACGATAGTGTCGCTAGCATCCATATGACAAAGAACCCAGGCCGACATGGCTAGTCGTGAACCCAAAGCGGTGCTAACCTATGGGGACAGGCATACATGAATCACATCGAGCATGTCGGTCAACAGCATATGAATCCGGGCTGTAGCACTGGGCTAACAGGACTCCGGGGAACCCGGGCTGTAGCAGGCTAGGCAGGACTCCGGAAGCCACCGCGTGACATTTCCCCGAAGGGACAGACACAGGAACGAAGTGAAACACATGCCGGCCAGTCAAGTGTCCTGAGCAGTAGTGCTGGGCTAGCAGGACTCCGGTGAGCCGGGCTGTAGCGGACTACTATGGCTCAAGGAAGCACTAGACTACATTTCCCCATAAGAGAGGCTGCCAAGGATAAACAACCAGATTGTCAGATCCCACACATAGCAATACACTTTACACGTACGCATAACATGCAAGTATGTGCTGTACAACATGGCATCACAACATAACGCAAACTCATATAGATAAAGGCCCAAAAGAGCCACATAGCATTAAGTACAAGCAAGGGTCACATGACCCATCATTCGGAGCATACAAGCAACAAGCAGAAGCATTACATGTCTGAGTACAGACAACTACAAATGAAAAAGGCTGAGGAGCCCGACTATCTACAACATCCGATCAAGATCGTAGCTGAGGTACAAGCTACTTGTCGAAGTCCACATAAACTAGTAAGACCGAAGTCTCCGCTGCAAAAACATAAATAAAGCAACATGAGTACAAAGGTACTCAGCAAGACTTACATCAGATCCTATCATACATGCATTTGTATCAAGAAGGTAATGTGGGGTTTAGTTGCAGCAAGCCAGCTTTGACTCAGTGGCTATCCTGTACTACGACTGCCGGTAACTCTTTTGAGGTGGCGCACACGAGTCCACTAATCACCACGTCATTACACTACTATGGATTCATTCCCGTCTTCCTACGAGAAGGCCATCCATAGCACTCACACTTGTCTTGAGCATTTAGAGTATCCACTTCAAGTTGTCTATGTACCACGTAAGCATCCAAGAAGTCCATAACCGAGGACACGTCTATTCGAATAGATCATGATAACCCTGCAGGGGTGTACTTCTTCACACACGCTCTCACCACTTATCACCATGTACACGTCATGTACCTCGACAACCTTCAAGCGGAAGCCTGGCGAGGGTGTCGGCCACGACCTGACTAACCACACAGGACTCTAGTCCAGGTTTATTGCCTATTCGGGTTCCATCCGCAAGGAGATCCGGCCGGGGTGTCGCTCACGGCCCCAAACGATGTGTGCAGGGTTCCCAAGCCCACCTCGCCGGATGGATCTACGCTTGGTACACCATGCCACTTGTGCCTAGTCTGTCCCAAGCCCACCTGGCCGGGTGCCACTTGGTAGACTACTAACACTACCTAAAAACACCAGAAACTAATTGCAACTCCTGGACAAAGATCAAGTTGGTTAATAAGTCGAGAGAGCTTGGAGTGCCCGGAGCCCAATGTGTAGTAGTAGCTAGTCATTGGACAACATACACAGAACTCAGTGCTTAAGGACGGTTCCAGTGAGACAACCCACCATGTACTCCTACATGGCCTCTCACCGCTACCTTTACCAAATCGTGTTCACATGCTTAACTCTCAGCACCAGAACATATCGTACCATTCCAATTCATTCCCGATGAATCAAACCTGACACAACTCTAAGCAATAGCAGGCATGGCATGGCAAGAACACAACATGGCTCAATCAACTCCTACACATGCTAGTGGGTTTTGACTATTTACTATGGCAATGACAGGTCATGCAAAGGAATGGGTTCAACTACCGCAGCATAAAGTAGCAGTTGATTCGCTGTTGTCCTAATGCAATAAAAAGAGCAGGAGCGAGAGAGTGGGATCATGTCGGAATGAAAAAGGGGGTTTGCTTGCCCGGTAGATCAACAGGGGGGCACTGCTCCACTGATAGGTACTCTCGAACACTTTCTGGAGCAGGACCTATCGAGAAGGAATGGTGTCGGAAATCAAACACAAGCATATGCAACATTATGATGCATGAACATGGCATGAGTATGTGATGTTGTTTGAGCTAATGCAACTAGCATTCATTTGGTTAAAGTCCATTTGAACTAAAGATTCAAATGCACCTTTAACATAAGCTCTTAGATATGCCATAAGTGTGTTTTCATATATACAGCATGTATAGATGGTTTGTCATGCATGAAAATGGTACAGATGGATAGATTGAATTTTTTTGATAATTTTTCATATATAAATTATTTCAATCTGAGCTACGGTTGAATTTCTATGAATTTTTGAAGTTTATATCATTTTCTGGAATTTCCTGATTTATTTTAATACCAGAAAATGATATATTGCGTCACCATGACGGCAGCATTGCGTCAGCAGGTCAAAGGAGCTGTCCGAGTCAAACCTGACGTGTGGGACCCACACATCAGTGACTCAGTTAGTTAACAGGGGGTTTATTTAGCCTAATTAGGATTAGTGGGCGCCGGGCCCACTGGTCAGTGACTAACTAGGTAACTAACCTAGGTTAACTAGTGTTAATCTAATACTAACTAAATGTCAGGGGGGTGGCCCACGCGTCAGTGACACAAGGGGGAGGTCAAACTGGGCCCACCCAGTCAACGGTCAGCGGGGTCAAAGCCACCGACGGCTTGACGCCGGTGAGCCAGACGCGCGGGAGGGCCTCGGATTTCGCCCTCCGGCGACCATTTGGACGGCGGAGACCACTGGCGAGGAGCCAGCGCTCGTCCGCGTCATCTGGAGCAAGTGGGAGAGGCGGGGACGGCCGGAGCTCGCCGAAGCGGAGCTCGGGGCGGCGGCCGGAGCATGGGCTTCAAGCGGAAGCGGCTGTGGGGCACAGGAAGGCCATCCGAGGGGCTCTGCGGCACCCTCATGGCACCAGGAGCATGGTGACATGCTCGGTTGTGGCTGGCTCGGCCCTGGCCACGGTGGCGCCATGGACGGCGGCGAGGTGCTATGGCTTCGGTCGAAACGGCGGCTGCGGTGATCGAGAAGCAAGGGGAAGAGGGGCAAACAACGATGGAGCTCACAGCGGTCGCAGAGGGCGTCGAAGCGGGCTCGGGGAAGCGTTGGTTGCCGCGAATTCGACGGCGGCGATCCACGGCGGCCGAGGCCGAAGACGAGCGCGATGAGGACGCTACGGTGCGTCCCGGCTTGCCTGGGTCGGTGGAGAAGACGAGGACGACGTCGCAGAGCTCGTAGACACGTCAGAGGGACGAGGCGGAGACGGTGGCCGCAGCATTAGCGATCGGCGGCGACGAGCTCGCTCGGATGCGAGGAAAGGGAGAGATCCAGGGGAGGAGGGAGAGCGAGAGAGAGTGCGAGAGGTCCGGGGGAAGTGCGTGGTGTCGTCGGGGGCCTCCAGCAGCGAGCGGGGAAGTAGGAGGTGGCCGGCGCGTGCTCGCGCGCGTCGGGCACACGCGCGCCGTCCTCCTGGTAGGAGGTAGGCGACGACTGGCGTCGCCAGTCGGCTGGGCCGGCTAGAGGAGCTGGGCCACCAGCTGGGCTGCCAGGCAGGTAAGGCCAGGTGAGCTTTCTCCATTTTGTTTTCTTTTCTATTTTCTGACCTTTGTTTTGATTTAATAAAAATACTAAATCAAGTTATTTTCTTCTGAAAATTTCTGCAGGGGCCTAAAGGATTATTCCAAAGCCCCTCACCAAAATTCAGAATTATTGGACAATATTTTATATATATAAAAATATTTATCCAACGCAAATAATTACTGGATTAATTCCAAATGGCCAAAATAAATATTTATGAGCTCCTAAAAATATTGGTTTGAAATTTTACCTCTGCCCAATATTTTCAGAGAGAGACATGAACATTTTCTTGGACCCTTTTGGAACAATTTTTATCTGGGTCATTTCTAGAAATGATCTCTGAGGGTTTTACGAATCCCCATTTCAAATTTAAATGAAATTTAAACGTGATGCACACATGACTAGCTAGCCTAGGTCATACCAGAACTAGGGATGTGACAACTCGGCCCCACACAGAAGAATCTTGTCCCGAGATTCAGGAGTCGGCGGGAAGGAAGCGGGGTACTCAAGTCGAAGACGATCTTCACGCTCCCAAGTAGCTTCTCTCTCGGAATGATGAGACCACTGAACCTTGAGAAACTTGATGTTATGACGTCGGGTGACATGCTCTGCTTGATCAAGGATGCAAATAGGGTACTCTCGATAAGTGAGGTTATCTTGGAGATCAAGCGTTTCGTGGTCCACTCTGCGGATGGGATCCGAGAAGCAACGCCTGAGTTGAGAGATGTGGAAGACATCATGTACTCGAGAAAGATGTGGGGGTAGTTCCAACTGGTAGGCAACCGACCAATGTAACGAGGAGCGAACTTGCCTTTGATACCGAAACGATGGGTACCCTTCAAGGGAGTAACCCGAAGATAAACCTTGTCGCCAACTTCATAAGCCACTTCCTTATGACGACGGTCATACTGGCTCTTTTGACGAGATTGGGCTGTTTTGAAATTCTCACGAATGACGCGAACTTGCTCTTCTGCCTCCTGGATCATATCTGGTCCAAAGAATTGTCTTTCACCGATTTCTGACTAGTTCAAAGGTGTTCAACATCTTCGTCCATACAGAATCTCAAAAGGAGCTTTCTTGAGGCTGGTTTGGTAGCTGTTGTTATAAGCAAACTCGGCGAAGGGAAGACACTTCTCCCAATCCATACCGAATGAGATAACACAAGCTCTAAGCATGTCTTCAAGAATCTGGTTGACCCTTTCCACCTGACCACTTGATTGAGGGTGGAAAGCGGTACTGAAGGAAAGATGGGTGCCCATGGCAGTTTGGAAACTCTCCCAGAAATGAGAAGTGAAAAGACTACCACGGTCTGAATTGATCTCTAGTGGAACACCATGAAGTGATACTATTCGAGAAATATATAAGTTAGCGAGCTGACTAGGAGTGATACTCTCTCGAACGGGTAGGAAGTGAGCCACTTTGGAAAGACGATCAATGACTACGAAGATAGCATTATTCCCTCTCTTGGTCCTGGGAAAGCCGGTGATGAAGTCCATACCAACTTTATCCCATTTCCACTCAGGAATAGCTAAAGGTTGAAGAGTGCCAGCAGGTCTCTGATGCTCTGCCTTCACGCGACGACAAACGTCACAGTTAGCAATAAATTGAGCAATTTCTCTCTTCATCCTAGTCCACCAGAACCTCTGGCGTAGGTCCTGATACATCTTAGTACTACTGGGATGAATCGTGAGAGGAGATTCATGCGCCTCCTTAAGGATTAATTGTCGAAGATGTTGATTCTTGGGAACCACCAAGTGACTCCCAAAGAAAACAACACCACGATCATCTATAGAGAAACTACCACCAACTCCCTTGTTAATGTTTCTCTTGATCCGGGAAATTCCCGTATCCTGCTACTGAGCAGAGATGATTTGATCCACAAGAGTAGGTTTCGCCACCAAGGTAGAAAGGAATCCGTGAGGAGCAAGGTGGAGGTTAAGCTTACATAATTCCTGATGGAGAAGTGGTTGGCCCTGCTGCAACATGAGATTGTTGCAATAGGACTTACGACTTAGCGCATCAGCCATGACATTCCCCTTACCTGGGGTGTAGGTAATCCCTAAATCATAATCTGAGATCAACTCCAACCAACGTCTTTGCCTAAGGTTCAAATCTGGTTGGGTGAAGATATACTTGAGACTCTGGTGATCGGTGTAAATCTCGCAACGTTTACCGAGAAGGTAATGTCGCCATATCTTAAGTGCATAGACTACGGCTGCAAGCTCTAGATCATGTGTAGGATAATTCTCCTCATGTGGATGCAACTGTCGAGATGCATAGGCAATCACATGGCGATCTTGCATAAGAATGCAACCTAGTCCCTGTCGTGAGGCATTACAATAGATAACAAAGTCCTTAGTGAAGTCCGGTGGCACAAGTATGGGAGCAGATATCAGGCGTCTTTTCAGTTCCTGAAAACTGTGCTCACACTGTGGGGACCACTCAAACTTTTTATCTTTCTTGAGAAGTTCCGTGAGAGGTTTGGCCACTTTGGAGAAGTTCTCAACGAATCGGCGACAATAACTGGCTAGACCAAGGAAACTCCTAACTTGCTTAACTATTTCAGGCGGAGTCCAATCAAGAACGGCCTGAACTCTTTTGGGATTGACAGCAATGCCCTTACCAGAGATTACGTGGCCGAGATAGGTCACTTCTGGCAACCAAAATTCGCACTTGGAGAACTTGGCATAAAGGCGGTGCTCTCTGAGTTTTTCTAACACAAGTCTAAGATGTTCGGCATGCTCTTCCTCGTTCTTCGAGTAAATAAGGATATCATAGAGGTAAACCACGACGAACTTATCTAAGTACTCCATGAAGATTGAGTTCATCAAGCGAGAGAAAGTAGCTGGAGCGTTGGTTAGACCAAAGGACATGACGGTGTACTCGTACTAACCATAACGAGTGACAAAAGCCGTCTTAGGAATATCCCCATTTCTGATCTTGATTTGGTAGTAGCCTAACCTCAAATCCATCTTGGAGAAGACTGAGGATCCAGCGAGCTGATCATACAGATCGTTGATCCTGGGGAGCGGATACTTGTTCTTTATCGTGACCAAATTAACGGGACGATAATCTACAACCATTCGGTCCGTACCATCCTTCTTCTTGACGAAGAGGACGGGGCAAGCCCAGGGAGAAGAACTAGGACGGATGAAACCCTTTTGCAAGGATTCATCGAGTTGTTTCTTAAGCTCGGCTAGTTCTAAGGGTGCCATATTGTAAGGTCTCCTAGAAATTGGGGCGGTTCCGGGGATAAGATCTATAACAAACTCTACATCTCTGTCAGGTGGAATACCTGGCAGTTCTTCTAGAAAGACATCCGGAAAGTCGCGGACTACCGGAATATCTTCAAGGTCAGGAAGAGGGCTGGCATTTAGAGAATATAGTTGACGCCTTGCAATTTTGGTGGAGACAATGACTACCTTGCCAGAGGGGTGTGTGAGCTGAACAGACCTGGTGTAACAGTCAATCTTGGCATAATGAGCTTTCATCCAGTCCATACCCAAAATGATGTTAATATCTGAAGACTTGAGGGATATCAAGGAAGCTAGAAATACAAGTCTGTCAACATGTATTTCATTGCCATAACTTATCCTAGAAGTTTGCCACTTGGATCCAGGAGTTTGAATGAGTAGTGGGGAGGGCATATCACAAAATGACATGTCGTGCAAACAGGCATAACTTTCAGAAATGAAGGAGTGAGATGCCCCGGTATCGAATAGAACCGAAGCTGGGTGACAGTTGACAAGGAGTGTACCAAGAACGACATCTGGATCATCATGAGCGTCTTTAGCTGAGACGTGATGCACACGTCCAAGTTCAGTGGGAGCTGACTTGGCACTGATCATCTGGTGTGAAGGCTTACTACCACGGCCAACAGACTTCTCGGGCTGGGATGGAGCAACACGGGTCTGAGTGCAAATACGGGCAATGTGGCCTGGCTCTCCGCACCTGTAACAAATCTTAGAGGTAGGACGTCGACGCGCATTGCCAAGTGGTCTACCAATAGGCATGGGTGTAGCATATGGTTGCACTGGGTGAGGTGCCACACAAGAAGGCCTTGGTGTATAACCGGGTGGAAGAGCGGAGTTCGGAACCCAAATCCGGCGCTTCTAAGAACTAGAACCGGAGGAAGAACCCAAATCACGGGTGTGCTTACGAGATTCCTCGTAGGTGAGTTGAGCTGTCTCTGCATTAATGGCCTTGTTCACAAGAGCGTGGAATGTATTGCAACGATGCAAGTGGAGATCACGACGCGACTTGGGGTTGAGACCCTTCCGGAACCTAGCCCGCTTCTTGGCATCTGTGGACACTTCTTCTGTAGCATAGAGGGCGAGGTTCTCAAACTCTCTACTATAAGCATCAACAGCCATCTTACCCTGGGTGAAACTACATGACTCTTCTCTCTTGTGATCGATGAGAGCTTCAGGAATGTGATGCTCGCGAAAAGCCTCAGTGAAATCTCTCCAGGTAGGAATTTGACCAGCTAGAAGCATAGCCTCATAGTTCTTCCACCAGAGACTAGCAGGACCTTCCAGGTGATATGCAGCATAAGTGACCTTGTCACTTTCAGCTACGTTTGCAGAATGCAGCTTGTGTGTGATACTATGGAGCCAGTCATCTGCATCGAGTGGCTCAATGGAATGATGGAAGGTGGGTGGTTTCAGATTAATGAAATCCTGGATGGTCGCTGACTCTTTGCACCGATGTGCGGTGTTCTCCTCGATACGTGCCAACAAGCGGTTAGACTCACGCTTGTTCCTCTCCATCTCTATCATGAACTCTGCCAATGAAGGTTGGTCGGGAGGATCCTCATCATCCCTACCACCTCCGTGGTTCAGGCAACGAGCAACAGAACTTCGGTTAACTGACGACATCCTGAGAAGCGGAACCAAGGACGAGGTCAACAACAACTATAGGATGCAACATGTAGCACAAGGAAATTTAGTATCTCTCAAACTCCTAGGACAATTCCGACAGCATAACGGCAGTAAAATGCTCAGAATGAGACATTCTGCGAAAGACGGGGTAGCACCATACTCAACATCATCACTCAAGGTTCTGAGATATTACTAAACAGGCTACACCAGAGGTACTCGAACTGGGATATGACTCTGATCAACCAATCCTAAGAGACTATGGAGTAGTAACACGTGATCCTGATAGACAGAAAAGAAAGCCTAGTTCCTTAACCCCGTAGGAAAGATAGGATGACTCAGATCAGAAGAGCATGAGATATAAGGAGTAAAAAGAGCCTTACGTTCCCTTCCACAATCAATTCCCTTACATAACTAAAGAATTTCTAGACTCAACTTCGACCAGGTTGGCTTGGAAATCCTACAGGCAGTCAGGCTCTGATACCAAAACTATCGGGACCCCGATCCTAAGTCACACCGATCTAGCATGTAACACATCATATCACTTTGCGGCCTCACGCACGGTATTCCCACGGGTGCCACCTTACCTGGCCTGGGACCGTTTGCGCCTTTTGGCTCACGTATATGATAGTGTCGCTAGCATCCATATGACAAAGAACCCGGGCCGACATGGCTAGTCGTGAACCCAAAGCGGTGCTAACCTATGGGGACAGGCATACATGAATCACATCGAGCATGTCGGTCAACAGCATATGAATCTGGGCTGTAGCACTGGGCTAACAGGACTCCGGGGAACCCGGGCTGTAGCAGGCTAGGCAGGACTCCAGAAGTCACCGCGTGACATTTCCCCGAAGGGACAGACACAGGAACGAAGTGAAACACATGCCGGACAATCAAGTGTCCTGAGCAGTAGTGTTGGGCTAGCAGGACTCCGGTGAGCCGGGCTGTAGCGGACTACTATGGCTCAAGGAAGCACTAGACTACATTTCCCCATAAGAGAGGCTGCCAAGGATAACCAACCAGATTGTCGGATCCCACACATAGCAATACACGTTACACGTACGCATAACATGCAAGTATGTGATGTACAACATGGCATCACAACATAACGCAAACTCATATAGATAAAGGCCCAAAAGAGCCACATAGCATTAAGTACAAGCAAGGGTCACATGACCCATCATTCGGAGCATACAAGCAACAAGCAGAAGCATTACATGTCTGAGTACAGACAACTACAAATGAAAAAGGCTGAGGAGCCCGACTATCTACAACATCCGATCAAGATCGTAGCTGAGGTACAAGCTACTTGTCGAAGTCCACATAAACTAGTAAGACCGAAGTCTCCGCTGCAAAAACATAAATAAAGCAACATGAGTACAAAGGTACTCAGCAAGACTTACATCAGATCCTATCATACATGCATTTGTATCAAGAAGGTAATGTGGGGTTTAGTTGCAGCAAGCCAGCTTTGACTCAGTGGCTATCCTGTACTACGACTGCCGGTAACTCTTTTGAGGTGGCGCACACGAGTCCACTAATCACCACGTCATTACACTACTATGGATTCATTCCCGTCTTCCTACGAGAAGGCCATCCATAGCACTCACACTTGTCTTGAGCATTTTAGAGTATCCACTTCAAGTTGTCTATGTACCACGTAAGCATCCAAGAAGTCCATAACCGAGGACACGTCTATTCGAATAGATCATGATAACCCTGCAGGGGTGTACTTCTTCACACACGCTCTCACCACTTATCACCATGTACACGTCATGTACCTCGACAACCTTCAAGCGGAAGCCTGGCGAGGGTGTCGGCCACGACCTGACTAACCACACAGGACTCTAGTCCAGGTTTATTGCCTATTCGGGTTCCATCCGCAAGGAGATCCGGCCGGGGTGTCGCTCACGGCCCCAAACGATGTGTGCAGGGTTCCCAAGCCCACCTCGCGGATGGATCTACGCTTGGTACACCGTGCCACTTGTGCCTAGTCTGTCCCAAGCCCACCTTGCCGGGTGCCACTTGGTAGACTACTAACACTACCTACAAACACCAGAAACTAATTGCAACTCCTGGACAAAGATCAAGTTGGTTAATAAGTCAAGAGAGCTTGGAGTGCCCGGAGCCCAATGTGTAGTAGTAGCTAGTCATTGGACAACATACACAGAACTCAGTGCTTAAGAACGGTTCCAGTGAGACAACCCACCATGTACTCCTACATGGCCTCTCACCGCTACCTTTACCAAATCGTGTTCACACGCTTAACTCTCAGCACCAGAACATATCGTACCACTCCAATTCATTCCCGATGAATCAGACCTGACACAACTCTAAGCAATAGCAGGCATGGCATGGCAAGAACACAACATGGCTCAATCAACTCCTACACATGCTAGTGGGTTTTGACTATTTACTGTGGGAATGACAGGTCATGCAAAGGAATGGGTTCAACTACCGCAGCATAAAGTAGCAGTTGATTCGCTGTTGTCCTAATGCAATAAAAAGAGCAGGAGCGAGAGAGTGGGATCATGTCGGAATGAACAAGGGGGTTTGCTTGCCTGGTAGATCAACAGGGGGCACTGCTCCACTGATAGGTACTCTCGAACACTTTCTGGAGCAGGACCTATCGAGAAGGAACGGTGTCGGAAATCAAACACAAGCATATGCAACATTATGATGCATGAACATGGAATGAGTATGTGATGTTGTTTGAGCTAATGCAACTAGCATTCATTTGGTTAAAGTCCATTTGAACTAAAGATTCAAATGCACCTTTAACATAAGCTCTTAGATATGCCATAAGTGTGTTTTCATATATACAGTATGTATAGATGGTTTGTCATGCATGAAAATGGTACAGATGGATAGATTGAATTTTTCTGATAATTTTTCATATATAAATTATTTCAATCTGAGCTACGGTTGAATTTCTATGAATTTTTGAAGTTTATATCATTTTCTGGAATTTCCTGATTTATTTTAATACCAGAAAATGATATATTGCGTCAGCATGACGGCGGCATTGTGTCAGCAGGTCAAAGGAGCTGTCTGAGTCAAACCTGACGTGTGGGATCCACACGTCACTGACTCAGTTAGTTAACAGGGGGTTTATTTAGCCTAATTAGGATTAGTGGGCGCCGGGCCCACTGGTCAGTGACTAACTAGGTAACTAACCTAGGTTAATTAGTGTTAATCTAATACTAACTAAATGTCAGGGGGTGGCCCACGCGTCAGTGACACAAGGGGGAGGTCAAACTGGGCCCACCCAGTCAACGGTCAGCGGGGTCAAAGCCACCGGCGGCTTGACGCCGGCGAGCCAGACGCGGCGGAGGGCCTCGGATTTCGCCCTCTGGCGACCATTTGGACGGCGGAGACCACTGGCGAGGAGCCAGCGCTCGTCCGCGTCATCTGGAGCAAGTGGGAGAGGCGGGGACGGCCGGAGCTCGCCGGAGCGGAGCTCGGGGCGGCGGCCGGAGCACGGGCTTCAAGCGGAAGCGGCTGTGGGGCACGGGGAGGCCACCCGAGGGGCTCTGCGGCACCCTGGTGGCACCAGGAGCACGGTGACGTGCTCGGTTGCGGCTGGCTCGGCCCCTGGCCACGGTGGCGCCATGCCGGCGGCGAGGTGCTACTACTTTGGTTGAAACGGCGGCTGCGGTGATCGAGAAGCAAGGGGAAAGAGGGGCAAACGACGATGGAGCTCACAGCGGTCGCAGAGGGCGTCGAAGCGGGCTCGGGGAAGCGTTGGTTGCCGCGAATTCAACGGCGGTGATCCACGGCGACCGAGGCCGAAGACGAGCGCGATGAGGATGCTACGGTGCGTCCCGGCTTGCCTGGGTCGGTGGAGAAGACGAGGACGACGTCGCAGAGCTCGTAGACATGTCAGAGGGACGAGGCGGAGACGGTGGCCGCGGCAGCAGCGATCGGGGGCGACGAGCTCACTCGGATGCGAGGAAAGGGAGAGATCCAGGGGAGGAGGGAGAGCGAGAGAGAGTGCGAGAGGTCCGGGGGAAGTGTGTGGCGTCGTCGGGGGCCTCCAGCAGCGAGCGGGGAAGCAGGAGGTGGCCGGCGCGTGCTCGCGCGCGTCGGGCACACGCGCGCCGTCCTCCTGGCAGGAGGTAAGCGACGACTGGCGTCGCCAGTCGGCTGGGCCGGCTAGAGGAGCTGGGCCGCCAGCTGGGCTGCGAGGCAGGTAATGCCAGGTGAGCTTTCTCCATTTTGTTTTCTTTTCTATTTTCTGACCTTTGTTTTGATTTAATAAAAATACTAAATCAAGTTATTTTCTTCTGAAAATTTTTGCAGGGGCCTAAAGGATTATTCCAAAGCCCCTCACCAAAATTCAGAATTATTGGACAATATTTTATATATATATATATATATAAATATTTATCCAACGCAAATAATTACTGGATTAATTCCAAATGGCCAAAATAAATATTTATGAGCTCCTAAAAATATTGGTTTGAAATTTTACCTCTGCCCAATATTTTCAGAGAGAGACATGAACATTTTCTTGGACCCTTTTGGAGCAATTTTTATCTGGGTCATTTCTAGAAATGATCTCTGAGGGTTTTACAAATCCCTATTTCAAATTTAAATGAAATTTAAACGTGATGCACACATGACTAGCTAGCCTAGGTCATACCAGAACTAGGGATGTGACAATTCTTCAGGCCCGGTTTATACCACAAAGACCGAATACCTTAGGGAGTGTTCGACGTCACGAGTTTGGCTCTATATGCATCAGCTCTGAATCATTGTCTTTGGTCAAATGTTGGGTTTTCCCGGCTCCTGCGTTTTGGTGCCTTACGTTCCGCTTTACCGGCTAAGGTAGCACCAGGAGAACTATTGCGATTGTGCCCTGGTTTATCCGAACGAGCACCTCAGTAGAAAAAGCCGAAAACTAACTGTCATGATCTAGCGTGAGACTGATCAACCACTCGATTACTCATGGGAATGTTAGAACTCCTCCGCTTTAACGAAGGGCCGCTTTCCAGCTAGGCATATACGCTCCCCGGGATCGGGAGAGTGCGGAGCCACCAGGGGCTATCTAGTAGCCCCACTGTCAAACTCCTATGGCTAAGTGAAAGTGTTAAAGCATTATAGTCTGGTAGCCTTGCTCACTCCGCTATCACCTCCTTAATAGGACCAAGACGTTGGGTTAAGTGTGAACACATGTTTCTGCGAACACCTCCGCATTATATGCGTGGGGGTTGAAGCCGACGACTGCAATCTTTCAGGTTATACTCATGTATACATAAACGGCCGCCCAGGAGGCATCACATTACTTTTAGGCAAAAGTATAAAAGTAGCCTCATAAAAATTTATAAAAGCATTTCGCTTACAATGAGATTACATGTCACTCAAACATAATATTTTTTGAGCACTGGGTCTCTATCAAACGAGTACCCTCAAGTACTTCCTCAAAGTAGTGCTCAGCAGCCCTTCGACCTATGGCCGAATCCTGCGCTGCAACAGTGGTAGCATCCATCTCTGCCCAGTACGCTTTAGCACGGGCAAAGGCCATCCGTGCGCCTTCTATGCATGCCGACCTCTTCATCGCATTTATGCGCGGCACCACATCGAGGACCTGCTGCACCAAGCTGAAATAGCTGCTCGGTTTTGACCTTCCAGGCCATAGCTGATCCACAACAGATCTCATGGAGAGTCCGGACAACCTATTTAGTTCGGCCCATTCGGCTAATTGGTCCGTCAAGGAAAGCAGACGCTCGGGAGAAAGGAATTGCTTCCAAAACAGCTGGTCTACTTCGCGGTCCGTATGACTCTGGAAGTACTTGGCCGCATCGGCAGCGCTCGCCGCCAAATCCATATACGCATCCTCCGAACTCCACAGCCGATCCAGAGGGGCATACCGTGGATCTCCGTACTTCCTCTGCAGCATAAAGGACTTCCCGGCTACAATATCCCTGGCTTCCCGCAGCTCCTCCTTCTTAACCCTCATAGCAGAGCGGAGGTCTTTTCCCGTTATAGCAGCCTTCTCAAGGTCCGATGCCTTCACCTGGTTTTCCTTTTCAAGAGCCCAGCAACGGTCTACGGCGGCTTTTAATTCTACGGCCATATTGGCCATCTTCTTCTGGCTCTCGCCATCTGCGGCCTTCTCGGCTCGCAACTCTTCGGCCGCCTTCAAAGCAGCCGCATTACCCAATCTTGCTTGTTCCTTGGCTCGGGCAAGTTCCGCCCGCAAGGCTTCAACAGTGGCAGCTCCATCTGCAGTAATAACATGTT
The DNA here is from genome assembly GCF_056163025.1 of Triticum urartu. NCBI lineage: Eukaryota > Viridiplantae > Streptophyta > Magnoliopsida > Poales > Poaceae > Triticum > Triticum urartu. Next base: position 498,414,935 of record NC_141874.1, on the reverse strand, counting down.
AAAAACACTGGCATCATACTCTTCCTATTTGGCATTTACCAGACAAGGATACTTACCCCGCGCCTCGTCAAGCCTTCTGTTAACAAGCTCGATGTCGGCATCTGCCGCATCCAACCGCCGTTCTAAACGGGCAAACTGGCTCGTCCGGCTGGCCACCGGAGCTTCCATCTCCTACACATAAAGGCAGTATGGTTATTACCTGGGAATATGATCCTCTGTTCGTCATCGTTTCCGACGACAACCAGAGTCTCAGGGGCTACTATATACACAGGGCACACCTAGCATGTGCAGGACTATTACACATTCCTTTTTTACGTACCTCAAAGCCTGTTAGTAGACTCATAAAAGCTTCATGCAATCCGCTTTCGGCGGACGATATCCTCTCCATCACCATATTCATCAGCACACGGTGATCGTCTGAGATGGCCGCTCGCCCCACCAACTCCCTCAGAACGTCCGATCGCACACTAGACGGCGCCAGACTCTTTTGTCCACTCTCTTCGGGAGCCAGACACGGGGAGCCTCGGGGATCAATAGGATCACCTTCTGGCCTCTCCGAACTCGGAGAGGCCCTCCGCGACGACACTTCAGGGTCGCCCGCTTCCGGAGCGGAGGAGTCCGGAGGAGGCGTCTTGCTCTCCATCATCTCTGGAAGAAGATCCCCTGAAGACGAGCTCATTTGAGAGGGGCTAAGGCCCGAACTGCACAAATGTATGCGGTGGTTATTTTCTCAGAAGAAAGGGATGGCATATCTGTACTATTAAAGTTTTCGGGTCACTTACGACTCCCGGGAGAATTGATCCCCCCGCGGACTTTGTGCGGCAGCAGCGCCCCCCAAGGTAGGGCCCCCGGCGGAAGATTTCTTCTCCCGTTTGGAAGCTTCGGCTTCCGAATTCCCGGGCGCGGTCCTTTTCCTCTTCCGATCGTCTTCCTTCACGGAGACGCTCGCTCCCTCGGTTAGAATAGGCAGCGTTGGGGGCCCGCATCCGCCCGTATTATCCTCCACAGTGTCTTCCTTCAAGGGATCCGGGCAAGGTGCGGCCTGGAGCATCTTTTCCAATACCGGATTCTCCAGACCCTCAGGGAGGGGGGCCGAACACCGAATCAACTTCGCCTTTACTAGCCAGTCCTGGTCGAAAAAGCAAACTCTCATAAATAACCTCGTAACGAAGGAGAGATAATATGTTCGGCCAGAAGATTCCTTACCTGTTCGGCGGCGCGGTTACTATTTAGGCCCACGTCCTCGGTGAATTCCGGACACTCTACTTGAGGTCCGAAGAATAACTTATACATATCCTCGTGCGTCAGGCCGAGAAAATTTTGAATGGCACGCGGACCCTCGGGATTGAACTCCCACAAGCGAAGGGGCCGACGTTTGCAAGGCTGGACTTGACGGACCAGCATAACTTGTATTACCGCGACCAAACTGAGATCTTCGTCGAAGAGATCTCGAATGCGGCTTTGTAATAAGGGCACGTCCTTGGCTGGACCCCAGCTCAGTCCTCTGCTGATCCATGACATCAGTCATGGCGGAGGGCCCAAGCGAAAAATGGGGGCAACCGCCCACTTGGCGCTTCTAGGAGTCGTGATGTAGAACCACTCCTGTTGCCACAATGCAGACACCTCTGGGATGGAACCTTTGGGCCACGGAGCTCCTGCCATATTGCGTATTGAGGCGCCTCCACACTCTGCATGTTGCCCCTCGATCATCTTCGGCTTTACTTCAAAGGTCTTGAGCCATAAACCAAAGTGGGGGGTAACCCGGAGGAAGGCCTCGCATACGACAACAAAAGTCGTGATATGCAGGAAGCAGTCCGGAGCTAGATCATGGAAGTCTAGCCCGTAATAAAACATCAAGCCCCTGACGAAAGGATCCAGTGCAAAACCTAGACCTCGGAGGAAGTGGGGGACGAACACGACGCACTCGTTGGGTTTGGGAGAGGGGACGGCCTGCCCCCGGGGAGGCAGCCGATGCGATATTTTGGCGGTCAGATACCTGGCCTCTCTCAACTTTTTGATGTCCTCTTCCGAGACGGAGGAGGGCATCCATCGGCCTTGAAGGCTGGATCCAGACATGACTGAAGATTCGGAGCACCTGACCTGAGCTTCGGTCGTTTGAGCTTGAGGTGGGGGAAGGATTCGATTGAGCACGGGAGGGAAAAGTAGAAGCTTTGCCCCTTTATAAAGAAGGGTGGATATCAAGCGTCCTCCCCGTGTCCGTTTGGACTTGCCTATGATCTAGGAGTCCTAGAAGCGGTTGGGTTACCCACGCCCGTGTTGATGAGAATCCCGTAATAAGGGGACACGATCTCTACTTTAACAAGACATGCCAAGGAAACCACCTCGCATGACACGCTGAGGTGGGTAATTGAACGAATCGGATAAAGGCTTGGCCGTGGCGTGTCGCACCACGGAATACGTCAACAGATTAGATTTGTGGTAATATTATTATTCTCTCTATGGCAATATGTGGAAACTTATTTTACAGAGCCGGACACTATCTTTGTGTTCAAAATCTTCTATGAAGTACTTGGAGGAGGAACCCGTCTTGCAATGCCGAAGACAATTTGCGCGCCGGACCCGTCGTCATTGAAGCCTGGTTCAGGGGCTACTGAGGGAGTCCTGGATTAGGGGGTGTTCGGATAGCCGAACTATACCTTCCGCCGGACTCCCGGGCTATGAAGATACAAGATTGAAGACTCCGTCCCGCATCCGGAAGGGACTTTCCTTGGTGTGGAAGGCAAGCTTGAAGATACGGATGATCAGATCTCCTACCATTGTAACCGACTCTATGTAACCCTAACCCTCTCCGGTGTCTATATAAACCGGAGGGTTTTAGTCCGTAGGACAACATACACATCAACAATCATACCATAGGCTAGCTTCTAGGGTTTAGCCTCTCTGATCTCGTGGTAGATCAACTCTTGTAATACCCATACCATCAATATTAATCAAGCAGGACGTAGGGTTTTACCTCCATAGAGAGGGCCCGAACCTGGGTAAAACTTCGTGTCCCCTGCCTCCTATTACCATCCGGCCTAGACGCACAGTTCGGGACCCCCTACCCGAGATCCGCCGGTTTTGACACCGACACCGCCCTTGCCATTTTGAGCTGCTGGGGTTATATTAAGTCACCGGTCTTCCTGGGCCGCCAGAACTATATTGAGCCACTGGTCTGCCTGAGCCACCTCTGTCTCGATAAATGTCGTATAAACAAATCAGGTGATATCCATCTGAAAGTATATTTTGTTTTGTCAAAGAACAAATACTCCGGCTTGCGGTACTTTTTATGCAAGACAATTGTTCACCTCAGATGAGGTGTTATACTACGGGTATGGAGCGCACTGGCAATGTTCTTGTACGGGCGTTTCGTCCGTGCCATACTACCTGGTGGACGAACATGTGCAAGTCGCCGTCCTTGTGACCCAGTTTACATCAACTAACCAGGATCGTGCCCGTGATTGACTCGCCGTCTGCACGGCTTATTGCGCTTGTGATTGATTTTTCTGTCTGCAGCATTTGCAATGCCGCGCTGACTGTACCTACCGGCTGATTTTGATGGTCGCCTTGTTCTCACAACTAGATCGACCTCCGACAAAAACCAGGTGCTATTTGCCTTATTTTTAAGCACATATTAATTCATCCGAGCAAAGCTACTTTGCCCTGTTGTATTGTATATGCAGGAAAATTATCCATCGCAAAGTGGCATTATACCGCGAAGATGGAGGCGCGCCAATATCGTTCGGCACCGGTGATCGTCGTTACTCAACGGACTCCCGCACCGGCTTACAACGTCGTGGCCGTCTCTCACGGTCGCACCGGCTTACAACATCGTGGCCATCTCTCGCGGTCGCGCCGGCTTACAACGTCATGGTCGTCTCTCACGACTGCACCGGTTTACAAACGCCGCGGTCGACTCTCTCGTCCATACCAGTTTATAACGCCGCGGTCGACTCTCCCGTCCACACCGGTTTAAAACGCCGCGGTTGACAGATCTATCAGTGCCCGCGGCAGACTCGGCTGTGTTTGATCTCAGTTTCACCATGATGATCATCAAACTCTGCGGTGATAATTGCTGACCTGACGCATCAGGTGAAATCCATCCAGTATATTTTTATATTGTATGTTGCTTTTCTTTAAAAGAGCAATTGCTCTGGCTTGCAAGTTCTTCAATGTAGGATAACTTATATCGCTGCATTGTTGAATGACTCATACTGGGTTACATCATGGTCGAATATGGAGAATCTCAAGACAACTCCTTGAGTCACCTTAAGACTCGGGGGCTACGATGACATGACTTAGCAAATATCGTGAGATTTAAGACCCCGGGTCATTGGAGGGAAGATAACCCGGTACTGGAGGCTACCGCCATATTGGTGAAAACTTAAAAGGCCGTCAGAAAATTTCCGATTCGAAATAAAGATTCTGGTTTAAAATCCGGTTCAAGAGACATCTCTCTCACGCAAAGCTTTGAAGCTCTCAAATCCGGTCCAAACATCCGGCTCAAGGTAAATTTGTCTCTTACAAAGCTTTCTAGCTCTTAAAATCCAGTTCAAACATCCGGCTTAAGGACAATCTGTCTCCCACAAAGTTTGGAAGCTTTCAAATCCGGTTTAAAGTTCCGGTTCAAGAAGAATTAATCTCTCGCAAGATTCGAGTTCTCAAAAAAATTAAAGGTTGCCAAAGAGAACTTGCTGCCATGATGCGCGGTTCAAACATGGGTATCCTGCCTTACGGCTTACCTTATTATGGTCCTTTGGGGGCTTCCTGCTCATCGAGCATAGCTGTCGGTACCCTTTTGATCAGCGCGATGCCAAAATTTATATGGTCACTTGGGGGCTTCCTATTCAAACATAGGTCGTATTCGAACCAAAGAGAACATAGTTGTCGTAACCCTTTTGATCGGTGCAAAGCCAAACTCGATAGGGGGCTTCTTGATCGTATCTGAATCATAGCTTAACCCCTTTTGGATCCGACTTGGATCGTATTTGAATCAGGGTCATTAAAAACCTCTCAAGGTCATTTGGGGGCTTCCTGCTCAAACATAGGTCGTATTCGAACCAAAGAGGACATAGCTGTCGGTACCCTCTTGATCGGCGCAACGCCAAAGCCACTGGGGGCTACATGATCGTATCTGAATCCTAGCTTAACCCCTTTGTAATGGTTTACTGGTCGTATTCGAATCAGAAACCTCGATTTTTATTTGGTTTAAGTTTTTGCAAACAATCTTTTGGGTTTTTGATATATTTTTTTTGATCATGTCTGAAGCATATAAGTGTGGTTTCGTTTAAACCTGGCTTGGCTTTAAATGATAAGTCGCCAGCATGTGACAATCATCATATATTTGGAAGTATTGGCTTCTAAGGATTGGGTTATCACCCTTACTACACAGGTCATGTAAACCGGCAGTACAAATTAAATATCACAATGGTTATATGTGGGATATTATGATCCGCCCTGTGGTAAACCGCCAGGGGTCTTGTGATTTATTTATGTGCAGGATTTACAGAGCTATGATTTACATAAAGGATTAAGTTCTAGCCCATCATCAAAGATTGAAATTGGTGTTTCAAAAGGGTTATCAATTCTTGATTTTCTCAAAGGTTATAAGCCGCCGGGTTATAAAAATTCCGGCCTACAATGGAGGTATATTAAATCGCCATCGCCAAGAGCCGCCGGGTATTTAAAAACTCCGGATTTACTTGTCAACAGATAAGGTACTTGAATCTTTAAATAGCCAAACTTGGCTGGATTTTCATTATGATATTGAACGATTGAGGTTTTCAAACCGGGTTATTCAAATCCTTAATAGCCAACATGGCTGGATTTTTATTATGGTTATCAGTAACTAATATTATGATTGAGGTTTTCAAAGTCGCTTCAGCGCAATGGCTAGTATTTTATCAATGGATATGATTTATTCTACAATGAAAGGAATAGTCCTGAGTCACTGCAGGCTTACGACCCGTCACTTGGGGGCTACATTATTCAGTTTGAGATTATATCAAATATGCAAGTCCCATGTCACTGCCAGCATGCACCATGGCACTTGGGGGCTAATGCAAAGACAATTTTACTGACCTTATTGAAGACCCGACTCGTCACATCATAATGAGCCGGCCCTTGGGGGCTACCAATTGCTCCTGTCAACAATTCAAGTCCCTGCTCATTATTGCATAATGACCCGGCCCTTGGGGGCTACACTGGTTGTAGTTTTTTATGAGTACAAGGCAATTACAAGTCCCAGGTTGCTGCAAGCATGACAACCTGACACTTGGAGGCTACATATATGGAGTATTCAGTATTTACTAGTGACTAAGACGAACAACATGTATTTCTTCAAAGTGGCAGTATTTATATTGAAGCAAGTTTTAAGTCATCACTTTGTTTCTGCTCAAGACTTGGGGGCTACAGGTAATATGGATATAAGGGAGAAAATCTTCAAATTCTCAGTTTTGAGTAAACCAGATTGACCCGGCGTCACCAATAACTATGACTCGGCATCGGCAACAATTATGACCCGGTGCTATCAATATTTATAAACCGGATATTTTGGCAATGCTAAACCGGCAAGTTCTACAGGCCGACTGAAAGTCAAATGAGTTTTTTCAAGACCAATATTTTTAATCCGGCGCTTTGGAAGCCGATTCAAGTGGATTATTTATTACAATATTTCTCTATAAGATACCAATATCTGCAAGTTGGCTCTGAAGCTGGCCTATTGACCCGGATTTCTCAAAAGAAGTATCTGGATTTTTGCATTGGCAAGGTTTGGATATATCTGTTAAAAGAGATTTTCTATAAGATCTTTGAGTATGCATCCAGGAGGAAATCACAAGGGCTTAAAGATAATCAGGTGCCGGTTCAGAAAAATATTTAACCCAGAGCACAACATATCAAGTTTGTTCTTGTGTTTATTTTACAGGATTAGTTTAACATGGATAAATCCAAATTAAACTGGGGGCTAATGTCGGGGATATACCCCGCGGTATGACCCGGCCGGAATCATGACCCGGCCGGACTTGGCGACTCACCAGAGTCCTGGCTGGAGCTTGGCGACTCACAGGTGATCCGCCCGGACATGGCGGTTTTCATGTAACCCGCCTGGACATTGTGACTCACTGGAGACCCGGCAGGCGGATCAGACAGACGACAAGGCCCAAGGCCAGCAGGCCGACTTATACTCTGGTGGGCCGGCTAAAGATGAAAGGGATGACGAATATTTCCTTTACGAGGAAGCAAGACCCGGACTTGTATTCAACTTGTAAGAAAGGATAGACTAGTCCTAGTCCTACTAGGACTCCACATGTAACCCGCCCCTTCAACATATATAAGGAGGGGCAGGGCACCCTAAGAGGGACAAGATTGACAAGTTCCACAAGTTGGACAAGTTAGGTTTAGACAATAGCTCTCGAGATAGAGCACTCTTGTAACCGTGATCATCATCATCAATATCAATGAAGCAGGATGTAGGCTTTTACCTCCACCGTGAGGGGCCGAACCTGGGTAAAACACCGCGTCTCTCATCCCGCTCAACCCCTCTCAAGCTACCACATAGATGCGTTGGCCTCGCAACTAAGTCCTGACACTAAGGACATCTGCCGTGACAATTCCACGACAGAAAGGTATTAAAGCTGAAGATTTTAAGAATTTACCTCCTATTGAAGAAATACATGGTCTTAATTTACCGCCTGTTGAAGAAACATATAATCTTAATCCTTTACCTATTGAAGAAACTCATGGTCTTGATAACCCGACATAGGTAGTAAAGGTAAATTCTCTCTATAGATATGATAAAGATGTAATCCCATTTACTAAGTTTGCTAGCCCATGCTTAGATGAGTTTGATAAATTTACGGCTAAGCAAGAAGACTTTAATGCTTATTTTGGTAGACAATTGAAAAACAATTCAAATATGCTTGAACACTTGGGTGATTATATGGCCAATGTCAAAAGTGAACTTAAACTTATTAGTAAACATGCTTCTATGGTTGCCACTCAAGTAGAACAAGTACTTAAAGCTCAAAATGATTTGCTCAATGAATTGAATAGTAAAGTGTAGGATTGAAAGTATGTCTAGAGGGGGGGTGATTAGACTACTTGACCAAATAAAAAATTAACCTTTTCCCAATTTTAGTTCTTGGCAGTTTTTAGCTAATTTAGGACAAGTCAAGCAATCATCACATAATTCAAGCAAGCATGCAAAGAGTATATAGGCAGCGGAAAGTAAAGCATGCAACTTGCAAGAATGTAAAGGGAAGGGTTTGGAGAATTCAAACGCAATTGGAGACACGGATGTTTTTCCCGTGGTTCGGATAGGTGGTGCTATCCTACATCCACGTTGATGGAGACTTCAACCCACGAAGGGTAACGGTTGCGCGAGTCCACACAGGGCTCCACCCAAGGGTAACGGTTGCGCGAGTCCACACAGGGCTCCACCCACGAAGGGTCCACAAAGAAGCAACCACCCACAAAGGGTCCATGAAGAAGCAACCTTGTCTATCCCACCATGGCCATCGCCCACACAGGACTTGCCTCACTAGCGGTAGATCTTCACGAAGTAGGCGATCTCCTTGCCCTTACAAACTCCTTGGTTCAACTCCACAATCTTGTCGGAGGCTCCCAAGTGACACCTAGCCAATCTAGGAGACACCACTCTCCAAGAAGTAACAAATGGTGTGTAGGTAATGAACTCCTTGCTCTTGTGCTTCAAATGATAGTCTCCCCAACACTCAACTCTCTCTCATAGGATTTGGATTTGGTGGAAAGAAGGTTTGAGTGGAAAGCAACTTGGGAAGGCTAGAGATCAAGATTCATATGGTAGGAATGGAATATCTTGGTCTCAACACATGAGTAGGTGGTTCTCTCTCAGAACATATGAGTTGGAATGATGTGCGTGTTCTGATGGCTCTCTCATCGAATGAGGAGGAGGTGGAGGGGTATATATAGCCTCCACACTAAATCCAACCGTTACACAGTTTTCCAATCTCGGTGGGACCGAATCAATAAGCTCGGTCGGACCGAAAATGTAAACCTAGTGACCGTTAGTGATTTTCGGTGGGACTGACATGCAACTCGGTAGGACCGATATGGTTAGGGTTTGGGCATAACGTAATCTCGGTGAGACCGATTACGCAAACTCGGTGAGACCGAATTTGGTAATTAGCTAACCAGAGAGTTGGTCAGGCAAACTCGGTGGGACCGATTTGCTCTTTCGGTGACACCGAGTGGAACTCGGTGAGACCGAAAAGTTACAAAGGGGAAACACTGAGTTTACATTGCAATCTCGGTGGGACCGATTCGCTCTTTCGGTGAGACCGAAAAGTTACGAAAGGGAAACAGAGAGTTTGCAACCCCATCTCGGTGAGACCGAGATCCTTATTGGTAGAACCGAATTGCTAGGGTTTGGCAGTGGCTAATGACAAGTGAAACTCGGTGGCGCCGGATAGGGAGAATCGGTAGGACCGAGTTTGGCTTAGGGTTTAGGTCATATGTGGATATGGGAAAGTAGTTGAGGGTTTTTGGAGCATATCATTAAGCACATGAAGCAAGAGGCTCATTAAGCAACACCTCATCCCTCCTTGATAGTATTAGCTTTTCCTAAAGACTCAATGTGATCTTGGATCACTAAAATATAAAATGAAGAGTCTTGAGATTTTGAGCTTGAGCCAATCCTTTGTCCTTAGCATTTTGAGGGTTCCACTTTCACATCCATGCCATGCCAATCATTGAGCTTTCCTGAAATAATCATCTTGGAATAGCATTAGCTCAATGAGCTATATGTTGTTATGAATTACCAAAACCACCTAGGGATAGTTGCACTTTCAATCTCCCCCTTTTTGGTAATTGATGACAACATATAGATCAAAGCTTCGACAAATGATAATAAACATGAAATATATCGTCGCTTTGAGAAGTATGTGATAAGTAAGAGCTCCCCTTAAATTTGTGCATGTTAAAAAATTTGCTTTGGACTGCAAATGCACAAGGAGTTAGAGTCATGGGTTACTCTTCCATGTCACATACATCTTGGTGGAGCGCTTAAAATGATTAGAATGAAATACATGCACTCATCACCAAGAAAAGTGAATGATCACATAAGATAGATAAGATAATAGCATTCATCAAGCATTAAGTGTAGCTTAGGATCAAACACATGATCATCAATGTCTCACAAATAATGACGTAGTATCTCAAGCACTCAAAAGCAAACAAGTTTGAAAAACCACCAAATAAAGCAAGAGAGAAAAGCAACACACTCTCTCTCTCGAAGCCTATGATCTATACATCTTCTCCCCCTTTGGCAACAAGTTACCAAAAAGTTCCTAGAAAATGCATAGCACTAGATCGACGCTCAGGCTTGATCTTCAGGTGGTGGTGGAGTCCGGATCACTCCAAGGACGAAGGCTTCGGTAGATGCTGAAGTAGACGCTGGAGTTGGAGCTGAAGTAGATGCTGGAGCTGGTGGAACTGAGGCTGTGGCTGGTGCTGAGGTGGTGGCTCTTGTGTCAGCAACTGGCACGGCAGACGACCTCGAACCTCTTGGCACTCTGGCAAAGGCATGAGTAGTAGTCCTACCTCTCCTCTCATGCATGTCCTCTTGGAGCTGCTCCACTGTAGACTAAACTTCCGTTACTTTGACATCCAAGTCATAGAACTTCTGTTCCATGATTCTCTCTAGGCTCTGCTGATTCTGAGTGAGGGTGGCCAGACTTTGCTCAATCCTCAGCGTGGATGCAATCAAGTAACCAAGCTGCTCTTGTTTGGTCTTCAATAAATATTCAGATGCCTCCTCTTGAGTTGGCATCTTGGCAGCTTTCTCCTTCCTTGCCTTCTCCTTCTTTGCGTAAGCTTGTGCAGACGATGGCTCATTCTCAGTCATCACAACTTCATTGTTCTCAAAATCTGGACGGATGGGCAAATGTTCCTTGTCCAATAAATATATGCCCGTGCCCATCTTGGAGTTGATGAGCTCCTGAATCTGAGGGGCATATCCGCAGCTCCTCTTCTGGTCTGCTGCAGTCCTCTTGATTGTTTCCACTATGAGGCTCGTCACCTTGAACTTCTGAGGCACATCAAACACATGTAGCAAGTTGATAGCATGGCCTCTGATCATCTTGTGATCACCTGACTTGGGCAATAAGGTGTGCCTCAAGATCCAATTGATAGTCGGGAGCCCTGACAGAAGGTAATGTACTGAGCCAAACTTGAAAGTATCAAGTGCTTCATTTGGGATCTCCTTGTACATATTTGACATTGAGTTGTGGTCCATCTTCTTCTTGGCATATATGTCCATGTCATCATCATGCTCCTCTGGGGCATTGATCAACTTTGCCCATTCCTCAACAGTGGATTGGTACCTCGTACCCTCAGACATCCATGTGATCCTCCCATCTGGATAAAAGTGAGCCGTGGAGTAGAACTGCATGATAAGCTCCTCGTTCCACTTTGTGAGCTTCTGCCCAACAAAGTCAGCTACTCCACAAGCTATGAAGCTGTCTTGCACTCCAGGATAGTGCTCTTCGTTTTCCTTGATATATTCCCAGTCGACCCATCTCATATCACATACAATGGGCTTCTTATCTAGCAGCACAGTCTCATAAAAATCCTGCTGCTCCTTGGTGTGAAACCTGTAGTCAACTGTTGTCCTTCTCCTTGAAGCGTATGGGTCTGCTTCTCTCCATTTCCTCAGCCCTGAATCTCTCCTGAGCTTCATATCCTCAGCCACAGGATGAGCATCGTTGTGGTCTGGGATCTTGGGCTTGAGCTTTCTCAGGACATTCTCTTCCTCTTCTTCAGCAACAGTCTCAGGCACTGGGGCCTTGTTCTTCTCAGCTGCAGGAATGCTTCTTGTGTTCCTCTTTGGCTTTGGCTTTGGAGTTGGCTTGGCCTTGGAGGCAGCTCCCCCTGATTTTATGGCATCTCCCATTAGCTTGGGTGCCTTGGGCGCTGGTGCAGCTACCTCTTCTTCTTCCTCCTCTTCCATGATGGAAGCTTTGCCAAGCACTCTAGCCACAGTCTTCTTCACCCTTTCCTTTCTTTTCTTGCCCTCAGCTGCAACTGGCTCCATGGGCTTCTCAGTTGACATTCTGGCCTTTGACATTGGCTGCCTGCCTGCTGGCCTTTTGATTTTCAGCCCTGGCTTTGTGCCTTGAGCTGGCTCAACTCTCTTGGAAGTGGCCTCTTCCTCTGCCACATAGTCCTCATCTTCGGAATCAGAAGTTCTCTTCTTCCTCTGTCTCGTGGCAGCCTTTGGCAAGTTGCTAGGAGTGCTCCTGCTGCCCTCATCTGAAGAACTTGAGGGACTAGTGCCCTCACTCATCACCACTTGCTGTTCTGACACATTCTGGCTATCACTTTGATCAGACATGCTGTAAACTGACTGCTGACCCTGTGAACAGATTATAGATGAGGTAGAAAGGATGAGCATCACAAAATGCAGAGATTTTTGCAAAAGAATGATCCAAAAACTTAGTTTTAGTTTCCCACTGAAATCATCTCGGATCTACCGATTTTCAAACTCGGTGATACCGAAGCAGTTTTGGAACCTAAACTAGTGAACTCGGTTGGACCGAGTCACGGTTCGGTGGCACCAAGACTGCTAGGGTTTCACAGAGTTCCAAAATCGGTCACACCGATAAGTAATTCTCGGTCAGACCGAGTCTTACTTGTGCAATGGCATAAGCCAAATCGGTGGGACCGAGTTTTTCAACTCGGTGGGTCTGAGATGGTTTCGGCAGAAACCTAAACCTAGAATTTTCAAATCAAACCTAATCTATGATCGTATTGACTGGATAGGAGTGTCTCAATCGTGGCAAGAATCAATATGATCACAATGTGCTAGGAATCAGATTGAGGAATAGCACAAAGATCAAGTCCATACCCTAGTTCGGCGGGGACTTGCTATGGCGGCAACGGCGGGGCGGAATTCCCGTTGACGGCGACGGAGACCAGCTACTGGAGGCGGCTGGCGGCGAGAAGACGATCCGGAGACGACGAGGGCAGAGCAGGCTATCACGCGGGCGAAGGGGTTCGGAGAAATTTCCAAAATTTTGCCCGTGACTATATATAGCCCGACCCTGTCGGTGTGACCAAGTGGAACAACTCGGTGGCACCGAGATTCATAACTGCGTGCAGTTACTGAAACTCGGTGTGACCAAAATGTTCAAATTGGTTGCACTGAGATCGAAAACCTAGATCAACTTAATGATCTCGGTAGGACCGAAAGTGGAGTATCGGTCAGACCGAGAATCATAAAGAGGTTTTGGAAGTTTAAGTCTATGATGAATCGGGGACTCCGAGCGCTCCTCACACAGAGTGGTTTGAATCTGACTTGATCAAATTTTGTGATGCAGCATGAATAGAGTTTGAGACGAGAAAAGCATAGATAGCTAGAGGAGGTTCTTAGGCATTCTTGTCCATCCACTTGGCAAGAAGAAATAAAACCGAACAATCAAAACAACAAGTGGATGTCCTCGAATGAGTAAAATATGCAACCAGCATGCTCACACAATAAGATGGCAAATGAAATATGTGACAAGGCATGCACAACCAATTCTAGCATCTATCAAGCAATTTGCGATGACTAGGTCATCTATATATGAGTATATTGACTTAGGAGTCAAGTGAGAACACTTGATCATAGGTCATACTCATTGTTTAAGCTCAAGTGGGGTTACCACTTTTACATAAAGCATTGTTGTGTTCACATCTTTAGAGTTTCTTTAGCTCAAGTCTTAGAGTAAAGCTCCCCCTAGATGTGATATCCCCCCTAAGAGGGATGAACTAACCTTGGGTTTTGTCGATGATGACTTCATGTAGATGTTGAGGATGTGGATGCTCAATGTTGATGTAGATCTCTTGGAGCTATCCATTTGAGTGAATTGCACTTTCAATACCTACATGGGTTAGTCCCACAAGGAACAAACAAGGATATCCATAGACATAGAGTGATGCACACACAAGATGATGTCCATGAAAACTTTTAGGTTACCTTGTCCCTTGTCTTACCAACAAGAGGGTTTGTGACTCCTTGAACTAGTGCAAGATGTGGAAGTTGATTGCACTTGTTCTTGCCAAAATGATAAGAGTGAAGTATGTTGGCGGAGTCACCCTCAAGAGCTCTCTAGTTCTTCTTCTTTTGGATCCACATCATCTTGATGGGAATCCTTGGATTTGTAGTCGTACTTGATGAAGTGGAACTTGAAGTAGTCTTGGGAATCCACTTGACTAAGGTCTTTGGAGCTTCTTCAAATGCATCAATTTCCTCTTGAAGCTTGTCCTTGCCTTTTTGCTTGTAGTCTTGTGGTGGAAGATCATCTTGAGCTTGTGTCCCCTTGAAAGAAGTATCATGCTTCTCTTGTTGAGGGATAAACTTTGTCTTGGGGTATTGATCTTCTTCCCACTCAACTCCATTGGCATTGAACCAACACCTTGATTCTTCCAGTGCATTCCTTGCTTGCGCACAATTTCCTCGAATTGCTTACTCCCGGCAAGGCTTTTGTACACTCCTTTCTCTATAATTCCCTTCAATAAACTATTTTCTTGCTCAGGTGTAACTTGGCTAAGAGAATCATTAGTGGAATCAAGAGAACTACTAGAAGCAACAATATTGGATTTAGCATGATCATTGTTACTGCTAGAGGAAGAATCTTTCTTGTTACTAGACTTGATTTGAGGCATGTAAGTAGATAAGAGTAAACGCTTGGCAATGTAAGAAGAACTTTTCTTGCAGAGATCATCATTGATTGCCTTTAAGAACTCATGCTCTTGCTCAAGATTGAGCTTTTCAAAGCGTAATTTCTCATGAGCTCTTAAAAGTTCTCGATGATCTTCGAAGATAATTTCATGAGCTAACTTAAGAGTGTTTAGTTCTTTAGTTAGAGCCTCAATCTTCTCCTTATCATTGTCATTCGTTTTATCTTTATTAGCATGTTTAATTGACGTTTCATCATAGTATTCATCACTAGAGTTGTCAACAAGCAAATCATCACCTAACAAGTCATCTTCATCACTATTGAAATCAACATACTCGGGGTGTGTTACCTTAGGACCTTTGGCCATGAAGCATCTTCCAATTCCTTCATTTGGTGAGTCAAATATGTCGTAGGAGTTGGTTGACACAAGTGCTAGACCGGCAACACCTTCATCTTGAGTATCTTCGGAGTCAGAGTGATAACTTCTCTCGGAGTGGCTGTCGGAGTCGGAGCCGGATACCCATTCACCAACATGAGCTTGATGTCTTTGTCTTGTGTGGCTCCTTGATGATTTTTCTTTCCTTTCCGAATCCTTGCTTCTCCGTGAGTATCTTCGTTCATAACGATCATCTCTACTCCTCCTCTCTCTTGGTGGTGATTCTTTGCTTCTTCTTTTTGGAGAATCTTCTCTTCTTTTGTAGGGAGCCGTACACTCATTGGAATAGTGTTCGGGTCTTCCACAATTGTAGCAGTTTCGCTCTCGACTAGAAGATCTTTTGTCATTGTAGGACCTTGACTTGAAGCTTCTATCTTTGCTTCTACTCTTGTAGAACTTGTTGAAGTTCTTCACCATTAAGCTCAATTCTTCATTGAAGTCTTGTTTCTCACTTGATGATGTAGGGGCTTCACATGAGGCTTTATAGGCACCACTTGATTTGTTGTGAAGTTCCTCTTTATCCTTAAGTGACATCTCATGAGCAACAATTCTTCCAATCACCTCCATTGGCTTGAGATCTTTGTAATTGGGCATCATTTGGATCAATGTGCACACGGTATCATATTTTCCATCCAAGGCTCTCAGAATCTTCTTGATGATGAATCTATCGGTCATCTCTTCACTTCCTAAGCCGGCAATCTCATTTGTGATGAGAGCAAGCCTAGAGTACATTTCAGCGACACCTTCACCATCCTTCATCTTGAACTTGTCAAGTTGGCTTTGAAGCACATCCAACTTGGATTCCTTGACGGAGTCGGTACCTTCGTGCATATCAATCAAAGTGTCCCAAATTTCCTTTGCATTCTCAAGACGGCTGATTTTGTTGAATTCTTCGGGGCACAATCCATTGAAGAGAATATCACAAGCTTGAGCATTGTATTACAACATCTTCAACTCATCCGCGGTAGCTTCACGGTTTGGTTCTCTCCCATCAAAGAAGTCACCTTGCAAACCAACACACACAATAGCCCAAACAGCGGGGTTATGTCCAAGAATATGCATTTTCATTTTATGCTTCCAACTAGCAAAATTAGTACCATCAAAGTAAGGACCTCTACGGTGATAATTTCCCTCGCTAGACGCCATACTCTCCTAGGTTGTGAAACCAAGGCTATGACCACCAAAAGCTATGGAGATCAAGAAAATGGAGACCAAAGCTCTGATACCACTTGTAGAATCGAAAGTATGTCTAGAGGGGGGGTGATTAGACTACTTGACCAAATAAAAACTTAACCTTTTCCCAATTTTAGTTCTTGGCAGTTTTTAGCTAATTTAGGACAAGTCAAGCAATCATCACATAATTCAAGCAAGCATTAAAAGATTATATAGGCAGCGGAAAGTAAAGCATGCAACTTGCAAGAATGTAAAGGGAAGGGTTTGGAGAATTCAAACGCAATTGGAGACACGGATGTTTTTCCCGTGGTTCGGATAGGTGGTGCTATCCTACATCCACGTTGATGGAGGCTTCAACCCACGAAGGGTAATGGTTGCGCGAGTCCACACAGGGCTCCACCCAAGGGTAACGGTTGCGTGAGTCCACACAGGGCTCCACCCACGAAGGGTCCACGAAGAAGCAACCACCCACAAAGGGTCCACGAAGAAGCAACCTTGTCTATCCCACCATGGCCATCGCCCACACAGGACTTGCCTCACTAGCGGTAGATCTTCATGAAGTAGGCGATCTCCTTGCCCTTACAAACTCCTTGGTTCAACTCCACAATCTTGTCGGAGGCTCCCAAGTGACACCTAGCCAATCTAGGAGACACCACTCTCCAAGAAGTAACAAATGGTGTGTAGGTAATGAACTCCTTGCTCTTGTGCTTCAAATGATAGTCTCCCCAACACTCAACTCTCTCTCATAGGATTTGGATTTGGTGGAAAGAAGGTTTGAGTGGAAAGCAACTTGGGAAGGCTAGAGATCAAGATTCATATGGTAGGAATGGAATATCTTGGTCTCAACACATGAGTAGGTGGTTCTCTCTCAGAACATATGAGTTGGAATGATGTGCGTGTTCTGATGGCTCTCTCATCGAATGAGGAGGAGGTGGAGGGGTATATATAGCCTCCACACAAAATCCAACCGTTACACAGTTTTCCAATCTCGGTGGGACCGAATCAATAAGCTCGGTCGGATCGAAAATGTAAACCTAGTGACCATTAGTGATTTTCGATGGGACTGACATGCAACTCGGTAGGACCGATATGGTTAGGGTTTGGGCATAACGTAATCTCGATGAGACCAATTACGCAAACTCGGTGAGACCGAATTTGGTAATTAGCTAACCAGAGAGTTGGTCAGGCAAACTCGGTGGGACCGATTTGCTCTTTCGGTGACACCGAGTGGAACTCGGTGAGACCGAAAAGTTACAAAGGGGAAACACTGAGTTTACATTGCAATCTCGATGGGACCGATTCGCTCTTTCGGTGAGACCGAAAAGTTACGAAAGGTAAACAGAGAGTTTGCAACCCCATCTCGGTGAGACCGAGATCCTTATCGGTAGAACCGAATTGCTAGGGTTTGGCAGTGGCTAATGACAAGTGAAACTCGGTGGCGCCGGATAGGGAGAATCGGTAGGACCGAGTTTGGCTTAGGGTTTAGGTCATATGTGGATATGGGAAAGTAGTTGAGGGCGTTTGGAGCATATCATTAAGCACATGAAGCAAGAGGCTCATTAAGCAACACCTCATCCCTCCTTGATAGTATTGGCTTTTCCTAAAGACTCAATGTGATCTTGGATCACTAAAATATAAAATGAAGAGTCTTGAGCTTTTGAGCTTGAGCCAATCCTTTGTCCTTAGCATTTTGAGGGTTCCACTTTCACATCCATGCCATGCCAATCATTGAGCTTTCCTGAAATAATCATCTTGGAATAGCATTAGCTCAATGAGCTATATGTTGTTATGAATTACCAAAACCACCCAGGGATAGTTGCACTTTCATAAAGATAATGATTATGCTGTTAGAGTGGCTACTAGAACTGGTAGAAAGACTCAGGAACCTTTGTATCCTAAAGGCCACCTTAAGAGAATTGAGAAAGATTCTCAGAGAAATAATATAGATGTACCTAGTTCTTCTAAAAAGAAGAAAAAGAAAAATGATAAGACTTTGCATACTTCTAATGATCCTATTGTTGAAACACCTGAGAATCCAAATGATATTTCTATTTCTAATGCTGAAACAAAATCTGGTAATGAACCTGAAACTAATGATAATGTTAATAATAATGTTCATGATGATGCCCAACCTAGTAATGATAATGATATAGAAATTGAACCTGTTGTTGATCTTGATAACCCACAATCAAAGAATCAACGTTATGATAAAAAAAGACTTTGTTGCTAGGAAACACGGTAAAGAAAGAGAGCCATGGGTTCAGAAACCCATGACTTTTCCTCCCAAACCATCCAAGAAAAAGGATGATGAGGATTTTGAGCGCTTTGCTGAGATGATTAGACCTATCTTTTTGCGTATGCGATTAACTGATATGCTTAAAACCAATCCTTATGCTAAGTATATGAAAGATATTATTACAAATAAAAGAAAGATAGCGGAAGCTCAAATTTCCACCATGCTTGCTAATTATACTTTTAAGGGTGGAATACCAAAGAAACTTGGAGTTCCAGGAATACCCTCTATACCATGCTCTATTAAAAGAAACTATGTTAAAACTGCTTTATGTGATCTTGGAGCCAGTGTTAGTGTTATGCATCTCTCTTTATATCGTAGACTTGATTTGAATAAGTTGACACCTACTGAAATATCTTTGCAAATGGCTGATAAATCAACTGCTATACCTGTCGGTATTTGTGAGGATGTGCCTATTGTAGTTGCAAACGTTACTATTTTAACAGACTTTGTTATTCTTGATATTCCCGAGGATGATAGTATGTCTATTATTCTTGGAAGGCCCTTTTTGAATACTGCAGGGGCTGTTATTGATTGCGCTAAAGGCAATGTCACTTTTCATGTTAATGGTAATGAGCATACGGTACACTTTCCGAGGAAACAACCTCAAGTTCACAGTATCAATTCTATTGGAAAAATTCCATCGATTATATTTGGAGGTTTTGAATTTCCTCTTCCTACTGTCAAGAAGAAATATGATATTCTTATTATTGGGGATGTGCATATCCCCGTTGAGGTAATATAGTGTTATTTGAAATTTCTCCGGTTCCATGTTATTCGAAATGAGTTCGTTAACAAGACTTGATCAACCTTGTTAGTGGATTCCTTTTGATGATCATGAGATGGATGAAACTAGAAGGCACAACCTTCTCCACCCCACTTTTACTTTCTGTTATTTATATTAAATAAAATAAAAACAAATATTTTTCTGTCTGTTATCTGATTATCCATGCAATATAAAAATACCTCGAAAATAAAAGTTCTCCAAATGCCCTGAAATTTAAATATGATTTTTTTTCTAGAATATTTGAGGATTTATGGAACTGAGAACGCACCAGGGGGTCAACCACCTGCCCACGAGGGTGGAGGGCACGCCCACCCCTCTAGGGCGTGCCCCTTGCCTCGTGGGCCCACGGTGGCCCTCCTTCACTTATTCCTGTACCCACACACTTCATCTTCCTCCCACAAACACGAATAACCAGCTCAAGCACGAGTTCTAGCTCATCTTGCTGCCATTTTCGATCTCCTTGCTCAAAGCACCTCTCACAAAACTGCTTGGGGAGATTGTTCCTTGGTATGTGACTCCTCCATTGGTCCAATTAGTTTTTGTTCTAGTGCTTTATTCATTGCAAATTTTTGTTGCTTAGGTGACCCTATTCTTGAGCTTGCATGTCAAATTTATATGGTCAAAAGTAGTTTTGATGCATGATATAGGCCCTAGGCACTTGTAGGAGTAGTTGCTATCAATATTATTGAGTTTGGTTTACTTTTATTTCGAAGTTAATAAAAATTTCAGAATTTTTCAGAAAATGATGAGGAGACTTTTGAGGGGCTCATCGAGCCAAAGCTCGAAGGAAAAGGCGCCAAAGCCTAAGTATAATCTGCCGCGCACCGCGGAGGTTCGGGCGTGTGAATGGCCTTCCGAGGATTTCTTGAGAGCAACCGGGATTTATGAATATTTTCATGAATTGGCTCATAATGGAGGCCTCACCGCTTTCCTCCACGACCAATGCGATCAGTATGTCTTACTCACAAATACCTTTGTGCAAAACTTTCATTTTCATTCTAGGAACTCACCACCTACGGTGGAGTTTCATTTATATGATGAGCATAAGGAGATGTCGCTTTATGATTTTTGTCGGATTTGTTTAGTCCCTTTTGAGGGCAAGACAGAAGAACCACATCATGATGATGTGGAGGGATTTATTGATACTATCACTTTAGGGGAAACAAGGAAGGTTTCCGATGCACGAATCACTAGTATACATTTTCCTATTTTACATTACTTCGCATTATTTACTAGTCATTGCTTAATTGGTCGCGGAAACTGTGGAAACCTTAGTATCCCTGATATTATTATTTTTCTCCAAGGTTTATACAGTGATAACACTTTTAGTATTGGCGGCATTATTGCTAAACGGTTAAGTCTGAACCATACCAAGTGCCCCATCTTTGGAGGCATCTATGCCTCACGCCTAGCTGCACACTTTAACATACCTATTAGGCATGCTGAGAAGGAAGAAAAAGTGCTGCCTCGTGTTTATCTAGATTATAAAAGTATGGTGGCACATGATTTTATTGTTAAGAATAGGGAAGGAGAGCTTAAATATCAATTGTTCTTTAATAAACATCATCCTGAGACTATTACCCTGCCTGCTCCTTCTTTGTTTGATTTATCTGTAGGCACGTACCTTGTTCCATTGAAGGCTATTCACGCCTACCGAAACCCTGCACCAGCTGAGGAGCCAGAGCCGGAACCACAAGTTGATCCTTCACGATAGTCTAATTACCAGTGGGATCCGGAGATGATTGTCAGCCAGTGGCAAGCTGAGTCTTCCTCTTCTTCATCTCAGTATGACCCCAACTATTATTATGGATATCCGCCAGGCCAGCCATGGCCATAGACCAACTTAGGACAAAAGCCTAAGCTTGGGGGAGTACGTATTTCTCACCGACATTACATTTATGTTCACACACTCATTGCCAGATGTCGGTGCTCATACTTTTTCATTGTATCATCCATGCTAGTTTATTTTCCTTTTTATGCTTTCTTCTTGTGTGTTTAATAAACCTTAAGAAAAACCAAAAAAATTAGTTGTAGCTTTTAATTAATTTACTTTCCATGCTTGTAGTAGTAATCAAAAAGAAAACCCAAAAATATTTCCTGTTCTTCTTTTGCTTGTTGGGAGCTTTCCCGTGTAAATAGTTTTATTTCTTTTCTTTTCTTTGGGGTCGATAGGAGAAGACCATAATTAAATTGTTGAAGTGGCTCTTATATGCATTATTGTTGATCTGACAAAAGAGCCCATATTGCCTTGTCTTCTCATGTTTATTGAATGCCTGCAGATTCCAGCTTAGTCCAATGCACGACTATTATTATTATTCACACTATTCGGTCGTGCAAGTGAAAGGCAATTATGATGATATACGATGGACTGGCTGAGATAAGAAAAGCTGGTATGAACTCGACCTCTTTTGTTTTTGTAAATATGATTAGTTCATCGTTCCCGATTTAGCCTATTATGAATAAACATGTTTGCAATGACAACTATAGATCATAGTTTCTTTTGCCATGCTTGATTAGCTATGAGTTATAATGGTTTACCTTGCGTGCCAACATGCTATTGATATAGTTATGATGTGGTATGATAGGGTGGTATCATCCTCTGAATGATTTAAGTGACTTGACTTGGCACATGTTCACGCATGTAGTTGAAACAAAATCAGCATAGCCTTCATGATATTTATGTTCATGGTGGATTATATCCTCCTCATGCTTGCATTCGGTGTTGATTAATTTTAATGCATGTTCATGACTGTTGTCGCTCTCTAGTTGGTCGCTTCCCAGTCTTTTGCTAGCCTTCACTTGTACTAAGCGGGAATACTACTTGTGCATCCAAACTCCATAAACCCCAAAGTTATTCCATATGAGTCCACTATACCTACCTATATACGGTATCTACCTCCCGTTCCAAGTAAATTTGTATGTGCCAAACTCTAAACCTTCAAATAAATATCCTGTTTTGTATGCTCGAATAGCTCATGTATCAACTAGGGATGTATGTATCTTCCATGTTAGGCGGGTTATTCTCAAGAGGAGTGGACTCCGCTCCTCACTCACGAGATAAATGGCTGGTCACCGGGATGCCCAGTCCCATGCTTTATGCAAACTAAATCAAAATAATTGCAAACAAAACTCCCCCTGGGACTCTTGTTAGTTGGAGGCACTTGTTGTTTCGAGAAAGCCATGGATTGATGCTTGTTGGTGGAAGGGGGAGTATAAACTTTACCATTCTGTTTGGGAACCGCCTATAATGTGTGTAGCATGGAAGATATCGCCATCTCATGGTTGTTATGTTGACAATGAAAGTATACCGCTCAAAATATTATTCACCTCTGTTTCAAAACCGAGCGCTGGCACCTCTACAAATCCCTGATTCCCTCTGCGAAGGGCCTATCTATTTACTTTTATGTTGAGTCATCATCCTCTTATTAAAAAGCACCAGTTGGAGAGCACCACTGTAATTTGCATTCATTACTGTTAGTTTACATTGAGTATGACTTGACTGGATCTCTTTTACCATGAATTACAGTGTCTAGTCAGTCCTTGGTCTTTAAAGGTGCTCTGCATTTATGTTTTGCGGTCTCAGAAAGGGCTAGCGAGATACCATCTTGTTATATCATATTGTGATTGTTTTGAGAAAGTGTTGTCATCCGAGATTTATTATTATGGCTCGCTAGTTGATTATGCTATTGATATGAGTAAACTTGAGACCTATGCGTTATTGCAAATGTGGTTAGTTATAATCTTTGCTGAAAACTTGAATGCTGGCTTTACATATTTACAACAACAAGAGCAAACAGAGTTTGTAAAAGTTTTTCTTTATCACTTTCAGTTTATCAACTGAATTGCTTGAGGACAAGCAAAGGTTTAAGCTTGGGGGAGTTGATACGTCTCCAACTATCTACTTTTCCAAACACTTTTTCCCTTGTTTTGGACTCAACTTGCATGATTTGAATGGAACTAACCTGGACTAACGCTGTTTTCAGCAGAATTACCATGGTGTTATTTATGTGCAGGAGCAAACGTTATCGGAATGACTTAAAACTTCACGGAGCCACTTTTCAGAAAATAATAAAAATACCTGCCAAAGATGAAGGCCAGGGGGCCCACCACCTTGCCACGAGGGTGGGGGCGCGCCTACCCCCCTAGGGCGCGCCCCCTACCTCGTGGGCCCCCTGTTGCCTCTCCGACTCCAACTCCACCTCCATATATTGAGTTTCGATGAGAAAAAAATCAGAGAGAAGAAATCATCGTGTTTTACGATATGGAGCCGCCGCCAAGCCCTAAAACCTCTCGGGAGGGCTGATCTGGAGTCCGTTCGGGGCTCCGGAGAGGGGAATCCGTCGCCATCGTCATCATCAACCATCCTCCATCACCAATTTCATGATGCTCACCACCGTGCGTGAGTAATTCCATCGTAGGCTTGCTGGACGGTGATGGGTTGGATGGGATCTATCATGTAATCGAGTTAGTTTTGTTAGGGTTTGATTCGGCAGCGGTGCCGGACACTTAATCTGCTCTGCCTTCGCTATCCAGCCCTGTACGAGGGACCGAAAACTCATTATGTTAAACTTATTGATTGAACATATGTTCAAGAAAATTATACAAACCGGTGTGGCCAGATTCTCACTGTCAAGGCCGATATCCTCGGTCTTCTTTGGCCACGCCTTTTGGGCCTTGAAAAGCAGCTTCCAGATGTCTTCGTGCGTTGTGCCGAAGAAGTGCTTCAAGGTCCATGGATCTTCCGGATTGAACTCCCACATGTGAGAGGGCCAAGTTGGGAGGGAATGATCCGGCAGAAGAGCGTCACCTGAATCACGTTAGTGAGACTGGTGTTTTTGCCTATCATGGTTGTGATGCGCTTTTGCAGCACTAGCACTTCCGCTGTGGATCCCCACTCCCGACCCTTGGTGGTCCATGAGGTAAGCCGCATAGGGGGTCCGGATCTGAACTCAGGAGTGGCCGCCCACTTGGCATTGCGGGGTTCGGTGATGTAGAACCACTCATGCTGGCACACCTTGACAGTCTCCACGAAGGCCCATGTCGGTGTCAAAACCGGCGGATCTCGCGTAGGGGGTCCCGAACTGTGCGTCTAAGGCGGATGGTAATAGGAGGCAGGGGACACGATGTTTTACCCAGGTTCAGGCCCTCTTGATGGAGGTAAAACCCTACGTCCTGCTTGATTTATTCTTGATGATATGAGTATTACAAGAGTTGATCTACCACGAGATCGGAGAGGCTAAACCCTAGAAGCTAGCCTATGGTATGATTGTCTATTGTCCTACAAACTAAAGCCCTCCGGTTTATATAGACACCGGAGAGGGTTAGGGTTACACAAGGTCGGTTACAAAGGAGGAGATATCCATATTCGTACTGCCTAGCTTGCCTTCCACGCCAAGTAGAGTCCCATCCGGACACGGGACGAAGTCTTCAATCTTGTATCTTCATAGTCTAACAATCCGGCCAAAGGATATAGTCTGGCTATCCGGAGACCCCCTAATCCAGGACTCCCTCAGTAGCCCCTGAACCAGGCATCAATGACGATGAGTCCGGCGCGCAGTATTGTCTTCGGCATTGCAAGGCAGGTTCCTCCTCCGAATACACCATGGAAGAAGTTGAATACAAGGATAGTGTCTGACCCTGCAAAATAAGTTCCACATACCACCGCAGAGAGAATAATATTTCCACAAATCTAATCTGCTGACTTTTTTTGGCAACATGACATTAAGCCATGGCCCGGTGATTATTCGAACCGTTTCCGTTAACTAGCCCTGCACATAACGCGAGGCAGTTTTTAGACACATCTTGTCAAAGCAGAGATCGTGTCCCCCTTATTACGGGATTCTCATCAATACAGGCGTGGGTAACCTAACCGCGCCATCGATTATGGCGCTTGGGGGATAAGCGAGTTTTACCAGGCTAGTGGGGATGCATAGTTTTGGCCGCCCTTATAAAGGGACAAGGTTTAACTTTTTTCTACCCACGCCTTCTTCCTCCTTGCCTATCCGTTCTTGCGCACTCGAGCTCCAACGCCCAAGTCCACCTCTTTCTCCTCAACCTCCTCCAAACATGTCCGGAGCAGGAGGCAAGTGGATGGCTTCCTCCGTTACGGAGGAACACATCAAAAAGCTGCGCGGAGCCAGATACTTAGCCGCGAATATCGCGCATCGGCTGCCCGCTGCGGGGCAAATCGTCCCTACCCCAGAACCCCATGAGAGGGTAGTTTTCCTCCACCACTTCCTCCATGGACTGGGGTTTCCCCTTCAACCATTTGTCCGCGGTCTCATGTTCTACTATGGGCTGGACTTCCATGATCTAGCCCCGAACTTCATCCTCAACATTTCGGTGTTCATCGTCGTCTGTGAGGCTTTCCTCCGCATCCGCCCCCACTTCGGCCTATGGCTAAAGACCTTCAATATCAAGCCGAAGGTGGTGGGCGTCCAACAAGCAGAATGTGGCGGAGCCATGCTGGGCAAGATGCCCAACGTTATATGGCTTGAAGGCTCCTGCGTGGAGACCATAAAGGGGTGGCAATCGGCGTGGTTCTACATCATCGAGCCGCGCGACACCAAATGGGTGGCTGCCCCCGAGTTTCGATCCGGATTCCCTACACGGCTCACTTCCTGGAAAGAGAAGGGCTTGTCGTGGGGTTCATCGATGGAGCTGGACGGACTCCAGAAATGTATCCTGAACATGACAAGCTCAAGCTTGTCAACATAGTCCAGGTCTGGCTCATCCGTCGGATCCTCCCGTGCCAACAACGGGACTTCAACTTGTGGGAGTTCGACTCGGCCCAGCAC
Organism: Triticum urartu; assembly: GCF_056163025.1. Classification (NCBI taxonomy): domain Eukaryota; kingdom Viridiplantae; phylum Streptophyta; class Magnoliopsida; order Poales; family Poaceae; genus Triticum; species Triticum urartu. Next base: position 498,388,753 of record NC_141874.1, on the reverse strand, counting down.
CAGACTCTGAGCAAGCTCTTCGACACGACGCACAAGGACATCTGGAACGTGATGTTCAAGGGCGCCGAGGTCCCTCCCTCTCTCACCAAGGACCGCGGGCTAAGCGCGAAGCGCCGAGCGCATTCGGTGAGTTCTATACATCCGGTAGGATATTTATTTCCCCTAGCTTAACCATGTGCGGGGTCTGATCTCCATGCCTTCGACAGGACTGGGTGGAGACGTCGAGGCAGATTAACTGTCCGGCCCCTCTGCCCGAAGACACTGCGGACGCTCTCCTGACAGAGATGCTGACTCCGGCTCCTTACAAGGTGCCGGAGAAGACCAAGAAGGCCAAGGGAACCCGAAAGAGCTCCCGACGCCAGGTGTTATCGGATTCATCGTCCGATAACTCCGCGACGCACTCCTCCCCCGAAGACGAGGAGGAAGATGAAGATGTTCCCCCTCCAGTCGGGGTAGACAAGAAAAGGAAGGCCACCCCTACCGGGGGGGCGAAGGGTCCAAGAAGTGAAGGACTCTCCTTCCGGACTACTCCACCACCGCCGCCGAAGGCGAAGACGAGTGGCTGCTCAGGGCCAAGCCCCTGGCGAAGTCGTAAGTATCTGGATACCAGAGTAACTCATAAAATTCCTTTGTCGCACTGCTTGTCCTAATGCCGAATTATGATTGTGCAGACCGCCCCGAACCCATATCGACGTATCCTCGTCGGACGGCTCCTTGGGTTCGTCGGATATGGATAGCGATCCACTTCTGACTGCCACCTCCCCTTGCCCTACGGACAACGCCGAGGTGTTGTCTCAAGAGGCACTGGGTCGAGGGGAGACAGTCCCAAAGGCGCCTCAAAGCGACCTTCTGGACTCCGGGAGCAGGGGGAGCAAAGCCCCCGAGGGCTCCGAGTTCGGCCCTCAGCCGAACACCGCGCTGGAACCTCCAGTGGTTCTGGACTCGGGCAGGCGGCCTCCTTCCAAGAGGGGCAAGACGCCTGTGCCGGTAACCTCTGCCCATCCAGAGGCACCGGACAATCTGCTGGGAGCGCTTCGCAGCGCTTCCATTGACGAAGAGCACCGCACTATTATGAGTGCGGTGATCAAGAAGGTTCAGTCCGCTAAGAGCGGACTGACTGAAGCCTGTGCCAGCCTTATAACAGGCTTTGAGGTAAGTATTCAAAATATAGGAAAAATATTACCGCATAGACAGTAGCCCCTGATGCTTTGTTCGGTGTTCAAAAAAGAAAAGCCGAATAGGGGTTCAAACAATATCGCAGGAGTCTAACATAAGTATGCCTATATGCGTATGCAGGCTTCGCTGCTGGCCTCTGCCGCACAGACTGCGGAGGTTGCCGCATTGAAGCTGGACCTCGAGGGGTCCAAGAAAGAGCTCGGCCTTGCCAAGAGGCAGCTCGAGGAGAACAAGGGTAAGTAATACCATGTCTATAGATATGTATGTATAAAACAAGACGCGATTGCAAAATGAGAGGATCATCGCAAATTTGCCAGGGGCCACGACCGAGGTGGCGACCCTGAAGCAAGCGCTATCTGAGGCCGAAGACAAAGCGGCCAAGGAGTGCACCGAGCGGGAAAGGCAGGAGGCACGGGTGGGCGAGGTGCAGCAAGAGCTCCAAGCTCTCGTGTCGAAGCATGAGGCGTTGGAGCGTGACTCGAAGACGCGAGAGTCCGAGCTTGCCGCGGCCCTCGAAAGCGCAAAAAATGCCAGGGCTGAAGCCCAAAGAGCCCTCCAGGAGATTGAGGCGATGAAGAAAATAGCGGCGGGTAAGGCATTCCTTATTCTGAGCAAGCATGTAAAAGTAAATTACTTGTTACTTACCCGAATTCGGAGCTCTCCAGGAGCATTCGCAGATTTGCCCCGCAGCATGTCGGATGCCGCAATGTTTTACCAGGCCGAGGAGGGAAGATCAACGGAGAAGTTGTTCTGGGCCCAATATATTGGGACCGAACACCCGGTGCCTATGAGCGACTAGCTAAAGCAGCTGGTTGAGCTACACAAGGCGGCCGAACAGGCCATGAAGGGCTTTATAGTCCGGCTGTGGCCTGGCGACGCCTTTCCGAACAGCTACTTCGGCCTAGTGAGGCGGCTTGTGGATGCCTGCCCACGGCTGGAAGTCGTCAAGAGGTCCGTCTGCATCGAAGGTGCACGCCGGGCTTTCGCCCGTGTGAAGGTGCAATGGGCCAAGCTAGACGCTGTGAAGCTGATCAAGGAAGGGCTGCCGGAGGGCAAGGAGCATCGCCACCCCGAGATGTACTATGAGGGTGTCCTGAAGGGTGCTCGTCTCGTAGCGGACGAGTGTACGAAAGATATAATATTCAAGTAAACTTGCTCGTGTAATCCTGTAGTTATGAAAAGTTGTTCATATGTGCTATGCAACGCTTGTTTGAATTTAAAATATTACCTTTTGTTTGGATGTTTATCAAATCTGAGAGATGGCTAGTTGTCGGCTTCTGTCCCCATGGCACGAGTGCTAGGGTGTTCGGGATAAACCTGAGCACTCTTGTTCCCATTGTTGGGTCCTTCGAGGGAGGTGCTCAGCACAACGAACAAGGCAATCGGACTATAATGTGTTATCACTCTCACTTAGCCATAGAATTCTATAATTTTAAATTTCGGCGAAGCCCCTAGTATTCAGAAGGCCGAACTCGGGGCGCGATACACGCCTTAAGCCAGACAGGGTCGACTCCTCGCTCTAAGCAGCATAAGTCTTTAGGGACTCGAAAACCTCTCGAACAGCGACCAGTCTCTCGCCATATCATGACAGTCAGTTTTAGCTTTCTCTACTGAGGTGCTTAGCCCAGCTGAACCGGGGCACAATCGCAGTAGTTCTCCCAGTGCTACCTTAGCTGATATAGCGGAACGTAAGGTACCAAAACATGGGAGCCGGGCAAACCCAACTATTGACCAAAGACATGATTCAGAGCTGATGCATATAATGCTATAAGTTGGGGTGCCGCACTTGTGAAAGTGTTCGGACTTCTCACACCATATTGTGGGGTACTTGAGCCCCTGGTGTATTGGCCGTACCAAAGTGTACGGTTGCAAGGTGTCATTAATGAACACATATATATATATAAAAGGAAGAATGCAATAATAGTCTTAATGCTATGCATTGTTTAAAAAATGTGTGTTAGAGCAAAATGATACAAGTAGTGCAATAAGCAAAAAGTAGGACTATGTCCCCTCCAAGGGCAAGCTCAGGAATGATATTAAAGCAAGTATTTCACTCATTATCGTAATCCACCTGGGAGTTCTGTGGTGTGATATAGCTTTCTGCCTCCTTGGTTGCTGCATCATGTGTTCGGCAATCATGCTGCCGGACAGGGTTTCCAGAGATTAATGTCCTGAAAGAGAGAGAAATAACAAAGTGGGAAGCCCCTAGTGCGGTTTAAGCTGCGTCTTGGAGCGTGCCGTAATCGTGCCCCCTCCCTACCTGTGCCCATGGTATTTTTAATGCGTAATTATGTACGCGAGGCATGAGTTTCGCCATTTGGCTTGGGCCGGGGTGGGGGCCGCATTGCTATGCGAGCTCGGAACGTGCCAGGCGGTCCTGTTGCTGATTACTCCGGGTGCGCTTGAAGGTGTTCAGGCCCTTAAACACCGAACTAGTAGATTGCCTTAAGAGGCTGCTTTGCGCTTCCGCTGCGAGGGCCGCAGTGTGCTCCTCCGTTTGGAGAGAGCGCTCTGTGTTTCCATTAACTGTAATGAACCCCTGAGGTCCTGGCATCTTGAGCTTGAGGTATGCATAATGCGGTACCGCATTGAATCTCGCAAATGCGGTTCGCCCGAGCAGTGCATGATAACCACTGCGAAACGGGACTATATCGAAGATTAACTCTTCGCTTCGGAAGTTATCCGGGGATCCGAAGACCACTTCCAGTGTGACTGAGCCTGTGCAATGGGCCTCTACACCTGGTATGACGCCTTTAAAGGTCGTTTTTGTGGGTTTGATCCTTGAGGGGTCTATACCCATTTTGCGCACTGTGTCCTGGTAAAGCAGGTTCAGGCTGCTGCCGCCATCCATAAGGACTCGAGTGAGGTGAAATCCGTCAATGACTGGGTCTAGGACCAGTGCGGCGAATCCGCCATGATGGATACTAGTGGGAAGATCCCTGCGATCGAAGGTGATCGGACAGGAGGACCATGGGTCGAACTTTGGGGCGACTGGCTCCAACGCATATACGTCCCTGAGCGCACACTTCCGCTCCCTCTTGGGGATGTGGGTTGCGTATATCATGTTCACCGTCCGCACTTGTGGGGGGAACCTCTTCTGTCCTCTGGTATTCGGCTGCCGGGGCTCCTCCTCGTCATCGCTATGTGGCCCTTATCTTTGTTTTCGGCAATTAACTTGCCGGCCTGCTTGAACACCCAACAATCCCTGTTGGTGTGGTTGGCTGGCTTGTCGGGGGTGCCGTGTATTTGACATGAGCGATCGAGTATACGGTCCAAAATGGACGGGCCCGGAGTGCTTCTTTTGAATGGCTTTTTCCGCTGACCGGGTTTAGAGCCTTTGAATCCAGCATTGACTATTGTATCCTCGGTATTGTCGCTATTAATGCGGCGCTTATGTTTGTTGCGATGTGACCTGCTACTGCCGTCCTTGGTATCCGAAGTACCATGGTTCTTTGATATGTTATTACTGCGAGCCAGCCAACTGTCTTCTCCCGCACAAAAGCGGGTCATGAGTGTCGTGAGGGCTGCCATAGATTTTGGCTTTTCCTGACCAAGGTGCCGGGCTAGCCACTCGTCGCGGATGTTGTGCTTGAAAGCTACTAGAGCCTCTGCATCCGGATAGTCGATGATTTGATTTTTCTTTGTTAGGAACCGTGTCCAGAATTGCCTGTCCAATTCCTCTGGCTGCTGAGTTATGTGGCTCAAGTCATCGGCGTCTGGTGGTCGCACATAAGTGCCCTGAAAGTTGTCGAGGAATGCGGCTTCCAGATCTTCCCAACAGCCAATGGACTCTGCTGGCAAGCTATTGAGCCAATGCCGAGCTGGTCCTTTAAGTTTGAGTGGGAGGTATTTGATTGCGTGTAGCTCATCACCGCGGGCCATGTGGATGTGCAGGAGGAAATCCTCGATCCATACCGCAGGATCTGTCGTGCCGTCGTATGATTCTATGTTTATGGGTTTGAAACCCTCTGGGATTTGATGATCCATTACTTCATCTGTGAAGCATAAGGGGTGTGCGGAACCTCTGTACTGGGCTATGTCACGACGCAGCTCCAATGAGTCTTGCCCGCTGTGTTCGGCCCGGCCGGATTTACTTTTACTGTATCCGGCGTGACGTTTATCGTCTCGCATAGTGGCGCGCCCTCGTGATCCGTAGATCGATCTTGCATGTTTTGCTTTGTCCTCCAATACGTCTCGCAGGTCTGGCGTATTTCCCCATGCCTTTTTATTTGAATGGCGTCGGGGTGCAGGCTGAGCTTTTGGCTGGAATGCCTCTCTATCTCGGCCACGAGGTGACCGATCAGCCGCGTCATACGCTTCTTCCTCCAGTCAGGGTAGCAACCTGCATTTTGGCTAACTCTTGGAGGGGCATTCGAGTTTATATTCCTCGGCCGCGAGGACTTTAGTCCATCTGTCAGCTAGCAGATCTTGATCAGCTTGAAGCTGCTGCTGCTTTTTCTTTAGGCTATTTGCCATGGCTATAAGCCGGCGCTTGAAGCGCTCTTGTTCGACGGGATCCTCTGGCACGACGAATTCGTCATCGTCGGGGATTGCCTCGTCTTCGGAGGGGGGCATGTAATTATCATCCTCCGCCTCTCCATCTGTCGCTCTCTCTGGAGGGCTGGCCTCTCCATCCTCCTGTCCTAGATCGTGCTGGAGGGGATTGTTGCCATCTTCGGCACTATCCGGAGTGTTAGCATCTCCTATGTCGGTATCACCACTTTTTCTTTGGCGGGACTTAGAGCGGCGCCGCTGACGTTGGCGCTTCGGTTGCTTCTTGGAGGGGTCATCCTCCACTGTCTCGTCGCCATTGCCTTCTTTGGGTGTGTCCACCATCTATATATCGTATGATGAGGTGGCTGTCCAGTGCTCTGTGGGCAGTGGTTCCTCTTCGTCTCCCGCGTCGTCGTCCATACCGTCGATGTCTTCGGAGTCGAAGTCGAGCATGTCGGTTAAGTCGTCGACAGCGGCTACTAAGTGGGTGGTGGGTGGGCAGTGAATTTCTTCGTCATCCGCATCCCAATCCTGCCGGACATAGTTCGGCCAGGATCCTCCTAACAAGGAGAGAGACCTTAATGAGTTTAGTATGTCGCCAAAGGGCGAGTGCTGAAAAATATCCATGGAGGTAAACTCCATGATCGGCGCCCAATTGGATTCGCTAGGAACAGGCGCAGGCGGTTCGGAGTCCATGGCCGGAGAAGGATCCGGCAGTTTGACAACACGGCTCTCGTGCAGGGTAAGGTCGATGTTCGGCTCGATCGCCGCTGAGGATAAGGCCTCTGTGGCGGGGTCCATCCACCCGTCCATGGACGGCGCAACTGGCTCCGAATTGAGGGTCGGAGCGGCTGCCGGTGCGATCTCCTGAACACTGTCCGATGGTAGAGCTAAATCATACTCATTGTGACCGCGTGAGGCACAAGGCAGGGGCTCGAATCCGTCGAAGGTCTAGTCTCTGCGGATATTGGCCATGTAGTTTAAGCTTCCAAACCTGACCTGGTGGCCAGGGGCGTAACTTTCGATCTGCTCCAGATGGCCAAGCGAGTTGGCCTGCAGTGCGAAGCTGCCAAACACAAAGATCTGTCCAGGGAGAAAAGTCTCACCCTGGACTGCATCGCTATCGATGATCGTAGGAGCCATCAAGCCTAACGGCGACGACACAGAGGAACTCTCAATGAAAGCACCAATGTCGGTGTCAAAACCGGCGGATCTCGGGTAGGGGGTCCCGAACTGTGTGTCTAAGGCGGATGGTAACAGGAGGCAGGGGACACGATGTTTTACCCAGGTTCGGGCCCTCTTGATGGAGGTAAAACCCTACGTCCTGCTTGATTTATTCTTGATGATATGAGTATTAGAAGAGTTGATCTACCACGAGATCGGAGAGGCTAAACCCTAGAAGCTAGCCTATGGTATGATTGTCTGTTGTCCTACGGACTAAAACCCTCCGGTTTATATAGACACCGGAGAGGGTTAGGGTTACACAAGGTCGATTACAAAGGAGGAGATATCCATATCTGTACTGCCTAGCTTGCCTTCCACGCCAAGTAGAGTCCCATCCGGACATGGGACGAAGTCTTCCATCTTGTATCTTCATAGTCTAACAATCCGGCCAAAGGATATAGTCCAGCTGTCCGGAGACCCCCTAATCCAGGACTCCCTCAGCCTCCTTAGGCCAAACGGCGTCGGGGAGCTTGCTCACCATGGCGCCGCCGCAGTCCGCATGCTGCCCGTCGACCACCTTCGGCTTCAGATTGAAGACCTTGAGCCAGAGGCCGAAGTGTGGAGGGATGCGGAGTAGCGCCTCACACACGATGATGAACACTGAGATGTGGAGGAAAGAATTCAGGGCTAGATCATGGAAATCTAACCCATAGTAGAACATAAGGCCCCGAACGAAGGGGTGGAGGGGAAACCCTAGCCCACGGAGGAAGTGGGGGATGAATACAACCCTTTCGCCAGGCTCCGGAGTGGGGATGACTTGGTCCTTGGCAGGGAGCCTGTGCGCGATATCCGTAGACAGGTATCCTGCCTCCCGGAGCTCCTTGACGTCCTTCTCGGTGGCGGAGGAGGCCTCCCACTTGCCCTTTGAGCCAGATCCTGACATGGCTAGGGAGGCTAGAGGCGGTGGGATAAATAGAAGATTGAGCGCTGGAGCTTGAGGATGGGAAAGCATGAGAAGGAAGAAGGCGTGGGGAAAAAGAGGTATCTTTATCCTCTTATATAGGTAGTGAATATCAACCCCCCCTCAAGCCTTAAAACTCACCTGTTCTCGAGGGGTTGTGCGAATGGCACAGTTGAATTACCCAGAGACCGTATTGATGAGGATTCCGTAATGGGCGGGCACGATATCTGTTTTGACAAGACATGCCAATAGAGGCTGTGCCGTGAAACGCGAAGCGGGAGGTGTAAAGACGGTTCGGAATATTAAGAGGCCGGACGTGACATTTCGCCAAAAAAATTGTCAGTGGAAAGGCATTGTTTTGTTTGGTATCTTACCTTGGTGGCTAAGGGTTGCAACAATTATACAGAGCCGGATATAGTTCTTTTATTCAGAAGATTGCTTTCTACTCAGGAGGAGGAACCTGCCTTGCAATGCCGAAGAAAACCTGTGTGCCGAACATATCATCATTGAAAACTGGTTCAGGGGCTACTGAGGGAGTCCTGGATTAGGGGGGTCCTCGGGTGTCCGGGCTATGTGACATGGGCCGGACTGATGGGCCATGAAGATACAAGGCAGAAGACCTTCCCCCATGTCCGGGTAGGACTCTCCTATGCGTGGATGGCAAGATTGCTGTCCGAATATGTAATTTCCTTCCTCTATAAACTGACTCCGTACAATCCTAGGCCCCACCGGTGTGTATATAAACAAGAGGGTTTAGTCCATAGAGGCTATCAGAATTCATAGAGGCTAGACAACTAGGGTTTAGCCATTACGATCTCGAGGTAGACCAACTCCTGTAACCCTTATACTTATCAAATACAATCAAGCAGGACGTAAGGTTTTACCTCCATTAAGAGGGCCCAAATCTAGGTAAACATCGTGTTCCCCCTGTCCCTTGTTACCTTCGATCCTCAGACATACAGTTCGGTACCCCCTACCTGAGATCGGCCGGTTTTGACACCGATAGCCATATTCATCGACATGCAAGTCGTGATAATCTATACAAAACATGATCATCAAATATATCTCATCATATCTTTGGCCATATCATATCACAACATACCCTGCAAAAACAAGTTAGACGTCCTCTAATTGTTGTTGCATGTTTTACGTGGCTGCTATGTTGGGGAACGTAGCAGAAATTCAAAATTTTCCTACGTGTCACCAAGATCTATCTATGGAGAAACCAGCAACGAGGGGAAGGAGAGTGCATCTACATACCCTTGTAGATCGCTAAGCGGAAGCGTTCAAGAGAACGGGGTTGAAGGAGTCGTACTCGTCGTGATCCAAATCACCGGAGATCCTAGTGCCGAACGGACGGCACCTCCGCGTTCAACACACGTACAGCCCGGTGACGTCTCCCATGCCTTGATCCAGCAAGGAGAGAGGGAGAGGTTGAGGAAGACTCCATCCAGCAGCAGCACAACGGCGTGGTGGTGGTGGAGGAGCGTGGTACTCCAGCAGGGCTTCGCCAAGCACCGCAAGAGACGAGGAGGGAGAGGGGTAGGGCTGCGCCAAGAAGGAGAGGAACTCGTGTGTCTTGGGCAGCCCAAACCTCAAGTATATATAGGGGAAGGGGAGGGGCTGTGCCCCCACCTAGGGTTCCCTCCCTAGGGGTGGCGGCAGCCCCCAGATCCCATCTGGGTGGCGGCCAGGTGGAGGGGAGAGGGAGGCGCACCAGGCATGGGCCCTAAGGCCCATCTGCCCTTAGGGTTTGCCCCCCCTCCTCCCCTTAGGCGCCTTGGTCCCTTGTGGGGGGCGCACCAGCCCACCTGGGGCTGGTCCCCTCCCACACTTGGCCCATGCAGCCCTCCGGGGCTTGTGTCCCCACTTGGTGGACCCCCGGGACCCTCTCGGTGGTCCCGGTACGTTACCGATAAAACCCGAAACTTTTCCGGTGACCAAAACAGGACTTCCCATATATAAATCTTTACCTCAGGACCATTCCAGAACTCCTCATGACGTCCGGGATCTCATCCGGGACTCCGAACAACATTCAGTAACCACATACAAACTTCCTTTATAACCCTAGCGTCATCGAACCATAAGTGTGTAGACCCTACGGGTTCGGGAACCATGCAGACATGACCGAGACGTTCTCCAGTCAATAACCAATAGCGGGATCTAGATACCCATGTTGGTTCCCACATGTTCCATGATGATCTCATCGGATGAACCACGATATCGAGGATTCGATCAATCCCGTATACAATTCCCTTTGTCTAGCGGTATTGTACTTGCCCGAGATTCGATCGTCGGTATCCCGATACCTTGTTCAATCTCGTTACTGGCAAGTCTCTTTTACTCATTCCGTAACACATCATCCCGTGATCAACTCCTTGATCACATTGTGCACATTATGATGATGTCCTACCGAGTGGGCCCAGAGATACCTCTCCGTTTACACGGAGTGACAAATCCCAGTCTCGATTCGTGCCAACCCAACAGACACTTTCGGAGATACCTGTAGTGTACCTTTATAGCCACCCAGTTACGTTGTGACGTTTGGCACACCCAAAGCACTCCTACGGTATCCGGGAGTTGCACAATCTCATGGTCTAAGGAAATGATACTTGACATTAGAAAAGCTTTAGCATGCGAACTACACGATCTTGTGCTATGCTTAGGATTGGGTCTCGTCCATCACATCATTCTTCTAATGATGTGATCCCGTTATCTATGACATCCAATATCCATGGTCAGGAAACCGTAACCATCTATTGATCAACGAGCTAGTCAACTAGAGGCTTACTAGGGACATGGTGTTGTCTATGTATCCACACATGTATCTGAGTTTCCTATCAATACAATTCTAGCATGGATAATAAACGATTATCATGAACAAGGAAATATAATAATAACCAATTTATTATTGCCCAATTTATTATTGCCTCTAGGGCATATTTCCAACAGTCTCCCACTTGCACTAGAGTCAATAATCTAGTTCACATCGCCATGTGATTAACACTCACAGGTCACATCGCCATGTGACCAACATCCAAAGAGTTTACTAGTGTCACTAAACTAGTTCACATCATCATGTGATTAAGACTCAATGAGTTCTAGGGTTTGATCATGTTTTGCTTGTGAGAGAGGTTTCAGTCAACGGGTCTGCAACATTCAGATCCGTATGTACTTCGCAAATTTCTATGTCATCTTGTAGATGCAACTACTACACTACATTTGGAGACATTTCAAATAACTGTTCTACTTGGAGCTATTCTAAATTGTTGCTCCATTATACGTATCCGGTATCTCTACTCAGAGCTATCCGGATAGGTGTTAAGCTTGCATCGATGTAACTCTTTACGTCGAACTCTTTATCACCTCCATAACTGAGAAACATATCCTTATTCCTCTAAGGATAATTTAGACCGCTATCTGGTGATCTACTCCTAGATTACCTTTGTACCCTCTTGCCAGATATGTGGCAAGTCACACATTAGGTGCGGTACTCAGCATAGCATACCGTATAGAGCCTATGACAAAAGCATAGGGGACGACCTTCGTCCTTCCTCTTTCTTCTGCCGTGGTCGAGCTTCAAGTCTTAACTTCATACCTTACAACTCAGGCAAGAACTCCTTCTTTGACTGATCCATCTTGAACACCTTCAAGATAATGTCAAGGTATGTGCTCATTTGAAAGTACCATTAAGCGTTTTGATCTATCCTTATAGATCTTGATGCTCAATGTTCAAGTAGCTTAATCAAGGCTTTCCATTGAAAAACACTTTCCAAATAACCCTATATGCTTTCCAGAAATTCTACATCATTTCTGATCCACAATAGCTCAACAACATATACTCATCAGAAATTCTATAGTGCTCCCACTCCTTTGGAAATACAAGTTTCTCATAAACTTTGTATAAACCCAAAATCTTTGATCATCTCATCAAAGCGTACATTCCAACTCCGAGATGCTTACTCCAGTCCTTAGAAGGATTGCTGGAGCTTTGCATACTTGCTAGCATCTTTCAGGATTGACAAAACCTTCCGGTTGTATCACATACAACCTTTCCTCAAGAAAATCATCGAGGAAACAATGTTTTGACATCCTATCTGCAAGATTTCATAAATAATGCAGTAATCGCTAATATAATTCCAACAGACTCTTAGCATCGCTACGAGTGACAAAGTCTCATCGTAGTCAACTCCTTGAACTTGTCGGAAAACATCTTAACGACAAGTCGAGCTTTCTTAATGGTGATACTTACCATCATTGTCCGTCTTCCTTTTAAAATCCAAATGTACCTAACAGCCTTATGACCATCAAGTAGTTCTTCCAAAGTCTACACTTTGTTTTCATATATGGATCCTCTCTCGGGTTATATGGCCTCGAGCCATTTTGGAATCCAGGCCCACCATCGCTTCTCCATAGCTCGTAGGTTCATTGTTGTCTAGCAACATGACTTCCAAGATAGGATTACGTACCACTCTGAAGTAGTACGCATCCTTGTCATCCCACGAGGTTTGGTAGTGACTTGATCTGAAGTTTCATGATCACTATCATAAGCTTCCACTTCAATTGGTGTAGGTGCCATAGGAACAACTCCCTGTGCCCTGCCACACACTAGTTGAAGAGACGGTTCAATAACCTCATCAAGTCTCCACCATCCTCCCACTCAATTCTTTCGAGAGAAACTTTTCCTCGAGAAAGGACCCAATTCTAGAAACAATCCCTTATTGCTTTCGGATCTGAGACAGGAGGTATACCCAACTGTTTTGGGTGTCCTATGAAGATGCATTTATCCGCTTTGGGTTCGAGCTTATCAGCCTGAAACTTTTCCACATAAGCGTCGCAGCCCCAAACTTTTAAGAAATGACAGCTTAGGTTTCTCTAAACCATACGGTGTCATCTCATCAGAATTACGTGGTGCCCTATTTAAAGTGAATGTGGTTGTCTCTAATGCCTAACCCATAAACTATCGTGGTAATTCGATAAGAGACATCATGGTATGCATCATATCCGATAGGGTGCAGTTATGATGTTCGGACACACCATCACACTATGGTGTTCCAGGCTGTATTAGTTGTGAAACAATTTCCACAATGTCTTAATTCTGTGCCAAACTCGTAATTCAGATATTCATCTCTATGATCATATCATAGATCTTTTATCCTCTTGTCACGACGATCTTTCAACTTCACCCTGAAATTACTTGAACCTTTCAATAATTCAGACTCGTGATTCATCAAGTAAATATACTCAACATCTACTCAAATCATCTGTGAAGTAAGAACATAACGATATCCACTACACGCCTCAGCACTCATTGGACTGCACACATCAAAATGTATTACTTCCAACAAGTTGCTTTCTAGTTCCATTTTACTGAAAACGAGGCTTTCAGTCATCTTGCCCATGTGGTATGATTTGCATGTCTCAAGTGATTCAAAATCAGGTGAGTCCAAACGGTCCATTTGCATGGAGTTTCTTCATGCATATACACCAATAGACATGGTTTGCATGTCTCAAACTTTTCAAAACGAGTGAGCCCAAAGATCCATCAACATGGAGCTTCTTCATGCATTTTATACCGATATGACTTACATGGCAGTGCCACAAGTAGGTGGTACTATCTTATATCTTTTGGCATGAACATGTGTATCACTATGATCGAGATTCAATAAACCATTCATTTTAGGTGCAAGACCATTGAAGGTATTATTCAAATAAATAGAGTAACCATTATTCTCCTTAAATGAATAACCGTATTGCGATAGACATAATCCAATCATGTCTATGCTCAACGCAAACACCAATCTCGATGGTAGAGGGAGCGTGCGATGCTTGATCACATCAAGCTTGGAAAAACTTCCAACACATATTGCCAGCTCACCTTTAGCTAGTCTCCGTTTACTCCGCAGCCTTTTATTTCGAGTTTACTAACATTTAGCAACCAAACCGGTATCTAATACCATGGTGCTACTAGGAGTACTAGTAAAGCACACATTAACACAATGTATATCCAATATACTTCTATCGACCTTGCCAGCCTTCTCATCTACCAAGTATCTAGGGTAATTCTGCTTCAGTGGCTGTTCCCCTTATTACAGAAGCACTTAGTCTCGGGTTTGGGTTCAACCTTGGGTTTCTTCACTAAAGCAGCAGCTGATTTGCTGTTTCATGAAGTATCCCTTCTTGCCCTTGCCCTTCTTGAAACTAGTGGTTCAACCATCAACAATTGATGCTCCTTCTAGATTTCTACTTTTGTGGTGTCAAACATCGCGAATATCTCAAGGATCATCATATATGTCCCTGATATATTATAGTTCATCACGAAGCTCTAGCAGCTTGGTGGTAATGAGTTCGGAGAAACATCACTGTCTCATCTGGAAGATCAACTCCCACTCGATTCAAATGATTGTTGTACTCAGACAATCTGAGCACAAGCTCAACAATTGACCTTTTCTCCCTTAGTTTGCAGGCTAAGAAAATCGTCGGAGGTCTTATACCTCTTGACATGGGCACGAGCCTGAAATCCCAATTTCAGCCCTCGAAACATCTCATATGTTTCGTGACGTTTCAAAACGTCTTCGGTGACTCAACTCTAAACCGTTTAACTGAACTATCACGTAGTTATCAAAATGTGTATGTCAGATGTTCGCAACATCCACAGACGACGTTCGAGGTTCAGCACACTGAGCGGTGCATGAAGGACACAAGCCTTCTATGAAGCAATGAGGAAAATCCTCAGTTTACAGACCTAGTCCGCATAATTGCTACTATCAACTTTCAACTAAATTTTCTCCAGGAACATATCTAAACAGTAGAACTGAAGCGCGAGCTATGACATAATTTGCGAAGACCTTTTGATTATGTTCAGGATAATTAAGTTCACCTTATGAACTCCCACTCAGATAGACATCCCTCTAGTCATCTAAGTTATTACATGATCCGAGTCAACTAGGCCGTGTCCGATCATCACGTGAGACGGACTAGTCATCATCGGTGAACATCTTCATGTTGATCGTATCTACCATACGACTCATGCTCGACCTTTCGGTCTCTTGTGTTCCGAGGCCATGTCTGTACATGCTAGGCTCGTCAAGTCAACCTAAGTGTTTCGCGTGTGTAAATCTGTCTTACACCCGTTGTATGTGAACTTTAGAATCTATCACACCCGATCATCACGTGGTGCTTCGAAACGACGAACTTTCGCAACGGTGCGCAGTTAGGGGGAACACTTTCTTGAAATTTTAATGAGGGATCATCTTATTTACTACCGTTGTTCTAAGCAAATAAGATGCATAAACATGATAAACATCACATGCAATCAAATAATAGTGACATGATATGGCCAATATCATATAGCTCCTTTGATCTCCATCTTGGGGCTCCATGATCATCTTGTCACCGGCATGACACCATGATCTCCATCATCGTGTCTCCATGAAGTTGTCTCGCCAACTTAT
This sequence comes from Triticum urartu, assembly GCF_056163025.1. Classification (NCBI taxonomy): domain Eukaryota; kingdom Viridiplantae; phylum Streptophyta; class Magnoliopsida; order Poales; family Poaceae; genus Triticum; species Triticum urartu. Next base: position 498,373,504 of record NC_141874.1, on the reverse strand, counting down.
TACTTCTACTACTATGGCTACCGGTTAGCAATAAAGTAAAGTAATTACATGGCATTGTTCAATGACACACAGGTCATACAATAAATAAAGACAACTCCTATGGCTCCTGTCGGTTGTCATACTCATCGACATGCAAGTCGTGATTCCTATTACAAGAACATGATCAATCTCATACATCACATATCATTCATCACATTCTTCTTGGCCGTATCACATCACATAGCATACCCTGCAAAAACAAGTTAGACGTCCTGTAATTGTTGTTTGCATGTTTTACGTGGCTGCTATGGGTTTCTAGCAAGAACATTTCTTACCTACGCAAAACCACAACGTGATATGCCAATTGCTATTCACCCTTCATAAGGACCCTTTTCATCGAATCCGTTCCGACTAAAGTGGGAGAGACTGGCACCCGCTAGCCACCTTATGCAACTAGTGCATGTCAGTCGGTGGAACCTGTCTCACGTAAGAGTACGTGTAAGGTCGGTCCGGGCAGCTTCATCCCACAATACCGTCGAAACAAGATTGTACTAGTAACGGTAAGCATATTGAACAAAATCAATGCCCACAACTACTTTGTGTTCTACTCGTGCATAGAATCTACGCAATAGACCTAGCTCATGATGCCACTGTTGGGGAACGTAGCAGAAATTCAAAATTTTCCTACGTGTCACCAAGATCTATCTATGGAGAAACCAGCAACGAGGGGAAGGAGAGTGCATCTACATACCCTTGTAGATCGCTAAGCGGAAGCGTTCAAGAGAACGGGGTTGAAGGAGTCGTACTCGTCGTGATCCAAATCACCGGAGATCCTAGTGCCGAACGGACGGCACCTCCGCGTTCAACACACGTACAGCCCGGTGACGTCTCCCATGCCTTGTTCCAGCAAGGAGAGAGGGAGAGGTTGAGGAAGACTCCATCCAGCAGCAGCACAACGGCGTGGTGGTGGTGGAGGAGCGTGGTACTCCAGCAGGGCTTCGCCAAGCACCGCAAGAGACGAGGAGGGAGAGGGGTAGGGCTGCGCCAAGAAGGAGAGGAACTCGTGTGTCTTGGGCAGCCCAAACCTCAAGTATATATAGGGGAAGGGGAGGGGCTGCGCCCCCACCTAGGGTTCCCTCCCTAGGGGTGGCGGCAGCCCCCAGATCCCATCTGGGTGGCGGCCAGGTGGAGGGGAGAGGGAGGCGCACCAGGCATGGGCCCTAAGGCCCATCTGCCCTTAGGGTTTGCCCCCCCTCCTCCCCTTAGGCGCCTTGGGCCCTTGTGGGGGGGCGCACCAACCCACCTGGGGCTGGTCCCCTCCCACACTTGGCCCATGCAGCCCTCCGGGGCTTGTGGCCCCACTTGGTGGACCCCCGGGACCCTCCTGGTGGTCCCGGTACATTACCGATAAAACCCGAAACTTTTCCGGTGACCAAAACAGGACTTCCCATATATAAATATTTACCTCCGGACCATTCCGGAACTCCTCATGACGTCCGGGATCTCATCCAGGACTCCGAACAACATACGGTAACCACATACAAACTTCCTTTATAACCCTACCGTCATCGAACCTTAAGTGTGTAGACCCTACGGGTTCGGGAACCATGCAGACATGACCGAGACGTTCTCCGGTCAATAACCAACAGCGGGATCTGGATACCCATGTTGGTTCCTGTTGGGGAACGTAGTAATTTCAAAAAAAATCATACGCACACGCAAGATCATGCTGATGCATAGCAACGAGAGGGGAGAGTGTGATCTACGTACCCTTGTAGATCGACAACGGAAGCGTTTGGTTGATGTAGTCGTACGTCTCCACGGCCCGACCGATCAAGCACCGAAACTACGGCACCTCCGAGTTCTAGCACACGTTCAGCTCGATGAAGATCCCCGGACTCCGATCCAGCAAAGTGTCGGGGAAGAGTTCCGTCAGCACGACGGCGTGGTGACGATCTTGATGCACTACCGTCGCAGGGCTTCGCCTAAGCACCGCTACAATATTATCGAGGACTATGGTGGAAGGGGGCACCGCACACGGCTAAGAATATGATCACGTGGATCAACTTGTGTGTCAAGGGGTGCCCCCTGCCCCCGTATATAAAGGAGCAAGGGGAGGAGGCCGGCCGGCCCTATAGGCACGCCTAGTAGGGAGGGGGAAAGAAGTGGGGAGGGAGAGGGAAAGGGGGGCGCTGCCCCCCCTCTCCTAGTCCAATTCGGACCAGGGGGGAGGAGGCGCGCGGCCCACCTTTGGCTGCCCCTCTCTCTTTCCACTAAGGCCCATATGGCCCATTACTTCTCCCGGGGGGGTTCCGGTAACCCTCCGGCTCTCCGGTTTTCTCCGAAATCACCCGGAACACTTCCGGTGTCCGAATATAGCCGTCCAATATATCAATCTTTATGTCTCGACCATTTCGAGACTCCTCGTCATGTCCGTGATCACATCCGGGACTCCGAACTAACTTCGGTACATCAAAACTCATAAACTCATAATATAATTGTCATCGAAACCTTAAGCGTGCGGACCCTACGGGTTCGAGAACAATGTAGACATGACCGAGACACGTCTCCGGTCAATAACCAATAGCGGAACCTGGATGCTCATATTGGCTCCTACATATTCTACGAAGATCTTTATCGGTCAGGCCGCATAACAACATACGTTGTTCCCTTTGTCATCGGTATGTTACTTGCCCGAGATTCGATCGTCGGTATCTCAATACCTAGTTCAATCTCGTTACCGGCAAGTCTCTTTACTCGTTCCATAATACATCATCTCACAACTAACTCATTACTTGCAATGCTTATGTGATGTGCATTACCGAGAGGGCCCAGAGATACCTCTCCGACAATCGGAGTGACAAATCCTAATCTCGAAATACGCCAACCCAACATGTACCTTTGGAGACACCTGTAGAGCTCCTTTATAATCACCCAGTTACGTTGTGACGTTTGGTAGCACACAAAGTGTTCCTCCGGCAAACGGGAGTTGCATAATCTCATAGTCATAGGAACATGTATAAGTCATGAAGAAAGCAATAGCAACATACTAAACGATCGGGTGCTAAGCTAATGGAATGGGTCATGTCAATCAGATCATTCATCTAATGATGTGATCCTGTTAATCAAATGACAACTCTTTGTCCATGGTTAGGAAACATAACCATCTTTGATTAACAAGCTAGTCTAGTAGAGGCATACTAGTGACACTCTGTTTGTCTATGTATTCACACATGTATTATGTTTCCGGTTAATACAATTTTAGCATGAATAATAAACTTTTATCATGATATGTAAGGAAATAAATAATAACTTTATTATTGCCTCTAGGGCATATTTCCTTCACTCTCCCACTTGCACTAGAGTCAATAATCTAGATTACACAGTAATGATTCTAACACCCATGGAGCCTTGGTGCTGATCATGTTTTGCTCGTGGAAGAGGCTTAGTCAACGGGTCTGCTACATTCAGATCCATATGTATCTTGAAAATCTCTATGTCTCCCACCTGGACTAGATCCCGGATGGAAATGAAGCGTCTCTTGATGTGCTTGGTTCTCTTGTGAAATCTGGATTCCTTTGCCAAGGCAATTGCACCAGTATTGTCACAAAAGATTTTCATTGGACCCGATGCACTAGGTATGACACCTAGATCGGATATGAACTCCTTCATCCAGACTCCTTCATTCGCTGCTTCCGAAGCAGCTATGTATTCCGCTTCACACGTAGATCCCTCCACGACGCTCTGTTTAGAACTGCACCAACTGACAGCTCCACCGTTTAATGTAAACATGTATCCGGTTTGCGATTTTGAATCGTCCGAATCAGTGTCAAAGCTTGCATAAACGTAACCGTTTACGATGAGCTCTTTGTCACCTCCATATACGAGAAACATATCCTTAGTCCTTTTCAGGTATTTCAGGATGTTCTTGACCGCTGTCCAGTGATCCACTCCTAGATTACTTTGGTACCTCCCTGCTAGACTTATAGCAAGGCACACATCAGGTCTGGTACACAGCATTGCATACATGATAGAGCCTATGGCTGACGCATAGGGAACATCTTTCATTTTCTCTCTATCTTCTGCAGTGGTCGGGCATTGAGTCTGACTCAACTTCACACCTTGTAACATAGGCAAGAACCCTTTCTTTGCTTGATCCATTTTGAACTTCTTCAAAATCTTGTCAAGGTATGTGCTTTGTGAAAGTCCAATTAAGCGTCTTGATCTATCTCTATAGATCTTTATGCCTAATATGTAAGCAGCTTTACCGAGGTCTTTCATTGAAGAACTCTTATTCAAGTATCCCTTTATGCTATCCAGAAATTCTATATCATTTCCAATCAGTAATATGTCATCCACATATAATATCAGAAATGCTACAGAGCTCGCACTCACTTTCTTGTAAATACAAGCTTCTCCAAAGGTCTGTATAAAACCAAATGCTTTGATCACACTATCAAAGCGTTTATTCCAACTCCGAGAGGCTTGCACCAGTCCATAAATGGATCGCTGGAGCTTGCACACTTTGTTAGCTCCCTTTGGATCGACAAAACCTTCCGGTTGCATCATATACAACTCTTCTTCCAGAAATCCATTCAGGAATGCAGTTTTGACATCCATCTGCCAAATTTCATAATCATAAAATGCGGCAATTGCTAGCATGATTCAGACAGACTTAAGCATCGCTACGGGTGAGAAGGTCTCGTCGTAGTCAACCCCTTGAACTTGTCGAAAACCTTTTGCGACAAGTCAAGCTTTGTAGACAGTAATATTACCGTCAGCGTCAGTCTTCTTCTTGAAGATCCATTTATTCTCAATTGCTTGACGATCATCGGGCAAGTCAACCAAAGTCCATACTTTGTTCTCATACATGGATCCCATCTCAGATTTCATGGCTTCAAACCATTTTTCGGAATCTGGGCTCACCATCGCTTCTTCATAATTCGTAGGTTCATCATGATCTAGTAGCATGACTTCCAGAACAGGATTACCGTACCACTCTGGCGCGGATCTTACTCTGGTTGATCTACGGGGTTCAGTAGTATCTTGTTCTGAAGTTTCATGATCATTATCATTAGCTTCCTCACTAATTGGTGTAGGTGTCGCAGAAATAGGTTTCTGTGATGTACTACTTTCCAATAAGGGAGCAGGTACAGTTACCTCGTCAATTTCTACTTTCCTCCCACTCACTTCTTTCGAGAGAAACTCCTTCTCGAGAAAGGATCCATTCTTAGCAACGAATGTCTTGCCTTTGGATCTGTGATAGAAGGTGTACCCAACAGTCTCCTTTGGGTATCCTATGAAGACACATTTCTCCGATTTGGGTTCGAGCTTATCAGGTTGAAGCTTTTTCACATAAGCATCGCAGCCCCAAACTTTAAGAAACGACAACTTTGGTTTCTTGCCAAACCATAGTTCATAAGGTGTCATCTCAACGGATTTTGATGGTGCCCTATTTAACATGAATGCAGCCGTCTCTAAAGCATAACCCCAAAATGATAGCGGTAAATTTGTAAGGGACATCATAGATCGCACCATATCAAGTAAAGTACGATTACGATGTTCGGACACACCATTACGCTGAGGTGTTCTGGGTGGCGTGAGTTGTGAAACTATTCCGCATTGTTTCAGATGTAGACCAAACTCGTAACTCAAATATTCTCCTCCACGATCAGATCGCAGAAACTTTATTTTCTTGTTACGATGATTTTCAACTTCACTCTGAAATTCTTTGAACTTTTCAAATGTTTTAGACTTATGCTTCATTAAGTAGATATACCCATATCTGCTTAAATCATCTGTGAAGGTGAGAAAATAACGATATCCGCCACGAGCCTCAACATTCATCGGACCACATACATCTGTATGTATGATTTCCAACAAATCTGTTGCTCTATCCATTGTACCGGAGAACAGTGTTTTAGTCATCTTGCCCATAAGGCACGGTTCGCAAGTACCAAGTGATTCATAATCAAGAGGTTCCAAAAGTCCATCGGTATGGAGTTTCTTCATGCGCTTTACACCGATATGACCTAAACGGCAGTGCCACAAATAAGTTGCACTATCATTATCAACTCTGCATCTTTTGGCTTCAACATTATGAATATGTGTGTTACTACTATCGAGATTCATCAAAAATAGACCACTCTTCAAAGGTGCATGACCATAAAAGATATTACTCATATAAATAGAACAACCATTATTCTCTGCTTTAAATGAATAACCGTCTCGCATTAAACAAGATCCAGAAATAATGTCCATGCTCAACGCTGGCACCAAATAACAATTATTTAGGTCTAATATTAATCCCGAAGGTAGATGTAGAGGTAGCGTGCCGACCGCGATCACATCGACTTTAGAACCATTTCCCACGCGCATCGTCACCTCGTCCTTTGCCAGTGTTCGCTTAATCCGTAGTCCCTGTTTCGAGTTGCAAATATTAGCAACAGAACCAGTATCAAATACCCAGGTGCTACTGCGAGCTCTAGTAAGGTACACATCAATAACATGTATATCACATATACCTTTGTTCACCTTGCCATCCTTCTTATCCGCCAAATACTTGGGGCAGTTCCGCTTCCAGTGACCAGTCTGCTTGCAGTAGAAGCACTCAGTTTCAGGCTTAGGTCCAGACTTGGGTTTCTTCTCCTGATCAGCAACTTGCTTTCTTTTCTTCTTGAAATTCCCCTTCTTCTTCCCTTTGCCATTTTTCTTGAAACTAGTGGTCTTGTTGACCATCAACACTTGATGCTCCTTCTTGATTTCTACCTCCGCAGCTTTCAGCATTGCGAAGAGCTCGGGAATAGTCTTATTCATCCCTTGCATATTAATGTTCATCACAAAGCTCTTGTAGCTTGGTGGCAGTGATTGGAGAATTATGTCAATGACGCAATCATCTGGAAGATTAACTCCCATCTGAATCAAGTGATTATTATACCCAGACATTTTGAGTATATGCTCACTGACAGAACTATTCTCCTCCATCTTGCAGCTATAGAACTTATTGGAGACTTCATATCTCTCAATCCGGGCATTTGCTTGAAATATTAACTTCAACTCCTGGAACATCTCATATGCTCCTTGACGTTCAAAACGTCGTTGAAGTCCCGATTCTGAGCCGTAAAGCATGGCACACTGAACTATCGAGTAGTCATCAGCTTTGCTCTGTCAGATGTTCATAACATCTGGTGTTGCTCCAGCAGCAGGCCTGGCACCCAGCGGTGCTTCCAGGACGTAATTCTTCTGTCCAGCAATGAGGATAATCCTCAAGTTACGGACCCAGTCCGTGTAATTGCTACCATCATCTTTCAACTTTGCTTTCTCAAGGAACGCATTAAAATTTAACGGAACAACAGCACGGGCCATTTATCTACAATTAACATAAACAAGCAAGATACTATCAGGGACTAACTTCATGATAAATTTAAGTTCAATTAATCATATTACTCAAGAACTCCCACCTAGATAGACATTCCTCTAATCATCTAAGTGGTCACGTGATCCAAATCAACTAAACCATAACCGATCATCACGTGAAATGGAGTAGTTTTCAATGGTGAACATCGCTATGTTGATCATATCTACTATATGATTCACGCTCAATCTTTCGATATCAGTGTTCCGAGGCCATATCTGCATATGCTAGGCTCGTCAAGTTTAACCTGAGTATTCTGCGTGTGCAAAACTGGCTTGCACCCGTTGTAGATGGACGTAGAGCTTATCACACCCGATCATCACGTGGTGTCTGGGCACGACGAACTTTGGCAACGGTGCATACTCAGGGAGAACACTTTTATCTTGAAATTTAGTGAGAGATCATCTTATAATGCTACCGTCAATCAAAGCAAGATAAGATGCATAAAAGATAAACATCACATGCAATCAATATAAGTGATATGATATGGCCATCGTCATCTTGTGCTTGTGATCTCCATCCTTGAAGCACCATCGTGATCACCATCGTCACCGGCGCGACACCTTGATCTCCATCGTAGCATCGTTGTCGTCTCGCCAATCTTATACTTCTACGACTATCGCTGCCGCTTAGTGATAAAGTAAAGCATTACAGGGCGATTGCATTGCATACAATAAAGCGACAACCATATGGCTCCTGCCAGTTGCCGATAACTCGGTTACAAAACATGATCATCTCATACAATAAAATTTAGCATCATGTCTTGACCATATCACATCACAACATGCCCTGCAAAAACAAGTTAGACGTCCTCTACTTTGTTATTGCAAGTTTTACGTGGCTGCTACAGGCTTAAGCAAGAACCAATCTTACCTACGCATCAAAACCACAACGATAGTTTGTCAAGTTGGTGCTGTTTTAACCTTCGCAAGGACCGGGCGTAGCCACACTCGGTTCAACTAAAGTTGGAGAAACTGTCACCCGCAAGCCACCTGTGTGCAAAGCACGTCGGGAGAACCGGTCTCGCGTAAGCGTACGCGTAATGTCGGTCCGGGCCGCTTCGTCCAACAATACCGCCGAACCAAAGTATGACATGCTGGTAAGCAGTATGACTTATATCGCCCACAACTCACTTGTGTTCTACTCGTGCATATAACATCAACATATAAAACCTAGGCTCGGATGCCACTGTTAGGGAACGTAGTAATTTCAAAAAAAATTCCTACGCACACGCAAGATCATGGTGATGCATAGCAACGAGAGGGGAGAGTGTGATCTACGTACCCTTGTAGATCGACAACGGAAGCGTTTGGTTGATGTAGTCGTACGTCTCCACGGCCCGACCGATCAAGCACCGAAACTACGGCACCTCCGAGTTCTAGCACACGTTCAGCTCGATGACGATCCCCGGACTCCGATCCAGCAAAGTGTCGGGGAAGAGTTCCGTCAGCACGACGGTGTGGTGACGATCTTGATGCACTACCGTCGCAGGGCTTCACCTAAGCACCGCTACAATATTATCGAGGACTATGGTGGAAGGGGGCACCGCACACGGCTAAGAATATGATCACGTGGATCAACTTGTGTGTCAAGGGGTGCCCCCTGCCCCCGTATATAAAGGAGCAAGGGGAGGAGGCCGGCCGGCCCTATAGGCGCGCCAAGGAGGAGTCCTCTCCTAGTAGGAGTAGGACTCCTACTAGGAGGGGGAAAGAAGTGGGGAGGGAGAGGGAAAGGGGGGCGCCGCCCCCCCTCTCCTAGTCCAATTCGGACCAGGGGGGGAGGAGGCGCGCGGCCCACCTTTGGCTGCCCCTCTCTCTTTCCACTAAGGCCCATATGGCCCATTACTTCTCCCGGGGGGGTTCCGGTAACCCTCCGGCTCTCCAGTTTTCTCCGAAATCACCCGGAACACTTCCGGTGTCCGAATATAGCCGTCCAATATATCAATCTTTATGTCTCGACCATTTCGAGACTCCTCGTCATGTCTGTGATCACATCCGGGACTCCGAACTAACTTCGGTACATCAAAACTCATAAACTCATAATATAACTGTCATCGAAACCTTAAGCGTGCGGACCCTACGGGTTCAAGAACAATGTAGACATGACCGAGACACATCTGCGGTCAATAACCAATAGCAGAACCTGGATGCTCATATTGGCTCCTACATATTCTACGAAGATCTTTATCGGTCAGACCGCATAACAACATACGTTGTTCCCTTTGTCATCGGTATGTTACTTGCCCGAGATTCGATCGTCGGTATCTCAATACCTAGTTCAATCTCGTTACCGGCAAGTCTCTTTACTCATTCCGTAATACATCATCTCCCAACTAACTCATTAGTTGCAATGCTTGCAAGGCTTATGTGATGTGCATTACCGAGAGGGCCCAGAGATACCTCTCCGACAATCGGAGTGACAAATCCTAATCTCGAAATACGCCAACCCAACATGTACCTTTGGAGACACCTGTAGAGCTCCTTTATAATCAACCAGTTACGTTGTGACGTTTGGTAGCACACAAAGTGTTCCTCCGGCAAACGGGAGTTGCATAATCTCATAGTCATAGGAACATGTATAAGTCATGAAGAAAGCAATAGCAACATACTAAACGATCGGGTGCTAAGCTAATGGAATGGGTCATGTCAATCAGATCATTCATCTAATGATGTGATCCTGTTAATCAAATGACAACTCTTTGTCCATGGTTAGGAAACATAACCATCTTTGATTAACAAGCTAGTCTAGTAGAGGCATACTAGTGACACTCTGTTTGTCTATGTATTCACACATGTATTATGTTTCCGGTTAATACAATTTTAGCATGAATAATAAACTTTTATCATGATATGTAAGGAAATAAATAATAACTTTATTATTGCCTCTAGGGCATATTTCCTTCAGTTCCCACATGTTCCACGATGATCTCATCGGATGAACCACGATGTCGAGGATTCGATCAATCCCGTATACAATTCCCTTTGTCTAGCGGTATTGTACTTGCCCGAGATTCGATCGTCGGTGTCCCGATACCTTGTTCAATCTCGTTACCGGCAAGTCTCTTTTACTCGTTCCGTAACACATCATCCCGTGATCAACTCCTTGATCACATTGTGCACATTATGATGATGTCCTACCGAGTGGGCCCAGAGATACCTCTCCGTTTACACGGAGTGACAAATCCCAGTCTCGATTCGTGCCAACCCAACAGACACTTTCGGAGATACCTGTAGTGTACCTTTATAGCCACCCAGTTACGTTGTGACGTTTGGCACACCCAAAGCACTCCTACGGTATCCGGGAGTTGCACAATCTCATGGTCTAAGGAAATGATACTTGACATTAGAAAAGCTTTAGCATGCGAACTACACGATCTTGTGCTATGCTTAGGATTGGGTCTTGTCCATCACATCATTCTTCTAATGATGTGATCCCGTTATCAATGACATCCAATATCCATGGTCAGGAAACCGTAACCATCTATTGATCAACGAGCTAGTCAACTAGAGGCTTACTAGGGACATGGTGTTGTCTATGTATCCACACATGTATCTGAGTTTCCTATCAATACAATTCTAGCATGGATAATAAACGATTATCATGAACAAGGAAATATAATAATAACCAATTTATTATTGCCTCTAGGGCATATTTCCAACATGCTATGGGTATCTAGCAAGGATGATTCTTACCTACGCAAAGCCACAACGGTGATATGCAAATTGCTATTCAAACTTATACAAGGACCACCTTCATTGAATCTGATTCAACTAAGGTGGGAGAGACAGACACCCGCCAGCCATCTTTATGCAATCAAGTTGCATGTTTGTCGATGGGACCAGTCTCATGTACGTGGACATGTAAGGTTGGTCCGGGCCGCTTCATCCCACAATACCGATGAATCAAAATAAGACAAAGGAAGGAAGCAATCTGAATATCAACGCCCACAAACGCCTTTGTGTTCTGCTCGTGATGTCATCTACGCATAAACCTTGCTCATGATGCCACTGTTGGGGAACATTGCATGGGGAAAAAATCTTACGCTCACCAAGATCCAATCTAGGAGATGACCATCTACGAGAGGAGAGATTGGATCTACATACCCTTGTAGATCGCTAAGTGGAAGCGTTAAGAAACGCGGTTGATGTAGTCGAACGCCTTCGTGATCCAATCACGATCCGTCCCGCGAACTTCGATCCAAGTGCCAAACGGACGGCACCTCCGCGTTCAACACACGTACGACTTGATGATGCCTTCACCTCCTCGATCCAGCGAGCGATGGTGAAGTAGTAGCTCGATTCCTCCGGTAGCACGATGGTGTGGTGGCGGTGGTGGTGGAATCTCAGCAGAGCTTCGCTAAGTACTACGAAGAGGAAGAGGGCTACGAGGAAGAGGAGAGGCAGTGTCCTGGCGTATGAGATGTGCTCAAGGGTGCGGCTGCCCTGTTGAGCGTCTCCCAGCCCCGGGAGCAGTGGCGTATGAGATGTGTGATATGTCTCCGTCGTATCTACTTTTCCTAACGCTTTTCCTCTTGTTTTGGACTCTAATTTGCATGATTTGAATGAAACTAACCTGGACTGACCCTGTTTTCAGCAGAACTACCATGGTGTTGTTTTTTGTGCAGAAATAAAAGTTCTCGGATGGGAACGAAACTTTGCGAGAATTTTTTGTATAATAAAAGAGAATTTCTGGAGCCAAGAACCATCGGAGGGGGCACCTGGGTGGGCACAACCCACCAGGGCGCGCCCCCTCCTGGCGCACCCAGGTGGGTTGTCCCCACCTGGTGGCCCCTCAGACCTCAACCCTGATACTATAAAATCGCATATTCGAAGAAAAAAGAAGAGAGAAAGAATTATTGCGTTTCACGAGATGGAGCCGCTGCCACCTCCTATTCTTCATCGGGAGGCCAGATCTGGAGTTCGTTTGGAGCTCCAGAGAGGGGGATCTTCGATCTTCATCATCACCAACCCTTCTCCATCACCAATTCCATGATGCTCCCCACCGGGAGTGAGTAATTCCTTTGTAGGCTCGCTGGTCGGTGAGGAGTTGGATGAGATTCATCATGTAATCGAGTTAGTTTTGTTAGGGCTTGATCCCTAGTATCCATTATGTTCTGAGATTGATGTTGCTATGACTTTGCCATGCTTAATGCTAGTCACTTTGGGCCTGGGTGCCATGATTTCAGATCTGAATCGTTCATGTTATCACCATTATATCTATGTTCTAGATCCAATCTTGCACGTTATAGTCACCTATTACATGTTATGATCCGTAAACCCCGGAGTGACAGAAGTCGAGATACTTTCCGGTGATGACCATAATTTGAGGAGTTCATGTATTCACTATGTGTTAATGCTTTGTTCCGGTTCTCTATTAAAAGGAGGCCTTAATATCCCTTAGTTTCCAATAGGACCCCACTGCCACGGGAGGGTAGGACAAAAGATGTCATGCAAGTTCTTTCCATAAGCACGTATGACTATTTACGGAATACATGCCTACATTATATTTATGAACTGGAGCTAGTGCAGTATCGCCCTAGGTTATGACTGTTATATGATGAATATCATCCAATGAATTCACCGATCCAATGCCTACGAATTTCTCTCATATTGTTCCTGCTAAGTTACTACTGCTACTGTTACTATTGCACTTGCTACAAAATCATTGCTATCACTGTTACCACTACTATTGCTGTTGCTACTACTATCAAAACTATCATACTACTTTGCTACTGATCACTTTGTTGTAGGTAATTGATCTCCAGGTGTGATTGAATTGACAACTCAGCTGCTAATACTTGCAAATATTCTTTGTCTCCCCTTGTGTCGAATCAATAAATTTGGGTTCAATACTCTACCCTCGAAAACTGTTGTGATCCCCTATACTTGTGGGTTATCAATGTGCTCAAGGGTGCGGCTGCCCTCTCTCTACCTCTCTATATATAGGGGGAGGGAGGAGGAGGGGGCACCCTAGATCCCATCTAGGGGGGCGGTGGCCACAGGGGGAAACCCTAGATGGGTTTTGGGCGCCTCCCACCCCCGGGAGCCTTGGTCCCCAAGGGAAGGGGGATGGCTGCCCTAGGGGGGCTCCGCCATCCCTTATAGTTACGTGGGAAAGGGCGAGGGGGGCGCTCAGCCCCTTAGTGGGCTGGTTTGCCCCCTCCCCTTGGCCCATGAGCCCCCCCCCCCAAACACTTGCCGGGGCCCCCCAAAACCCCTTTCGGTCATGCTGGTCGTCACCCGGTACCCCCAGAACAATTCCGGACTCCAATACCCTTCGTCCAATATATCAATATTCACCTCCGGACCATTCCGGAGTTCCTCGTCACGTCCGGGATCTCATCCGGGAATCCGAACAACCTTCGGTAACCACCATAATGACTCAACTATACTTATATCATCACCAAACGTTAACTGTGTAGACCCTGCGGGTTCGAGAACTATGCAGACATGACCGAGACACCTCTACGGTCAATAACCAATAGCGGGGCCTCGATATCCATATAGGTTCCTACATATTCTATGAAGATATTATCGGTCGAACCTCGATGTCAAGGATTCAACTAATCCCGTATATAGTTCCCTTTGTCTATAGGTATGTTACCTGCCCGAGATTCGATCATCGGTATCTCCATACCTAGTTCAATCTCATTACCGGCAAGTCTTTTTACTCGTTCCGTAATACAAGATCCCATGACTAACTCATTAATCACATTGATTGCAAGCTCATTGTGATATTGTATTACCGAGTGGGCCCTGAGATACCTCTCCGTCATACGGAGTGACAAATCCCAGTCTTGATCCATGCCAACTCAACAGACACCCTCGGAGAACCTGTAGAGCACCTTTATATTCACCCAGTTATGTTGCGACGTTTGGTACACACAAGGTACTCCTCCGGTGTCAGTGAGTTCCATGATCTCATGGCCATAGGAACATATACTTGACATGCAGAAAACGATAGCAATAAACTTGACACGATCATATGCTATGTTCATAGTTTGGGTCTTGTCCATCACATCATTCTCCTAATGATGTGATCCCGTTATCAAATGGAAACTCATGTCTATGACTAGGAAACCATAGCCATCTTTGATCAACGAGCTAGTCCGGTAGAGGCTCACTAGGGACATGTTGTTGTCTATGTACCCAGACATGTATTTGAGTTTCCAATAAATACAATTATAGCATGGATAATAAACAATTATCATGAACAGGGAAATATGATAATAACCAATTTATTATTGCCTCTAGGGTATATTTCCAACAGGAGGGTAGGTGTGCCCAGGTGCCTTATTGCCCCCCTTTGGCTCCGATTGATCTAATTCCAATGCTATAAATTCTCATACATTCAGAAACCCTCAGGAGAGGCCCCGAAACAATTATTCCACTGCCGCAGAACTCCGTTCTTCTGCGATCCCATCTGGAGGCCTTTTCTGGTACTCTACCGGAGGAAGAAACCATTGTGGAGGCAATCTTCATTGACCTTGTTGCCTCCATGATGATGTGTGAGTAGTTCCTATAGGATCTACGGGTCCATAGCAGTAGCTAGATGGCTCTCTCTCTCTCTCTCTCTCTCTCTCTCTTCAATACGACAATCTCGTTTGAGATTAGTCTGATGTAAACTTTTGCGTTGTGTTTGATGGGATCCAATGAATTATGAGTTTATGACCAAATTATTCATTAAAAGCAACTGAGTCTTTTCTGAGATTTATTATGCGTGATTTTATAGCCTTTTATTTCTCTCCGATCTATCTATCCTTTTGGAAAATTAGGTTGATTTGTCTTCAGTGGGAGAGGTGTTTGGTAGTAGGTTCAATCTTGCGCTGTCCTTACTCTGTGGTAAGAGGAGTTGTAAGGCATGTATTTGTATTGTTGCTATTAAGGGTAAAATGACAGGGTTTGAACATATTATTTGGTCTTACTTTGTCTACATTATCTCATCATGCTCCAAGCATTACTCTGTTTGTTATCAACTTAATACCTTAACAAAAAAATGGCTTAATATGCATGTTGGATAGCAGTCGAGGGTTAGAGTAATAGTAGTAGATATAGATGGATATCGGTCTACTTGTCTCGGACATAATGCCTATATATTAATCATGCCATGAAGAATCACTTTAACTATGCGTTATTATATCAACTGCCCAACGGTAATTTATTACCCACTGTTGCTATGCTTATGAGAGAGATGCCTCTACTAAACCTATGGCCCCCGGGTAAATTCACTTTATATGTGCTAAAACCCTAAAAATATCTGGTGCAATTTATTTACTTTTATTTCCCTTTTTATTTTAAATATCTATCACTATCAGATTTAATCATTGCAATTGGCGAGAACGTAGGGATTGACAAACCCCTGCTGTCATTGGGTGCAAACATTTGTTTGTGTGTGTGCAGGTACCGTTTATCTTGTCCATGTGGTGTCTCCTATTGATTCGATAAACCTTGGTCCGTAACTAAGGGAAAAAACCTTTTGCTACTACACAACTTCGCCCTTCCTCTTCGGGGAATCAAAGTGCCTATCAGGGACTGCCAACCGTCGGCCAAGGCGATAGACAACATGGCGTCCGCGACAAAGAAACAGAAGGATGTGGTCACCTGGAGCTTCCTCCTTGGTGTCCCATGGAGCGGACAACTACTCCTCGGCCTTCTACAACCACACTACCACCCATCCACCTCTGGAGGCCACCGAGGAGTCAGATTTAGACGAGACAAGGAGCAAGGTCGTCATGCTTGAGGAAATATCTGCAAGGTAAAATCCCCCCTTTACTTTTTGGTTTGCAATTTTCTCAAGGATTGATGGATGATGTGACATTAATCGCAAGGGATTCTATTTGCTTTTGTAGTGAGCAATTGAATGATGATGTAGTCGATTTTTGTGGAGCAATTGAATGCAAGCCACACACTCGGCCTCGGCGACATTGCCATGTCAATGCCATATACCTCGAAGATGAGGAGAAATGTCAAGTTGGCGGAGGAGGTCGAGGACACCCAACATTGAAAATGAGGAGTAGGTCATGCAACTACAAGAGCGAGGAAGATGTTGCTTTGTGGGAAGTTTGGATTAATATATGTCTTGATGCTACAGTGCCTTTTGGCACAAACTATGGTCATATTTAGTTGTCGGATGGATTGAATGAAACTTATTTATGCTCGTAGTTCAGTTACGATATAACACTTTTGAATTGTTTATGTTTGTTTTCAATTTATGATGATTTTGCTTCAATTGTTTGACCAAACATTTGGAAGAATTGACTATATTTTTTAGACGATCTGCTAGATGAAAAAATCCCCTAAAAATTATAACTTTTAGGGATAAGGGTAATATTTTCAATTTTTAAGAGTTAGAGATGTTCTAAGGGCATTTCTAGCCCTTCTCTTAAAACTTACTCCCTCTGTACAAAAATACAAGACATTTTTTTAGTTCTCTTATAACTTTTGGCACCTAGACCTGCCCCCTTAACGCTTCAAAGAGCTCTACCTCATATAGAAGTCTTTCTTCATATTCTTTTTTCTTTCACGGGGCCAGCAATAGTTCTGACCAATACTTGATGTTCATGAGCTAACCAGGGCTTAGAATAGATGATCTGTAAAAGTATTTTGATAGTGGCTCACCGTGCACACGATGTAGTCGACAAAGTCGGTGAATTTCGTGGGCACTTCTTTGTCTGGATTGATTCTTCTCTTCTTCGTTCTCCTGGTGACCACGATGATGATCCAGGAAGCAATGATTCGTCGGACTCAGACAGCGGCTTGTGGCCATGTTTTCATGAATATTAGCCGTATTATAGTCATGTACTCCCTCCGTCCGGAATTATTTGCCGCAGAAATGGATATGCGACAAGTAATTTAGGATGAAGGAAGTAGTAGTACATCATGAATGCTAGCTCTTGTATTCTGTGACGCACGAATTGTTGTATCTATTTAGCGTTGTCTTCCTGTCATCTACTGTACGCACAATCTTAACAAACTACTCCAGGGTCACGAACCGTAACCCCAGCTCAGTTCCAGCTCTAACAACCAAGCAATCGTTTTGTCTGATTGTTCTAGAGTGATTAGGCGCGTCACGAACCGTGACCCCAAACTTCAGGGTCGGTCTGCATAAATTTTGGAAAATAAGTGGCAATGTTACTTCTAGATTAAGTTAAAGAGCCACCCTGATGCAGCTTTCTTTTGGTGCCTGCCTTTTGCCCCACACTGCTATGGAGATGAAAGAGGAATTTGCTCATATCTTCTTTTCGGCGCATGTTTACCGAGCAAACTCCCCCTTTCTGGAAAAAAAGACCCCCTCTCACAAAGTCACGAGTCATTTGTGACTCGGAAATGGATCTAAGCGATCCCAAAGCGCTTCCACAATTTTGCTTTAACGCTTTTCTATCCGAAAGCCCAAATTCTAAAGAAAAATAATACGGCACCATGGCACCACCACACGCACTACTACGCGACAACGTTATCCAGCAGGACTACTGAATGTTTTCATTTCTTCCCCTAACCACGGCTTTTGAGTGGCTAGTATATTCAGTTTTTTTTAACACGGTACAAACACAAGTGCTCGTATACACATGCATACACATGAACACACACACATACACACCTTACCCTTCTGAGCATATCCGAAAAATTGATCCGACATATCATCTTAAAATTTATGGAGTCACTATAGACACCTCGTCATTCATGGGAACGTCTCCTCTCATTAAATACGCAGCGCCGGACACAGTCCCTTTAACCATCCAACTAAAGGTTGGTTCGCTGGTATATTTGTCATTACGAATCGATCGAAGCATATGATTCAGAAACGAAGAAAAGATGAATAAAAAAGAACAAGATACGGTGATCAGAGCAAGGCGTCTTTTGTAGGAAGGTTGTGTACATATACTCCTTCCGTCCCAAAATAAATATCGTTGATTTAATACGAACGTGAATTAAAGTTGTACTAAATTGACGAGGCTTATTTTGTGACGGAGCGAGCACGATCCATCCTTCTAAATTCCGACGCAACTCGAATGAATGATCGATCCTTCTAAATTCCGATGCAAGTATGCAACTCGAATGAATGATTAGGTAGGAGATCGACAAGACTACATGTTTATTTAACTGGAGCACATGGTGGCATGGGGCACAGGGCGGCCGGTGGGGGGAGTGGGAGGGAGATAACGAATGAAGGGCACCGGCCGGACGCACGCTCCCGGCCGGAACGTTCGTTGCGCGGCGCCATGCGCGCTTGCTTGGGCCAATTCGGGGGCCTTTTGCCCTGTTGCGTGAGGCGACGTCGGAACCGTCGTCCACGCTCGCGTGCTATGTGCTATGCTACTAGTACGCGCCACCAACCTTTCCCACTCCCACTACGCGCGTCGACCGGATCGGCAAACGGCCGGGCCATGAGAGATCGGGCACTCGCACGACGCTTCGGTCTAAATTATTGCGCGCCGCGCTGTGCTCTAGGCTGCAGCGGGATGGGAGAAGCTAGCTAGGGATAGGAGGAGATTTCTCTGGTGCTGTGCTGGTTGCCGAGCTAGGCCTGGCCAGTCACCGCCATGCGTGCGAGGTGCGACCGACCGTGCCTCCCTCCCCGGATCCATGCCGCTCTGATCAAGTGATCAAGTTAGGCTTTGAGCGAAGAATTAACCAGTGTTTAACGGCTCTGCTTTTTTTCTTAACTCATAGCAGTATGAAATTTCAGCACCGCTAGCACAGGTCAATGATTGACAGGCCAACCACAAAATAAGGTCAGCTCATGTTCTCAGAAGTAGGAGTACGTGCACATGCAATGCAAGACACCAACCTTCATTTTTCTTTTTAAACAGGAGACACCAACCTTCATAGTAAAAGGTCCTACAAGAGAAGGAATCTGACGCACTTGACCACCTGAGATGAGATCGGAGTGAATCGCAATTCACAAGCGCCAGAAGCACACCAGACTCACGCACTGCAGGCCGCAGAGCAGCGATCTCGGATTAACAGATAGATAGATAGGTAAGCTCCATGCCGCCGACGGGGCCCAGGAAGAAGAAGCAGAAGAATCTTCGTCAGTTGGGCTGTACCTTTCGCCACCTCGCCCCCTCCCCTAACCCCCAAAAGATGATCAACCTTTTGAAACATGCGCCACACCACACCACACCACCTCCTGCGTGTAATCTATTTAGGACTTTTGTAAGCCTATAGCCACTCCCACTCACTCCGAGCCTTCCTTCGACCCACATGCTACACATCGCAAACGGCCACAGTCCCAGCTAGCAGCCCTTCACTCGTACACACAGAGACTGAGCCCAGTTGATCAGATCAGGTCACCATGAGCAAGGGCAAGGTTCACCACGACTGGATCCTCCGGCGGTGCTGCGGCTCCGTCGCCGCCTGCATCCTCACGCTCGCCGTCCTCGTCGGCTTCGTCGCGCTCGTCATCTACCTCGCCCTGCACCCCTCCAAGCCCTCCTTCTACCTCCAGGACATCCAGCTCCGCTCCATCGACCTCGCCGATCCGGCTCTCTCCCTTGACGTCCAGGTTTGCACATCTCAAACTTCTTGTTTTCATTCATCTCGGACAGTTCACAGTTTGGTCTTCGATCCCAATTAGGCAACAAGGCACAAAATTAGTAAAAGCGACTGGTTTAGCGTCCTGTTTCTGTTTTTGTTCTACTGTTAAAATCGCAGAGCTACTATAGTTAGTGAATCATGATAGCTAGTAGGAGTATGAGAGAATGTTTCTCTTAGAAGAGTAACATCACTACATCAGTATGAGGGAATCTAGCTGGATCGTAGTCAGCTAAGCATATCCAATTTTGTCATCACGAAATAAAGTACATTTCATACTACATAGTGAGTATCTGAAACAGTGTTTGCTCTGGTATATATCTGACGCAGGTGACCATCGCGTCCCGGAACCCGAACGACCGGGTGGGCATCTACTACAAGACCCTGCACGCCTTCACCACGTACCGCGACGAGCCGGTGACGGTGCCGGTGTCGCTGCCGGCGATCTACCAGGGGCACAAGGACCAGTCGGTGTGGTCGCCGGTGATGTCCGGGGACTCGGTGCCGGTGGCGCCCTACGTGGCGGACGCCATGAAGCAGGACATCGCCGCCGGGTACGTGCTGCTGCACGTGAAGGTGGACGGCCGCGTCAAGTGGAAGGTCGGCAGCTGGGTCTCCGGCGGCTACCACATCTTCGTCAACTGCCCCGCGCTGCTCTCCGCCAGCGGCGGCAACGCCGGCGGCGCCTTCGCCATGAGCGCCACGGCGGGCGGCAAGCAGGCAGTCACGCTCAAGTTCACGCAGCCGTCCTACTGCACCGTCGACGTGTGAGTGACGCGGACGCACGTCGTCTCGCCGGGGCGACGCTGAGAGCGACGTCGAGCGCTCTTAATTATTTGCAGGAGTAAATCTTGTAGGGTAGCAACAACCATGATATGATAGTGTATAATTATCACCAATTTCCTTACCCTGTTTTTTCTGAATCTGTGCAGAATAATGCTACTACTTTTTTATACATCGTATTATAAGCTGTTCTATTTACCCCTGAGTATCAAATTTGTTTCTCATTTGGCAATCTGTACGTCGGGCGAGCAGAGTCTACTTGTAAAAGCAGAGTTTCCCTACAACTGCATGCATCTCAGTGTCCGCATTGCTGTGTACACGTACGTGTTGATGTTTGGTTGAGGATGGTGCCATGCAAAAGAGGAATGTACAATGATTTCTTGAGCTAGAGATGGAGAGTGACAGGCCAACGCACGTACGTACGTACGTGTGAAACGGAATTTGGCAGCGCGTCACGCTCAGCTCCGTGCAAAGGGCAAGAGCACGACCAGTGTCACAGCCTAGCATTAGCAGGTCGACTGAGACTAAGGATCGTGTGGCAAACAGGCAGCATCATTGGAGGTCGGCAGGTGGCTGAGCTGCGCATTAGTAGCAAGTTTATTAGCCTGAAAAATTCGCCCGCACGGACACACACACACGCATGACAGCTTCATCTGCCATTTGCCACAGCGCATAGCGACCTCCGACCGCGTCTGAAATCTGAAACCGACGTGCGCATGCAGTGCAGCGGACAGGTCCTTCCGCGTCACGGCACTTGTGACGGAGGCGAGAGAAGGGAGCGTCGATCGTTGCTGCGCCGTGATGGCGACTAGGACGGAAACACCGCTTCGACCAGAACAAAGCATTAACACGATGAATACATAAACTTCTTAAACTGTAATGACGTTCATACTTTTTTAATAGAAAAAATGCTCGCCGGAGTATATCCGGAGAGGCTGCCGTTCACGCCTCCATCAGTTGGGCTTCAGGGCCGGACATAGAGGCGGAAGGCAACATGGGGCGGACGCCGGATGCTCCTCCTACAGAGGATGCGGATAGACTATCCGCTACAAATTTAGAAGTGGAGAGCACTATGAATCATAGGCGTCGCCGGGCCGTACTCTGCGACGCTTGCTTCTCACTAGAGGCATTTGATGCCTTCAATTCTGGAGACGCGTACCTCCGTGCTGCTCAAAATGGTCTAGCCAGAGCCACGGATCCGTATGTAAGGGATGTACGGGTAAGCAAATCTGACGATTATATGTATCAGTAGCCCCTGAGACTTGAAACAGTTGACGCAACTGATTTAAGGATCATTATTTGCGCAGGTTCTTGCAGAGAAGAATTCCCAACTGTCTCAAGAGCTGGACGAGTGCAAGGCCCAGCTGGAAGCCGCTGTTGCCGCATTGAAGGAGTCCAAAAAGGGTCCCCCTGATAACTCTTTTGTCTATTGCAAAGAATATCGGTACCAGATAGTATGCGGCATGTATGCACACCTAACAATAGATGTTGCAGGTGGCCCCGGAGTGAATCCGGAGGCCGTGGAGGCGGATACGGCACGTGATGATCGATAACGAAATGCTGGCGAGCGCGTGCTGACGCGAGTCAGGCAGGAGAAAAATGATCTCCAAGATGCCAATATCCGGCTGGGCGTGGAACTGAAGGATGTCCGAGCCCAGCTTGCGGACTCCGTGAAGGAGAATAAAACGGCTTCAGCGCGGCATTTTTAGTAAGTGCTTGAACGAACTTTTTAAAGGAGTTCGGTGAAGAAGCCTGCTAATCAGCGTTATGTTGCAGGTATGCTGACGGGTCGTCCCGCGGAGGAGATGCCCGGGTCTTCGGGTGATCTTCTACCAGAGCTCTCACAACTGCACGAACAAATTCGGCAGGTGATGCAGAGTATTGCCCAAGCCTTGTGGCCCTCCGCGTCCCCGCCAGGAGGCATGGGGGAGCTTATAGAGAAGCTCAAGGGAGCGCGGCGGCGCTTCCGATTATGGAAGATATCAGCCTGCCGACAAGATGCAAAGGAAGCCTGGGCTATGGTGAAGACACGATATACCAAGGCTGACCCAAACTACATGGCCGAGGTCGGACCTGTGGGGCCCGATGGAAAAGAGATCCCCGAAAGTTTAGTGTATGATCAAGTAAAATTAGCCGCAAAGTATTCCCAATAGGATTGTAGGCTAGACAGCCTGTTGGATGGTATAGAAGAAGAATTTAATCAGTCTTAGTGACTGTGTACTTCAAGTGACATATGTGATGTCCCTAGCCGGATTGTAAATCATTTGTCATGGCGGACCTTTTCGCTTCAACCTCTGAACCCGATAGTCCGAAGTGTATCCAAATACCCACTCGGTTATATAAAAACCGGGATATGCATGGAAACCAGGAGTAGGGGTCATAAGTGCTTGAACAGACAAGTACCCAACTAGTTATGTTACATTACATGGATAGTAAGAAACATTTTCCAGGGAGAATAGTTCTGTTAAGGGTTCCTTTCCTTGGGTACGCATGCCCTAATGTGCATGTCCGAACTGTGAGACGCAGGTTAAAAACATCTGGGGGCGTGTAGTAATTTAAATGAAAGTCATCTTTTATTCACCGACCGAATATTCCCTTAAGAACGCTAGCTTTCGGCTTCACCCAGTCTGAGGTACACATCCGGCTGACCCGGCAGTAACAATCGCAGAGGTGCTCCCCTTATGCCCTAGCCGAATTAACGGGAACGTAGGGCATAAATACAAGAGCCAGGCAACCCAGCTTGGCCAAAACTTAAGTCATATTGATGCATATAATGGCGAAAAAAGATACATGCGGAATAATAACACATGTGCGGGGCATACAGCCCGAAAAGGTTATTAGATTAAGCTTCTGTATACGAAGCCCCTAGTTATATTGAGCGCGGTTAGCGCATTAAGATTGTGTGACCAAGACACAAATATAGCCCCTTAGGACCTTGAAGAGAAAAGAGAGAAAAAATAGGTGTGCAAAAAATTCATTAAGGTAAGGAGACGAACATAGAGTCCGGCGCTAGGCGTAGAATCTTCGGAGTCTGGCTGCGTTTCATGGGTTTGGCTCGAGTCGATTATTCGATGCATCCCGCAGACAGTACGCTCCACCGGTCAGAACCTGGTCGATAATGAAGGGACCTTCAGAACCTGGTCGATAATGAAGGGACCTTCCCATTTGGGCTTGAGCTTGTTCTTTTTCTTCTCCGGCAGGCGTACAACTAGTTCGCCAACGTTATAGGTTTTGGCCCGCGCTTCTATGCTTTGATACCTTCGAGCCTGTTGCTAATAGAATGCGGAACGGGCTTTTGCCACGTCGCACTCCTCCTCCAGGGCATCCAAACTGTCTTGCTGATCGAGATCAGCCTCTCTTTCTTCGTACATGCGCACTCGAGGTGAGTCATGAATTATGTCGCAAGGCAGCACTGCCTCAGCGCCATACACCATAAAAAACGGTGTGTATCCGGTAGTGCGATTCGGCGTGGTCCGCAACCCCCATAGTACGGAGTCAAGCTCCTCTACCCAATGAGTGTCTGATTCCTTTAAAAATCGGACTAATCTGGGTTTAATGCCGCTCATGATAAGACCATTCGCTCGTTCGACTTGACCGTTAGTTTGCGGATGATAGACAGAAGCATAATCGAGCTTGATGCCCATGTTGTTGTACCAAAGTTTCACCTCGTCGGCTGTAAAGTTCGTGCCGTTGCCAGTGATGATGTTGTGGGGGACGCCATAACGGTGTGCAACCCCGGATATGAAGTCTATCACCGGTCCGGATTCAGCCGTTTTAACAGGTTTGGCTTCTATCCATTTGGTGAATTTATCCACCATGACCAGTAAGTATTTTCTCTTATGGGTTCCCCTTTGAGGGGTCCGACCATATCGAGCCCCCAGACTGCAAAGGGACAAGTAATGGGGATTGTTTGGAGGGCGGTAGGTGGCATGTGGCTTTGGTTTGCAAAAAGCTGGCAACCGACACAATGCTGTACCAGATGATGTGCATCTGCCCGGGCCGTCGGCCAATAAAAATCTGTACGGAAGGCCTTGCTTACAAGGGCCCGGCGCTGCGGCGTGGTGGCCGCCGAGTCTGGCATGGATTTCTGCCAAAAGCTTCCGCCCTTCCTCTTCGGAGATGCACCTTTGAAGGACTCCGGTTGTGCTTTTCTTATAAAGCTCTCCCTCATGGACCTTGTAGGCTTTAGATCGCCGCACTATGCAGCGGGCCTCGTTTTGGTCCTCGGGTAATTCCTGTCTGGTTAGTAGGCCAGGAATGGTTCTGTCCATGGGGCGATGACGACCATTATCACGTGGGCTGAAGGTGTTATTTCGGTGGCAGAGCCTCCGATTATGTCAGAGTGTTTGGCATCTGGGGTTGTGGCCGGGTCCGGACTATTTTTGCCGGTGTCCCCTTCCCATACCACGGATGGTTTAAACATTCTTTCCAGGAAGATGTTCAGTGGGACAGGGTCGCGTTTAGCGCCGATACGGGCTAGGATATCCGCCGTCTAGTTGTTTTCCCGAGCCACATGGTGGAATTCAAGCCCCTCGAACCGGGCTGACATTTTGAGGACGGCGTTGCGATATGCCGCCATTTTCGGATCCTTGGCATCGAAATCTCCATTTATTTGGGATATTGCGAGGTTTGAGTCCCCAACGCACCTCTAGGCGTTGGATGCCCATGGAGATTGCCATCCGGAGGCCGTGTAATAGGGCCTCGTATTCGACTGCGTTATTGGAGTCTGTATATAGTATTTGGAGCACGTATTGCACCGTGTCTCCGGTGGGGGACGTCAAGACGACGCCAGCCCCCAGACCAGCCAGCATTTTAGAGCCGTCGAAGTGCATGATCCAATTGGAGTATGCGTCGTACTCTTTAGGGAGTTCGGCTTCTGTCCATTCGGCTATGAAATCGGCCAGTACTTGCGACTTAATGGCTCATCGTGGCTTATATGTTATGTCGAATGGGAGGAGCTCGATGGCCCACTTGGCAATCCGGCCCGTGGTATCGCGGTTGTTTATTATGTCATTGAGTGGTACTTCGGAGGCCACCGTAATCGAACACTCTTGAAAGTAGAGTCGTAATTTCCTGGATCCATAAATACCGCGTATGCTATCTTTTGGTAATGTGGGTACCGTGATTTGCATGGAGTGAGGACGATGGATACATAATATACCGGCTTTTGAAGTGGGAATTTATGTCCGTCTATCTCTCGTTCGACGACGAGCACTGCGCTTACAACTTGGTGAGTTGCTGCTATATATAATAGTATTGGTTCGCCAACAGTTGGCTCGGCCAGGATTGGGTTGGTGGCCAGGATGGCTTTTATTTCTTCCAATCCGGTAGTGGCTGTGTCCGTCCACTCGAAGTGTTCGGTGCGCCGAAGAAGGCGATAAAGGGGAAGTGTCTTTTCTCCTAATCGAGAGATAAAGCGGCTTAAAGCCGCCACGCATCCAATCAATTTCTGGATTTGCTTGAGGTCAGTTGGGATAGCCAACTGTGACAGAGCTCGGATTTTAGCCGGATTTGCTTCACCTCTACTGGAGACGATGAAGCCCAGGAGCTTTCCGGCGAGAACGCCGAAAACGCATTTTTCCGGATTGAGCTTAATGTCGTATGTTCGAAGATTGGTGAACGTGAGCCTCAAGTCGTCTATTAAAGAGTCAACGTGTCTGGTTTTAATGACCACATCATCTACATATGCCTCCACAGTCTTACCGAACTGCTTTTCCAGACATGTCTGGATCATGCGCTGATATGTTGCGCCGGCGTTTTTGAGCCCGAAGGGCATTGTGTTAAAGCAAAAGGGGACGTATGGCGTTATAAATGCCATTGCGGCTTGATCAGACTCCGCCATCTTAATCTGGTGGCAACCGTAGTATGCATTGAGGAAGCACAATGATTCGTGTCCTGCGGTAGCGTCGATGATTTGATCGATGCGAGGGAGTGGGAAGGGATCCTTTGCGCAAGCCTTATTAAGGTCTTTGAAGTCGACACATAGGCACCAGGATTTGTCCTTCTTTGGTACCATCACCAGGTTTGCTAGCCAATCCGGATGTTTTATTTCTTTAATGAATCCGGCTTCCAGTAGCTTGGCCAACTCTTCTCCCATGGCTTGTCGCTTAGGTTCAGAGAAACGCCGAAGAGTCTGCTTGACCGGCTTGAATCCTTTTAGAATATTAAGGCTATGCTCGGCCAATCTGCGTGGGATTCCTGGCATGTCTGAAGGATGCCAGGCGAATATATCCCAATTCTCGCGTAGAAACTCTCGTAGTGCAGCGTCTACAGTGGGGTCTAACTGTGCCCCAATGGATGCTGTTTTGGTAGGGTCCGTTGGATGGACTTGGAATTTAACTATTTTGTCCGTTGGTTTAAAGGAGGTGGACTTGGATCTTTTATCTAGTATCACGTCGTCCCTGTCCACCGTGGAGTGCAGCGCGGTTAACTCCTCTGCCACAAGGGCTTCGGATAATGCCTCGAGGGCTAGTGCGGCTGTTTTGTTCTCAGCGCGGAGTGCTATGTCAGGATCACTAGCTAGAGTGATAATTCCCTTAGGTCCGGGCATTTTGAGCTTCATGTACCCGTAATGGGGCATGGCTTGAAAAATCATGAATGCCTCCCGCCCTAGAAGGGCGTGGTATCCGCTACTGAACGGGGCCACTTGGAATGTAATTTCTTCGGACCTGTAATTCTCCGGAGTGCCGAATACCACATCAAGTGTGATTTTCCCAGTGCAACGTACCTCCCGACTAGGGATGATTCCTCGGAAGGTCGTACTGCTTTGCTCAATACGGTTGCTGTCTATTTCCATTTTTTGAAGAGTTTCCTCATAAACGAGGTTTAATCCGTTGCCGCCATCCATGAGCACCTTAGTGAGCCGAAAGCCATCCACAATTGGACTGAGGACCAAACTGGCTGGTGCTCGGGCTGTTCGGAATTTAGGTTCGTCACTGGCATTGAAGGTGATAGCCGTGTCGCTCCATGGATTTATTGCTGTCACGTGGCAGACTTCGGCAAGGCTGCGGAGTGCTCACTTACACCTATTATTTGAGGCGAAGGTCTCGAAGACCGTTAATACTGTGTTGTTATCCGTGGGAAGGTGCTCTGAGGTATTTTGGGTGAGAAGATCCTCACCGCTTTTGGCCACCTGCCGGAGTACTCAACATGCTCTAAGGCTGTGTGTTGAGATGGTATCCGCTATACTGTGGATTTTGCAGGGCCCGTTGAGCCATCCCTCCAATACGGTTCCACGCCCTGTAGTGGGCTTTTGCTTCTTTGTAATTGAGTCGGGCGACTTATGAGAGTGCACCCTTTTAGTTCGGACTGGGGGTTTTGTCAGAGCCGGATTATCCCAAAATTGCGTTTGGGTTTTCCAGACACTTTCCATCACACAGTATTTCCGTACTATGGCCACCAAGTCAGCGAAGTGTGCTACATCATGGCGACTTATGGCATTGAGGACTCCCTTGTCCGTGCAATTGTTGCAAAAGAATGAAATTGCATCTTCCTCGCGACAGTCCTTGACCTTGTTCATTACAAGGAGGAATCTGGCCCAATAGTGATGTACTGTCTCTTGGGGCGCTTGCCTAATGTGGGAAAGATCGTTTGTATCTGGGTGGGTGGGTGGATTTAAGTCCAGACCTTGACCCAATCTGTGATCCCTGGGCAGGGGAGTTTCTGATCTTGGAAGTTCGGGCTCCGGGATGTTGCCCTGTGGGTTCGGTATGTGGCCTGATTCTGGATTCAGGGTTAGGGCGGTGTCCTCCCGTGAGTGAGTATCCTGTTTGGAGAGCTCGGGAATCCGGATATAGTTTGTCCTCAAGATAGAGGGAGAATCGCCGCATTGCTCCTCCACCACCGCTATCTGATGGGTGACCGGCGGAGAGTTAATCTCCCTTTGGTCGGGTTTAAGCCCGATCCGATCGTAGTCCGTAGTGACTCCCAGAGCGGCAATACGATCCAAGATCTCGTTCAAAGAGGAGAGCTCCATTGGATCCATCTGCTCGGCAAATTTTGAGCTAATGTGGAGGCTATTTTCGACGACCCGAGAGGTCATCGTCGGCGTAGCGGTCGAGCGGGCGGTCATGACGAAGCCGCCTAGTCGGAGAGTTTGGCCTACAGCCAGGGCTCCCCCATAGGTGATGTTGTCCTTGACAACGAGGTGAGCCATATTCCTTATGATGACGACATAGTGGAACTCTCAATGAAAGCACCAATGTCGGTGTCAAAACCGGCGGATCTCGGGTAGGGGGTCCCGAACTGTGCGTCTAAGGCGGATGGTAACAGGAGGCAAGGGACACGATGTTTACCCAGGTTCGGGCCCTCTTAATGGAGGTAACACCCTATGTCCTGCTTGATTGTTCTTGATGATACGAGTATTACAAGAGTTGATCTACCACGAGATCAAAGAGGCTAAACCCTAGAAGCTAGCCTATGGTATGATTGTATGTTGTCCTATGGACTAAAACCCTTCGATTTATATAGACACCGGAGGGGGCTAGGGTTACACAAGGTCGGTTACAAAGGAGAAGATATACATATCCGTATTTCCTAGCTTGCCTTCCACGCCAAGTAAAGTCCCATCCGGACATGAGATGAAGTCTTCAATCTTGTATCTTCATAGTCCAACAGTCCGGCCAAAGGATATAGCCCGGCTGTCCGGAGACCCCCTAATCTAGGACTCCCTCAAAAAGCATTAGGAAAAGTAGATACGTTGGAGATGTATCTACTCCCCCAAGCTTAAATTTTGCTTGTCCTCAAGCAATTCAGTTGATAAACTGAAAGTGAAAAAGAAAAACTTTTACGAACTCTTTTGCTCTTGTTTGCATAAATAAGCTTAAACATCACCTAGGTTTTCAGCCGACATTATTGTTGGGGAACGCAGTATTTCAAAAAATTCCTACGATCACGCAAGATCTATCTAGGAGATGCATAGCAACGAGACCGGGAGAGTGTGTCTACGTACCTATGTAGACCAAAAGCGGAAGCGTTTAGTAACGCGGTTGATGTAGTCGAACGTCTTCATGATCCAACCAAACGTGTTCAGCACACGTTCAGCACGATGACGTCCCTCGAGCGCTTGATACAGTTGAGGACGAGGGAGAGTTCCATCAGCATGATGGTGTGGCGACGGTGATGATGAGTTTACCGGCGCAGGGCTTCACCTAAGCACTACGATGATATGATCGAGGTGGTAAACTATGGAGGGGGCACCACACACGGCTAAGAGATTGTGTGTTGTGCTTTGGGGTGGCTAAACTGTGGAGGGGGGAGGAGGAGGTCGGCCATAGGGGGGCATGCGCCATAGGGGAGTCCAACTAGGATTCCCAATCCTAGTGGGAGTCCCCTTCCTTTTCCAAGAGGGAGAGAGAGGGAAGGAGGAAGAGAGGGAGAAGGAAAGAGGGAGGCGCCGCCCCCTCCTAGTCCAATTCAGACCATCCATGGGGGGGGGGGGGGCGGCCACCACTTACGCCCCTTCTCTCCTTTCCACTAAAGCCCATTAAGGCCCACTACTTCCCCGGGGGTTCCGGTAACCTCCCGGTACTCTGAAAAATACCCGAAACACTTCGGAACCATTCCGGTGTCCGAATATAACCTTCCAATATATCGATCTTTACCTCTCGGCCATTTCGAGAGTCCTCGTCATGTCTATGATCTCATCCGGGACCCCGAACAAACTTCGGTCATCAAATCACATAACTCACAATACAAATCGTCATTGAACGTAAAGCATGCGGACCCTACGGGCTCGAGAACTATGTAGACATGACCGAGACACATCTCCAGTCAATAACCAATAGCGGAACTTGGATGCTCATATTGGCTCCTACATATTCTACGAAGATCTTTATCGGTCAAACCGCATAACAACATATGTTGTTCCCTTTGTCATCAGTATGTTACTTGCTCGAGATTCGATCGTCGGTATCATCATACCTAGTTCAATCTCGTTACCGGCAAGTATCTTTACTCATTCCATAATGCATCATCCCCTAACTAACTCATTAGTTACATTGCTTGCAAGGCTTATAGTGATGTGCATTACCGAGAGGGCCTAGAGATACCTCTCCGATACTCGGAGTGACAAATCATAATCTCGATCTATGCCAACTCAACAAACAGCATCAGAGACACCTGTAGAGCATCTTTATAATCACCCAGTTACGTTGTGACGTTTGATAGCACACAAGGTGTTCCTTCGGTATTTGGGAGTTGCATAATCTCATAGTCAGTGGAACATGTATAAGTCATGAAGAAAGCAATAGCAATAAAACTAAACGATCATTATGCTAAGCTAACGGATGTGTCTTGTCCATCACATCATTCTCTAATGATGTGATCCCGTTCATCAAATGACAACTGATACGTCTCCAACGTATCTATAATTTTTGATTGCTCCATGCTATATTATCTACTGTTTTGGATGTTTATGGGCTTTATTATACACTTTTATATCATTTTTGGGATTAACCTATTAACCCAGAGCCCAGTGCCAGTTTCTGTTTTTTCCTTGTTTTAGAATATCATAGAAAAGGAAAATCAAACGGAGTCCAATTGACCTGAAACTTCACGAAACTTATCTTTGGATCAGAAGAAGCTCAGAAGACTTGGAGTGCACGTCAGGGGATCAACGAGGAAGCCACGAGGCAGGGGGGCGCGCCCACCCCCCTGGGCGCGCCCTCCACCCTCGTGGGCCCCTCGTGGCCCCCCTGACGTATTTCTTCCGCCTATATATCTCCATATACCCTAAAACTCTAGGGCTGTTTGTGACACCTATAGGAATAGCCCAACGGATTGATTGGAAAGAATAACTTTGAGGTGGTTTCATACCCTACCATAATCCCTTCGTTTGCTCTCCGCTATTAGTGACTTTGGCGTGACTCTTTGTTGCATGTTGAGGGATAGTTATGTGATCCAATTATGTTATTATTGTTGAGAGGACTTGCACTAGTGAAAGTATGAACCCTAGGCCTTGTTTCCTATCATTGCAATATCGTTTACGCTCACTTTTATCATTAGTTACCTTGCTATTTTTATATTTTCAGATTACAAAAACCTTTATCTACCATCCATATACCACTTGTATCACTATCTCTTCGCCGAACTAGTGCACCTATACAATTTACCATTGTATTGGGTGTGTTGGGGACACAAGAGACTCTTTGTTATTTGGTTGTAGGGTTGCTTGAGAGAGACCATCTTCATCCTATGCCTCCTACGGATTGATAAACCTTAGGTCATCCACTTGAGGGAAATTTGCTACTGTCCTACAAACCTCTGCACTTGGAGGCCCAACAACGTCTACAAGGAGAAGGTTGTGTAGTAGACATCAAACTCTTTTCTGGCGCTGTTGCCGGGGGGTTAGTGCTTGAAGGTATATCTTTAGATCTTGCAATCAAGTCTTTTAGTTTCTTGTTTTATCACTAGTTTAGTTTATAAAATAAAATTACAAAAATGGAATTAAGGGTACCTCATATGATTCATCTTTTTAATATCTATCATGAAAATAAGGATTCCGATAATTGTGCTCAAGTGCTAGAAGAAGAATGCATTAGAATGTTTTGCACTAAATATTTGAATGATGAGCATGATTGCAATGTTGTTAGTATGAATTCCTTGAATATCTATGATGCTAATGATATGCAAAGCCACAAGCTTGGGGAAGCTATGTTTGGTGAAGATGGTATTTTTTGTCCCCCAAGTTTTGATGAGCAAATTTATTATGATGAAATCATACCTCCTATCTATGATGACTATTGTGATGACATGTATGCTTTAAAGAATAATGATAACAATGAAACTTGTCATCTTGATTTCAATTTTCAATCCCATGATAGTTACTTTGTTGAGTTTTCTCCCACTACTATTCATGAGAAGAATTTTGCTTATGTGGAGAGTAGTAAATTTTCTATGCTTGTAGATCATGAAAAGAATGCTTTAGGTGCTGGTTATATTGTTGAATTCATTCATGATGCTACTGAAAATTATTATGAGGGAGAAATATATGCTTGTAGGAATTGCAATAATATTAAGTTTCCTCTCTATGTGCTTAAAGTTTCAAAGTTATGCTTGTTTTGCCTTCCTATGCTAGTTGATTATTGTTCCCACAAGTTGTTTTCTCACAAAATCCCTATGCATAGGAAGTGGGTTAGACTTAAATGTGTTAGTCATATTCTTCATGATGCTCTCTTTATGTTACAATTCTTATCTTTTATGTGAGCATCATTTAAATCATCATGCCTAGCTAGGGGCGTTAAACGATAGCGCTTGTTGGGAGGCAACCCAACGTTATTCTTGTTCCTTGCTTTTTGCTCCTGTTTAGTAATAAATAATTTATCTATCCTCTGTATTATTGAGCTTTTATGTTTTAATTAGTCTTTGTGCCAAGTAGAACCATTGGGAAGACTTGGGAGAGTCTTGTTGATCATACTGTAAAAAACAGAAACTTTAGCGCTCACGAGATTTGCTGCCATTTTTTATTGGAGAGTGATATTTAGTGAATTCTTTTTGCATATGATGAATAGATAAATTACTCACGTCCAGCAATTTATGTTAGAATTTTTGGGGTTCCAGAAGTATACGTTTGATCCAGATTACTACAGACTGTTCTGTTTTTTGACAGATTCTGTTTTCGATGTGTTGTTTGCTTATTTTGATGAATCTATGAGTAGTATCAGAGGGTATGAACCATAGATAAGTTGGAATACAGTAGATATTACACTAATATGAATTTAGAATGAGTTCACAACAGTACCCAAGTGGTGATTTATTTTCTTATACTAACGGAGCTTACGAGTTTTCTGTTAAGTTTTGTGTTGTGAAGTTTTCAAGTTTTGGGTAAAGATTTGATGGACTATGTTATAAGGAGTGGCAAGAGCCTAAGCTTGGGATGCCCAAGGCATCCCAAGGTAATATTTAAGGACAACCAAAATCCTAAGCTTGGGGATGCCCCGGAAGGCTCTTGCCACTCCTTATAAAGTATCGGTAACTTTACTTGGAGCTATATTTTTATTCGCCACATGATATGTGTTTTGCTTGGAGCGTCATTTTTTTTTGCTTGCTGTTTAAATAAAGTATCAAGGTCTGAAATTATTAAATGGGAGAGTCTTCACATAGTTGCATAATTATTCGACTACTCATTGATCTTCACTTATATCTTTCGGAGTAGTTTGTCATTTGCTCTAGTGCTTCACTTATATCCTTTTAGAGCACGGTGGTGGTTTTATTATATAGAAATAGATGAACTCTCATGCTTCACTTATATTATTTCGAGAGTCTTAAATAGCATGGTAATTTGCTTAAATAATCCTAATATGCTAGGTATTCAAGATTAGTAAATTTTTTCTTATGAGTGTTTTGAATACTAAGAGAGGTTTGATGCTTGATGATTGTTTTGAGATATGGAGGTAATAATATCAAAGTCGTGCTAGTTGACTAGTTGTGAATTTGATAAATGTTTGTGTTGAAGTTTGCAAGTCCCGTAGAATGCACGTATGGTAAACGTTGTGTAACAAATTTGAAACATGAGGTGTTATTTGATTGTCCTCCTTATGAGTGGCGGTCGGGGACGAGCGATGGTCTTTTCCTACCAATCTATCCCCTTAGGAGCATGCGCGTAGTGCTGAGGTTTTTGATGACTTGTAGATTTTTGCAATAAGTATGTGAGTCCTTTATGACTAATGTTGAGTCCATGGATTATACGCACTCTCACCCTTCCATCATTGCTATCCTCTTCGGTATCGTGCATTGCCCTTTCTCACATTGAGAGTTGGTGCAAACTTCGCCGGTGCATCGAAACCCCGCGATATGATACGCTCTATCACACATAAACCTTCTTATATCTTACTCAAAACAGCCACCATACCTCCTGTAGCGACCCGGCCCAAATGGATCAAGTCTCTGTGCTTAAGTGTCATCCCTGGATCGATATGCTGACACACACAGTACTCGAGGATTTATAATAGAGGTAAATCACATGTATAAGTACCGTAAATACTATTACCTCAATCCAAATAGCGGAAGTAACAAGGTTGTGGATTCCCATCAACACCAACGACAAAGTTGAGTGTAGAAATCGTAACCCTAACGTATCATTTACTCGACGTAAGATAATCCTGCAACATGAGACATTGCAGCCACAAAGGGTCAGTACATTGAATGTACTGGCAAATTCACACCATAGAGAATGATGAATAAAGACTATCACTACATGCATATTTGGCTGGTGGAAAAGCTCTATAGTTTTGCGTAAAGCCAATTTTTCCCTACTGCAAAGGAATAAATTTTATTTAACTATCATGGTGGTTGTTGAACATTGAGAACGGTTGACAGCATTCTGAATCCCAATTAAATAACATCATTAAACCCAACAAACTTAATCTAAAGTAACGTGATGAGATTCACATGATAATCCAGGTACTAGATACTCAAGACGTCCATAACCGGGGACACGGCTAATCATGATTAGTTTATACACTCTGCAAAGGTTTGCGCACTTTTCCCCACAAGACTCGATCGCCTCCGTTCGGTTTCTCGCACTACATGGTGTTTGAGAAGACGGATGACCGAGACATAGTCTTTCAGAAGCGCTAGCACCTTACGATGGATAGACCGTTACACCTACTTTCCCCTATATTTGCTAGTCTACCCTGTAAGAGTTCGCACGACTTAATCAACTATGCTAGATCCCATAATAGCTTGTGGCTGCACACGAAAGTTTCTAGTATGAAAAATCTCATGATCCCTTTGAGCCTGGGTGGCGGTCCATAAAAAAAACAGGCAATCCTGGTCTACCCAGGTGCCTAGACAGGCAATCCTGGAATAACCAGGTACCTCAATCCACACAGATGTGTGTTTAAGTTGTCACCTTAAGTAAACCATTAATTAACAATCTCACATCTGTCATGAATACTCTCAAAACACCCAATCCACGTCTACGAGCATAGCATGGCAATGTAAGCATAACGTAAAAGTAACTCCCAAGGGTTTGATAATAAGCAGGTAATAGGTACTACCTCAACTACTTCCCATCCCACAATTTAATTAGATCCTAATCATGCAATGTTTGAGGATTGATCTAATGCAATAAAACTGGGTATGAAAGGGGATATGATCAAAGTGTGAACTTGCCTGCAATGTTGATGAAGATGATTCGCACTCAAAAATCTTGATAGCTCTACTCGTCACACTCCGGTCAATCTATCGTAATCAAGCAATAGTAACCACACATAAGCAATCACTCAAAAGACCACAAAGATCGAAGAAGTCGATTCGGAAAACATCAAAACCAAGCAAATAACTCTTGCAACATAAAACAATTTATAACGGTACCAAAATTATATGAATTTGGCCTTATCAGAAAGTTTACGTCAAGAGCTTCGATTTGCAAAAAGAATCAACTCAAACGGAGCTACGAAACTCAAGTTATGATCAAACGAAGTTTGAATTCAAATCTGATCTAGTTTAAATTTTAAACTTTTCAAAAACATGTTTGAGTTGGATTACTGGATAGAGGAGATCATAACGAAGAAGTGGGCGTTGGTTTCATTGGATTTAGACAAACGAGTAAAAAGTTATGGCTATTTGAAAAATCAGGGCCAAGCTGTTTTACGGAAGAAAAAATAGCTACGGGCTAGGGTCTAATGTATAAATACGTAGACTAATTGATAATCTAATTATTTTATCATATTAATCTAAAAATAATAAACTACAGAGGTATAAGAAGAAAAAGACAAAGAAAGATATCTTTATAAGGCAGAGAAAAGACGACTTTGAAAAGAAGAGACAATTTCCAGAAGTCGCGCCGGAGAGCAGAAATATATTTTTCTTAAATGAATCTAGTCAAACCAAAATATTGATTTAACCCGAATCGAATGATTTTTGGAGACTCTATGGGTTTATATTTATTGGTGGAATAGAGGTGTAGAGGTCAAAGGCTAGGCAATGTGGGACTAAACATAGATGAAAATATACGAAACAGAGAAGAAAAGAGGCGGATGGGCCTAAAGGCCTTCGGCCGGCCGCGCGCACGCTGCGATGCAGTTTTTTTTACAAAATTCGGCCTAAGAAGAAGAAAAAAAAGGCTAGCTGGGCCTGGCCCATATAGGATAAAGAAAAAAAATAGGGCGCTCGCTGGTACTATGATGCGTACGTAAGCGACAGTTAGTTTCAGGCGCGCGCAGTTTTTTTTAAACAGAATGCGATACACTAAAAAACGAAAATAAAATAAAACTTTATATAGGCATATTATATATCAAAATTTTGGGAAAAAGATTTTCTACAAGATGAACATTTTTCTAGCATTAAATAAAATTCACACAAATTCAGATAATTCAAAGAGTGCTACTGGTCTAATAAAATCCAATAAAAATCATTTTAGAAATATCAAAATGATTTCAAATTTATTTCTCTCCAATTTTCTGTTGTAGGGAATCATGTTACCCTAATTTCCATATATTTTATTTTTGGAGAAAAATAATTTGAATAAAACTCAAATAACTCCAAATTGAAAATAAATTCAAAAGAACTTTGAATTTAATTCTTTGAAACTCCCAACTCATATTTCATATAATTTGAAGAAGTCCTTTTATCTTTTCTCATGAAAATCATTGAGCTGCATGAAGTTTATGAATTGAAATATTTCCAAATGAAATTCAATTATTTTCAAATACCCTTTTATTTAATTTAAATGGAAGAAGTCATATCATCTTCGCTCAAGAGTTTTGTATTTGAAAAGAATTTGAATTCATGGAGATCATAAAGCAAATATAAAACTTTGGGAAAGTCCTTTTATTCCCTCTCATTTAACTTTCAAAAAGTTTTGAATTCACTCACTTTCAGACAATCAATCAAACAATCAGTCAAATCTATCTATTTATTATAACATTCCAAAATTTAGAATTTTGGGATGTTACACCTCCCTATTATGACATTTCCATAGCCATTCCGAGATATATTGCCATGCAACTTCCACCGTTCCGTTTATTATGACACGCATCATCATTGTCATATTGCTTTGCATGATCATGTAGTTGACATCGTATTTGTGGCAAAGCCACCGTTCATAATTTTTCATACATGTCACTCTTGATTCATCACAATCCCGGTACACCGCCGGAGGCATTCATATAGAGTCATACTTTGTTCTAGTATCGAGTTGTAATCATTGAGTTGTAAATAAATAGAAGTGTGATGATGATCATTTTCTAGAGCATTGTCCCAAGTGAGGAATAAAAAAAAGAGAGAAAGGCCATAAAAAAGGAGAAGGCCCCCAAAAAAGAGAAAGGCCATAAAAAGGGAGAAGGCCCAAAAAAAATAATGAGAGAAAAAGAGAGAAGGGACAATGCTACTATCCTTTGCCACACTTGTGCTTCAAAGTAGCACCATAACCTTCATGATAGAGAGTCTCTTGTTTTGTCACTTTCATATACTAGTGAGAAATTTTCATTATAGAACTTGGCTTGTATATTCCAACAATGGGCCTCCTCAAGTGCCCTAGGTCTTCGTGAGCAAGCAAGTTGGATGCACACCCACTTAGTTTCTTTTATTGAGCTTTCATACATTTATAGCTCTAGTGCATCCGTTGCATGGCAATCCCTACTCCTTGCATTAACATCAGTCGATGGGCATCTCCATAGCCCATTGATTAGCCTCGTTGATGTGAGACTTTCTCCTTTTTTGTCTTCTCCACATAACCCCCATCATCATATTCTATTCCACTCATAGTGCTATATCCATGGCTCGCGCTCATGTATTGCGTGAAGGTTTATAAAGTTTGAGATTACTAAAGTATGAAACAATTTCTTGGCTTGTCATCGGGGTTGTGCATGATGAGAGCATTCTTGTGTGATGAAAATGGAGCATGACTAAACTATATGATTTTGTAGGGATGAACTTTCTTTGGCCATGTTATTTTGAGAGGACATAATTGCTTAGTTAGTATGCTTGAAGTATTATTGTTTCTATGCCAATATGAACTTTTATCTTAAATCTTTCGGATCTGAATATTCATACCACAATTAAGAAGAATTACATTGAAATTATGCCAAGTAGCACTCCACATCAAAAATTTTGTTTTTATCATTTACCTACTCGAGGACGAGCATGAATTAAGAATGGGGATGCTTGATACGTCTCCAACGTATCTATAATTTTTGATTGCTCCATGCTATATTATCTACTGTTTTGGATGTTTATGGGCTTTATTATACACTTTTATATCATTTTTGGGACTAACCTATTAACCCAGAGCCCAGTGCCAGTTTTTGTTTTTTTCTTGTTTTAGAATATCGCAGAAAAGGAAAATCAAACGGAGTCCAATTGACCTGAAACTTCACGGAACTTATTTTTGGATCAGAAGAAGCTCAGAAGACTTGGAGTGCACGTCAGGGGATCAACGAGGAAGCCACGAGGCAGGGGGGCACGCCCACCCCCTGGGCGCGCCCTCCACCCTCGTGGGCCCCTCGTGGCCCCCCTGACGTATTTCTTCCGCCTATATATCTCCATATACCCTAAAAAGATCCGAGAGCACAATAGATCGGGAGTTCCGCCGCCAGAAGCCTCTGTAGCCACCGAAAGCCAATCTAGACCCATTCCGGCACCCTACCAGAGGGGGAATCCCTCTCTGGTGGCCATCTTCATCATCTCGGTGCTCTCCATGACGAGGAGGGAGTAGTTCTCGCTCGGGGCTGAGGGTATGTACTAGTAGCTATGTGTTTGATCTCTCTCTCTCTCTCGTGTTCTTGAGGTGATACAATCTTGATGTATCGCGAGCTTTGCTATTATAATTGGATATTATGATGTTTTCTCCCCCTCTACTCTCTTGTAATGGATTGAGTTTCCCCTTTGAAGTTATCTTATCGGATTGAGTCTTTAAATATTTGAGAACACTTGATGTATGTCTTGTCGTGCGTATCTGTGGTGACAATGGGATACCATGTGATTCACTTGAGGTATGTTTTGGTGATCAATTTGCGGGTTCCACCCATGAACCTATGCATAGGGGTTGGCACACGTTTTTGTCGTGATTCTCCGGTAGAAACTTTGGGGCACTCTTTGAGGTTCTATGTGTTGGTTGAATAGATGAATCTGAGATTGTGTGATGCATATCGTATAATCATACCCACGGATACTTGAGGTGACATTGGAGTATCTAGGTGACATTAGGGTTTTGGTTGATTTGTGTCTTTAAGGTGTTATTCTAGTACAAACCCTAGGGCTGTTTGTGACACCTATAGGAATAGCCCAACGGATTGATTGGAAAGAATAACTTTGATGTGGTTTCGTACCCTACCATAATCCCTTCGTTTGCTCTCCGCTATTAGTGACTTTGGAGTGACTCTTTGTTGCATGTTGAGGGATAGTTATGTGATCCAATTATGTTATTATTGTTGAGAGGACTTGCACTAGTGAAAGTATGTACCCTAGGCCTTGTTTCCTATCATTGCAATACCGTTTACGCTCACTTTTATCATTAGTTACCTTGCTGTTTTTATATTTTCAGATTACAAAAACCTTTATCTACTTGTATCACTATCTCTTCGCCGAACTAGTGCACCTATACAATTTACCATTGTATTGGGTGTGTTGGGGACACAAGAGACTCTTTGTTATTTGGTTGTAGGGTTGCTTTAGAGAGACCATCTTCATCGTACGCATCCTACGGATTGATAAACCTTAGGTCATCCACTTGAGGGAAATTTGCTACTGTCCTACAAACCTCTGCACTTGGAGGCCCAACAACGTCTACAAGGAGAAGGTTGTGTAGTAGACATCAACAACACATGTCTATGGTCAGGAAACTTAACCATCTTTGTTTAACGAGCTAGTCTAGTAGAGGCTTGCTAGGGACACTATGTTTTGTCTATGTATCCACGCATGTATCAAGTTTCTGGTTAATACAATTCTAGCATGAATAATAAACATTTATCATGATAAAAGGAAATATAAATAACAACTTTATTATTGCCTCTAGGGCATATTTACTTCAGTCTCCCACTTGCACTAGAGTCAATAATCTAGTTCACATCGCCATGTGATCTAACACCAATAGTTCACATCACCATGTGACCAACACCCAAAGGGTTTACTAGAGTCAATAATCTAGTTCACATCTCCATGTGATTAAAACCCAAAGAGTACTAAGGTGTGATCATGTTTTGCTTGTGAGAGAAGTTTAGTCAATGGGTATGCCACATTCAGATCCATATGTATTCTGCAAATTTCTGTGTCTACAATGCTCTGCATGGAGCTACTCTAGCTAATTGCTCCCACTTTTAATATGTATCCAGATTGAGACTCAGAGTCATCCAGATTAGTGTTAAAGCTTGCATCGACGTAACTCTTTATGATGAACTCTTTATCACCTCCATAACCGAGAAATATTTCCTTAGTCCTCTAAGGATAATTTTGACCGCTGTCCAGTGATCTACTCCTGGATCACTATTGTACCCCTTTGCCAAACTCATGACAAGGTACACAATAGGTCTGGTATACAACATGGCATACTTTATAGAACCTATGGCTGAGGCATAGGGAATGACTTTCATTCTCTCTCTATCTTTTGCTGTGGTTGGGTTTTGAGTCTTACTCAACTTCATACCTTACAACTCAGGCAAGAACTCCTTTGATTGATCCATTTTGAACTCCTTCAAAATCTTATGAAGGTATGTACTCACCGAAAGTTTTATCAAGCGTCTTGATCTATCTTTATAGATCTTGATGCCCAATATGTAAGTAGCTTCACTGAGGTCTTTCTTTGAAAAACACCTTTCAAACACTCCTTTATGCTTTTGAGAAAATTCTACATCATTTCCGATCAACAATATGTCATTCACATATACCTATCAGAAAAGCTGTAGTGCTCCCACTCACTTTCTTGTAAATACAGGCTTCACCACAAGTCTGTATAAAACTATATGCTTTGATTAACTCACCAAAGCGTATGTTCCAACTCCGAGATGCTTGCACCAGTCCATAGATGGATCGCTGGAGTTTGCACACTTTGTTAGCACCTTTAGAATTGAGAAAACCTTCTGGTTGCATCATATACAACTCTTCTTTAATAAATCCATTAAGGAATACAGTTTTGACATCCATTTGCCAGATTTCATAAAATGAGGCAACTGCTAAAATGATTCAGACAGACTTTTAAGCATCGATACGAGTGAGAAAATCTCATCGTAGTCAACACCTTGAACTTGTCAAAAACCTTTTGCGACAATTCGAGTTTTGTAGATAGTAACACTATCAGCGTCCGTCTTCCTCTTGAGGATCCATTTATTCTCAATGGCTTGCTGATCATCGGGCAAGTCAAACAAAGTCCATACTTTCTTCTCATACATGGATCCCATCTAAGATTTCATGGCCTCAAGCCATTTCGCGGAATCTGGGCTCATCATCACTTCCTCATAGTTCGTAGGTTCGTCATGGTCTAGTAACATGACTTCCAGAATAGGATTACTGTACCACTCTGGTGCGGACCGTACTCTGGTTGACCTACAAGGTTCAGTAGTAACTTGATCTGAAGTTTCATGATCATCAGCATTAGCTTCCTCACTAATTAGTGTAGGAATCACTGGAACTGATTTTTGTGATGAACTACTTTCCAATTCGGGAGAAGGTACAATCACCTCATCAAGTTCTACCATTCCTCCCACTCACTTCTTTCGAGAGAAACTCCTTCTCTGGGAAGGATCAATTCTTAGCAACAAATATCTTGCCTTTGGATCTGTGATAGAAGGTGTACCCAATAGTTTCCTTTGGGTATCCTATGAAGACGCATTTCTCCAATTTGGGTTCGAGCTTATCAGGTTGAAGCTTTTTCACATAAGCATCGCAGCCCCAAACTTTAAGAAATGACAGCTTAGGTTTCTTGCCAAACAATAGTTCATACAGTGTCGTCTCAACGGATTTAGATGGTGGCCTATTTAATGTGAATGCAGCTGTCTCTAATGCATAACCCCAAAACGATAGTGGTAAATCAGTAAGAGACATCATAGATCGCACCATATCTAATGAGTACGGTTACGACGTTCGAACACACCATTACGCTGTGGTGTTCCAGGTGGCGTGAGTTGTGAAACTATTCCACATTGTTTTAAATGAAGGCCAAACTCATAACTCAAATATTCGCCTCTGCGATCAGATCGTAGAAACTTTTTTTTCTTGTTACGATGCTCAACTTCACTCTGAAATTCTTTGAACTTTTCAAATGTT
Source organism: Triticum urartu (assembly GCF_056163025.1). Taxonomy (NCBI): domain Eukaryota; kingdom Viridiplantae; phylum Streptophyta; class Magnoliopsida; order Poales; family Poaceae; genus Triticum; species Triticum urartu. Next base: position 498,330,595 of record NC_141874.1, on the reverse strand, counting down.
TTAGACTTGTGTTTCATTAAGTAGATATACCCATATCTGCTCAAATCATCTGTGAAGGTCAGAAAATAACGATATCCGCCGCGAGCCTAAACACTCATCGGACCGCATACATCGGTATGTATTATTTCCAATAAGTCAGTGGCTCGCTCCATTATTCCGGAGAACGGATTCTTTGTCATCTTGCCCATGAGGCATGGTTCGCAAGCATCAAATGATTCATAATCAAGTGATTCCAAAAGTCCATCTGCATGGAGTTTCTTCATGCGCTTTACACCAATATGACCTAAACGGCAGTGCCACAAATATGTTGCGCTATCATTATTGTCGGTGTCAAAACCGGGGGATCTCGGGTAGGGGGTCCCGAACTGTGCGTCTAGGCCGGATGGTAACAGGAGGCAAGGGACACAAAGTTTTACCCAGGTTCGGGCCCTCTTGATGGAGGTAAAACCCTACGTCCTGCTTGATTAATATTGAAGATATGGGTGTTACAAGAGTAGATCTACCACGAGATCAGAGAGGCTAAACCCTAAAAGCTAGCCTACGGTATGATTGTATGTTGTGATTGTTGTCCTACGGACTAAAACCCTTCGGTTTATATAGACACCGGAGAGGGTTAGGGTTACACAAGGTCGGTTACAAAGGAGGAGATATCCATATACGTATTGCCTAGCTTGCCTTCCACGCCAAGTAGAGTCCCATCCGGACACGAGACGAAGTCTTCAATCTTGTATCTTCATAGTCCATCAGTCCGGCCAATGGAGATAGTCCGGTTGTCCGGAGACCCCCTAATCCAGGACTCCCTTAGTAGCCCCCGAACCAGGCTTCAATGACGATGAGTCCGGCGCGCAGTTGTCTTCAGCATTGCAAGGCGGGTTCCTTCTCCAAATTCTGTGTACCTGTCGAAATAATATCCGGTTCCTTGTGATGGTTTGTACTTCTTGGCTTCTATGCCCAATAATGGACACTTTCCACGTGTCGAGCGAATGTGAAGAGCCAGGGTGTTTTCACATTTACCCCCTAGCTATGTAAATGAGCCGCCTATTTAAAAAGACGAGGATTCAGATCCAAATTACATGATCGTCCCTTGCCGAGTCTTCATCAGAGCGTACCCGACAGAGATCCATTCCACCATGGCCGGTCGACGCAGCTCCTCCTCTCGCACTCCTAGTTCCAAGCCTGGAGATTGGGAGAGATGTTCCATCCCGCACAGCAAATTGGTGATGCTTCAGTCCAAGGGATTTCTTCCCCCAACGTACCTGGTCCCAGTTCGAGCCGGGCTTGCCACCTATAATGGCGGAGAGCAAGCGGAGAGCCGTCCCAATCCCTCCAAGGGAGAGCGGGTGTGCCTTGTCCCTTATCTGGTAAGAGGGATCGGATTCCCAATCCATCCGTTTCTTCGAGGGCTTCTGGAGTTCTATGGCCTCCAGCTGCACAACCTTACGCCTGCCTCCCTGCTGCACATCGCGGGATTCATAGCCCTTTGCGAGTTATTTTTGGGCTGTGAGGCTCATTTCGCTCTGTGGAAGAAGCTATTCTGCCTTGTGCCCCGTTTTAAGAAGGGATCAATATATCAAGTGGGCGGAGCCGAAGTGTGGCGTATCGCTGGGACCGGATACCTATCTGGGACCCCGAAGAAGATGTCCGAAGACTGGCCTTCAGAATGGTTTTATATAGAAGATGTCCCCCTTACGGACCCTATTCGGATCGGCCTTCCTGAGTTTGACAATGCCCCTTTGAAGAAGCGCCAGAGCTGGCGTCCACGGAGCCCCCTGGAGGAAGACGACCGGGACATTCTTTATCTGATGAGCCGGATAAGCTCTTTAGCTCGATCCGGATTGACCATGATCGAGGTCATGGCTATATGCATTATGCGGGGGTGCAGCCACTCCAGTACAGAGGCCACCCCATGTGGGACTTCAACGGGGAGGATGACACCACCCGCCACGGCCGCAAAGGGCCGGGATCGGCTGCTGATCTAATAAAGATCTTGTCCACTTTGTACAAGGGAGAAGAGGAGGAGTTCCTCTGTATCAACCCGCGGGGTGGATTCTCCATGTACAATCCTCCGAGCTGGGTAAGCGGAGATTTTTCTCGCCCATCCGTTTCGTATTCCCATAGTTTAAGTATTCATTCTAGCGATTTCATCGCAGGAGCTGCGCCAGGCAGTAAAGGAGATAAACAGCCCTCCTCCACAGCCCAAGGACCCTGGACGGTCCCTTGACCCGGCCTCCCAAGAGGATCCGGACATATCCGTGGAGCTGATCGACGGGTTTTTTTTTACCAAGGGAGTAATGACAATACCTTGGTGGCCATTACGGCCGATTATCCTGGGCTAGTTCCAACCTCACAGGTGACTGAGACCGAAATCCCAACACTTAAAAAGGGATCCGTCCTTGTGCTCTTTTTTTCATTGCCGTATAATAGCCGTGTCTTGCAGGGGAGGTCCTCGGGGCAGAAGGCCGAGCCTATGGCAACTAGCCAACAAGGGGCCGCTAGGCCAGGCAGGCTGAAAAGATCCGCAGTCTGGATTGAAGCACCGGCACAGCGGTATAGCGCGCCATCTTTATTGCAAGACATTATTTACACATGCATATTAACGCCCATGCCTTCTTTTCAGGAGAAAGAGCGCTCGCCGGACTATACCCGGAGAGGCTACCAACCGTGCCTCCACAAGCCAGGCTCCAAGGCCGGACTCAGGGATGGGAACGAGTACAAGGCGTGCACCGGGTGCTCCTCCGACAGAGGATATGGATGGACTGTCCACCACCCCTTCTGAGGTGGAAAGTGCCATGAAACATAGACGTCGCCGGACTGTTCTTCGTGACGCTTGTTTCTCCCGAGAGGCTTTAGATGCCTTCAACTCGGGAGATGCGCACCTCCGTGCCACTCAAAATGGTCTAGCCAGAGCCACGGAGCAGTATGTAAAAGATATACGGGTGAGAAAATTTGATGATTATATATATCAGTAGCCCCTGAGCCTTGAAACAGTTAGGATAACTGATTTAAGGATCATTTGTTATGTAGGTTCTTACAGAAAAGAATACTCAACTGTCCCAGGAGCTGGAAGAGTGCAAAGCCCAACTTCAGGCCGCACTGTCTGCCGGAGGGGAGCCCAAAGAGACCCCCGCTGGTAACATATCCGTCAAATGATAAGTATTATATTAGAGTGCGGCTTTATATGCAAATCTGACGATAAAATTGTAGATGTCGCTGGAGTGAATCCGGATAAGCAGCAGCTCATACGCCAGCTGAAGGCTGGTGAGAGCGTGCTAACGAGGGTGAGGCAGGAGAAGAATGATCTCCAAGATGCCAACACCAAGCTGGGCATGGAACTAAAAGATGTTCGTGCCCAACTGTCGGATTCTGTTAAGGAGAATCGACGACTTCGACGTGACATATTTAGTAAGTGCTTGGACGAACTTTGAAAAAGAGTTTGGCGAGGAAGCTGGCTGACAGAGTTATGTCTGTAGGTATGTTAACAGGACGTCCTGCCGAGGAGATGCCCAGTTCAACGGGTGATCTTCTTCCCGAGCTCGCACAGTTGCACGAACAAGTTCGGCAGGTGATGCAAGGCGTTGCCCAGGCCTTGTGGCCGTCCGTCTCCATACCTGAAGGCCTTGGAGAGCTTGCAGAAAAGCTGAAGGGAGCACGGTGGCATTTCCGATTATGGAAGATATCGGCCTGCCGTCAGGGCGCCAGGGAGGCTTGGGCAATGGTGAAGACACAGTACACGAAGGCTGACCCGAACCACATGGCCGAAGTCGGACCTGTGGGGCCTGACGGCAAGGAGATCCCTGTGAATTTAGTGTACGACCAAGTAGAATTGGCCGCAAAGTATTCCCAACAGGACTGTAGACTAGACAGCCTATTGGAGGGCATTGAAGAGGAATTCAACCAGTCAAACTGACTATGTAATTGTAAAGTGACATGTATGATGTCTTCTAGCCGGATTGTAGATCGTTTGTCGTGGCGGACCTTTTCGCTTCAACCTCGGGACCCGACAGTCCGGAGTGTATCCGAATACCCCCTCGGTTATATAAGAACCGGGGCATGCGTGGAGACCAGGCGTAGGGGTCATTAGTGCTTTATCAGACAAGTGACCAACTAGTTATGTTATATTACATGGGTAGTAAGAAACATCTTCCAGAGAGAATAGTTCCGTTAAGGGTTCCTTTCCCTGGGTAGGCATGCCCTAAAGTGCATGTCCGGACTGCGACAAGAAGCGCAGCAAAAACGTCTGGGGGCAGATATGGTTAATAAATAAAAGTCATCTTTTGATCACCGACCGAATATTCTCTTAAGAACGCTAGCTTTCGGCTTCACCCAGTCTGAGGTACACGTCCGTGTTGGGGAACGTAGCATAAATTCAAAATTTTCCTATGTCTCACCAAGATCTATCTATGGAGTCATCTAGCAACGAGGGAGGAGTGGATCTACATACCCTTGTAGATCGCGGGCGGAAGCGTTCAAGAGAACGGGGTTGATGGAGTCGTACTCGTCGTGATCCAAATCACCGATGATCCTAGCGCCGAACGGACGACACCTCCGCGTTCAACACACGTACGGAGCAGCGACGTCTCCTCCTTCTTGATCCAGCAAGGGGGGAGGAGAGGTTGATGGAGATCCAGCATCACGGCGGCGTGGTGGTGGAAGTAGCGGGATTCTAACAGGGCTTCGCCAAGCGCTGCGGGAGGAGGGAGATGTGTCATGGGAGGGAGAGGGAGGCGCCAGGGCTTAGGTATTGCTGCCCTCCCTTCCCCCACTATATATAGGGCCAAGGGAGAGGGGGGGGGGGCGCAGCCTTGGCCCTTCCTCCAAGGAAGGGTGCGGCCAAGGGAGGAGTCCATCCTCCCCAAGGCACCTAGGAGGTGCCTTCCCCTTTTAGGACTCTTCCTTTCCCTCATCTCTTGGTGCATGGGCCTCTTGGGGCTGGTGCCCTTGGCCCATATAGGCCAAGGCGCACACACCTACAGCCCATGTGGCCCCCCGGGGCAGGTGGACCCCCTTGGTGGACCCCCGGGACCCTCCCGGTGGTCCCGGTACGTTACCGATAAAACCCGAAACTTTTCCGGTGACCAAAATAGGACTTCCCATATATAAATCTTTACCTCCGGACCATTCCGGAACTCCTCGTGACGTCCGGGATCTCATCTGGGACTCCGAACAACTTTCGGGTTACCGCATACTAATATCTCTATAACCCTAGCGTCACCGAACCTTAAGTGTGTAGACCCTACGGGTTCGGGAGACATGCAGACATGACCGAGATGACTCTCCGGTCAATAACCAACAGCGGGATCTGGATACCCATGTTGGCTCCCACATGTTCCACGATGATCTCATCGGATGAACCACGATGTCAAGGACTTAATCAATCCCGTATACAATTCCCTTTGTCTAGCGGTACGATACTTGCCCGAGATTCGATCGTCGGTATCCCGATACCTTGTTCAATCTCGTTACCGGCAAGTCTCTTTACTCGTTCCGTAACACATCATCCCGTGATCAACTCCTTGATCACATTGTGCACATTATGATGATGTCCTACCGAGTGGGCCCAGAGATACCTCTCCGTCACACGGAGTGACAAATCCCAGTCTCGATTCGTGCCAACCCAACAAACACTTTCGGAGATACCTGTAGTGTACCTTTATAGCCACCCAGTTACGTTGTGACGTTTGGCACACCCAAAGCACTCCTACGGTATCCGGGAGTTGCACAATCTCATGGTCTAAGGAAATGATACTTGACATTAGAAAAGCTTTAGCATATGAACTACATGATCTTGTGCTAGGCTTAGGATTGGGTCTTTGTCCATCACATCATTCTCCTAATGATGTGATCCTGTTATCAATGACATCCAATGTCCATGGTCAGGAAACCGTAACCATCTATTGATCAACGAGCTAGTCAACTAGAGGCTTACTAGGGACATGGTGTTGTCTGTGTATCCACACATGTATCTGAGTTTCCTATCAATACAATTCTAGCATGGATAATAAACGATTATCATGAACAAGGAAATATAATAATAACTAATTTATTATTGCCTCTAGGGCATATTTCCAATAGTCTCCCACTTGCACTAGAGTCAATAATCTAGTTCACATCGCCATGTGATTAACACTCACAGGTCACATCGCCATGTGACCAACATCCCAAGAGTTTACTAGTGTCACTAAACTAGTTCACATCATCATGTGATTAAGACTCAATGAGTTCTGGGTTTGATCATGTTTTGCTTGTGAGAGAGGTTTTAGTCAACGGGTCTGCAACATTCAGATCCGTATGTACTTCGCAAATCTCTAGGTCATATTATAAATGCTGCTTCCACGCTCCACTTGGAGCTATTCCAAATGGTTGCTCCACTATACGTATCCGGTTTGCTACTCAGAGTCATTCGGATAGGTGTTAAAGCTTGCATCGATGTAACCCTTTACGCCGAACTCTTTATCACCTCCATAATCGAGAAACATGTCCTTATTACTCCAAGGACAATTTTTGACCGCTATCTAGTGATCCACTCCTGGATCACCTTTGTACCCTCTTGCCAGACATGTGGCAAGGCACACATCAGGTGCGGTACTTAGCATGGTATACTGTATAGAGCCTATGACAAAAGCATAGGGGACGACCTTCGTCCTTCCTCTTTCTTCTGCCGTGGTCGAGCTTTAAGTCTTAACTTCATACCTTACAACTCAGGCAAGAACTCCTTCTTTGACTGATCCATCTTGAACACCTTCTAGATCATGTCAAGGTATGTGCTCATTTGAAAGTACCATTAAGCGTTTTGATCTATCCTTATAGATCTTGATGCTCAATGTTCAAGTAGCTTAATCCAGGCTTTCCATTGAAAAACACTTTCCAAATAACCCTATATGCTTTCCAAAAATTCTACGTCATTTCTGATCAACAATATGTCAACAACATATATTCATCAGAAATTCTATAGTGCTCCCACTCACTTCTTTGGAAATACAAGTTTCTCATAAACTTTGTATACACCCAAATCTTTGATCATCTCATCAAAGCATACATTCCAACTCCGAGATGCTTACTCCAGTCCTTAGAAGGATTGCTGGAGCTTTGCATACTTATTAGCATCTTTCAGGATTGACAAAAACCTTCCGGTTGTATCACATACAACCTTTCTTCAAAAATCGTCGAGGAAACAATGGTTTTTGGCATCCTATCTGCAAGATTTCACAAATAATGCAGTAATTGCTAATATAATTCCAACAGACTCTTAGCATCGCTACGAGTGAGAAAGTCTCATCGCAGTCAACTCCTTGAACTTGTCGGAAAACATCTTAACGACAAGTCGAGCTTTCTTAATGGTGATACCTACCATCATTGTCCGTCTTCCTTTTAAAATCCATATGTACCTAACAGCCTTACGACCATCAAGTAGTTCTCCCAAAGTCTACACTTTGTTTTCATACATGGATCCTATCTCAGATTTTATGGCCTCGAGCCATTTATCGGAATCCGGGCCCACCATCGCTTCTCCATGGCTCGTAGGTTCATTGTTGTCTAGCAACATGACTTCCAAGACAGGATCACGTACCACTCTGAAGTAGTACGCATCCTTGTCATCCCACGAGGTTTGGTAGTGACTTGATCTGAAGTTTCATGATCACTATCATAAGCTTCCACTTCAATTGTTGTAGGTGCCACAGGAACAACTTCCTGTGCCCTGCCACACACTAGTTGAAGAGACGGTTCAATAACCTCATCAAGTCTCCACCATCCTCCCACTCAATTCTTTCGAGAGAAACTTTTCCTCGAGAAAGGACCCGATTCTAGAAACAATCCCTTATTGCTTTCGGGTCTGAGACAGGAGGTATACCCAACTGTTTTGGGTGTCCTATGAAGATGCATTTATCCGCTTTGGGTTCGAGCTTATCATCCTGAAACTTTTTCACATAAGCATCGCAGCCCCAAACTTCTAAGAAATGACAGCTTAGGTTTCTCTAAACCATAGTTCATATGGTGTCATCTCATCGAAATCACGTGGTGCCCTATTTAAAGTGAATGTGGTTGTCTTTAATGCCTAACCCATAAACTATCATGGCAATTCAATAAGAGACATCATGGTATGCATCATATCCAATAGGGTGCAGCTATGATGTTCGGACACACCATCACACTATGGTGTTCCAGGCTGTATTAGTTGTGAAACAATTTCCACAATGTCTTAATTCTGTGCCAAACTCGTAATTCCGATATTCATCTCTATGATCATATCATAGATATTTTATCCTCTTGTCACGACGATCTTTCAACTTCACCCTGAAATTACTTGAACCTTTCAATAATTCAGACTCGTGATTCATCAAGTAAATATACTCAACATCTACTCAAATCATCTGTGAAGTAAGAACATAACGATATCCACTACATGCCTCAGCACTCATTGGATTGCACACATCAAAATGTATTACTTCCAACAAGTTGCTTTCTAGTTCCATTTTACTGAAAACGAGGCTTTCAGTCATCTTGCCCATGTGGTATGATTTGCATGTCTCAAGTGATTCAAAATCAAGTGAGTCCAAACGGTCCATTTGCATGGAGTTTCTTCATGCATATACACCAATAGACATGGTTCGCATGTCTCAAACTTTTCAAAACAAGTGAGCCCAAAGATCCATCAACATGGAGCTTCTTCATGCGTTTTATACCGATATGACTTACGTGGCAGTGCCACAAGTAGGTGGTACTATCATTACTATATTTTGGCATGAACATGTGTATCACTACGATCGAGATTCAATAAACCATTCATTTCAGGTGTAAGACCATTGAAGGTATTATTCAAATAAACAGAGTAACCATTATTCTCTTTAAATGAATAACCGTATTGCGATAGACATAATCCAATCATGTATATGCTCAACGCAAACACCAATCTCGATGGTAGAGGGAGCGTACGATATTTGATCAACCTTGGAAATACTTCCAACACATATCGTCATCTCACCTTTAGCTAGTCTCCGTTTATTCCGTAGCTTTTATTTCGAGTTACTAACACTTAGCAACCGAACCGGTATCTACTACCCTGGTGCTACTAGGAGTACTAGTAAAGTACACATTAACATAATACATCCAATATACTTCTATCGACCTTGCCAGCCTTCTTATCTACCAAGTATCTAGGGTAATTCTGCTCCAGTGGCTGTTCCCTTTATTACAGAAGCACTTAGTCTCGGGTTTGGGTTCAACCTTGGGTTTCTTCACTAGAGCAGCAGCTGATTTGCCGTTTCATGAAGCATCCCTTTTTGCCCTTGCCCTTCTTGAAACTAGTGGTTTCACCAACCATCAACAATTCTCCTTCTTGATCTCTACTTTTGTGGTGTCAAACATCGCGAATATCTCAAGGATCATCATATATGTCCCTGATATATTATAGTTCATCACGAAGCTCAAGCAGCTTGGTGGTAATGACTTCGGAGAACCATCGATATTTCATCTGGAAGATCAACTCCCACTCGATTCAAGCGATTGTTGTACTCAGACAATCTGAGCACAAGTTCAACAATTGAGCTTTTCTCCCTTAGTTTGCAGGCTAAGAAAATCGTCGGAGGTCTTATACCTCTTGACGTGGGCACGAGCCTGAAATCCCAATTTCAGCCCTCGAAACATCTCATATGTTTCGCGACGTTTCAAAACGTCTTCGGTGCCTCAACTCTAAGCCTTTAACTGAACTAGCACGTAGTTATCAAAATGTGTATGTCAGATGTTCGCAACATCCATAGACAACGTTCGAGGTTCAGCACACTTAGAGGTGCATTAAGGACATAAGCCTTCTTTGAAGCAATGAGGACAAACCTCAGTTTACGGACCTAGTCCGCATAATTACTACTATCAACTTTCAACTAAATTTTCTCTAGGAACATATCTAAACAGTACAACTGAAGCGCGAGCTACGACATAATTTGCGAAGACCTTTTGACTATGTTCAGGATAATTAAGTTCATCTTATGAACTCCCACTCAGATAGACATCCCTCTAGTCATCTAAGTGATTACATGATCCGAGTCAACTAGGCCGTGTCCGATCATCACGTGAGACGGACTAGTCAACATCGGTGAACATCTTCATGTTGATCGTATCTTCTATACGACTCATGCTCGACCTTTCGGTCTCTTGTGTTCCGAGGCCATGTCTGTACATGCTAGGCTCGTCAAGTCAACCTAAGTGTTTCGCGTGTGTAAATCTGTCTTACACCCGTTGTATGTGAACGTTAGAATCTAACACCCGATCATCACGTGGTGCTTCGAAACAACGAACTGTCGCAACGGTGCACAGTTAGGGGGAACACTTTCTTGAAATTATTATGAGGGATCATCTTATTTACTACCGTCGTTCTAAGTAAACAAGATGCATAAACATGATAAACATCACATGCAATCAAATAGTGACATGATATGGCCATCATCACTTTGCTCCTCTTGATCTCCATCTTTGGGGCTCCATGATCATCATCGTCACCGGCATGACACCATGATCTCCATCATGACGATCTCTATCATCGTGTCTTCATGAAGTTGTCTCGTCAACTATTACTTCTACTACTACAGCTAATGGTTAGCAATAAAGTAAAGTAATTACATGACGTTTATGTTGACACGCAGGTCATAAATAAATTAAGACAACTCCTATGGCTCCTGCCGGTTGTCATACTCATCGACATGCAAGTCGTGATTCCTATTACAAGAACATGATCAATCTCATACATCACATATATCATTCATCACATCCTTTTGGCCATATCACATCACATAGCATACCCTGCAAAAACAAGTTAGACGTCCTCTAATTGTTGTTTGCATGTTTTATGTGGCTGCTATGGGTTTCTAGCAAGAAAGTTTCTTACCTACGCAAAAACCACAATGTGATATGCCAATTGCTATTTACCCTTCATAAGGACCCTTTTCATCGAATCCGATCCGACTAAAGTGGGAGAGACAGACACCCGCTAGCCACCTTATGCAACTAGTGCATGTCAGTCGGTGGAACCAGTCTCACGTAAGAGTACGTGTAAGGTCGGTCTGGGCCGCTTCATCCCACAATGCCGCCGAATCAAGATTGGACTAGTAACGGTAAGCATATTGAACAAAATCAACGCCCACAACTACTTTGTGTTCTACTCGTGCATAGTAACTACGTATAAACCTAGCTCATGATGCCACTGTTGGGGAACGTAGCATAAATTCAAAATTTTCCTACGTGTCACCAAGATCTATCTATGGAGTCATCTAGCAACGAGGGAGGAGTGGATCTACATACCCTTGTAGATCGCGCGCGGAAGCATTCAAGAGAACGGGGTTGATGGAGTCGTACTTGTCGTGATCCAAATCACCGATGATCCTAGCGCCGAACGGACGGCACCTCCGCGTTCAATACACGTACGGAGCAGCGATGTCTCCTCCTTCTTGATCCAGCAAGGGGGGAGGAGAAGTTGATGGAGATCCAGCATCACGACGGCGTGGTGGTGGAAGTAGCGGGATTCTAACAGGGCTTCGCCAAGCGCTGCGGGAGGAGGGAGATGTGTCATGGGAGGGAGAGGGAGGCGCCAGGGCTTAGGTATTGCTGCCCTCCCTTCCCCCACTATATATAGGGCCAAGGGAGAGGGGGGGGGGCGCAGCCTTGGCCCTTCCTCCAAGGAAGGGTGCGGCCAAGGGAGGAGTCCATCCTCCCCAAGGCACCTAGGAGGTGCCTTCCCCTTTTAGGACTCTTCCTTTCCCTCATCTCTTGGCGCATGGGCCTCTTGGGGCTGGTGCCCTTGGCCCATATAGGCCAAAGCGCACACCCCTACAGCCCATGTGGCCCCTCGGGGCAGGTGGACCCCCTTGGTGGACCCCCGGGACCCTCCCGGTGGTCCCGGTACGTTACCGATAAAACCCGAAACTTTTCCGGTGACCAAAATAGGACTTCCCATATATAAATCTTTACCTCCGGACCATTCCAGAACTCCTCGTGACGTCTGGGATCTCATCCGGGACTCCGGACAACTTTCGGGTTACCGCATACTAATATCTCTATAACCCTAGCGTCACCGAACCTTAAGTGTGTAGACCCTACGGGTTCGGGAGACATGCAGACATGACCGAGATGACTCTCCGGTCAATAACCAACAGTGGGATCTGGATACCCATGTTGGCTCCCACATGTTCCACGATGATCTCATCGGATGAACCATGATGTCAAGGACTTAATCAATCCCGTATACAATTCCCTTTGTCTAGCGGTATGATACTTGCCCGAGATTCGATCGTCGGTATCCCGATACCTTGTTCAATCTCGTTACCGGCAAGTCTCTTTACTCGTTCCGTAACACATCATCCCGTGATCAACTCCTTGATCACATTGTGCACATTATGATGATGTCCTACCGAGTGGGCCCAGAGATACCTCTCCGTCACACGGAGTGACAAATCCCAGTCTCGATTCGTGCCAACCCAACAGACACTTTCGGAGATACCTATAGTGTACCTTTATAGCCACCCAGTTACGTTGTGACGTTTGGCACACCCAAAGCACTCCTACGGTATCCGGGAGTTGCACAATCTCATGGTCTAAGGAAACGATACTTGACATTAGAAAAGCTTTAGCATACGAACTACATGATCTTGTGCTAGGCTTAGGATTGGGTCTTTGTCCATCACATCATTCTCCTAATGATGTGATCCCGTTATCAATGACATCCAATGTCCATGGTCAGGAAACCGTAACCATCTATTGATCAATGAGCTAGTCAACTAGAGGCTTACTAGGGACATGGTGTTGTCTGTGTATCCACACATGTATCTGAGTTTCCTATCAATACAATTCTAGCATGGATAATAAACGATTATCATGAACAAGGAAATATAATAATAACTAATTTATTATTGCCTCTAGGGCATATTTCCAATAGTCCGGCTGACCCGGCGGTAACAATCGCAGAGGTGCTCCCCTTATTCCCTAGCCGAATTAACGGGAACGTAGGGCATAAATACAAGAGCCAGGCAACCCAGCTTGGCCAAAACTTAAGTCATATCGATGCATATAATAGTGAAAAAAGGTACATCCGGAAATATAACGCATGTGTTGGGCGTGATGCCCAGGTAAATAATTTAAGCTTCTGTGAAAGAAGCCCCCAGGTGTAGATAGTGCGGCTAGCACCTTTGTAATGTACAAGTGAGGCACAAGGTGACCCGTGAAGGTCTAGAGGAGTAAAAGAAAGAAAGGGAAACAAGATGGACGACGCATATGCAGAAAATGGACAAAGGGAGGGGACTAACATAAAGTCCGGTGCTAGGCGTAGAATCTTCGGAGCCTGGCTGCGTTCCATGGGTTCGGCTCGAGTCGACTAGTCGATGCATCCCGCAGTCGGTATGCTCCGCCGGTTAGAACTTGGTCGATGATGAAGGGACCTTCCAATTTGGGCTCTAGCTTGTTCTTTTTCTTATCCGGCAGCCGGAGAACTAGTTTGCCAATGTTATAAGTTTTGGCTCGTACTTCTCTGCTTTGGTATCTACGAGCCTGTTGCTGGTAAAATGCGGAACGGTCTTTGGCTACGTCGCGCTCTTTCTCCAAGGTGTCCAGACTGTCCTGACGATCGAGCTCGGCTTCTCTTTCTTCGTACATGCGCACTCGAGGTGAGTCATGAATTATGTCACAGGGCAGGACTGCCTCTGCGCCGTACACCATAAAAATGGTGTGTATCCGGTACTACGATTCGGCATGGTCCGCAGCCCCAGAGTACGGAGTCGAGCTCCTCTACCCAGTGTGTGTCAGACTCTGTTAAGGAGCGCACTAGTCTAGGTTTAATGCCGCTCATTATAAGACCATTTGCTCGTTCGACTTGAGCGTTGGTTTGTGGGTGGTAGACTGAAGCATAATCGAGCTTGATGCCCATTTTGCTGCACCAGAGTTTTACCTCGTCGGCCATGAAGTTCGTGCCATTATCAGTGATGATGCTGTGGGGGACGCCGTAGCGATGTACAACCCCGGATATGAAATCGATCACCGGTCCGGATTCGGCTGTTTTAACCGGCTTGGCCTCTATCCATTTGGTGAATTTATCCACCATGACCAATAAGTATTTTTTCTTGTGGGTTCCACCTTTAAGGTGTCCAACCATGTCATGCCCCCAGACCACAAAGGGCCATGTAATGGGGATTGTTCGGAGGGCGGTGGGTGGCATATGGCTTTGATTTGCAAAGAGCTGGCAACCGGCGCAACGTTGGACTAAGTCCCGTGCGTCTGCTCGGGCTGTTGGCCAATAGAATCCTGTATGGAAGGCCTTACTCACAAGAGCCGGGCTACGGCGTGATGACCGCCGAGTCTGGCATGAATTTCTTCCAAAAGGTTCCGTCCCTCCTCTTCGGAGATGCACCGTTGAAGGACTCCGGTAGCGTTTTTTTTGTACAATTCTCCCTCGTGGACCCTGTAGGCCTTTGATCGCCGCACTATGCAGCGTGCCTCATTTTGGTCCTCCGGGAGTTCCTGTCTAGTAAGTAGGCCAGGAATGGTTCTGTCCACGGGGCAATAATGGCCATTATTTCGTGGGCTGATTGTGTTATTTCGGTGGCGGAGCCTCTGATTGTGTCAGGGAGTTCGGTATTGGGTATTTTGGCCGGGTCCGGACTTTTGTTACCGGTGTCCCCTTCCCATGCTACGGATGGCTTGAAAATCCTTTCCATAAAAATGTTGGGAGGGACCGCGTCGCGTTTGGCGCCAATGCGGGCGAGGATATCCACCGCCTGATTATTTTCCCGAGCCACATGGTGAAATTCGAGCCCTTCGAACCGAGCTGACATTTTTAGGACGGCATTGCGATAAGCGGCCATTTTTGGATCCTTGGCATCAAAGTCTCCATTTATTTGGGATATTGCGAGGTTTGAATCCCCGCGCACCTCTAGGCGTTGAATGCCCATGGATACTGCCATCCGGAGACCATGGAGAAGGGCCTCATATTCAGCTGCGTTGTTGGAGTCTGTATACATTATCTGCAGTACGTATTGAATGGTGTCTCCTGTTGGGGATGTCAAAACGACGCCAGCTCCCAGACCGGCCAACATTTTGGAGCCGTCGAAGTGCATGATCCAGTTTGAATATGTGTCGTACTCTTTAGGGAGTTCGGCTTCCGTCCATTCAGCGACGAAGTCAGCCAAAACTTGCGATTTAATAGCTCGCCGTGGTTTGTAAGTTATGTCGAACGGGAGGAGCTCAATGGCCCATTTGGCAATCCAGCCCGTCGCGTCGCGGTTGTTTATAATATCGTTAAGTGATACTTCCAAGGCTACTGTTATCGAACACTCATGAAAGTAGTGTCGCAGCTTCCGGGATGCCATAAATACCGCGTATGCTATCTTTTGATAATGCGGGTACCATGATTTGCATGGGGTAAGGACTGTGGACACGTAGTAAACCGACTTTTGAAGGGGAAATTTGTGTCCGTTCGCTTCTCGCTCGACGACAAGCACTGCGCTTACTACTTGATGAGTTGCCGCAATGTATAATAGCATTAGTTCGCCAGTGTTTGGCGCGGCCAGGACTGGGTTTGTTGCCAATATGACTTTTATTTTGTTCAGTACGGCCGTGGCGGCGTCCGTCCACTCGAAGTGTTCGGTGCGCCGTAGGAGGCGATAAAGGGGTAATGCCTTTTCTCCCAAGCGAGAGATAAAGCGGCTTAGAGCCGCCACGCATCCGGTTAATTTTTGTATTTGTTTGAGGTCAGTTGGGGTAGCCAACTGTGACAGCGCTTGAACTTTGGCCGGATTAGCTTCAATACCTCTACTGGAGACGATGAATCCTAGGAGCTTTCCTGCTGGTACGCTGAAAACGCATTTTTCCGGATTGAGCTTGATATCATATGTTCGGAGGTTGTCGAATATGACCCTCAAGTCATCTACTAGGGTTTCGACATGCTTGGTTTTAACGACCACATCATCCACGTATGCCTCCACTGTTTTGCCGATCTGGTTTGCCAGGCATGTTTGAATCATGCGCTGATATGTTGCACCGGCGTTTTTTTAGCCTGAAGGGCATTGTGTTAAAGCAGAATGGGTCGTATGGTGTGATGAATGCCGTTGCAGCTTGGTATGGCTCTGCCATTTTGATTTGATGGTAGCCGGAGTATGCGTCGAGGAAACACAATGAATCGTGTCCTGCAGTAGCATCGATGATTTGATTGATGCGGGGGAGGGGGAAGGGATCCTTTGGGCAGGCCTTATTAAGGTCCTTAAAATCGACGCACAAGCGCCAGGATTTGTCCTTCTTGGGCACCATCACCAGGTTTGCTAGCCAGTCTGGATGTTTTATGTATCTGATGAATCCAGCCTCCAATAGCTTGGCTAGTTCCTCTCCCATGGCTTGTCTTTTAGGCTCGGAGAAACGTCAAAGAGCCTGCTTGACTGGCTTGAATCCTTTTAGGATATTTAGGCTGTGTTCAGCCAGCCTGCGCGGGATTCCTGGCATGTCCGAAGGGTGCCAGGCAAAAATGTCACAGTTCTCGCGTAGGAACTCTCGCAGTGCGGCGTCAACATCAGGGTTTAATTGTGCCCCGATGGAAGCTGTTTTTGTAGGGTCCGTTGGATGGACTTGGAATTTGACTATTTCGTCCGCCGGCTTAAAGGAGGTGGACTTGGATCTTTTATCGAGTATCACGTCGTCCCTGTTCACCGTGGAGCGCAGCGTAGTTAGTTCTTCGGCCACTAGGGCTTCGGATAGTGCCTCGAGGGCCAGTGCCCCTATCTTATTTTCGGCGCGGAGTGCTATGTCCGGATCACTAACAAGAGTGATGATTCCGTTGGGCCCGGGCATTTTGAGCTTCATGTACCCGTAATGGGGTATGGCTTGGAAGATTGTAAACGCCTCCCGCCCTAATAGAGCGTGGTATCCGCTGCTGAACGGGGCCACTTGGAATGTAATTTCTTCGGACCTGTAATTATCCGGCGTGCCGAATACCATGTCTAGTGTGATTTTTCCGGCGCAGCGTGCTTCCCGACTGGGGATGATTCCTCTAAAGGTTGTGCTACTTTGCTTAATGCGGCTCCAGTCTATTTCCATCTTTTGAAGAGTTTCCTCGTAGATGAGGTTTAATCCGCTGCCGCCGTCCATGAGTACCTTGGAGAGTTGAAAGCCGTCCACAATTGGACTGAGGACCAGTGCGGCTGGTACTCGGGTTGTTCGGAATTTAGGCTCGTCACTGGCATTGAAGGTAGTAGCCGTGTCACTCCAAGGATTTGTTTCTGCTATGTGGCAGATTTCGGATGTGCTGCGGAGTGTTCACTTCCATCTTTTATTTGACGCGAAGGTCTCGAAGACCGTTAAGACCGTACTGTTGTCCTCAGGGTGGTGCTCTGTGGTTTTTGGGAGGAGTAGATCCTCACCACTTTTGGCTACTTGCCGAAGTATCTAGCATGCTCTAAGGCTATGCGTTGGTATCACATCCGCTGTACTATGAATTTTGCAGGGTCCGTTGAGCCATCCCTCTAGTACGGTTCCTTGCACCGCAGAGGGATTTTGCTTTTTGGTAGTTAACCTAGGTGTATTGTGATAATGCACCCTTTTATTTCGTACTGGGTTTGTATTCAGGGTCGGATTATCCCAAAATTTTATTTCGGTTTTCCAGGCGCTTTCCATCGCACAGTACTTTCGTACTATGGACACCAAGTCGGCAAAGCATGTAATTTCGCGACGACTTATGGCGTTGAGGATTCCCTTGTCCGTGCAAGTATTGCAGAAGAGTGAAATTGCGTCTTCCTCGCGGCAGTCCTTTATCCTATTCTTGACCAGGAGGAATCTGGCCCAGTAATGGTGTACTGTTTCTGCTGGCTCTTGCCTAATTTGGGATAGATCGCGTACGTTTGGGTGGGTGGGTGGAATTGAATCCGAATCCTCACCCAATCTGAGGCTCAGTGGCCAAGGAGTTTCCGAACTCGAAAGTTTGGATTCTTGGATGTTTTCCGGTAAATCTGGCCCGCTGCCTGATTCTGGGTTCAGGCTTTGAGTGACATCCTCCCCTCCGCGGGTATCCGGCTTGGAGGGATCGGGAATCCAGACGTAGCTAGTCCTTAAGATAGATGAAGTTTTTCCGCATTGTTCTTCCACCAATGCAACATGATGGGTGACCTGGGGAGAGTTAATTTCTCTTAGATCGGGTTTAGGCCCAATCTGATCATAGTCTATAGCGACTCCCAGGGCAGCGATACGATCCAAGAGCTCGTTCAGGGAAGAGAGCTCCAGTGGATCTAACTGCTCGGCGAGTTCCGAGTTGATGTGAAGATTGCTTTCGATGACCCGAGAAGTCATCGTCGGCGCAGCGGCTGAACAGGCGGTCATAAGAAAACCACCTAGCCGGAGAGTTTGGCCGATAGCCAGAGCTCCCTCAGCGATAGTGCCGTCTTTAAAGACAGGACGAGACATCCTTCCTTATGGCGACGACACAGCGGAACTCTCAATGAAAGCACCAATGTCGGTGTCAAAACCGGCGGATCTCGGGTAGGGGGTCCCGAACTGTGCGTCTAGGCCGGATGGTAACAGGAGGCAAGGGACACAAAGTTTTACCCAGGTTCGGGCCCTCTTGATGGAGGTAAAACCCTACGTCCTGCTTGATTAATATTGAAGATATGGGTGTTACAAGAGTAGATCTACCACGAGATCAGAGAGGCTAAACCCTAAAAGCTAGCCTACGGTATGATTGTATGTTGTGATTGTTGTCCTACGGACTAAAACCCTTCGGTTTATATAGACACCGGAGAGGGTTAGGGTTACACAAGGTCGGTTACAAAGGAGGAGATATCCATATACGTATTGCCTAGCTTACCTTCCACGCCAAGTAGAGTCCCATCCGGACACGAGACGAAGTCTTCAATCTTGTATCTTCATAGTCTATCAGTCCGGCCAATGGAGATAGTCCGGCTGTCCGGAGACCCCCTAATCCAGGACTCCCTCAATTATCAACTTTGCATATTTTGGCATCAATATTATGAATATGTGTATCACTACGACCGAGATTCAATAAACCATTTACATATGGTGTATGACCATAGAAGGTTTTATTCATGTAAACAGAACAACAATTATTCTCTAACTTAAATGAATAACCGTATCGCAACAAAAATGATCCAATCATATTCATGCTCATCGCAAACACCAAATAATATTTATTTAGGTCCAACACTAATCCCGAAGGTAGAGGGAGTGTGCGATGGTGATCTTATCAACCTTGGAATCACTTCCAACACACATCGTCACCTCGTCCTTAACTAGTCTCTGTTCATTTTGTAACTCCTGTTTTGAGTTAGTAATCTTAGCAACTGAACCGGTATCAAATACCCTAGGGTTAGTATGAACACTAGTAAAGTACACATCAATAACATGTATATCAAATATACCTTCGTTCACTTTTCCATCCTTCTTATCCGCCGAGTATTTTGGGGTAGTTCCGTTTTCAGTGACCATTCCCTTTGCAGTAGAAGCACTCAATTTCAGGCTTAGGTCTAGCTTTGGGCTTCTTCATGGGAGTGGCAACTTGCTTGCTATTCTACTTGAAGTTCCCTTTCTTTCCCTTTCCCTTTTTATTGAAACTAGTGGTCTTGTTAACCATCAACACTTGATGCTTTTTATTGATTTCTACCTTCACTGATTTCAGCATCACGAAGAGCTTGGGAATCGTTTTCGTCATCCCTTGCATATTACAGTTCATCAAAAAGTTCTAGTAACTTGGTGATAGTGACTAGAGAACTCTGTCAACCACTATCTTATCTGGAAGATTAACTCCCACTTGATTCAAGCGATTGTTGTACCCAGAAATTCTAAGCACATGCTCACTAGCTGAGCTATTCTCCTCCATCTTGTAGGCAAAGTACATGTCAGAGGTCTCATACCTCTTAACATGGGCATGAGTCTGAAATATCATTTTCAGCTCTTCGAACATCTCATATGCTCCATAGCGTTCAAAACATTTTTGAAATCCCGGTTCTAAGCCGTAAAGCATGGTGCACTAAACTATCAAGTAGTCATCATACTGAGCTTGCCAAACATTCATAACGTCTGTATCTGCTCCTGCAAAAGGTCCGTCACCTAGCGGTGCATCAAGGACATAATTCTTCTATGCAGCAATGAGGATAATCCTCAGATCACGGACCCCGTCCGCATCATTGCTACTATCATCTTTCAACTTATTTTCAGATAATGTGAGCTATTGATCTACAACATAATTTGCAAATACTATCAGGACTAAGTTCATGATAAATTAAAGTTCAGTTAATCATATTACTTAAGAACTCCCAGTTAGATAGACATCCCTCTAGTCATCTAAATGATCACGTGATCCATATCAACTAAACCATGTCCGATCATCACGTGAGATGGAGTAGTTTTCAATGGTGAACATCTCTATGTTGATCATATCTACTATATGATTCATGTTTAACCTTTAGGTCTCAGTGTTTCGAGGCCATATCTGCATATGCTAGGTTCGTCAAGTTTAACCCGAGTATTCTGCGTGTGCAAAACTGGCTTGCACCCGTTGTATGTGAACGTAGAGCTTATCAAACCTGATCATCACATGGTGTCTCGGCACGACGAACTGTAGTAACGGTGGATACTCAGGGAGAAAACTTATACCTTGAAATTTAGTGAGGGATCATCTTATAATGCTACCGCCGTACTAAGCAAAATAAGATGCATAAAGGATAAACATCACATGCAATCAAAATATGTGACATGATATGGCCATCATCATCTTGTGCCTTTGATCTCCATCTCCAAAGCATTGTCATGATCTCCATCGTCACCGGCATGACACCATGATCTCCATCATCTTGATCTCTATCAACGTGTCGTCACATGGTCATCTTTACAACTATTGCTATTGCATAGCGATAAAGTAAAGTAATTATATGGCGCTTGCATCTTATGCAATAAAGAGACAACCATAAGGCTCCTGCCAGTTGCCGATAACTTCAACAAAACATGATCATCTCATACAACAATTTATATCTTATCATGTCTTGACCATATCACATTACAACATGCCCTGCAAAAACAAGTTAGACGCCCTCTACTTTGTTGTTGCGAGTTTTACGTGGCTGCTACGGGCTTCTAGCAAGAACCATTCTTACCTATGCATCAAAACCACAACAATTTTTCATCAAGTGTGTTGTTTTAACCTTCAAACTTAATTCAACTAAAGTTGGAGAAACAAGCACCCGCCAGCCACCTGTGTGCAAAGCACGTCGGTAGAACCAGTCTCATGAACGTGGTCATGTAATGTCGGTCCGAGCCGCTTCATCCAACAATACCGCCGAATCAAAGTAAGATGTTGGTGGTAAGCAGTATGACTATTATCGCCCACAACTCTTTGTGTTCTACTCATGCATATAACATCTACGCATAGACCTGGCTCGGATGCCACTGTTGGGGAATGCAGTATTTCAAAAAAATTCCTACGATCACGCAAGATCTATCTAGGAGATGCATAGCAACGAGACAGGGAGAGTGTGTCTACGTACCCTCGTAGACCGAAAGCAGAAGCGTTTAGTAACGCAGTTGATGTAGTCGAACGTCTTCACGATCCAAGTACCGAACATACGCCACCTCCGTGTTTAGCACACATTCAGCACGATGATGTCCCTCGAGCTCTTGATCTATTTGAGGACGAGGGAGAGTTCCGTCAGCGTGATGGCATGGCGATGGTGATGATGAGTTTACCGGCGCAGGGCTTTGCCTAAGCACTATGACGATATGACCGAGGTGGTAAACTATGGAGGGGGGCACCGCACACGGCTAAGAGATTGTCTGTTGTACTTTGGGGTGCCTAAACTGTGGAGGGGGGAGGAGGACGGCCATAGGGGGCGCGCACCATTGGGGAGTCCAACTAGGATTCCCAATCCTAGTGGGAGTCCCCTTCCTTTTCCAAGAGGGAGAGAGAGGGAAGGAGGAAGAGAGGGAGAAGGAAGGAGGGGGGCGCCGCCCCCTCCTAGTCCAAGTCGGACCAACTATGGGGGGGGGCACCCCTTGCGGCCCTTCTCTCCTTTCCATTAAAGCCCATTAAGGCCCACTACTTCCCCGAGGGGTTCTCGTAACCTCACGGTACTTCGAAAAATACCTGAAACACTTTGGAACCATTCTGGTGTCCGAATATAACCTTACAATATATCGATCTTTACCTCTCGACCATTTCGAGACTCCTCGTTATGTCCGTGATCTCATCCAGGACTCCAAACAAATTTCGGTCATCAAATCACATAACTCATAATACAAATCGTCATCGAACGTTAAACGTGCGGACCCTATGGATTCGAGAACTATGTAGACATGACCGAGACACATCTCCAATCAATAACCAACAATGGAACCTGGATGCGAAGATCTTTATCGGTCAAACCACATAACAACATACGTTGTTCCCTTTGTCATCAGTATGTTACTTGCTCGAGATTCGATCGTTGGTATCATCATACCTAGTTCAATCTCGTTTTTTTGACAGAAAGACTGTAAGGGAACCCCATACAGTATAATTGGTGCAACAAACCCAAATTACAAGTACCATGCCTTGAACCTGGGTGGGTGGGAAGGCATCAGCCCCTTCCCACCACTAGGCTATGCCTTAGTCTGCTAGTTCAATCTCGTTACCGGCAAGTCTCTTTACTCGTTACGTAATGCAGCATCCCATAACTAACTCATTAGTTACATTGCATGCAAGGCTTATAGTGATGTGCATTACCGAGAGGGCCCAGAGACACTTCTCCGATACTCGGAGTGACAAATCCTAATCTCGATCTATGCCAACTCAACAAACACTATCGGAGACACCTGTAGAGCATCTTTATAATCACCCAGTTACATTGTGACATTTGATAGCACACAAGGTGTTCCCCCGGTATTCGGGAGTTGCGTAATCTCATAGTCATAGGAACATGTATAAGTCATGAAGAAAGCAATAGCAATAAAACTAAACGATCATTATGCTAAGCTAACAGATGGGTCTTGTCCATTGCTACGTCTTGATCTTGCGTTGGTTTTCCCCGAAGAGGAAGGGATGATGCAGCAGAGTAGCGTAAGTATTTCCCTCAGTTTTTGAGAGCCAAGGTATCAATCCAGTAGGAGCCCATGCTCAAGTCCCTCGTACCTGCACAAAGCGATAGCTACTCACAACCAACGCGATTAGGGGTTGTCAAGCCCTTCACGGTCACTTACAAGAGTGAGATCTGATAGATAGAATATGTTTGGTATTTTTGATATAAAGATGCAAAGTAAAAAGTAAAAGCAAAGTAAATAGCAAAACAATATAAAAGTGATGGAGATTGATATGATGAGAATAGACCCGGGGGCCATAGGTTTCACTAGTGGCTTCTCTCAAGAGCATAAGTATTCTATGGTGGGTGAACAAATTACTGTTGAGCAATTGATAGAATTGTGCATAATTATGAGAATATCTAGGCATGATCATGTATATAGGCATCACGTCTGTGACAAGTAGATCGAAACGATTCTGCATCTACTACTATTACTCCACTCACCGACCGCTATCCAGCATGCATCTAGAGTATTAAGTTAAAAACAGAGTAACGCCTTAAGCAAGATGACATGATGTAGAGAGATAAATTCATGCAATATGAAATAAACCCCATCTTGTTATCCTCGATGGCAACGATACAATACGTGCCTTGCTGCCCCTTCTGTCACTGGGTAAGGACACCGCAAGATCGAACCCAAAGCTAAGCACTTCTCCCATGGCAAGAACTACCAATCTAGTTGGCCAAACCAAACAGATAATTTGAAGAGACTTGCAAAGATAACCAATCATGCATAAAAGAATTTAGAGAAGATTCAAATATTATTCATAGATAGACTTGATCATAAACCCACAATTCATCGGTCTTAATAAACACACCACAAAAGGAACATTACATCGAATAGATCTCCACAAGAGAGGGGGAGAACTTTGTATTGAGATTCAAAGAGAGAGAAGAAGCCATCTAGCTACTAACTATGGACCCGAAGGTCTGAAGTAAACTACTCACACTTCATCGGAGGGGCTAGGATGATGTAGAAGCCCTCCGTGATGACGGCCCTCTTCCGGCGGAGCTCCGGAACAGGCCCCAAGATGGGATCTCGTGGATACAGAAAGTTGCGGCGGTGGAATTAGGTTTTTGGCTCCTCTTCTGATCGTTTGGAGGTACGTGTGTATATATAGGAGGAAGGAGTACGTCGGTGGAGCACCGAGGGGCCCACGAGGCAGGGGGCACGCCCTAGGGGGGCCCACCCTCGTGACCACCTCTTTGATCCCTTGTAGTAGGGTCCAAGTCTCCTGGATCACGTTCGGTGAGAAAATCACGTTTCCGAAGATTTTATTCCATTTGGACTCCGTTTGATATTCCGTTTATCCGAAACACTGAAATAGGCAAAAAACAGCAATTCTGGGCTGGGCCTCCGGTTAATAGGTTAGTCCCAAAAATAATATAAAAGTGGAAAATAAAGCCCAATATAATCCAAAACAGTAGATAATATAGCATGGAGCAATCAAAAATTATAGATACGTTGGAGACGTATGAGGCATCCCCAAGCTTAATTCCTGCTCGTCCTCGAGTAGGTAAATGATAAAAAGAGAATTTTTGATGCGGAGTGCTACTTGGCATAATTTCAATGCAAATCTTTTTAATTGTGGTATGAATATTCAGATTAGAAAGATTCAAGACAAAAGTTTATATTGACATAGAAAATAATAATACTTCAAGCATACTAACAAAGCAATTATGTCTTCTCAAAATAACATGGCCAAAGAGAGTTATCCCTACAAAATCATATAGTCTGGCTATGCTCCATCTTCACCACACAAAGTATTTAAATCATGCACAACCCCGATGACAAGCCAAGCAATTGTTTCATACTCTAACTTTTTCAAAACTTTTTCAATCTTCACGCAATACATGAGCGTGAGCCATGGATATAGCACTATAGGTGGAATAGAATGGTGGTTGTGGAGAAGACAAAAAGGAGAAGATAGTCTCACATCAACTAGGCGTATCAACGGTCTATGGAGATGCCCATCGATAGATATCAATGTGAGTGAGTAGGGATTGCCATGCAACGGATGCACTAGAGCTATAAATGTATGAAAGCTCAACAAAAGAAACTAGTGGGTGTGCATCCAACTTGCTTGCTCACGAAGACCTAGGGCAATTTGAGGAAGCCCATCATTGGAATATACAAGCCAAGTTCTATAACGTAAAATTCCCACTAGTATATGAAAGTGACAATATATGAGACTCTCTATATGAAGAACATGGTGCTACTTTGAAGCACAATATATGAGACTTGCTATATCATGGTGCTACTTTGAAGCGTGTGGAAAAAAAGGATAGTAGCATTGCCCCCTTTTTTATTTTTTTTGGGCCTTCTTTTTTTCTTTGGCCTTTCTCTTAATTTTTTTCTTTTTTTGGGACAATGCTCTATTGAATGATGATCATCACACTTCTATTTATTTACAACTCAATGATTACAACTCGATACTAAAGCAAGGTATGACTCTATATGAATGCCTCTGGCGGTGTACCGGGATATGCAATGAATCAAGAGTGACAAGTATGAAAGAATTATGAACGGTGGCTTTTCCACAAATATTATGTCAACTACATGATCATGCTAAGCAATATGACAATGATGGATGTGTCATGATGAACTAGATGGTGGAAAGTTGCATGGCAATATATCTCGGAATGTCTATGGAAATGCCATAATAGGTAGGTATGGTGGCTGTTTTGAGGAAGGTATATGGTAGGTGTATGATACCGGCGAAAGGTGCGCGGTATTAGAGAGGCTAGCAAGGGTGGAAGGGTGAGAGTGCGTATAATCCATGGACTCAACATTAGTCATAAAGAACTCATATACTTATTGCAAAAATTTAGAAGTTATCAAAGCAAAGTATTACGTGCATGCTCCTAGGGGGATAGATTGGTAGGAAAAGACCATCGCTCGTCCCCGACCGCCACTCATAAGGAAGACAATCAATAAATAAATCAAGCTCCGACTTCATCACATAACGGTTCACCATACGTGCATGCTACAGGAATCACAAACTTCAACACAAGTATTCTTTAAATTCATGACTACTCAACTAGCATGACTTTAATATTATCACCTCCATATCTCAAAACAATTATCATGCTTCAATCTTTTCTTAGTATTCAACACACTCAAAAGAAAGTTTCACAAATCTTGAATACCAAGCATATTATTATTAGGCAAATTACCATGATACTAAGAGACTCTCAAATTAATTTAAGTGAAGCATGAGAGATCAATAGTTTCTTTAAAACGAATCCACCACCGTGCTCTAAAAGATCTAAGTGAAGCACATAGAGCAAAATTATCTAGCTCAAAAGATATAAGTGAAGCACATAGAGCATTCTATCAAATTTTAATTCATGTATGGCTCTCTCAAAAGGTGTGTACAGCAAGGATGATTTTTGCATACTAACAAACAAGACACAAATAATACAAGACGCTCCAAGCAAAACACATATCATGTTGGTGAATAAAAATATAGCTCCAAGTAAATTACCGATGGAAGTGGACGAAAAGAGGGGATGCCTTCCGGGGCATCCCCAAGCTTTGACTTTTTGGTGTCCTTGGATTATCTTGGGGGTGCCATGGGAATCCCCAAGCTTAGGATCTTGCCACTCCTTGTTCCATGATCCATCAAAAGAATTCACCCAAAACTTGAAAACTTCACAACACAAAGCTCAAGATAGAAAACTCGTGAGCTCCGTTAGCGAAAGAAAACAAAAGACCACTTCAAGGTACTGTAATGAACTCATTCTTTATTTGTATTGGTGTTAAACCTACTGTATTACAACTTCTCTATGGATTATAAACTATTTTACTAGCCATAGATTCATCAAAATAAGCAAACAACACACGAAAAACAGAATCTGTCAAAAACAGAACAGTCTGTAGTAATCTGTAGCTAGCGCAAAATCTGGAACCCCAAAAATTCTAAAATAAATTGATGGACGTGAGTAATTTATATATTAATCATCTGAAAAAATAATTAACTAAATAGAACTCTTCAAATAAAAATGACAGCAGTTCTGGTGAGCGCTAAAGTTTCTGTATTTACAGCAAGTTCAACAAGACTTTCCCCAAGTCTTCCCAACGGTTCTACTTGGCACAAACACTAATTAAACACAAAAAACACAACCAAAACAGTGGCTAAATAATTTATTTATTACTAAACAGGAGCAAAAAGCAAGGAACAAAAATAAAATTAGGTTGCCTCCCAACAAGCGCTATCGTTTAATGCCCCTAGTTAGGCATAAAAGCGAGGATAGATCTAGGTATTGCCATCTTGATTCTTAATTCTTTTAGCGATGTTATGCTCGAATCCGGGAGGTTCCTTACGTTTCCCTTCATATTCAGAGATCTTGAGATCTAAAGAATCCAACCGCTTATTGCAAAGAGTAATCAACATATTCATTTGGTGAAGATTTAAGCTAACGCTCTTAAGAGGTTCAAGAGATTTCTGTAAAATCTTAGTTACTTCGCAAATTTTTTCAAAAACTTGCGTATTCTCTTGGGTATGATGGAGCCCCTTTTGTTGAGGTGAACTTCCTACTATACCTTCTATAATTTCATGTGCGATACTGGGATCAATTTCAATAAAATTGCCCTTGGCAACACAATCTAAAAGTTGTCTATGAGACAAATTAAGCCCAACATAAAAGTTGCGAAGAAAAATTCTGAAATTTACTTCTAAGGTGCATCTACGATAAGATTCCATCATTCTAAACCAAGCATCCTTTAAATTTTCTCCTTGCTTTTGTTTGAAGTGAAGGACTTCAAACTCAGGGGACATAGGAGCAGAAAGAGGACTAGCCATGACGACAAGCAAACAAAGAGGCGAACAGAGAGGGAGTATAGAGAGAGAGGGCAAATAAAACGACAAGGGTGAATTGGGGGGAGAGGAAAATGAGAGGTAAATGGCAAATAATGTAATGCAAGAGATAGGAATTGTGATGGGTACTTGGTATATTGACTTTTTGCGTAGACTCCCCGGCAACGGCGCCAGAAATCCTTCTTGCTACGTCTTGAGCTTGCGTTGGTTTTCCCCGAAGAGGAGGGGATGATGCAGCAAAGTAGTGTAAGTATTTCCCTCAGTTTTTGAGAACCAAGGTATCAATCCAGTAGGAGCCCACGCTCAAGTCCCTCGTACCTGCACAAAGCGATAGCTACTCGCAACCAACGCGATTAGGGGTTGTCAAGCCCTTCACGGTCACTTACGAGAGTGAGATCTGATAGATAGAATATTTTTGGTATTTTTGATATAAAGATGCAAAGTAAAAAGTAAAAGCAAAGTAAATAGCAAAACAATATAAAAGTGATGGAGATTAATATGATGAGAATAGACCCGGGGGCCATAGGTTTCACTAGTGGCTTCTCTCAAGAGCATAAGTATTCTACGGTGCGTGAACAAATTACTGTTGAGCAATTGATAGAATTGTGCATAATTATGAGAATATCTAAGCATGATCATGTATATAGGAATCACGTCCGTGAAAAGTAGATCGAAACGATTCTGCATCTACAACTATTACTCCACTCATCGACCGCTATCCAGCATGCATCTATAGTATTAAGTTAAAAACAGAGTAACGCCTTAAGCAAGATGACATGTTGTAGAGAGATAAATTCATGCAATATGAAATAAACCCCATCTTGTTATCCTCGATGGCAACGATACAATATGTGCCTTGCTGCCCCTTCTGTCACTGGGTAAGGACACCGCAAGATCGAACCCAAAGCTAAGCACTTCTCCCATGGCAAGAACTACCAATCTAGTTGGCCAAACCAAACGGATAATTCGAAGAGACTTGCAAAGATAACCAATCATGCATAAAAGAATTCAGAGAAGATTCAAATATTATTCATAGATAGACTTGATCATAAACCCACAATTCATCGGTCTCAACAAACACACCGCAAAAAGAAGATTACATCGAATAGATCTCCACAAGAGAGGGGGAGAACTTTGTATTGAGATTCAAAGAGAGAGAAGAAGCCATCTAGCTACTAACTATGGACTCGAAGGTCTGAAGTAAACTACTCACACTTCATCGGAGGGGCTAGGATGATGTAGAAGCCCTCCGTGATGACGGCCCTCTTCTGGCGGAGCTCCGGAACAGGCCCCAAGATGGGATCTCGTGGATACAGAAAGTTGCGGTGGTGGAATTAGGTTTTTGGCTCCTCTTCTGATCGTTTGGTGGTACATGTGTATATATAGGGGGAAGGAGTACATCGGTGGAGCACCGAGGGGCCCACGGGGCAGGGGGCGCGCCCTAGGGGGGGCCCACCCTCGTGACCACCTCTTTGATCCCTTGCAGTAGGGTCCAAGTCTCCTGGATCACGTTCGGTGAGAAAATCACGTTTCCGAAGATTTTATTCCGTTTGGACTCCGTTTGATATTCCGTTTATCCGAAACACTTAGGAAAAAAAACAGCAATTCTGGGCTGGGCCTCCGGTTAGTAGGTTAGTCCCCAAAAGAATATAAAAGTGGAAAATAAAGCCCAATATAGTCCAAAACAGTAGATAATATAGCATGGAGCAATCAAAAATTATAGATACGTTGGAGACGTATCATCCATCACATCATTCTCTAATGATGTGATCCCGTTCATCAAATGACAACGCATGTCTATGGTCAGGAAACTTAACCATCTTTGATTAACGAGCTAGTCTAGTAGAGGCTTACTAGGGACACTGTGTTTTGTCTATGTATCCACACATGTATCAAGTTTCCGGTTAATACAATTCTAGCATGAATAATAAACATTTATCATGATATAAGGAAATATAAATAACAACTTTATTATTGCCTCTAGGGCATATTTCCTTCAATTATTACTAACCATGCCGACAATAACTCTTAAAAATTATATTAACTCATATCAATGACATAATCAGCTAGCGAGCAATAATAAGATATCTCAAACAACAACATGTTTTCAAAACAACCATGATATAATATGACGATAGTGGTATCTCGCTAGCCCTTTCTGAGACCGCAAAACATAAATGCAGAGCACCTCCAAAGTTCAAGCAGCGACTAAACATTTTAATTCATGGTAGAAAAGATCCAGTCATGATGCACCCAACATTAGCTGCACACAATGCATCAGCATGACAGCGGTGCTCTCAGGTTCTGGCGCTTGTTTTAGAAGGTGATGACAACAACATAAAAGTAAATACATAGTCCCTTCGCAGAGGGAAGCAGTGATTTGCAAATGTGCCAGAGCTCAAGTTTTTAAAACAGAGGTAAAGGAAATTTTGAGAAATGCACCCTTCTTTTTTACTTCATGACCATCAGTTATCAATATCTTCCATGCCAAACACGCTAGTGGCGGTTCCTAAGCAATAAAAGTAAAGGTTTACTCCCCCTCCACCAACAATCACACTCCACGGCTTGTCCGAAACAACGGGTGCCATCCATACCAACATCAGTCCCGAGGGAGTTTTGTTTAATTATTTGCATTTTGAGTTCGGGACTGGGAATCCCTATTATTGCCCTTTTCTCGTGAAGTGGCAAGTGAATAAACACTCAACCTGAGAATAACCCGCTTATCATGGAAGATACCAACCACCTCCTATTGTTCCATGAACGATCCAGGCACACAAAAAGGATATCTATTTGAAGTTTTTAGAGGTGGCACATGCAAATTTACTTAGGACGGCAGGGTAATACCGCATATAGGTAGGTATGGTGGACTCATCTGGAATAACTTGGGTTCAAGGTTTTTGATGTACAAGCAAAATTCCCACTTAGTACAGGCAAAGGCTAGCAATTAGGTTGAGAAGCGGCCAGCTAGAGAGCAACAACGGTCATGAACATGCATTATGCATAAGTAACATTGGACACTAGCATGAGTAGGATATGAACACCATGAATATAAATATCATAGAGGCTATGTTGGTTTTGATTCAACTACATGCATGAACATGTGCCAAGTCAAGCCACTCGAACATTCAGAGGAGGATACCATATCATCATACTACATCACAACCATTTTAACGCAATGTTGACATCCAAGATAAATCATTATACACTCCTAGCTACTTATGCATGGCATGAGAAACTATAATCTCTAATTGTCATTGCAAACATGTTTAGTCATAATGGGCTGAAGCATGGATACTAGGTTAAACATATTTACAAAAACAGAACAAGTCGAGTTCATACCAGTTTCTCTCTGCCACGACCAGTTCATCGAATATCGTCATTATTTCCTTTCACTTGCATGCCAAACGAAATGAAAATAATAATAGTGCAAGAGTGCCGTGGACTAAGCTGGAGTCTGCAAACAGTTTATTCAACAGGAGAAGACAAGGTAAAATGGGCTCTTTGTTAGATCAACAGTAATGCATATGAGAGCCACTCAACATTTTCATCGTGGTCTTTTCCTAGGTATGACTCAAAAATAAAAAAGGAAAATAAACTCAGAAGAACACATTGAAATATTTTTGGAGTTTTTGGTTTTCTTGAACAAGCAAATAAAAGGGAAAAACAAAAACGAGAAAAACTGTTTACACAGGAGAGCTCCCAACAAGCAAAAGAAGAACAAGGAAATATTTTTGGGTTTTCTTTTTAGTGCTACAGCTAACTACTCTAGAAAGAAAAATCAAAAAGAGAAGTAGGAAATATTTTTGTATTTTCTCAAAGTTTTTCAAACACACAAGAAGAAAGCGAGAAAATAAATTTAACATGGATGATACAATGGAAAAGTGTGGACAGCGACAACTAAAATGTGTGAACATGAATGTAAAGTCGGTGTAAACACGTACTCCCCCAAGCTTAGGCTTTTGGCCTAACTTGGTAGTCGATCAGTAGCCTGGACAGTAGTCGGGGTGCTGAGGAGCGGGCATCCACGGATCCACTGCTGAGGCTCCTCCTCTGCTGCAGCCTGGTTGTTCCGATAGGAGATGATGTCCTCAGGCATAATCCTGTATCCGCCCCTGGCGATAGGATCAAACAAAGCAGGTGCAGGCAGTGGAATAATATCATGAGTGTTTTCACTAAAAACCAGGTTATAAGGGATAGGAATGTTAGGATAATCGCGTGCAATAAACTGGTGGTGTTCCAAGGCCGCACGATCTAGGTAAACCTTGGGCAAACGATAATCATGCTGGCGTATCTGAATGTTAAAGTGAGTCGCCAAGCGAGTAGCGTAAATACCACCATGTATTTTTCCCTAGGATCCGTTAATGTGAAGGCGATGGGCCACGATAGCTCCTAGGCTATAAGTGTTGTCGCCGTGAAGTGCATGACGCAAAGCAGCAAAGTTTGGCGCGCTTAGTGCACCAACTTTCTCTCTAGCAAGCAAACACTTAGCAATAAATAAAGCAAAATAATGCACGACAGGAAAGTGTATGCTAGTGGCGGTGACACCCGACACCCCTCTCTCATCCCCCACTTTAAGAGTGCGGTAAAAGCCATCAAACTCCGCGGGCCTAGGCTCAAGTAAACTCCTGTCAGGAGGAATCATGCATATGTCACAAAATCCAGTAAGTGGTATCTGACGGGTTTAAGCAAATAAATTAAACTGCACTTCAGGAGGATTATTCCTAGGAAGAAAATGAAAACTTTGCACAAAGGAATTTGTGAGGAGATGATACTGTTCACACTCAGCTGCGATGAAGTCGGTGAGGCCGGCATTAACATCATATTGTGCAAACTCTTGAAGGATTCCAGCCCCTTCCATGAACGGGTTATGCGGCCATTCGCATAGCCGTACCTCCGCCAATCTCCCGGGTCGGAGATCACTGTCAGATGACTCCCCAATCACTCCCTTGGAGTTCTTCTTGGAAGCAAACTTCCTAAAGATATTCATGTTTTTCCTAAGAACAAAAATTTTGAAATTTTAGTCCACAAAATTTTCTCAACAAAACTTTACAAGATTGATACCAACTACTCATAGGGATACATAGAGGCCATAGCAAGCATTCAAACTACTTAGAACTCTAAGAATTCAACATGCAAGCTTATCTACAGCAGCACTAAGAGTAGCTAATCAAAATATAAACCATTAAAACAAAAACTAATTGGACAAACGGAGGAGTCACATACCAAGCAACAATCCCCCGAAACAGTTTCGAAAACGGAGCTCCGAGCAAAGAGATCGAAACCCGTGGGTTTGAGAGCAAGAACATGGGAGAGAGAGCAATGGAATTTTTTTCTGGAGGTAGGTGATGATGTGGTATAAGGAGATAAGTGAGGGGGCCCACATGGGGACCACAACCCACCAGGGCACGCCTGGGGGTCCTGGCGCGCCCAGGTGGGTTGTGCCCACCTGGTGCACCTCCCTTTGATGTTATTTGCACCAAAAATTCTTAAATATTCAAAAACAATTGTATTAAATTTTCAGGGCATTCTAAGAACTTTTATATTTTGGTCATTTTTATTGCACGCGAAATTCAGAAAACTGACAAAACATGGCATTTTATTTTATTTAGCTAATAAAAAATAGAAAATAAAAAGGTAGGGACAGAAGGTAGTGCTTACTAAATTCATCAACTTCATACCTCTCAAAAGATCCATTAATAAGATTGATCAGGTCTTATTAACAACCACTTTCAATTAATATGAAACCGAAGAACTTTCGTAAATCACTAAGTTACCTCAACGGGGTTATTCATGTCCCCAACAATAAGCATTTCATATTTATTTTTGATAGTAGGTAGGGGTAGTTGAAAACTTCCAATAGTGATTGTGGAAGATTTTTCAATAACATTAATACCATTCACTTGGAATTGTTTCTTCGGAAAGTGCACCGTATGCTCATTACCATTGATATGAAAAGTGACCTTGCTTTTATTGCAATCAATAACAGCCCTTACAGTATTCAAGAAGGGTCTACCAAGGATAATCGACATTTTGTCGTCCTGGAGCATCTCAAGTATAACAAAGTCAGTCAAAAATAAAATATTAGCAACAACAACGGGCACATCCTCACAAATACCGATAGGTATGGCAGTAGATTTTTCAACCATTTGCAATGATATTTTAGTAGGTGTGAGTTTATTCAAATCAAGTCTTTTATATAAAGAGAAAGGCATAACACTAACACCAGCTCCCAAATCACATAATCACTTTTCACATAATTACTTTTGATGGAGCAAGGTATAGTTGGTATTCCCGGATCTCCAAGTTTTTAGGTACTCCGTGTTTAAAAGTATAATTAGCAATCATAGTGGAGATTTCAGCTTCCGGTATTTTTCTCTTATTAGTGATGATGTCTTTCATATACTTTGCATAAGGAGGCATTTTCAGGATATCAGTCAAGCGAGTACTGCTACCTCTTGAGCTTGCGTTGGTTTTTCTCTTGAAGAGGAAAGGGTGATGCAGCAAAGTAGAGTAAGTATTTCCCTCAGTTTTTGAGAACCAAGGTATCAATCCAGTAGGAGACAACGCACAAGCCACCGAATACCTGCACAAACAAACACCAACTTGCACCCAACGCGATAAACAGGTTGTCAATCTCTTCACGATTATTCGCAAAGTGAGATCTGATATAGATGGATAATTGGTAAAGTAATATTTTTGGTATTTTTGGTTTATAGATCGGATAGTAAAAGATTGCAAAAGAAAGTAAATAGGAAACTAAAATTGTAGATCGAAAACTTATATGATGGAAAATAGAAGATTATATGATGGAAAATAGACCCAGGGGCCATAGGTTTCACTAGAGGCTTCTCTCAAGATAGAAAATATTACGGTGGGTGAACAAATTACCGCCGAGCAATTGATAGAAAAACGCAAAATTATGATGATATCTAAGGCAATGATCATGAATATAGGCATCACGTCCGTATCAAGTAGACCGAAACGATTCTGCATCTACTACTATTACTCCGCACATCGACTGACTCCTTCCGGCTTCTAGAGTATTAAGTTCGTAAAGAATAGAGTAACGTATTAAGTAATATGACATGATGTATCGGAATTAACTCAAGCAATATGATGAAAATCCCATCTTGTTATCCTCGATGGCAACAATACAATATGTGCCTTGCTGCCCCTACTGTCATTGGGAAAGGACACCGCAAGATTGAACCCAAAGCTAAGCACTTCTCCCATTGCAAGAAAAACTAATCTAGTTGGCCAAACCAAATTGATAGTTCGAAGAGACTTGCAAAGCTATCAAATCATGCAAATAGGAATTTAGAGGAGATTCAAATAATATTCATAGATAAGCTGATCATAAATCCACAATTCATCGGATCTCGGCAAACACACCGCAAAAAAGTAGTACATCGAATAGATCTCCAAGAACATCGAGGAGAACATGGTATTGAGAATCAAAGAGAGAGAGAGAAGAATCCATCTAGCTACTAGCTATGGACCCGTAGGTCTATGGTAAACTACTCACGCTTCATCGCAGAGGCAATGGTGTTGATGTAGAAGCCCTTCGTGATCGAATCCCCCTCCGGCAGGACGCAGAAAAAGGCCCCTAGATGGGATCTCATAGGTACAGAATGTTGCGGTGGTGGAAAAGTGGTTTCGTGGCTCCCTTGGAAGGTTTTGGGGTATTTGAGAATATATAGGAGGAAGAAATAGGTCAGTGGAGTCACGAGGGGCCCACAAGGGTGGGGGGGCATGCCCTGCCCCACTAGGCGCGCCCTCCGTCCTTGTGGGTGCCTCGTGGCTTCCCCGATGTGTACTCCAAGTCCTCTGGATGTCTTCTGGTCCAAGAAAAATCATCGCGAAAGTTTAACTCCGTTTGGTATTCCTTTTCTGCATATAGGTTAGTCCCAAAACAAGGGAAAAGACAGGAAGTGGCACTGGGCTCTAGCTTAATAGGTTAGTCCCAAAATAATATAAAATATCATATTAATGCATATAAAACATCCAAAACAGATGATATAATAGCATGGAACAATAAAAAAATATAGATACGTTGGACACGTATCAAGTACGCAAAAAGACTGGCCTCAACATTTCAGCAAAGCGTTCAAATTTTTCAACATCTTTCTTTTTAGTTGACTTAGGTGGAAAGGGCATTGGTTTTTGAACACACGGTTCTCTTTCCTTACCGTGTTTTCTAGCAACAAAGTCTCTTTTATCATATCTTTTATTTTTAGGTTGCGGGTTATCAAGATCAACTGCAGGTTCTATCTCAACATCATTGTCTGGTTCTTCATTATTTGGTTGACAATCTTCATGTGTTGGGGAACGTAGCATGCAATTTCAAAAAAAAATCCTATGATCATGCAAGATCTATCTAGGATATGCATAGAAACAAGAGGGGGAGAGTGTGTCCATGTACCCTCGTAGACCGAAAGCGGAAGCATTAGGTTAACACGGTTGATGTAGTCGAACGTCTTCACGATCCAACCGATCAAGTACCGAACGTACGACACGTCCGAGTTTAGCACATGTTTAGCTCGATGACGTCCCTTGAACTCTTGATCCAACAAAGTGTCGAGGGAGAGTTTTGTCAGCACGACAGCATGGTGACGGTGATGGTGATGTGATCCGTGCAGGGCTTCACCTAAGCACCACGACAATATGACCGGAGGATTAAACTATGGAGGGGGGCACCGCACATGGCTAAGAAACAACGGTTGTTCTTTGGGGTGCCCCCTGCCCCTGTATATAAAGGAGGAGAGGTAGGAGGCCGGCCAAGGGGCGCGCCATAGGGGGGAAACTGACTAGGACTCCCAATCCTTGTCGCCCCCTCTCCTTTCTTTCGGAGGGGGAAAAGGGAAGGAGAGGGAGAGTGTTGGGGATATTACTACTGGGCGTAAACCGGCCTATCTGGGCCGGGTTAACCTCGTCAATAGTTAAGTATGTTAAAGCCCAAGAAGACAGAGGAGGGCTCAAGGCCCATGGTCGGTTCAAGGCCTGTAGCCGTAAAACGGCGTTAGTAGTTAACCTATATTGTAAGTTAGGAATAAGTAGAGACCAAACCAGACACATCTATGAGCCGGTATTGGGACTCCGTAAGCCGACGGGAGTCACCCGTGTATATAAGGGGACGACCCGGCGGCGGTTCAAGGACAACAGACAACAGCTCGAGACATAGGCGAAGCTTGTTTGCTCCCTAGTCATCGAAACCCCATCAATTCCATCACAACTAGACATAGGATTTTACCTTCATCGAAGGGGCCGAACTAGTATAAACTCTCTTGCATCCTTGTGTTCGCTTTAACCCCTTCAAGCTAACCCATCGCGATGGCTCCACGACTAAGTCCTTTCTCTAGGACATCTGCTGTGACAAAACCACGATAGTTGGCGCCCACCGTGGGGCTATCGCACGATGGTTTTCGGTTCTTAGAGGGACGCTTTGAAGGACTCGAGGGCTACGCTGTAGGCCGGATGACTAAGAGTCGTCGCGGCAAGCTCTACATCGACGACGCAGGCTGGGGCCCCGAGGCCGGCTCAATTGAGTACGGGTACCGGGTCCCCTTTGGTAGCATTCAAGTTTTCATTGGCAAGATCGGCGAACCGGGCCCTGAGCCGGACATCTGCACCGACCTCGTCGAGACAGCTCAGCGTGCGCGATCCGCCCGGGTTAAACCGGCCATGAAGCGTGCCTTCGTGGGAGTCATCCATGGAGGGAGTTATGAGGACGGATCGGAATTTCGCGACGCGACCGTCGTTTGTTCCGGTGATGAATCTTCGACCGGAGAAACCGAATCTCTTTATCAGCTACAAGATGGCCGGATTGGAAGCTGTTCCGATGGCGACCGTATTCCGGACCCCTCTGATCTGCCCAACCGGGTTGGAATATTCATGGCTGGAACACAAGCAGCACTTCATTCTTCGACAACTGCGGCAACGATCTCCGGTTCAGCAGCGGCGACGGCTGCCGGGGCAGGAGGCCCTGTGCGCCCGCCGGCTCAGATTCTATCGGAACTATTTGATGCGTTGGCTGTGCTTATGGCGGAAGTTAATCCGCCGGATCAGGACGTTCACAACGCGGAGATTGCAAAGGTAAAGGAACAGATCACCCAGGCCAAGGCGGATCTGGCGGCTGAGGACACCAGGATGGCCGCAGAGCGGGCCACTTTAGACGCACAGGCCTACAGGCTTATGTTGGACCAGAGCGCGTCGCATGAAGTCATGAGGAGGAAGCACCGATCCTGCTTACCCCCGGTTTTCGAGGCCAGAGACCTTTTCAACACTCCAGGACCAAGAGCCGGCAATCCGCTGGAGGGAAACCGGGCAGAAGCCCCTGGGACCGGTGCACCGGTTCAGCCTCGTCAGATGGACCCGCCTCGTCAAAACACCGTTATACCTCAGGCTGCTTTAACACCTCCGGGTCACTACTCCAACCCAATGGACAATCTTGTTGCCGCTGCTGCACGGCTGAAGGCCATTCCAATTGAAGGTGACTCGCCACAGGCAGTAGAGACGCGACGGGTCAAGGAACTTCTGAGGATAGCTTTGGCCCAATAGGAAGCATACTCGTACAGCCGCGACCGGATCCACTCGACCCCCCGTCCAAGCCGGAGCTATAGCAGACATATGGATGAACCAGCAGTGTCGAGTAATGAACGACGTGGGGCACCCCGTGACAACAACCCGGCGGGTGGTGCTGATAACGCTCAGGAAGTGGTGGACCGGGCCCACGCGCGCAGGGAGGCCGAGTTAGCCACACAACATCAGTCTCGGCAGCTCATGCCGATTCATCCGACCACCTTGACTGAACCTGGTGTTACTTCTAGTTCTTTGGGGGTGCCTTGCCTTATCCCCTCTTTACACAACGTGTGCCTGCCCAAGGATTTCAAAGGCCCGCGCAAGGTACCAAATTACACGGCGGATCAACCTCCAGAGACATGGGTGGAGAGCTATGAGATGGCCATGGAGATGCTTGATGTGGATGACGCGGCGTGTGCAAAATACTTCACCATGATGCTTGAAGGAACGGCCCGTACTTGGTTAAAAAGCTTGCCGGCTAATTCTATTAGTTCATGGGCCCAATTACGAGCCCGGTTTATCAGCAATTTCAAGGATACCTGTAAACAGCCTATGTCGATAGTGGACTTAGCTGCATGCGTCCAGGAGGAAGGAGAATCAACGACTCATTGGGTGCGCCGGGTTTCACAAGTGTTGCACTCCTCAGACCACATCAACGCTGACACCGCAGTATTAACCCTAGAAGGCAACTGCCGGTTTGGGCCCCTGAAGCTGAAGTTGGGGCGGATGAAGCGTCATTGCACCGACATGGGGACCCTCATGGCCGCTTTGGTGAAATATGCTGATTCTGATAGTACCAAGGATCCCGAATCTGATGATGACAAGACAGGGAAAGGGAAGAAGAACAACAGCTCCAAAGGTCAGTAGCATCACTGGGCAGGCAATGGTGGTGGAGGCAAGCGCAAATCGGATGGTAACGTGGACTTTGTGGCTAATACCAATGCACAGGACAATGGCCAGCGACGCAAGGGTAGACCGAAAAATCGTAATGGAGCACCCAACCCTAACCCAAACCGCCTAAACTATCTGCTAAGCCAGCCCTGTCCAAGACATGGGACGAAGGAGGCGCCAGCAAACCACCTTTGGAAGGATTGCTTTATTATGCAGGAGTTCAAGAATTCTAATAATTTCCGGTATGATCACGAATCTGGCGGTGGCTCAGGATCCGGGCCGGGTGAAAGTGCAACTATCCCTAGGTGGTTTTGGTAATTCATAACAACATATAGCTCATTGAGCTAATGCTATTCCAAGATGATTATTTCAGGAAAGCTCAATGATTGGCATGGCATGGATGTGAAAGTGGAACCCTCAAAATGCTAAGGACAAAGGATTGGCTCAAGCTCAAAAGCTCAAGACTCTTCATTTTATATTTTAGTGATCCAAGATCACATTGAGTCTTTAGGAAAAGCCAATACTATCAAGGAGGGATGAGGTGTTGATTAATGAGCCTCTTGCTTCATGTGCTTAGTGATATGCTCCAAAACCCTCAACTACTTTCCCATATCCACATATTACCTAAACCCAAAGCCAAACTCGGTCCTACCGATTCTTTCTATCCGGCGCCACCGAGTTTCACTTGTCATAAGCCACTGCCAAACCCTAGCAATTCGGTTCTACCGATAGGTATCTCGGTCTCACCGAGATGGGACTGCAAACTCTCTGTTTCCCTTTCGTAACTTTTCGGTCTCACTGAAAGAGCGAATCGGTCCCACCGAGATTGCAATGTAAATTCAGTGTTTCCTTTTTGTAACTTTTCGGTCTCACCGAAAGAGCAAATCGGTCCCACCGAGTTTGCCTGACCAACTCTCTGGTTAGCTAATTACCAAATTCGGTCTCACCGAGTTTGTGTAATCGGTCTCAGCGAGATTACGTTATGCCCAAACCCTAACCATATCGGTCCTACCGAGTTGCATGTCAGTCCCACTGAAAATCTCTAATGGTCACTAGGTTTACATTTTCGGTCCGACCGAGTTTGTTGATTCGGTCCCACCGAGATTGGAAAACTGTGTGTAACGGTTGGATTTTGTGTGGAGGCTATATATACCCCTCCACCTCCTCTTCATTCGTGAAGAGAGCCATCAGAACACATACACAATTCGTACTCATATGTTCTGAGAGAGAACCACCTACTCATGTGTTGAGACCAAGATATTCCATTCCTACCATACGAATCTTGATCTCTAGCCTTCCCAAGTTGCTTTCCACTCAAATCTTCTTTCCACAAAATCCAAATCCTATGAGAGAGAGTTGAGTGTTGGGGAGACTATCATTTGAAGCACAAGAGCAAGGAGTTCATTACCTACACACCATTTGTTACTTCTTGGAGGGTGGTGTCTCCTAGATTGGCTAGGTGTCACTTGGGAGCCTCCGACAAGATTGCGGAGTTGAACCAAGGAGTTTGTAAGGGCAAGGAGATCGCCTACTTCGTGAAGATCTACCGCTAGTGAGGCAAGTCCTGTGTGGGCGATGGCCATGGTGGGATAGACAAGGTTGCTTCTTCGTGGACCCTTTGTGGGTGGTTGCTTCTTCGTGGACCCTTTGTGGGTGGAGCCCTTTGTGGACTCGCGCAACCGTCATCCTTTGTGGGTGGAGCCCTTTGTGGACTCGCGCAACCGTTACCCTTTGTGGGTTGAAGTCTCCATCAACGTGGATGTAGGATAGCACCACCTATCCGAACCACGGGAAAAACATCCGTGTCTCCAATTGCGTTTGAATTCTCCAAACCCTTCCCTTTACATTCTTGCAAGTTGCATGCTTTACTTTTCGCTGCCAATATACTCTTTGCATGCTTGCTTGAATTGTGTGATGATTGCTTGACTTGTCCTACAATAGCTAAAATCTGCCAAGAACTAAAATTGGGAAAAGGTTAAGCTTTTATTTGGTCAAGTAGTCTAATCACCCCCCCTCTAGACATACTTTCGATCCTACACCGGGTTACGGTGGAGGAAGTTCTGGTTCAGGATTCAATGGTGATCCGGGCGGACATAATGGTCAAAATAGTCAGAACAACCAGGGTGGTTACAACCAACAGCAGCAAACACTCAGGTTACCAGAGCAACCCAAAGCAGTTGAGTAGTGGGCAGTACCATGTCTTCACCACTAGCTTGGACAAGCGAGACCGGAAAGTTCAGAGGCGGGCGGTCAACTCTGTTGAACCGGCCATAACCCGTTATCTACGTTGGTCTAAACAACCAATCATATGGAGCAAAGAAGATCACCCTCCCCAGGTCGATAATCCGGGTTAGTTGGCTCTGGTGGTGGCGCCTCAGGTGGGAGGTTACAAGTTCATCAAGGTGCTCATGGATGGAGGGAGCAGCATTAACATCCTGTACTATGAGACCTTCCGTCGTATGGGACTAGCAGATAAGAATCTCAAACCGTCTAATACAGTATTCCACGGTGTAGTGCCTGGCAGATCAGCATATCCCGTTGGTAAGATAGCTCTGGAAGTGATCTTTGGGGATGATCATGATTCCAGGTCAGAGACATTGACGTTTGAAGTGGTGAAAATCCAAAGTCCATATCATGCCCTGTTTGGGCGACCGGCCTACGCCAAGTTTATGGCTCGGCCCTGTTATGTGTATTTGCAGCTCAAGATGCCGGGTCACAAGGGGACAATAACGGTTCACGGAAGCCGCAGAATTGCTTTGGAATGCGAGGAAGGAGATGCGGCTTATGCAGAGTCGGTTTGTGCCACCGAGGAGTTGAAGTACTATAAAGACAATGTTGATCCGACGGACATGACTCCGTTGAAGAAGCCAACTACGGAGCATGATCCGGCCCTGAAATTCAAATCGGCAGCAGAAACTAAGCTTGTTGACTTCGTACCTGGTGATTCGTCCAAACAGTTCAGCATCAGTGCCAACTTGGGTCCGAAATAGGAAAGCGCGCTCATCGAGTTCATCCGTGAGAATCGGGACATTTTTGCATGGAAGCCCTCTAACATGCCAGGTGTACCGAGGCAACTCGCTGAGCACACACTTAATGTGGATCCTAAATATAAACCGGTGAAACAGTTCCTCCGCCGGTTTGACGAAGAAAGACGCAAGGCAATTGGAGAAGAGGTAGCCAGGCTCTTAGCAGCTGGCTTTATTGTTGAAGTTTTTCACCCTGAGTGGCTTGCCAATCCGGTGCTGGTCCTCAAGAAAAACGGCACCTGGCGCATGTGTGCGGATTACACAGATCTTAATAAGGCTTGTCCAGCAGACCCTTTTGCCCTCCCCCGTATTGATCAAATTATTGATGCTACGGCGGGTTGTGAGCGTTTAAGTTTTTTGGATGCGTATTCTGGCTATCATCAGATCAAAATGGCAGTTAAGGACCAGGAGAAGACGGCATTTATAACTCCCTTTGGAGCCTTATGCTATGTGTCTATGCCCTTCGGGCTCAAGAGTGCTCAAGCAACTTACCAATGGTGTGTACACAATTGTCTTCACAAGCAGATTGGCCGTAATGTACATGCTTACGTGGATGATATCGTGGTTAAGTCCAGGGAGAAGGAGACTCTGATTGATGATTTGAAGGAAACATTTGATAACCTGAGAACATACAAGATGATGCTTAATCCGGACAAGTGTGTCTTTGGTGTACCGGCGGGCAAGTTATTAGGCTTCTTGGTGTCCAATAGGGGAATTGAGGCTAATCCGGAGAAGATCACAGCCATCACCTCCCTTGCTAAACCAAAGTGTATCAATGATGTTCAGCGCCTGGCAGGCCGGATTGCTGCGTTAAGCCGGTTTATCAGTCGCCTCGCTGAGAAGGCAATCCCTTTGTATCAGATGTTGAAGAAGACGGGTCAGTTTGTCTGGAGTTCTGCTGCTGATGAAGCATTTGAGGACTTAAAACGACAATTGGCCAATCCGCCGGTGCTCGCCGCTCCCATTGACAAGGAGCTGTTGCTACTATATGTTGCTGCCAATGCTCGGGCGGTCAGCGTGGCTATTGTGGTGGAGCGAAAGGAGACATGCAAGGAGCATCCGGTTCAACTACCGGTCTATTATATCAGCGAGGTGCTAAACGAGTCCAAGCAAAGGTATCCGCATTGGCAAAAGCTGGTGTATGGAGTTTTTATGGCAAGCCGGA
This sequence comes from Triticum urartu, assembly GCF_056163025.1. Classification (NCBI taxonomy): domain Eukaryota; kingdom Viridiplantae; phylum Streptophyta; class Magnoliopsida; order Poales; family Poaceae; genus Triticum; species Triticum urartu. The sequence goes on along the minus strand of NC_141874.1, from coordinate 498,287,040 downwards.
AGCTTAAACAATATTTCCAAGGGCACCCAATTACGGTGGTCAGTTCTGCTCCTTTGGGAGATATTATCCAGAACCGGGAAGCAACTGGCCGGATTGCAAAGTGGGCCATAGAGCTGGGGCCGTACGGTTTTAAGTATGTGCCTCGGACAACGGTTAAGTCTCAAGCACTTGTTGATTTCATCGATGATTGGACGGAAATGCAAGCACCTGAAGAAAAGCCGGATCACATGTATTGGACCATCCATTTTGACGGATCCAGGCAGTTGGAAGGCTCGGGGGCTGGAGTCGTATTAACTTCCCCACAAGGTGATAAGTTTTGTTATGTTCTCTGCTTAATGTTCCCTTGTACTAACAATGCAGCTGAGTATGAAGCCTTGCTCCATGGTCTCCGGATGGCTAAGGAGATGAATCTAAGTCGAGTTAAGTGCTTCGGTGATTCGAACCTTGTGGCTCAGCAAGTGTCTGGCACTTGGGACTCCAAGGACCCACTCATGGCAGCATATCGTCGGGAGGTGGATACTGTTGCAGGTTTTTTCAAAGGCTATCAGGTGGACCATGTGGACCGGCGGAAAAATGAAGCGGCGGACGCTTTAAGCCGACTGGGCTCTCAGCGCAAACCGGTCCCGCCCAATGTTTTTCTGGATGTGTTGCACAACCAGTCGGTCAAGATCCCTGGTGAAGAGGATTTGGCTATTCCTGATCCGGAGGCTCAATTGGTGGCCGCTCTTCATGTTATTCCGGATTGGACGCTTCCTTATCTGGCGTACAAGAACCGGGGCGAGTTGCCAGAGGATGAGATTCTGGCCCGGCAAATAATTCGGTGATCCAAGTCCATGGCTATCATCAACGGCGAGTTGCATCATTGCAGTGTATCAGGAGCTTTTCAACGCTGCGTGTCTCCTGAAGAAGGCCGTGAAATTTTGCGTGAGATCCACGAAGGAGATTGTGGTCACCACGCCGGTTCAAAGTCTCTGGTGGCTAAAGCGTTTCTCCATGGCTTCTATTGGTTAGCTGCTCATGCTGATGCGGTGGATCTGGTCAGACGATGTGATGGTTGCCAAAGGTTTTCTAGACGTGCTCATGTACCGGCTCAAGAATTGAGAATGATTCCAATTACTTGGCCGTTTGAGACTTGGGGGCTGGATATGGTTGGGCCTTTCAAAAGGTCCAAAGATAAGAAGACCCACCTCCTGGTGGCGGTTGACAAGTTTACAAAGTGGGTGGAGGCAGAACCTGCTAGCAAGTGTGATGCGGCCACGGCGGTTCAGTTCATCAAAAAGGTGATTTTCTGGTTTGGCTTTCCGCACAGTATTATCACAGATAATGGTACCAATTTGTCCAAAGGTGCTATGAAGGAGTTCTGGGAACGGGAGCACATCTGGCTCGAGTTTCATCAGTGGCACATCCACAGTCCAATGGTCAAGAAGAAAGAGCTAATCAAGAGATCTTGAGAGGCATCAAGCCTCGGCTCATGGTTCCTTTGCAGAGAACGCCGGGCTGTTGGGTAGAAGAATTACCATCTGTGTTATGGAGCATCAATACAACACCCAACAGATCAACAGGATATACACCATGCTTCATGGTTTATGGAGTAGAGGCGGTTCTCCCCAGTGATATCCGTCATGATTCACCTCATGTGACGGCTTACATTGAAGCGGACAACGAGACAGCACGGCAAGATGCTTTGGACCGGTTGGATGAAGAGCGTGACATCGCAGCCGCCCGATCGGCGATTTACCAGCAGGATCTTCGTCGTTATCACAGTCGCCGAGTCAGAACCAGAACCTTTCAGGAAGGAGATTTGGTGCTTCAGCTCATCCAAGATCAGACTGATATGCATAAGCTATCCCCACCATGGGAGGGGCCTTTCGTGGTCAGCAAGAATCTGCACAACGGGTCGTACTATCTGATCAATATTCGAGAGCATAAAGACTCGCGCACATCAGAGGAGGAGACCAACAGGCCATGGAACATAGCTCATCTTTGGCCTTACTATACCTGAGCCATTGGCTATACTTCTGTACATATTATGACAATGTATATAGTATGATTAAATATAATAAACCGGAACCTCAGCTAAAGCGGGCTATCTGTTCTTTTATATCATGTGAGGTTACACGGAGTTTCTCTAAAGTGGCCTTCGGTTTACCCCTTGAGTTCGCTTTTTAAAAGCATCATATCACTTGGGGGTTTGGTCGTGTCCGAACCAATACCATGCCTCTTGATAGGCGAGAGCCACCAGATCACTTGGGGACTTGGTCATGTCTGAACTAGTCATGCCTCTTGATCGGCCTAAGGCCACAGAATCACTTGGGGGCTTGGTCGAACCCGAACCATGACCATGCCACTTGATCGGCATAAATGCTACGATTTCATTTGGGGACCTGGCTGACTAGAACCATAGTTACACCTAACAGGAGCTTGGTCGTGTTCGGCCATGGTAACACCATCTGATCAGCTCAAATAAAACCTTTTTTGCAACGGTTTTGTCATTGCACTTGATTTACACTTTTCTTTGAAGGTTTTTTTTTGTTTTTTATTGCATTTTTTAAACCGACAAAGTTTTTTAACCAATCAATTGACGGAACACACTTCACGTCAATCCGGAGACTATTTGCCCGGTTTGATCCTTGTTGTTAACATCCTCTTATGGAGTAACACGGTGTTTATTATAACCCGGCACGGTTTACCTGGTAAACCAGCGTCATATATGTACAGGAGCTGTTATCTCCTCCAACAGTGTGGGTTTGCAAAACTCTGCTTCAAGATTGGCCAAGCCAACTTCATGTTCAACGAGGACAGGTATTATGTATCACAAACATTTGGTCATATACTTAAGAATTTTTTTGGATGTTTTGACTTCATATATACAGACATCATATTCCGCCGGACGGTACAACCGCGGTGGCACTTGAAGAGTTTTTTATTACAGAAGGTGCTTTGGAAAGTTCATCACCACAGGAAGAACAAATTATGCACGAAGGCATATCAACATCAAAAGTATCAGCTACCCTATTACAAGGCAACATGGTGCCCATAATAATATAATTGTTTCTCGCAAAGGAGAGGCAGTTTTAAAACCGGCTTCCGGTTCAAGCTTGGTCACCAGCCCGGCCTGATGGTTGTGGGTCATCCTGCGCCGCTTCAGCCTCCGTTTCTCTACCCAGTGGCTGGAAATCCGCAGTTGTCCAGTCGATTCCCATTAATGCTTGAAAAATAGCTTCATCATGGATCAACAATGATGGGTCAATATCGGGAGCGTAAGTATGCTTACGGATTGGAGGGATCAAATTTTCTGATTCATGGATTGGTGCGGCTATTCGCTTGTTCTAACTGTCATATTGGGCTTGATAATGAGACAAGTCTGCTTCTTCAGCCAGTTGACAGGCTAGCAGACGTACCTCCCGGTTTATTGCTCGCAGATCTGCTTCACCAAATTCTGACCCGTCTTCCTTCAAGCTGGGATAGCCCTGAGCCGCTTCAATAGGATCAAAATCCGGCACCCAGGATTTTGCTCGGATTAAGGCATTGATTGCACCGGTTCGAGCAGCAGATTTCTTCAGCTCTTCAACCCGGGCAGGAAGCACCGACAGTTTCATCAGAGTATCTTGAATCAAAGTGGGCGCCGGTTTGTTATGAGATGCGGTACAGATGATCCGCTGGGCACCGGTATACAATTGTTCAACCAATGTATAGGCGGCTTTCAATTTCTTCCGCACATCTGACCCCAGGTGAACAATGCGTGTCCCTGAAATACCATAAAGGGTTAATAAACCGGCGACTCTATAAGAAGGCAGAGCCAATTCAGAAGGCAAGCTGGCTTACCAAAGATAGCAGTAGTCATGGCATGCACGTGCCGCTTTATGCTGGTCAGTTCATCCGCTACTGGTTTAAGTGCAGCCTCGGCATCCTCTGCTCGTTTGATCAAAGCGGACTTTTCAGTGGCCCAATCCACCCGCTTCTTCTTGAAGCTCTCCTTAAGCTGTTCCATGCCGCTTAAAGCGCTGGCCAATTCCTCTTTTGCTTTGGAGGTTTCAGCCTGTTGGGTTTTCAGGTTTTCTTGGAGATCGGTGACTTGGTTTTCTTTCGTCTTCAGCTCCGCCTGCATGCATAGAGATATATGCTTCAACAAATCGGTATAAGGATTCAACTACCAATCACATAACAAGTTATGCACTTAGTACTTGGGGGCTAATGCATATTCGATCTTCATCTTTCAAGTGTTTACAAAGTCCCAAGATCAATACAGGTATTCAACTTGGCACTTGGGGGATAATGCTATTTGCTCATATATATTCTGATGCGGCAGTTTCAATTACTTAAAGTACCGGTTTAACTACGCTAAGTTGAACCGGCCCTTGGGGGCTACATCAGCGAATTTCAAAGTACCACGATTTATAAAGTCCCGGTTTGAAAGAATATTGCAAACCGGCCCTTGGGGGCTAGGAGAGTCAGCAAGAATGGAAGCATACAAGCAGGAAGGAGCATATGGAAGTTACCTCATATTTATATTTCATCATATTAACCAGACCGGCTTCATAGTCGCGACTGGTATACAGCCGGTTCAGATAGCCGGAATGGATATGTTGGGCGTTCAGAGCAGCGTAAGTCGTCAGATCAGCGTTCCACTTGCCTTTGCCAAAGGCAGCAACTTCCTCCTTGGCAGAATGTTTGGATAAAGTGACAGGATTGCTTGGCTCAGTATGGCCAGTGCCAGTAATGACAACCTCATCATCCTTGGTTCCGCCGGGTTGCACTGGAGCTCTTGGCTTGTCAGTAGGTTTTGCTGGACCGGTGGAGCTTTCAATCCGGATGGAACCTTGTCAGGACCCCGATTCCAAGTCACATCGATCTAGCCGGTAACACCTCATATCACTTTGCGGCCTCACGCACGGTAACCCACGTCGCCTTACCATGGCCCGGGACCGTTTGCGCCTTTTGGCTCATGTATATGATAGTGTCACTAGCATCCATATGACAGAGAACCCGGGCCGACATGGCTAGTCGTGAACCCAAAGCGGCACAGACCTATGGAGACAGGCATACATGAATCACATCGAGCATGTCGGTCATCAGCGAGTGATTCCGGGCTGTAGCACTGGGCTAACAGGACTCCGGGAACCCGGGCTGTAGCAGGCTAGGTAGGACTCCGGATGTCACCGCGTGACATTTCCCCGAAGGGACAGACACAGGAACGAAGTGAAACACATGCCGGCCAGTCAAGTGTCCTGAGCAGTAGTGCTGGGCTAGCAGGACTCCGGTGAACCGGGCTATAGCGGACTACTATGGCTCATGGAAGCACTAGACTACATTTCCCCATAAGAGAGACTGCCAAGGATAAACAACTAGATTGTCGGATCCCACACATACCAAGCATTTCAATCATACACACAATATGCTCGATATGTGTAAATACAACATGGCATCACAACATAACTCTACGACTCAAAGTATTTATTCATTAGGCTCCGAGGAGCGAGGTATTACAAACATGGGTCTCATGACCCCACATTCAGAGCATACAAGTCAAAACACAAGCGGAAGCTTAACATGTCTGAGTACAGACATCTACAAATGAAAAAGGCTGAGAAGCCTGACTATCTACCAGATCCTGCCGAGGGAACAAGATGTAGCTGAGGTATCAAGCTAAACGCCGAAGTCCATGCGGAACTACTAGCGAGACGGAAGTCTCTCTCTCTGCAAAACATAAATTAAGCAAACATGAGTACAAAGGTACTCAACAAGACTTACATCAGAACTAGCTACATATGCATCGGTATCAACAAGGGGGGTGGTGGAGTTTAACTGCAGCAAGCCAGCTTTGACTCAGTGGCTAACCCGAACTACGACTGCAAGCAACTCTTTTGAGGTGGCGCACACGAGTCCACATATTCACCATTCAATACACCACTATGGATCCGCTCCCGTCTCCCTATGAGAAGGCCATCCATAGCACTCACACTCATCTTGCGAGTTTTAGAGTATCCACTTTCACTTGTCTATGAACTGTTATAGGCAACCCAGAAGTCCATTACCGCGGACACGGCTATTCGAATAGATGATGTTAACCCTGCAGGGGTGTACTTCTTCACACACGCTCTCACCACTTACCGCCGTTTACACGACATGTACTCGGCAACCTTCAAGCGGAAGCCCAACGAGGGTGTCGGCCATGGCCTACCTAAACACTCAAGTCTCTAGTCCAGGTTTATCGCCTATCCAGGTTCCATCCGCAGGGAGTCCGGCCGAGGTTTCCACATATGGCCCCGAACGATGTGAACAGGGTTCCCGGGACACCAAACGGGCGCCCGGTACACCGTGCCACGGTGTATCTACCGCATCATAGCCCACCCCTAGGGTCAGCGCTACGCACGGCCGCCAACACATATCCTATAAACACCAGAAACTAGTTGCAACTCCTGGACAGAGGACAAGGGTGATCAAGAAGCCGAGAGGTCCATTGGTTTCGGGCCGAATGCGTGGTAGTAACTGTTTCATGGATCACAAACACAGAACTCATATCCTAAGGACGGCTTCAATGAGACAACCCACCATGTACTCCTACATGGCCTCTTACCGCTACCTTTACCAAATCGTGTTCACACACTTAGCTCTCAATAGTAGGACATGTTTACACACCTCCGATTCATCCCCGATGAATTAGACCTGACACAACTCTATGCAATAGCAGGCATGACAAATAAGCATGAATGAGTAGGCACATCAGGGGTCAAACAACTCCTACTCATACTAGTGGGTTTCATCTATTTACTGTGGCAATGACAGGTCATGTAGAGGATAAGGGGCTCAACTACCGCAGCAAGTAACTGTTGAATCGTTGTTGTCCAAATGCAGTAAAAGAGAGCAGGAGCGAGAGAGTGGGATTGTATCGGAATGAACAAAGGGGTTTTGCTTGCCTGGCACTTCTGAAGATAGTATAGTTCTTCATTGGTGTCATCGACCTCGTCGTCGGAACCACGTCTATCGAGAGGGGACAAATACCGGCAAACAAAGAGGAACACAATCAATGCAATGCGACAATTACGCTGCATGATAGTGTCATGGCAATATGCTGTTGATTGAGCTAATGCAACTAGCAACCATATTAAATGAAGTTGGTTTGAACCAAGGGTTCAAATTCAAACTCCATATGTGCTTATTTAAATGTCATTTATGCAAATTGCCCTGTACAGAAACCCTAGGTTGTTCAAACATGCATGCAAATGCCATAAACAGATTCCTTGAATTTTTCTGATAATTTTTCATATATAATTTATCTTATTTGGAGTTACGGTTGAATTTCTATGATTTTTAGAAGTTTAAATTGTTTTCTAGAATTTCCTGTATTATTTTAAAACCAGAAATTCCTTTACTGCGTCAGCACTACGTCATTATGACGTCAGCAGGTCAACAGGGTCGCCCAGAGTCAAACCTGACGGCTAGGACCCACTAGTCAGTCTCACAGAGCTGGCTAGTGTGGCTGACATGTGGGCCTGGTCAACGGCCACGTCAGCGGGGTCAACTCTGACGCGTGGGTCCCGCTGGGTTAATCTAAACTAAACAGAAAATGAAGCCCGGGGTTAATTAGGGTGTGGGCCCATATGTCAGCGGCTGTGGGGTTAAATTAGCAATGTCATTAGCATTAACTAAGTGTGCCACGTCGGAGTCACCGGAGTTCAGCCGGCGGCGACCAAACCCGTGGCAGCAACTCGCCGGAGTTGCTCGGGTTTCGCGTATAGGCCGCGGTTTGAGCCGCGGTTGGTCTCTACGGGTAGCTGGCGTTGCAGCGCGTCGCCTGGTGGCAGTAGCCGGGCCTGGGGTGGCCGGAGTCGACGACGGCGTCAAGTCAAGCGGCGGCCAGAGTTCGGGAACCTGCGGGTTTTGCGTTGTGGTGCATGGGAGGAGGAGCCGGTGGGTGAAACGTGCTCCTGGGGGTGCACTGAGTGCAGTGACGTGCTCGGTTTGGACGGAGGCGTACCAAAACGACGATGGCGACAAGTCCGGCGCCGGTGAGGTCTCGGTCTCGACGGAAACGAGGGCTACGATGAGCTAGTGGGCATGGGAGTAGGGGGGATCGATCGAGGAGCTCACCGCGAGTTCAGAGGTGGCCTCGGCGAGCTCGGGGAGGGGCTGGTGGTGACGAGAGGTCGCCGCAATCTCGGTGGCCAAACGAAGAGGGCGGCGGCGGTGGCGATGTTGCAGCGCGTCCGAGGCCTCGTGGCTCATCGAGGAGGTAGAGGACAAAGTGGCGGAGCTCCTGGGCATGTCCAGGGAGCGAGGGGGAGGCAGTGGCCACGGTGGTGCTTGTCGGCGGCGACGGACCCGTTCGGGTGGGTGAGAGGAAGAGGTCCAAGGGAGGGGAGAGGCCACGGGTGAGGGAGAGAGAGATCTGGGGGGGTGCCAGGGGCGTGCATGGCGGCGTTAGAAGGTCCAGGGAGGAAGCAGGAGGTGGCCAGGGGCGAGCGCGCGCGCGCAACAGCGAGCTGCTCCTACTGGCAGGAGGAAGACGACACGGTGGGGTGGTGGGCTGGGCTCTCTACGATGCTGGGCCACAGCTGGGCCGACTAGGTGGGCTGCACTGTGAGGCCAGGTAAGTTTCTGCTTCTTTCCTTTCTGTTTTCATTTATTTAATGCTCTGTTGTTTGTTTTGAATTAGTAAAAATACTAATCCATTTTAGAAAATTCTGAAAATAATCATAGGCACCTTTGGAATTACTCCCAACAGCCTAAAATTACTTCCAAAAGTATTTGGGCATTTAAAAGTATTTATAGTATTTTAAGTGCCCAAATGCAAATAGTTATGTCTTAACTCAAAAATCCAAAATGGCTCCAAATTTTATGAACCCATTTTTGGCAGAGGTTTTAGCCAGAACCAAAAATGATGAACATTTTTGAAAACCATTTGGATTCATTGAGAATATTTTTTTGTTGAACCTAGTGAATTCCTTTTAATGCTAGGGTTTAGGCAATCCCCATTTCAGGTTTAACTGAAATTTAAACATGATGCAACACCAGATGCTAGCAATAGGCATTAATAGAACTAGGGATGTGACAAACCTGTGGGCTGATTGACAGGACTTGAGGTATCAGTAGGTCTCTCTTCAGCAATAGGATCATCATCTTGCTGCGATGGATCATTGGGAATATCCTCAGGAATAGCCGCTTCAACATTGGGTGTCTTGCCCGCTTCAAGAATGACATCTTGTTCGGTCGTTTTGTCCAGCCGGGCCTTCTTGCTTGGCCTAGGTTTGGCCCTGAGAAGAATAATAAAATCAAATATAGCATATGTTCTAAGGCGATGTACTGCAAACATCACAAGAAATATAGCTTACCCAAGCACTGTTTTAAGCGGTGGGAGCTGAGTAGCCGATGACTCGCCAGAAGATGAGTGGGAAGTAACCTGGTAATCGGAGTCAGACGGATTAAGAGGTTGACGAAAGCAGCCCGCTTTAGGACAAGCACTGGCAAGCAAATTAGAGACCTCTGAATGGCGTTTCCGAACCGGACTATTCGGTAAACCGGCGGAGGTAACTACCTGGCCGCTGTGCCGGGTTGTGCGACGAGCTTCGTGTTGTTGGGTCTTCATAAGAAATTTAGGATCCAAATAGGCAAGAGGATGAGAAAATTTAACTTTCCGGTTTGACTGGCGGATTTTTTGTGAAGGCAAAGTTTCTGAATCGTAAGAGAGAATAATTACCTCTGCAACATCCGCATGGCTGGCTTCGGCATCATCCTGACAAATATCATCATCAATAAGACGCATGAAAAATAAACCAAGTGAATCAAGCTCTACCTCAAAGTCCGGATTATCCACATCATCATCAGGGGCCGGATTAGAAGATGCAGTGTTTCTTTTCCTGTGGGAAGTCTTCTTCACAGCTTTAGTCTTTTGCCGAGTTGCTCTTTCCGGTTTGTCTGGTTTTCTGGTTTCTCCTGCGGCAGTTTTTTGCTCCAAAACGGATCATTGCCCTGATTACGCATACACTGATATTAGACAATGACCAGACATATCAATAACAGATTCAGCAAAGAGAAAAATTAAAGTCTTACAGCTGGCAGTTTGTTGGTGGCGCAGAAGGGAAGCAGGCCGGTTCTAGTGCAGACGTGTTCCGGTTCATTGAGCATCTTATTCATAGCCTCTGTGATTTCTTCATCGGAGAGCTGGATTTTTGAATGTTGTAGTGGGTCATCCACACTACCAGTATACTCGCACATCAAACCGGAGCGCCGACTAAGGGGCAGTATGCTCCATGATATCCAACAGCGAGCGAGATCAACCCCTGTTAAGCCGTTGGCCATAAAGGCTCTGAGCTTTGACAGTTGGGGAGCATATTTGCTTCTCTCCTGGGCAGTCAATCTCTGAGGAAAAGGGTGTGTATTGCTGAGCCGCTCCGGACGAAAGGCAGGCAAGGGATTCTCACCAGCAGGGGAGGTGTCTTTGTAGTAGAACCATGTCTGATTCCACTCCTTGGGGTGACTGTGTAGCTTGGCGTGAGGGTATGTGACCTCTTTCCTTTTCTGAATCGCCACGCCACCCAACTCCGTATTAGAGCCATCAGTAAACTCGGTACGGAGGTTTAGATGGAAAAGGTCTCTGAACAATTCCACTGTGGGCTCCTCTTGAAAGAACACCTCACAGAGCACTTGGAAGTGACACATATTTGTAACAGAGTTGGGGCCAGTGTCTTGTGGATGGAGTTGGAAATCGGCTAAGACATCCCGGTAAAATTTAGAACCGGGCGGTTTAAAGCCCCGGGCTAAGTGATCTACGAAAACAACAATATCTCCTTCTCGAGGTGTGGGAGGGCATTCTTTGCCAGGAGCCCTCCAATGGATGGTATCTTTGCTGCCCAAAGCGGCAATCAGGACTAAATCGTCCAGTTGATCCTCTGTGACGCGAGAAGGAACCCAATTGAACTCATATACTTGCTTGGCCATGATGGAATCTACAAGGTAGAAGATCCCAGTTCAAAAATGCATTTGATCAAGGTACGTTGGTATATGCACTGGTAAACCGGAGATAGAACTATCTGAACCGGAGTTTCATGAAGCAACCAACATCTGGCGGTTCAACAAGGGGACTAATGGCATATACCGGTTTGGAATATTTTCTATAAGGTTAAACCGCCTGATCTAAGCATTAAAAAGCTGAGATTGCGGATGGACAGGTACGCAGAAACAGGTTTCACAAGAGTTCTTTACAACATTGGAGCTGAAGCAAGTTCAGAAAAAAGATAAATACTTAGAGGTTCAAGGGAGCAGTACCGAACCAATGAGCAAAACGTTCATATAGATCTATGGTTTGAGATGCATAAGTGAAGGCGAAAGGTCAAACAACTATCATTGCACAGAGTAAAGACTTGCGGATTCATCCAAAGATCTATCGTGTGAGCAAGAGGCAGAAGAAGAACACTAAAGAACTACGAAACCCTAGGCCAGATCTGCGGGGGAAAGGATAGAAGATTTACCGGAGCCGAGGAAGATGCGGAAGGTTGCTGCGGTGTTCTGGTGCGCTCAGGTTGATGCAGCGGCCAAGGATGAGGCAGAGGTCGACGGCGGCGGCGGAGCTCCGAGGCTGGCGATGCGAGGAAGACGAAGAAGGCACGGAAGGAGAAAAGAAATGACCCTTCGGTCCTATTTATAAGGCGAAAGAACATAAGTCAGGCGCTACAATCAAGGGGCCACAAAACGGAGTTGTCGCCTCGATTTCTGCCGATCTATTAAACAAAGAAACATAATGGATAGCTTCGTTATGATAGGTGACGTCACTCCGGCTTACAGCAATCAGAGAAGATGACATCATGGCGGTTTACCAATTTATAAGAAGATGTTGAAGGTCAAGTTTTTATAGAAGGATTGACATGAACCCGTTCAAATCAATCTGGGGCCTAATGTTGGGGATATTACTACTGGGCGTAAACCGGCCTATCTGGGCCAGGTTAACCTCGTCAGTAGTTAAGTATGTTAAAGCCCAAGAAGACAGAGGAGGGCTCAAGGCCCATGGTCGGTTCAAGGCCTGTAGCCGTAAACCGGCGTTAGTAGTTAACATATATTGTAAGTTAGAAATAAGTATAGACCAAACCGGACACATCTATGAGCCGGTATTGGGACTCCGTAAGCCGACGGGAGTCACCCGTGTATATAAGGGGACGACCCGGCGGCGGTTCAAGGACAACAGACAACAGCTCGAGACATAGGCGAAGCTTGTTTACTCCCTACTCATCGAAACCCCATCAATTCCATCACAACTAGATGTAGGCTTTTACCTTCATCGAAGGGGCCGAACTAGTATAAACTCTCTTGCGTCCTTGTGTTTGCTTTAACCCCTTCAAGCTAACCCGTCGCGATGGCTCCACGACAGAGAGGGAGAGGGAGAAGGAACGGGGGCCGTGCCCCATCCCCCTTGTCCAATTTGGACTCCCTTGGGGGGCGCACGCCATCCCTTGCCGGCTCCCCCCTCTCTCTCCCCTGTGGCCCATGTAGGCCCATTACATCCCAGGGGGGTGGGGGGTCCGGTAACCTCCCGGTACTCCGAAAAATATCCGAACCACTCCGAAACCAATCTAGTGTCTGAATACCATCGTCAAATATATCAATCTTTACCTCTCGACCATTTTGAGACTCCTCGTCATGTCTGTGATCTCATCCGGGACTCCGAACAATCTTCGGTCACCAAAACACATAACTCATAATACAAATCGCCATCGAACGTTAATCGTGCGGACCCTACGGGTTCTGAACTATGTAGACATGACCGAGACACATCTTAGGTCAATAACCAACAATGGAACCTAGATGCCCGTATTGGTTCCTACATATTATACGAAGATATTTATCAGTCAAATAACAATGACAACATACGTCATTCCGTTTGTCATTGGTATGTTACTTGCGTGAGATTCAATTGTCGGTATCTTCATACCTAGTTCAATCTCGTTACCGACAAGTCTCTTTACTAGTTTCATAATGCATCATCCTAGAGCTAACTCATTAGTCACAGTACTTGCAAGGCTTATCATGATGTGCATTACCGAGAGGGCCCAGAGATACCTCTCCGATACTCGGAGTGACAAATCCTAATCTCGATCTATGCCAACCCAACAAACACCTTCGGAGACACTTGTAGAGCATCTTTATAATCACCCAGTTATGTTGTGACGTTTCATAGCACACAAGGTGTTCCTCCCGTATTCGGGAGTTGCATAATCTCATAGTCAAAGGAATATGTATAAGTCATGAAGAAAGCAATAGCAATAAAACTTAACGATCATTATGCTAAGCTAATGGGTGGGTCTTGTCCATCACATCATTCTCCTAATGATGTGATCCCGTTCACCAAATGACAACACATGTCTATGGTCTGGAAACTTAACCATCTTTGATTAACGAGCTAGTCAAGTAGAGGCATACTAGGGACACTTTGTTTTGTCTATGTATTCACAGATGTATCAAGTTTCTGGTTAATACAATTCTAGCATGAATAATAACATTTATCATGATATAAGGAAATATAAATATCAACTTTATTATTGCCTCTAGGGCATATTTCCATCAATCTCCCACTTTCACTAGAGTCAATAATCTAGATTGATTCTAACACCCATGGAGTCTTGGTGCTGATCATGTTTTGCTCATGGAAGAGGCTTAGTCAACGGGTCTGCAACATTCAAATCCGTATGTATTTTGCAAATCTCTATGTCTCCCTCCTTGACTTGATCGCGGATGGAGTTGAAGCGTCTCTTGATGTTTTTGGTTCTCTTCTGAAATCTGGATTCCTTCGCTAAGGCAATTGCTCCAGTATTGTCACAAAAGATTTTCATTGGACCCGATGAAGTAGTTATTACACCTAGATCGGATATGAACTCCTTCATCCAGACTCCTTCATTTGCTGCTTCTGAAGCAGCTATGTACTCCGCTTCACACGTAGATCCTGCCACGACACTCAGTGCACCAACGGATAGCTCCACCATTCAATATAAATACGTATCTGGTTTGCGACTTAGAGTCATCCAGATCAGTGTCAAAGCTAGCATCGATGTAACCATTTATGACAAGTGATAACCCGCAAGTATAGGGGATCGCAACAGTTTTCGAGGGTAGAGTATTCAACCCAAATTTATTGATTCGACACAAGGGGAGCCAAAGAATATTCTCAAGTATTAACAGTTGAGTTGTCAATTCAACCGCACCTGAAAGACTTAATATCTGCAGCAAAGTATTTAGTTGCAAAGTAGTATGGAGGTAACGGTAACAGCGGCGAAAGTAACAGTAGCAGTTCTGTAGCAATTGTAACAGTGGCAACGGAAAAGTAACTAAGCAAAGATCAATATGTGAAAAGCTCGTAGGCAATGGATCAATGGTGGATAATTATGTTGGATACGATTCCTCATGCAACAGTTATAACATAGGGTGACACAGAACTAGCTCCAGTTCATCAATGTAATGTAGGCATGTATTACGAATATAGTCATACATGCTTATGGAAAAGAACTTGCATGACATCTTTTGTCCTGCCCTCCCGTGGCAGCGGGTGATACGTCTCCAACGTATCTATAATTTTTGATTGCTCCATGCTATATTATCTACTGTTTTGGACTATATTGGGCTTTATTTTCCACTTTTATATTATTTTTGGGACTAACCTATTAACCGGAGGCACAACCCAGAATTGCTGTTTTTTTGCCTATTTCAGTGTTTCGGAGAAACAGAATATCAAACGGAGTCCAAATGGAATGAAACCTTCGGAAGCGTGATTTTCTCATCAGATAAGATCCAGGAGACTTGGACCCTCCGTCAAGAAAGCCACGAGGCGGCCACGAGGGTGGAGGGCACCCCCCCTAGAGCGCGCCCCTGCCTCATGGGCCCCTCGAAGCTCCACCGACGTACTTCTTCCTCATATATATATATATATATATATATATATATATCCATGTACCCCCAAATGATCAGGGACGGAGCCAAAAACCTAATTCCACAGCCGCAACTTTCTATATCCACGAGTTCCCATCCTGGGGCCTGTTTCGGAGCTCCGCTGGAGGGGGCATCGATCATAGAGGGCTTCTACATCATCATCCAAGCCTCTCCGATGAAGTGTGAGTAGTTTACTTCAGACCTACGGGTCCATAGTTAGTAGCTAGATGGCTTCTTCTCTCTTTTTGGATCTCAATACAATGTTCTCCCCCTCTCTCATGGAGATCTATTCGATGTAATCTTGTTTTTGTGGTGTGTTTGTTGAGACCGATGAATTGTGGGTTTATGATCAAGTCTATCTATGAATAATATTTGAATCTTATCTGAATTCTTTTATGTATGATTGGTTATCTTTACAAGTCTCTTCGAATTATCAGTTGAGTTTGGCCTACTAGATTGGTTGCTCTTGCCACGTGAGAAGTGCTTAGCTTTGGGTTCGATCTTGCGGTGTCCTTTCCCAGTGACAGAAGGGGCAGCAAGGCACGTATTGTATCGTTGCCATCGAGGATAACAAGATGGGTTTTTTTATCATATTACATGAAACTATCCCTCTACATCAGGTCATGTTGCTTAAGGCGTTACTCTGTTTTTAACTTAATACTCTAGATGCATGGTGGATAGCGGTCGATGAGTGGAGTAATAGTAGTAGATGCAGGCAGGAGTCGGTCTACTTGTCTCGGACGTGATGCCTATATACATGATCATACCTAGATATTCTCATAACTATGCTCAATTCTGTCAATTGCTCAATAGTAATTTGTTCACCCACCGTAGAATACTTATGCTCTTGAGAGAAGCCACTAGTGAAACCTATGGCCCCCAGGTCTCTTTCTCATCATATCATTCTCCATCACTTTATTATTGCTTTACTTTTACTTTGCTTTTACTTTTTACTTTGCATCTCTATACCAAAAATACCAAAAATATTATTTATCATTTCTATCAGATCTCGCTTTCGTAAGTGACCGTGAAGGGATTGACAACCCCTAAGCGCGTTGGTTGCGTTGAGCTATTGTTTTTGTGTAGGTACGAGGGACTTGTGCGTGGCCTCCTACTGGATTGATACCTTGGTTCTCAAAAACTGAGGGAAATACTTATGCTACTTTGCTGCATCATCCTCTCCTCTTCGGGGAAATCCAACACAGTGCTCAAGAGGTAGCAAGAAGAATTTCTGGCACCGTTGCCGGGGAGTCTGCGCAAAAGTCAACATACCAAGTACCCATCGCAATCCTTATCTCCCGCATTACATTATTTGCCATTTGCCTCTCGTTTTCCTCTCCACCACTTCACCCTTGCTGTTTTATTCGCCCTCTCTCTCTCTCTTTCCGCTTGCCTTTCTTCCGCTCTGTCTAAATCGAATAAGGTTGGGGGTTCTTTCCAGAGTTCTAGTACTTTGGACAACCCCTCTATCCTCGCTAAACTTATAAATAAGGATACTATGGAAAAACCTATCGGAGTTATCAATGAGAGTCTTAATAATTTTGATGAAGATGATTCTGGAATTTTTCGTTATTTACTTGATGAATCTTTGAAAGATGCTTGGTATAGACTATTAAGGATCAGGGCTAGCTATGTTCCTCAATATCAAATTGAAGTTTACCTAAAAAGCTTTTATATTGCCCTTCCTTATTCTTTTAAGAATGTCTTAGATTCTATATTTGAAGAAGGTTTCCTTGAAGGGGATGTCGTAGACACTAATGAAAAAATGAAAACTATATTTGGGCACCCCATGAATGAGAAAGTCGAATCTACATCTCTTTTGCTCTCTTACCAAAATGATTCTATTAAAGAGATAAAGGCTAGCCTAGATACAAACTTCCATAACATGCTTAATCTTTCTTCTACCATTAATAGCCATGTGCTTTATCAAAATAGAAGGATTAATTCTATATATAGCAAGTTTGCTCTTTTCTTTCCTAATACCAAAGATGGCAATACCTAGATCTATTCTTGCTTGTTATGCCTAGCTAGGGGCGTTAAACGATAGCGCTTGTTGGGAGGCAACCCAATTTTATTTTTATTCCTTGATTTTTGCTCCTGTTTAGTAATAAATAAATTATTTATCCTCTGTTCTGGTTGTTTTTTTGTGTTTAATTAGTGTTTGTGCCAAGTAGAACCGTTGGGAAGACTTTGGGAAAGTCTTGTTGAACTTGCTGTAAAAAAACAGAAACTTTAGCGCTCACGAGAACTGCTGTCATTTTTATTTGGAGAGTGCTATTTAGTTAATTATTTTTGAAGATGATTAATAAATAAATTACTCACGTCCAGAAATTTATTTTAGAATTTTTCGGCTTCCAGATCTTGCGCTAGCTACAGATTACTACAAACTGTTCTGTTTTTGACAGATTCTGTTTTTCGTGTGCTGTTTGCTTATTTTGATAAATCTATGGCTAGTAAAATAGTTTATAATCCATAGATAAGTTGGAATACAGTAGGTATAACACCCATATAAATAAATAATGAGTTCATTACAGTACCTTGAAGTGGTCTTTTGTTTTCTTTCGCTAACGGAGCTCACGAGTTTTCTACTTTAAGTTTTGTGTTGTGATGTTTTCAAGTTTTGGGTAAAGATTTGATGGACTATGGAACAAGGAGTGGCAAGAGCCTAAGCTTTGGGATGCCCATGGCACCCCCAAGATAATCTAAGTACACCTAAAAGCCAAAGCTTGGGGATGCCCCGGAAGGCATCCCCTCTTTCGTCTACTTCTATTGGTAACTTTACTTGGAGCTATATTTTTATTCACCACATGATATGTGTTTTGCTTGGAGCGTCTTTTATGATTTGAGTCTTTGCTTTTTAGTTTACCACAATCATCCTTGCTTTACACACCTTTTGAGAGAGCCATACATGATTTGGAATTTGATAGAATACTCCATGCGCTTCACTTATATCTTTTGAGCTTTATAATTTTGCTCTAGTGCTTCACTTTATCTTTTAGAGCACAATGGTGGATTTATTTTATAGAAAATATTGATCTCTCATGCTTCACTTAGATTATTTTGAGTGTCTTAATAGCATGGTAATTTTCTTAAAATCCTAATAAGCTTGGTATGCAAGATTATTAATAAAACTTTCTTATGAGTGTGTTGAATACTAAGAAAAGTTTGATGCTTGATGATTGTTTTGAGATATGGAGGTAATAATATCACAGTCATGCTAGTTGAGTAGTTGTGAAATTGAGAAATACTTGTGTTGAGGTTTGCAAGTCCCGTAGCATGCACGTATGGTAAACATTATGCAACAAATTTGAAACATGAGGTGTTATTTGATTGTCCTCCTTATGAGTGGCGGTCGGGGACGAGCGATGGTCTTTTCCTACCAATCTATCCCCCTAGGAGCATGCGCGTAGTACCAAGGTTTTTGATGACTTGTAGATTTTTGCAATAAGTATGTGAGTTCTTTATGACTAATGTTGATTCCATCGAATATACGCACTCTCACCCTTCCATCCTTGCTAGCCTCTTCGGTACCGTGCATTGCCCTTTCTCACATTGAGAGTTGGCGCAAACTTCGCCGGTGCATCCAAACCCCGTGATATGATACGCTCTTTCACACATAAACCTCCTTATATCTTCCTCAAAACAGCCACCATACCTACCTATTATGGCATTTCCATAGTCATTCCGAGATATATTGCCATGCAACTTTCCATCATTCCGTCCATCATGACACATTCATCATTGTCATATTGCTTAGCATGATCATGTAGTTGACATAGTATTTGTGGCAAAGCCACCGTTCATAATTCTTTCATACATGTCCCTCTTGGTTCATTGCATATCCCGGTACACCGCCGGAGGCATTCATATAGAGTCATCTTTGTTCTAGTATCGAGTTGTAATCATCGAGTTGTAAATAAATAGAAGTGTGATGATCATCATTATTAGAGCATTGTCCCAAGTGAGGAATATAAAAAAAGAGAGAAAGGCCATAAAAAGGAGAAGTCCCAAAAAAAAGAAAGAGAAAGGCCAGAAAAAAAGAGAAAAGGCCCAAAAAAATGAAAGAAAAAGAGAGAAGGGACAATGTTACTATCCTTTTACCACACTCGTGCTTCAAAGTAGCACCATGATCTTCATAGTAGAGAGTCTCTCATGTTATCACTTTCATATACTAGTGGGAATTTTTCATTATAGAACTTTGCTTGTATGTTCCAACAATGGGCCTCCTCAAGTGCCCTAGGTCTTCGTGAGCAAGCAAGTTGGATGCACACCCACTAGTTTCATTTGTTGAGCTTTCATACATTTATAGCTCTAGTGCATCCGTTGCATGGCAATCCCTACTCCTTGCATTAACATCAATCGGTGGGCATCTCCATAGCCCATTGATTAGCCTCATTGATGTGAGACTTTCTCCTTTTGTCCTCTCCACATAACCCCCTCATTATATTCTATTCCACCCATAGTGCTATGTCCATGGCTCGCGCTCATATATTGCGTGAAAGTTTATTGGTTTGAGATTACTAAAGTATGAAACAATTGCTTGGCTTGTCATCGGGGTTGTGCATGATGAGAGCATTCTTGTGTCACGAAAATGAAACATGACTAAACTATATGATTTTGTAGGGATGAACTTTCTTTGGCCATGTTATTTTGAGAAGACATAATTACTTAGTTAGTATGCTTGAAGTATTATCATTTTAATGTCAATATGAACTTTTTTCTTGAATCTTTCGGATCTGAATATTCATACCACAATTAAGAAGAATTACATTAAAATTATGCCAAGTAGCACTCCGCATAAAAAATTCTCTTTTTATCATTTACCTAATCGAGGACGAGTTGGAATTAAGCTTGGGGATGCTTGATATGTCTCAACGTATCTATAATTTTTGATTGCTCCATGCTATATTATCTACTATTTTGGAATATATTGGGCTTTATTTTCCACTTTTATATTATTTTTGGGACTAACCTATTAACCGGAGGCCTAGCCCAGAATTGTTGTTTTTTGCCTATTTCAGTGTTTCGGAGAAACAGAATATCAAATGGAGTCCAAACGGAATGAAACCTTCGGAAACGTGATTTTCTCATCAGATAAGATACAAGAGACTTGGACCCTCCGTCAAGAAAGCCATGAGGTGGCCACGAGGGTGGAGGGCACCCCCCTAGGGCGCGCCCCTGCCTCGTGGGCCCCTCGAAGCTCCACCGACGTACTTCTTCCTCCTATATATATCCACGTACCCCCAAATGATCGGGGACGGAGCCAAAAACCTAATTCCACCACCGCAACTTTCTGTATCCACGAGATCCCATCTTGGGGCCTGTTCCGGAGCTCCGCCGGAGGGGGCATCGATCACAGAGGGCTTCTACATCATCATCCAAGCCTCTCCGATGAAGTGTGAGTAGTTTACTTCAGACCTACGGGTCCATAGTTAGTAGCTAGATGGCTTCTTCTCTCTTTTTGGATCTCAATACAATGTTCTCCCCCTCTCTCATGGAGATCTATTCGATGTAATCTTCTTTTTGCGGTGTGTTTGTTGAGACCGATGAATTGTGGGTTTATGATCAAGTCTATCTATGAATAATATTTGAATCTTCTCTGAATTCTTTTATGTATGATTGGTTATCTTTGCAAGTCTCTTCGAATTATCAGTTTAGTTTGGCCTACTAGATTGGTTGTTCTTGCCACGTGAGAAGAGCTTAGCTTTGGGTTCGATCTTGCGGTGTCCTTTCCCAGTGACAAAAGGGGCAGCAAGGCACGTATTGTATCGTTGCGATCGAGGATAACAAGATGGGTTTTTTTATCATATTACATGAAACTATGCCTCTACATCATGTCATGTTGCTTAAGGCGTTACTCTGTTTTTAACTTAATACTCTAGATGCATGCTGGATAGCGGTCGATGAGTGGAGTAATAGTAGTAGATGCAGGCAGAAGTCGGTCTACTTGTCTCGGACGTGATGCCTATATACATGATCATACCTAGATATTCTCATAACTATGCTCAATTCTGTCAATTGCTCAATAGTAATTTGTTCACCCACCATACAATACTTATGCTCTTGAGAGAAGCCACTAGTGAAACCTATGCCCCCTGGGTCTCTTTCTCATCATATCAATCTCCATCACTTTATTATTGCTTTGCTTTTACTTTGCTTTTACTTTTTACTTTGCATCTCTATACCAAAAATACCAAAAATATTATTTATCATCTCTATCAGATCTCACTTTTGTAAGTGACCGTGAAGGGATTGACAACCCCTAAGCATGTTGGTTGCGTTGAGCTATTGTTTTTGTGTAGGTGCGAGGGACTTGTGCGTGGCCTCCTACTGGATTGATACCTTGGTTCTCAAAAACTGAGGGAAATACTTATGCTACTTTGCTGCATCATCCTCTCCTCTTCGGGGAAATCCAACGCAGTGCTCAAGAGGTAGCAGTGGGGTCCTATTGGAAACTAAGGGATATTAAGGCCTCCTTTTAATAGAGTACCAGACCAAAGCATTAACACTTAGTGAATACATGAAGTCCTCAAACTACGGTCATCACCAGGAGTGGTACGGATTATTGTCACTTCGGGGTTACTGGATCATAGAACATAGTTGGTGATTATTGACTTGCATAGGATCAAGAACTCACATATATTCATGAAAACATAATAGGTTCAGATCTGAAATCATGGCACTCAGGCCCTAGTGACAAGCATTAAGCATAGCAAAGTCATAGCAACATCAATCTTCAAACACAATGGATACTAGGGATCAAACCCTAACAAAACTAACTCGGTTACACGATAAAATCTCATCCAACCCATCACCGCCTGCTACCTCTTGAGCACTGCGTTGGTTTTCCCTTGAAGAGGAAAGGGTGATGCATAAAAGCAGCGTAAGTATTTCCCTCAGTTTTTGAGAACCAAGGCATCAATCCAGTAGGAGGCTGCGCACGAGTCCTTCGCACCTACACAAACAAATAAATCCTTGCAACCAACGCTATAAGGGGTTGTCAATCCCTACACGGTCACTTATGAGAGTGAGATCTGATAGATATGATAGGATAATATTTTTGGTATTTTTATGATAAAGAGAAATGAAAGATGCAGAGTAAAATAAATGGCAAAGGAAATAACAAGTATTGGAAGATTAATATGATGGAAGATAGACCCGGGGGCCATAGGTTTCACTAGTGGCTTCTCTCAAGAGCATACGTATTTATGGTGGGTGAACAAATTACTGTTGAGCAATTGACAGAATTGAGCATAGTTATGAGAATATCTAGGTATGATCATGTATATAGGCATCACATCCGAGATAAGTAGACCGACTCCTCCCTACATCTACTACTATTACTCCACACATCGACCGCTATCCAGCATGCATCTAGAATATTAAGTTCAAGAGAACAGATTAACGCTTTAAGCAAGATGACATGATGTAGAGGGATAAACTCATGCAATATGATATAAACCCCATCTTGTTATCCTCGATGGCAACAATACAATACGTGCCTTGCTGCCCCTACTGTCACTGGGAAAGGACACCGCAAGATTGAACCCAAAGCTAAGCACTTCTCCCATTGCAAGAAAGATCAATCTAGTAGGCCAAACCAAACTGATAATTCGAAGAGACTTGCAAAGATAACTAATCATACATAAAAGAATTCAAAGAAGATTCAAATATTGTTCATAGATAAACTTAATCATAAACCCACAATTCATCGGTCTCAACAAACACACCGCAAAAGAAGATTACATCGAATAGATCTCCACAAGAGAGGGGGAGAACTTTGTGTTGAGATCCAAAAAGAGAGAAGAAGCCATCTAGCTGATAACTATGGACCCATAGGTCTGAAGTAAACTACTCACACTTCATCGGAGGGGCTATGGTGTTGATGTAGAAGCCCTCCGTGATTGATGCCCCCTCAGGCGGAGCTCCGAAAAAGGCCCCAAGATGGGATCTCATGGATACAGAAAGTTACGGCGGTGGAA
The DNA here is from genome assembly GCF_056163025.1 of Triticum urartu. NCBI lineage: Eukaryota > Viridiplantae > Streptophyta > Magnoliopsida > Poales > Poaceae > Triticum > Triticum urartu. The sequence continues at coordinate 498,264,148 of NC_141874.1, read as the reverse complement.
TTAGGGTTTTGGCTCTGTATCTGGTAGTTTGGGGGTATGTAGGTATATATAGGAGGAAGGAGTATGTCGGTGGAGCAACAGGGGGCCCACGAGGGTGGAGGGCGCGCCTGGGGGGGGGTAGGCGCTCCCCCCTACCTCGTTCCTTCCTCATTGATTGCTTGACGTAGGGTCCAAGTCCTCTGGATCATGTTCGTTTCAAAAATCACGTTCCAGAAGGTTTCATTCCGTTTGGACTCCGTTTGATATTCTTTTTCTGCGAAACCCTAAAATAGGAAAAACAACAATTTTGGGTTGGGCCTCCGGTTAATAGGTCAGTCCCAAAAATAATATAATAGTGTATAATAAAGCCCAATAATGTCCAAAACAGAATATAATATAGCATGGAACAATCAAAAATTATAGATACGTTGGAGACGTATCAAGCATCCCCAAGCTTAATTCCTGCTTGTCCTGGAGTAGATAAATGATAAAAACAGAATTTTTGATGTGGAATGCTACTTGGCATAATTTCAATGTAATTCTTCTTAATTGTGGTATGAATATTCAGAACCGAAAGATTCAAGACAAAATTTCAATATTTACATAGAAATAATAATACTTCAAGCATACTAACTAAGCAATTATGTCTCTTCAAAATAACATGGCCAAAGAAAGTTATCCCTACAAAATCATATAGTCTGGCTATGCTCTATCTTCACCACACAAAGTATTTAAATCATGCACAACCCTGATGACAAGCCAAGCAATTGTTTCATACTTTTGGTGTTCTCAAACTTTTTCAATCTTCAGGCAATCCATGAGCGTGAGCCGTGGAGATAGCACTTTAGGTGGAATAGAATGGTGGTTGTGGAGGAGACAAAAAAGGGGGAAGATAGTCTCACATCAACTAGGCGTATCAACGGGCTATGGAGATGCCCATCAATAGATATCAATGTGAGTGAGTAGGGATTGCCATGCAATGGATGCACTAGAGCTATAAGTATATGAAAGCTCAACAAAAGGAACTAAGTGGGTGTGCATCCAACTCGCTTGCTCACGAAGACCTAGGGCATTTTGAGGAAGCCCATCATTGGAATATACAAGCCAAGTTCTATAATGAAAAATTCCCACTAGTATATGAAAGTGATAACATAGGAGACTCTCTATTATGAAGATCATGGTGCTACTTTGAAGCACAAGTGTGGTAAAAGGATAGTAGCATTGTCCCTTCTCTCTTTTTCTCTCATATTTTTTAATTTGGGCTTTTTTATGGCCTCTTTTTTTCCATCCGGAGTCTCATCCCGACTTGTGGGGGAATCATATTCTCCATCATCCTTTCCTCACTTGGGACAATGCTCTAAAAATGATGATCATCGCACTTTTATTTACTTACAACTCAACAATTACAACTCAATACTTAGAACAAAATATGACTCTATGTGAATGCCTCCGGCGGTGTACCGGGATATGCAATGAATCAAGAGTAACATGTATGAAAGAATTATGAACGGTGGCTTTGCCACAAATTCAATGTCAACTACATGATCATGCAAAGCAATATGACAATGATGGAGCTTGTCATAGTAAACGGAACGGTGGAAAGTTGCATGGCAATATATCTCGGAATGGCTATGGAAATGCCATGATAGGTAGGTATGGTGTCTGTTTTGAGGAAGGTATATGGTGGGTGTATGATACCGGCGAAAGGTGCGTGGTATTAGACAGGCTAGCAATGGTGGAAGGAAGAAAAGTGCGTATGATCCATGGACTCAACCTTAGTCATAAAGAACTCATATACTTATTGCAAAAATCTAAAAGTTATCAAAGCAAAGTATTACGCGCATGCTCCTAGGGGGATAGATTGGTAGGAAAAGACCATCGCTCGTCCCCGACCGCCACTCATAAGGAAGACAATCAATAAATAAATCATGCTCCGACTTCATCACATAACGGTTCACCATACGTGCATGCTACGGGAATCACAAACTTTAACACAAGTATTTCTCAAATTCAGAACTACTCGACTAGCATGACTCTAATATTACCATCTCCATATCTCAAAACAATTATCAAGTATCAAACTTCTCATAGTATTCAACACACTCATAAGAATTTTTTTATTAATCTTGAATGCCTAACATAATTAAAGAAAATTACCATGCTGTTTTGTAGGACTCTCAAAATAATCTAAGTGAAGCATGAGAGAACAATAGTTTCTATAAAACAAATCCACCGACGTGCTCTAAAAGATATAAGTGAAGCACTAGAGCAAAAACTATATAACTCAAAAGATATAAGTGAAGCACATAGAGTATTCTAACAATTTCCGAATCATGTGTGTCTCTCTCAAAAGGTGTGTACAGAAAGGATGATTGTGGAAAACTAAAAAAATAAAGACTCAAATAATACAAGGCGCTCCAAGCAAAACACATATCATGTGGTAAATAAAAATATAGCTCCAAGTAAAGTTACCGATGGAAGTAGACGAAAGAGGGGATGCCTTCTGGGGCATCCCCAAGCTTTGGCTTTTAGGTGTCCTTAGATTATATTGGGGTGCCATGGTCATCCCCAAGCTTAAAATCTTTCCAGTCCTTGTTCCATAATCCATCAAATCTTTTACCCAAAACTTGAAAACTTCACAACACAAAACTTAAAGTAGAAAATCTCGTGAGCTCCGTTAGCGAAAGAAAACAAAACACCACTTCAAGGTACTGTAATGAACTCATTATTTATTTATATTGGTGTTAAAACTACTGTATTACAACTTCTCTATGGTTTATAAACTATTTTACTAGCCATAGATTCATCAAAATAAGCAAACAACACATGAAAAACAGAATCTGTCAAAAACAGAATAGTCTGTAGTAATCTGTAGCTAACGCAAGATCTGGAACCCCAAAAATTCTAAAATAAATTACTGGACGTGAGGAATTTATCTATTAATAATGTTAAAAACGAATTAACTAAATATCACTTTCTAAATAAAAATGGCAGCAATTCTCGTGAGCGCTAAAGTTTCTTCTTTTTACAGCAAGATTGAAAAGACTTTCCCCAAGTCTTCCCAACGGTTCTACTTGGCACAAACACTAATTGAACACAAAAAACACAACCAAAACAGAGGCTAGATAAATTATTTATTAATAAACAGGAGCAAAAAGCAAGGAATAAAAATAAAATTTGGTTGCCTCCCAACAAGCGCTATCGTTTAACGCCCCTAGCTAGGCATAAAAGCAAGGATAGATCTAGGTATTGCCATATTTGGTAGGCAATCCATAAGTGGCTCTTATAATAGATTCATAAGGTAATTTAATTTTCTTTCTAGGGAAGTGTTCCATGCCTTTCCTTAACAGAAATTGGAATCTAATATTCCCTTCCTTCATATCAATGATTACACCAATCGTTCTAAGGAAAGGTCTACCAAGAATAATAGGACATGAAGGATTGCAATCTATGTCAAGAACGATAAAATCTACGGGCACATAATTCCTATTTGCAACAATAAGAACATCATTAATTCTTCCCATAGGTTTCTTAATAGTGTAATCCGCATGGTGCAAGTTTAAAGAGCAATCATCAAAATCATGGAAACCTGGCAAATCACACAAAGTCTTTGGAATCGTGGAAACACTAGCACCCAAATCACACAAAGCATAGCATTCATGATCTTTAATTTTAATTTTAATAGTAGGTTCCCACTCATCATAAAGTTTTCTAGGGATAGAAACTTCCAACTCAAGTTTTTCTTCATAAGATTGCATCAAAGCATCAACGATATGTTTAGTAAAAGCTTTATTTTGACTATAAGAATGAGGAGAATTTAGCACGGATTACAACAAGGAAATACAATCTATCAAACAGAAATTATTATAATTAAATTCCTTGAAATCCAAAATAGTGGGTTCATTAATATTTAAATTTTTGACTTGTTCAATCCCACTTTTAACAATTTTAGCATCAAGATCTAAAGACTCGGAATTTTTGGAACGCCGTCTAGGTAAAGGTGTATCATATTCAGTCCCATCATTATCAAGATTAATATTGCAAAACAAAGATTTAATAGGGGACACATCAATAACTTTTAGATCTTCATCTTTATTATCATGGAAACTAGAAGAACACGCTTTTATAAAGCAATCTTTCTTAGCACGCATCCTAGCGGTTCTTTCTTTGCACTCATCAATGGAAATTCTCATGGCTTTGAGAGACTCATTGATATCATGCTTAGGTGGAATAGATCTAAGTTTCAAAGAATCAACATCAAGAGAAATTCTATCAACGTTCCTAGCCAACTCCTCAATCTTAAGGAATTTTTCTTCAATCAAAGCATTGAAATTCTTTTGAGAAGTAATAAATTCTTTAATATTAGATTCAAAATCAGAGGGCATCTTATTAAAATTTCCATAAGAATTGTTGTAGGAATTACCATAATTATTAGAGGAATTACTAGGATACGGCCTAGGAATAAAGTTTCCTCTATACGCGTTGTTACCAAAATTATTCCTACCAACAAAATTCACACCCATAGATTCATTATTATTCTCAATCAAAGTAGACAAAGGCATATCATTAGGATCATAAGAAACACTTTTATGAGCAAATAATTTCATAAGTTCATCCATCTTTCCACTCAAAACATTAATTTCTTCTATCGCATGCACTTTCTTATTAGTAGATCTTTCAGTGTGCCATTGAGAATAATTAACCATAATGTTATCTAGGAGTTTAGTAGCTTCCCTTAAAGTGATTTCCATAAAAGTGCCTCCCGCGGCCGAATCTAAAAGATTTCTAGAAGCAAAATTCAATCCGGCATAAAAAATTTGTATAATCATCCACAATTCAAGCCATGTGTAGGGCAATTACGTATCATTAATTTCATCCTCTCTCAAGCTTGTGAAACATGTTCATGACCAAGTTGCTTAAAATTCATAATATCATTTCTAAGAGAGATGATCTTAGCGGGAGGAAAATACTTAGAGATAAAAGCATCTTTGCACTTATTCCATGAATCAATACTATTTTTAGGCAAAGACGAAAACCAAGCTTTAGCACAATCTCTAAGCGAAAAAGGAAATAGCTTCAATTTAACAATATCATTATCCACATCTTTCTTCTTTTGCATATCACATAAATCAACGAAGCTATTCTTATGGGTAGTGGCATCTTCACTAGGAAGGCCGGCGAATTGATCTTTCATAACAAGATTCAACAAAGCAGCATTGATTTCACAAGATTCAGTATCGGTAAGAGGAGCAATCGGAGTGCTAAGGAAATCATTGTTGTTGGTATTGGTGAAGTCACACAATTTAGTATTATCTTGAGCCATTGTGACAAGCAAGCAATCCAACACACAAGCAAAAAGAAACGGGCAAAAAGAGGCACATAGAGAAAGAGAGGGAGGACGGAGAGAGAGGGCGAATAAAACGGCAAGGGTGAAGTGTGGGAGAGGAAAACGAGAGGTAAATGGCAAATAATGTAATGCGGGAGATAAGGGTTTGTGATGGGTACTTGGTATGTCTTGACTTGCAATGACGCCACAAGTGACTCGTTGTTGGGAGTCAAATCTTGACTTGTCTTGCGCGAACCTCCCCGGCAACGGCGCCAGAATTCCTTCTTGCTACCTCTTGAGCACTGCGTTGGTTTTCCCTTGAAGAGGAAAGGGTGATGCAGCAAAGTAGAATAATTATTTCCCTCAGTTTTTGAGAACCAAGGTATCAATCCACTAGGAGGCCGCGCACGAGTCCCTCACACCTACACAAACAAATAAATCCTCGCAACCAACGCGATAAGAGGTTGTCAATCCCTACACGGTCACTTACGAGAGTGAGATCTGATAGATATGATAGGATAATATTTTTGGTATTTTTATGACAAAGAGAAATAAAAGATGCAAAGTAAAATAAATGTCAAAGGAAATAACTAAGTATTGGAAGATTAATATGATGGAAGATAGACCCGGGGGCCATAGGTTTCACTAGTGGCTTCTCTCAAGAGCATAAGTATTTATGGTGGGTGAACAAACTACTGTTGAGCAATTGACAGAATTGAGCATAGTTATGAGAATATCTAGGTATGATCATGTATATAGGCATCACGTCCGAGACAAGTAGACTGACTCCTGCCTGCATATACTACTATTACTCCACACATCGACCACTATCCAGCATGCATCTAGAGTATTAAGTTCAAGAGAACAGAGTAACACTTTAAGCAAGATGACATGATGTAGAGGGATAAACTCATGCAATATGATATAAAACCCATCTTGTTATCCTCGATGGCAACAATACAATACGTGCCTTGCTGCCCCTACTGTCACTGGGAAAGGACACTGCAAGATTGAACCCAAAGCTAAGCACTTCTCTCATTGCAAGAAAGATCAATCTAGTAGGCCAAACCAAACTGATAATTCGAAGAGACTTGCAAATATAACCAATCATACATAAAAGAATTCAGATAAGATTCAAATATTGTTCATAGATAAACCTAATCATAAACCCACAATTCATCGGTCTCAACAAACACACCGCAAAAGAAGATTACATCGAATAGATCTGTTTTGTTTTGATTTTTGCTCCTGTTTAGTAATAAATAATTTATATATCCTCTGTTTTGTTGTGTTTTTTGTGTTCAATTATTGTTTGTGCCAAGTAGAACCGTTGGGAAGACTTGGGGAAAGTCTTTTTGATCTTGCTGTAAAAAACTGAAACTTTAGCGCTCACGAGAATTGCTGCCATTTTTATCTGGAAAGTGCTATTTAGTTAATTCTTTTTGAAGATGATTAATAGATAAATTCCTCACGTCCAGAAATTTATTTTAGAATTTTTGGGGTTCCAGAACTTGCGTTAGCTGCAGAATACTACAGACTGTTCTGTTTTTGACAGATTCAGTTTTTCGTGTGTTGTTTGCTTATTTTGATGAATCTATGGCTAGTAAAATAGTTTATAAACCATAGAGAAGTTGGAATAAAGTAGGTTTAACACAAATATAAATAAAAAATGAGTTCATTACAGTACCTTGAAGTGGTGTTTTGTATTGTTTCCTAACGGAGCTCACGAGATTTTCTACTTTAAGTTTTGTGTTGTGAAGTTTTCAAGTTTTGGGTAAAAGATTTGATGGATTATGGAAGAAGGAGTGGCAAGAGCCTAAGCTTGGGGATGCCCATGGAACCCCAAGATAATCTAAGGACACCTAAAATCCAAATCTTGGGGATGCCCCAGAAGGCATCCCCTCTTTCGTCTACTTCCATCGGTAACTTTACTTGGAGCTATATTTTTATTCACCACATGATATGTGTTTTGCTTGGAGCGACTTGTATTATTTTAGTCTTTATTTGTTAGTTTGCCGCAATCATCTTTTCTGCACACACCTTTTGATTCAAACACACATGATTTGAACATTATTAGAATACTCTATGTGCTTCACTTATATCTTTTGAGTTATATAGTGTTTGCTCTAGTACTTCACTTATATCTTTTAGAACACGGTGGTGGATTTGTTTTATAGAAACTATTATTCTCTCATGCTTCACTTATATTATTTTGAGAGTCTTAAACAGCATGGTAATTTACTTAAACTGGGAAATTAATCCTAATATGCTAGGCATTCAAGATTAGTAAAAAACAATTCTTATGAGTGTGTTGAATACTAAGAGAAGTTTGATACTTGATAATTGTTTTGAGATATGGATATGGTGATATTAGAGTCATGCTAGTTGAGTAGTTGTGAATTTGAGAAATACTTGTGTTGAAGTTTGTGATTCTCGTAGCATGCACGTGCTACCTCTTGAGCACTTGCGTTGGTTTTCCCTTGAAGAGGAAAGGGTGATGCAGCAGAGTAGCGTCAATATTTCCCTCCATTTTTGAGAACCAAGGTATCAATCCAGTAGGAGGCCACACACAAGTCCCTCGTACCTACACAAACAAATAAATCCTCGCAACCAACGCGATAAGGGGTTGTCAATCCCTACACGGTCACTTACGAGAGTGAGATCTGATAGATATGATAAGATAATATTTTTGGTATTTTTATGATAAAGATGCAAAGTAAAATAAAAGGCAAAGGAAATAACTAAGTATTGGAAGATTAATATGATGGAAGATAGACCCGGGGGCCATAGGTTTCACTAGTGGCATCTCTCGAGAGCTCAAGTATTCACAGCGGGTAAACAAATTACTGTTGAGCAATTGACAGAATTGAGCATAGTTATGAGAATATCTAGGTATGATCATGTATATAGGCATCATGTCTGAAACAAGTAGACCGACTCCTGCCTACATCTACTACTATTACTCCACACATCGACCGCTATCCAGCATGCATCTAGAGTATTAATCTCAAGAGAACAGAGTAACGCTTTAAGCAAGATGACATGATGTAGAGGGATAAACTCATGCAATATGAAATAAACCCCAACTTGTTATCCTCGATGGCAACAATATAATATGTGCCTTGCTGCCCCTACTGTCACTAGGAAAGGACACTGCAAGATTGAACCCAAAGCTAAGCACTTCTCTCATTGCAAGAAAGATCAATCTAGTAGGCCAATCCAAACTGATAATTCGAAGAGACTTGCAAAGATAACGAATCATACATAAATGAATTCAGAGAAGATTCAAATATTGTCATAGCTAAACTTGATCATAGACCCACAATTCATCGGTCTCAACAAACACACAGCAAAAGAAGATTACATCGAATAGATCTCCACAAGAGAGGGGGAGAACTTTGTATTGACTCCAAAAAGAGAGAAGAAGCCATCTAGCTAATAACTATGGACCCGTAGGTCTGAAGTAAACTACTCACACTTCATCGGAGGGGCTATGGTGTTGATGTAGAAGCCCTCCGTGATCGATGCTGTGACGCCCGGGTAATCAAGCTACAGTAACCCTCTGGTAATGATGCCACGTCACCTCGATTATTGTTGATAATCTCATGTTAGCTCGGAACCGAACCAAATTCAAATTTGAATTAAAGTCAAAACAATTAAAGTTTTCAAAAGTCAAAACTAAATTGTCCCTAATGTGTCTAATAATCCATAATAAATGCTGGTGAAGAAATCATCTCTTAATAAAATACCTAAATGCACTAAATAAACTAAAACAGTAGCAAAAATGATTATTTAAATGCTTTAAAATGATAAACAATTACAAACTAATATATTTAGGTGCCAAGTTAATTGTGGCAGTGGTATAATTCCTATTACCAATTTAGGGATCATTTTTGTACTTCACAAAACTAAATTACAATGAGGAATAAAATAAAACAGAAAAGAAAATAAATAAAAAAGAACAGGAAAAAAAACAGAAAACAAACACAACAAAAAAAAAGAACCCCCTCCCCCGGGCCGAATGGCCCAGCTAGCCATCAGGCCAAAAGGCCCAACCGGCCCACCCCCACTCCCCTTATCCCTGGACCCCGAAACCCTAGCCACTACCCATCGCCCCACTCCCCCACTTCCCCCCCCCCCACGACCCCCTCGCCCCTCCTCTGCCTCCCCCGATCTGGATCGGGGGGAATCAGCGCCGCCGCCCGATGCCCCGGCACGTCCCCGCCGCCCCACCGCCATCCTCCTCGCCTCCCCCTTTCCCGAACTGCGAGCTCCGACGCCGCATCCGATCCGCCGTACGCCACCGCCTCGTCCTCGATTCACCGCCGCCCGGAGCTCCACGGACACCGCACGGAGCCTGCGCAGCCGCCCGAGGACCTCGCCGGACCTCCTCGCCGGTCGGCCTCCTCCACGACGCGTCGCCTCCGTCATCCTCCTCGACCCCCGCTGCCTAACCCTACAGCCTCGATGTGAGCCCCATCATCGTTTCCCCTTGCCTCTCATTCCCTCCCCGACGCTTTAGGTCGCCGACCTCGCCGGCCCCGCGCTTGCGGTGAGCGTGCGCTCACCGTGTCCCTGCCGCTCGCTGACGCTCCGCCTCGCGCTCTTCGCGTCGCCGCTGGACGCTTCACCTGTGCGCCCGCCGGCCTCCGCCCCGCGCACCGCGCCGCACGCGTGCTCACCGCTGGCAGCGCCCATCCGCTGTTTGCCCCGTGTCGGCGGCCGTTCTCGCCGGCCACCCCCTGATTTGGCTGCCACCGCGCCCTTGGGCATGCGCCCAAGCGGGCAAGAGCCCGGCGCCCGCTGCGCCCGCTCGAGCCGCCCAGCGCCCACACCCAGTGCCCAATTGGGCATGGGCCTATGACAAGTGGGGCCCAGCCCCCAGAACGTTAATAAAAAAGAGTTGTAAATAAATAAATAAATGATAAAAAGTATATTGATTAATTAGTTAACTTAATTAATTAAATTAACTTAATTAATTAATGTTTAATTAACCTAATTAACTAGTGTTACTTAACTAAACAATAATTAGATTAGTTAAAACCTAATTAGGCTGAACAGACAATGACACGGGGTCCCACCCCCGTTGACCAGTCAAACGTTGACTGGTCAACTGGGTCCCCCTGGCCCACTTGTCAGCCTCTGTGTACATTCTGTGTACGCAGGGCTGGGTACCCATAGCATTTTGTCTATTAATTTTGAATTAGTAATAATTTCAGAAAATGAATAAAACTTTGAAAAATCATATAAAATAATCTGTAACTCGGATGGAGAAACTTTGTACATGAAAGTTGCTCAGAACGACGAGACGAATCCGGATATGCAGCCCGTTCGTCCGCCACGCATCCCTAGCATAGCAAACACGCAACTTTCCCCCTCCGGTTCGTCTGTCCGAAAACACAAAACACTGGGAATACCTTCCCGGATGTTTTCCCCCTTCACCGGTACCACCTCGTACCGCGTTAGGGCACGCCTAGCACCATGCTTTGTCATGTCATGCATCGTCATGCTTTTGTTTGCATTATATTTATTGTTTCTTCCCCCTCTTCTCTCTCTAGACACCGAGACCGACGCCGCTGCTACCCAGTACGACTACGGAGTTGACGACCCCTCTCTCTTGCCAGAGCAACCAGGCAAGCCCCCCCTTTGATCACCAGATATCGCCTACTCTTCTCTATACTGCTTGCATTAGAGTAGCGTAGCATGTTACTGCTTCCCGTTAATCCTATACTGATGCATAGCCTGTCCTTGCTACTACTGTTGTTACCTTTACCTGCAATCCTAATGCTTAGTATAGGATGCTAGTTTATCATCAGTGGCCCTACATCCTTTTCCGTCTGCCATGCTATACTATCGGGCCGTGATCACTCGAGAGGTGATCACGGGTATATACTATTTACTTTGTACATGATACATGTGGTGATTAAAGACGGGTCGGCTCGTAGGAGCACCCGCGAGTGGATCTTTGAGGCGGAGCGACAGGGCAGGTTTCGACCACCTAGGAGAGAGGTGGGCCTGGCCCTGGTCGGCGTTCGCGGATACTTAACACGCTTAACGAGATCTGGGTATTTGATCTGAGTCTGGCCATTTGGTCTATACGCACTAACCATCTACGCGGGAGTAGTTATGGGTATCCCGGCGTCGTGGTATCAGCCGAAGCCTTCGTGACGTCAGCGACTGGGTGGCGCGCGCCGGATTGGACTGGAAGGCCACTAGGCTAGGTCTGCTTTCGGCCGCGTTCGCAACGTGCAGGTGTGCTAAGGGCGATGGGCCCAGACCCCTGGGCGCTTAGGTTTAGACCGGCGTGCTGACCTCTCTGTTGGTCTAGGTGGGGCTGCGACGTGTTGATCTTCCGAGGCCGGGCATGACCCAGGAAAGTGTGTCCGGCCAAATGGGATCAAGCGTGTTGGGGTATGTGGTGCACCCCTGCAGGGAAGTTAATCTATTCGAATAGCCGTGATCTTCGGTAACAGGACGATTTGGAGTTGTACCTTGACCTTATGACAACTAGAACTGGATACTTAATAAAACACACCCTTCCAAGTGCCAGATACAACCGGTGATCGCTCTCTCACAGGGCGACGAGGGGAGGATCATCGGTTAGGATTATGCTATGCGATGCTACTTGGAAGACTTCAGTCTACTCTCTTCTACATGCTGCAAGACGGAGGCTGCCAGAAGCGTAGTCATCGAAAGGACTAGCTACCCCCCTCTTATTCCGGCATTCTGCAGTTCAGTCCACCTATGATAGCCTTATTCCAATTGATACCAATGCATACATATGTAGTGTAGCTCCTTGCTTGCGAGTACTTTGGATGAGTACTCATGGTTGCTTTCTCCTTCTTTTCCCTCTATCCCTTCTACCTGGTTGTCGCAACCAGATGCTGGAGCCCAGGAGCCAGACGCCACCTTCGACGACGACTCCTACTACACCGGAGGTGCCTGCTACTACGTGCTGCCCGCTGACGACGACCAGGAGTAGCTAGGAGGATCCCAGGCAGGAGGCCTGCGCCTCTTTCGATCTGTATCCCAGTTTGTGCTAGCCTTCTTAAGGCAAACTTGCTTAACTTATGTCTGTACTCAGATATTGTTGCTTCCGCTGACTCGTCTATGATCGAGCTCTTGTATTCGAGCCCTCGAGGCCCCTGGCTTGTAATATGATGCTTGTATGACTTATTTTATTTGTAGAGTTGTGTTGTGATATCTTCCCGTGAGTCCCTGATCTTGATCGTACACGTTTGCGTGTATGATTAGTGTACGATTAAATCGGGGGCGTCACAGATGCCCCCTCCGGCGGAGCTCCAGAAAAGGCCCCAAGATGGTAGTTCCCAAACAGAATGGTAAAGTTTATACTCCCCCACCACCAACAAACATCAATCCATGGCTTGTCCAAAACAACGGGTGCCTCCAACTAACAACAATCCTTGGGGAGTTTTGTTTGCAATTATTTTGATTTGAGCATGGGACTGGGCATCCCGGTTACCAGCCATTTTCTTGTAAATGATGAGCGGAGTCCACTCATCTTGAGAATAACCCACCTAGCATGGAAGATATAGACAACCCTAGTTGATACATGAGCTATTTGAGCATACAAAATAGAATTTCATTTGAAGGTTTAGAGTTTGGCACATACAAATTTACTTGGAACGGCAGGTAGATACCGCTTATAGGAAGGTATGGTGGACTCATGTGGAATAAGTTTGGGGTTTACGGAAGTGGATGCACAAGCAGTATTCCCGCTTAGTACAAGTGAAGGCTAGAAAGAGACTGGGAAGCGACCAACTAGAGAGCGATAACAGTCATGAACATGCATTAATATTAATCAACAATGAGTGCAAGCATGAGTAGGATATAAATCACCATGAACATAAGTATCATGGAGGCTATGTTGATTTTGTTTCAACTACATGCGTGAACATGTGCCAAGTCAAGCCACTCGAATCATTCAATGGAGGATACCACGCTATCATACCACATCACAACCATTTTAATAGCATGTTGGCACACAAGGTAAACCATTATAAACTCCTAGCTAATTAAGCATGGCATGGGTAACTATAATCTCTAATTGTCATTGCAAACATGTTTCATTCATAATAGGCTGAATCAGGAACGATGAACTAATCATATTTACAAAAACAAGATAGGTTGAGTTCATACTAGCTTCCCTCATCTCAATCAGTCCATCATATATCGTTATTATTGCCTTTCACTTGCACGACCGAACGGTGTGGATAATAATAATAGTGCATGTGCATTGGACTAAGATGGAATCTGCAAGCATTTAATACAAGGAAGAAGACAAGGTAACATGGGCTCTTAGTTAAATCAACAATAATGCATATGAGAGCCACTCAACATTTTCGTCATGGTCTTCTCCTCTCGACCCCCAAAGAACAAGAAAAGAAATAAAACTATTTACACGAGAAAGCTCCCAACAAGCAGAAGAAGAACAAGAAATCTTTTTAGGTTTTCTTTTAATTACTACTACTACATGCATGGAAAATAAACTAGCTATAACTATTTTTTGTTTTTTCTTAAGGTTTTTCAAACACACAAGAAGAATGCTGGAAAAGAAAGTAAACTAGCATGGATAGTACAATGAAAAAGTATGAGCACCGACAACAGGCGTGAGTGTGTGAACATGAATGTAATGTCGGTGAGAAATACGTACTCCCCCAAGGTTAGGCTTTTGGCCTAAGTTGGTCTATGCCCACAGATCGAAGCTACTCCCTCCGGTGTACTGAGGAGGATCCTTAGGGTGCCATTGGCTGGCGATCTCCTCCGGATCCCACTGATAAATAGACTGGCGATAAGGGTCAAGTGGTGGCTCAAGCTCAGGCTCTGGGACTTGTGTCAGCCTCCATTATGCATAAATGGCCTCTGGTAAGATGAGGTACGTGCCTGAAAGTATGTTAAACAAAGAGGGTGCAGGCAAGGTAATAATCTCACAGTGAGTTTTATCAAATATCAAATTATACTTAAGCCTCTTCTTCTTATCTTTAACAATAAAATCATGTGCTACCATACTCTTATAATCTAGAAAAATAGGAGGCAACAACTTTTCCTCTTTCTCATAATGCCTAATAGGTATCCCAAAATATTCAGCAAGGCGTGAAGCAAAGATGACTCAAAAAATGGGGCCCTTTGTATGGTTCAGATTTAATCGTTTAGCAACAATAGCGCCTAAGCTGAAAGTGGTATCAGGAAACAAAGCATGGCGCAAAATGACAATATCAGGAGCACGAAGATTTCCACTGTTCCTGCGACCAATTAAGCATCTACTAGCAAATATCACAAAGTAACGTAGAATAGGAAAATGTATACTGGTAATTCTTGCATTGGAAACTTTCCTAGTTTCTCCTACAGTAATTCTATCAATAAACCCATCCACATCACTATGGTGTGGTTCCTTGATGGTGACCTCAAAGGGTATCTTGCAGACTCGACAAAAATCATGGAGTGACATCTCCTTAACCTCATCATATAAGTGAAACTCCACTGAACGTGGTGATTTCTTAGCATGGAAATAAAAATTTTGCACGAAAATATTAGTGAGTAGGAGATACTGTTCGCGCTGGTCGTGGAGGAAGTCGGTGAGGCCTGCATTCTCAGCCAAGTAAAAAAAGTCATCATGAATTCCAGCGCCTCTCAAGAACTCATCACAAGGCCATTTGCACGGCCGAACCTCCGCAGTGCGAGGAATATTGTATTTGGGCTTTTTATTCTCCTCATTCTACTTATCCTTTGAGCTTCGTCTTGAAGAGCCTCTCAACAATCTCTTCAACATTTTCTCCCTCTGAAAATTTCTAAATTTTTTGGTGACTCAATATAAAAGTGAACCAAACTCAACAAAATTAAAGCAACTACTCCTACAAGTGCCTAGAGGCTATATCATGCATTAAAACTACTTTTGACCACATAAATTTGACATGCAAGCTCAAGAACAGGGTCACCTAAGAAGCAAAAATTTGCAATAAATAGAGCACTAGAACAAAAACTAATTGGACCATTGGAGGAGTCACATATCGAAGAACAATCCCCCAAAGCAGTTTTGTGAATGGAGCTTTGAGCAAGGAGATCGAAAAAGGCAACAAGATGAGCTAGAACACGGGTTTGAGCTACGGGATGATTTTTTCTGGAGGAAGACGAAGTGTGTGGGTGCTAGAATAAGTGAAGGGGGTCCACGAGGCAGGGGGCGCGCCCTAGGGGGGGCTCCCTACACCCTCGTGGCCAAGTGGTGGGGCCTCCTGGTGTGTTCTAAGTGCCAATAATTCTAAAATATTCTACAAAAAATCATATATCATTTTCAGGACATTTGGAGAACTTTTATTTTCAGGGTATTTTTATTGCAAGGATAATTTAGAAAACAGACAAAAAAATACTATTTTTGCTTTATTTAATCTAAATAACAGAAAGTAAAAGGAGGGTACAGAGAGTTGTGCTTTCTAACTTCATCCATCTCATGCTCATCAAAAGAAATCCACTAACAAGGTTGATCAAGTCTTGTTAACAAACTCTTTCCGAATAACATGAAACTGGGGAATTTTCGAATAACACTAGGTTACCTCAACGGGGATATGCATGTCCCCTATAATAAGAATATCATATTTTTCTTGACAGTAGGGAGAGGAAATTCAAAACCTCCAATAGTTATCATTGAAAATTTTCCAATAGAATTGATATTGTGGACTTGAGTTTGTTTCCTCGAAAAGTGTACCGTATGCTCATTACCATTAACATGAAAAGTGACATTGCCTTTGTTGCAATCAATAACAGCCCCTGTAGTATTCAAAAAGGTTCTACCAAGGATAATCGACATACTATCGTCCTCAGGAATATCAAGAATAACAAAGTCCGTTAAAATAGTAACGTTTGCAACTACAACAGGCACATCCTCACAGATACCGACAGGTATAGCAGTTGATTTATCGGCCATTTCCAAAGATATTTCAGTAGGTGTCAACTTATTCAAATAAAGTCTACAATATAAAGAGAGAGGCATAACACTAACACCGGCTCCAAGATCACATAAAGCAGTTTTAACATAGTTTCTTTTAATGGAGCATGGTATAGTTGGTACTCCGGTATCTCCTAGTTTCTTAGGTATTCCACCTTTCAAAGTATAATTGGCAAGCATGGTGGAAATCTCAGCTTCCAGTATCTTTCTTTTATTTGTAACAATATCTTTCATATACTTAGCATAAGGATTCATTTTAAGCATATCAGTCAAACACATACGTAAAAAGATAGGTCTAATCATTTCAGCAAAGCGCTCAAAATCCTCATCATCCTTTTTCTTGGATGGTTTAGGAGGAAAAGGCATGGGTTTCTGAACCCATGGTTCTCTTTCTTTACTGTGCTTCCTAGCAATGAAGTCTCTCTTATCATAACGTTGATATTTGATTGTGGGTTATCAAGATCAACATCAGGATCAATCTCTACATCATTGTTATTGCTAGGTTGAGCATCAAGATGAACATCATCATTAACATTATTACTAGGTTCATGTTCATTACTAGATTGTGTTTTAGCATCAGAAATAGAAATATCATTGGGATTCTCAGTTGTGTCAACAACAGGTTCACTAGAAGCATGCAAAGTCCTATCATTTTTCTTTTTCTTCTGATTAGAAGAACTAGGTGCATCAACATTAATTCTCTGAGAATCTTGCTCAACTCTCTTACGGTGGCCCTCAAGATACAAAGGTTCCTGAGTCATCTTACCACCTCTAGTCACAACTTGTGACGCCCCGAGACCGATGTGCTAGGTGTCTTCGAGTTATTCGCTGCTGTTGCCTTGTCATTTGCTTGCGTGTTGCATCTTATCATGTCATCATGTGCATTGCATCATCATGTTTTAAAACTTGCATCCGCCCCAGTCTCCTCGTCCTCTTCGTTGTCCGTTCTGAGCCCAACCACACTGGCACACGCCCGCGACATGTCCGAAATATTATTTTATAAGTGGCCGGAAAATGTTCTCGGAATGGGTTGAAAGTTGGCATGCGGTGTTGTTTTGTTGTCAGTAGACCGCCTGCCAAGTTTCATCGCATTCAGAGTCCGTTTGACGCCCCAACGGATAAATATAGCGGCAATTAGCTGGTGTAACGTCGGACGTTTTCGGTCTCCGGAAACAGTCGCCGGGCCTCTCCTCTTCTATCTTCTCAGCCCTTTGCCTTCTACACTACCTCTCACCGCCAGGCCCTACCTAACCTCTCTCGTCAGCCCACGGACCTCCTCCCGCGCGCGTCCAAAATTGTCCCGAACCCGACCCGGACTGTCGCCACCGTTGTGTCCGGATCATCCCCAAACATCTACAAAATATCATCGTTTTATTTATTGGCCTCCCTAGTCTATTTATTCTCGTCCGTCGGTTTTCGATCGGAAGGTCCAAACTCTCTCCCTTCCCTATATAAATAGTCCACCCACATGCCTATTTGGACAAACCCTAGACCAACTCCCTAAAATCCCTCCACCCCGCCGCCACACTCCACCGAATCCACATCGGGATCCTCCCATTCCTCCTCCCACCAACCAGAGCTCGAGCCCGAGCTCTTCGATTCGAACCCAACCGGATCACCTCCCCGCGCCTCCACTCAATCCCTGGCCATCTCCTGCCCGAGGGATTCCTCCTCCCTGCCTCGCTCAAACCCAAAGAGAGGAGCTCCTCCTCGACCTTCAGTCACCACTTGCCGGAGCACCGGACCAACACCAGCAGCTGAGCCGCGCCGCCCCTCCCGTTCTTTTCCTCCCTTTCTTCTTCTTCGACCAGTGCTCACCTCCCTCTCTCATTTCTCTGAACAGGAGCTCCACGCCGCCCCTTCCAACTTGATCCTCGTCGGAGCTAGCCTCCTCCACGCCTCTCTCTCTCTGACTTCCGCTGCGGGGAACAGCCGCCGCGCCGGAGCTTCATCACTGTCCTGCAGGAAGCCAGGAGCACCAAAACACCTGACCACCTCTTCCCTCCCTCGCGTTGCTGCCGTCTCCGCCGCCTGGCCTCCTGCCAGCGACCGCCGCTGCCACGGTGAGCCCCAACCTCGCCGTCCTTATTCTACCCTGCCTACCGAGCTCATCTTTCTCTCCCTCCCGTTCTGCAGGATGCCATGGTGCCATGGGAGTCCGCTGCTGACGTCAGGAACGGAGAGGCAGCCACCAGATCCGGCCTCTAGAGCTCGGCCTCGGCCTCCTCCTTGCCTCCTCGACTACCCAGCGACCCGCTTTGCCAAGCCGCCGGCGTTGCCTCTGCTCTGCCCGCCCTCTGCAGCGCCTCCAAGTCCCGCTCCTTCCCCTGCCAACGCTCGCGTTGACTTGCGTCCACGAGCCCAGCGCCTCCAAGGCCCAGATAGATCCGGCCAGCCCAGCATATTCCACTAACAGGCCAAGCCCAATGTGAGCAGCGCTCCAGATTCGGCCCAGCTCTATATTTTTTCTGCCTGAACTTTTTTCCTTTTATCCTGAAACTGCAGATTTGCAGAAAAGTCCCTAGAGTTCATGCATTTAATAACTCATGAACCATGCATCGGATTAAAATGATTCAAACATGTTAAATGCTTAGAATTGCATCTAGTTTCATAATATGCAACTTTCATGCATGTTTGAAATGTTTAAAATGCAATTTGTTTAAACTTGCTTAAATGCCATGCTAAAATGATTTAATTCATAACTAAATAACCGTAGCTCGGATTTTAATAAACTTTATATGTAAATGGGGTGGAAAATGCCTAGTTTAACATGGTGGTTTTATTTTGCATGTTTAATAACTCCAAAATTGTGTTTAGGGAAGAACAGTACCAAATCTAATTTATGCACATGAGGAGTTTCCGAATTTGTTGTTCGTTGCTTCCGGCCTCATTTAACCTTGACTAGATAGGTAGTTTTACTTTGCTTCACCCTCTTGCCATGATTAACAACATTTAATATTGTTGGGTACATAGACGAGATTGAACTAAATAACTTGTCATGGTGTTTCGTCAATATGCAACTCGTTGCATATTGAGCTCCACTTAATTTGTAGGGTTGCTTGTGCACTTTGCCATGCCATGCTTCATTAAACCGGACATGCATCATACTTGATTGTGCATCCTGCCATGTTCATGCCGTGGTTGTTTACTATGTTGTTTGCTCCTTTCTGGTGTTGCTTCTTCGGGTTGGTTTCGATAACGTCGTGTGTGTGAGGATTCGTTCAACTACGTCCGTTTGTCTTCTTCATGGACTCGTTCTTCTTCCTTGCGAGATTTCAGGCAAGATGACCATACCCTCGAAATCACTTCTATCTTTACTTGCTAGTTGCTCGCTCTTTTGCTATGCCTATGCTGCGATACCTACCACTTGCTTATCATGCCCCCCATATTGTTAAGCCAAGCCTCTAACCCACCTTTGTCCTAGCAAACCGTTGTTTGGCTATGTTACCGCTTTGCTCAGCCCCTCTTATAGTGTTGTTAGTTGCAGGTGAAAATTGGAGCTTGTTCCATGTTGGAACATGGTTATTTTGTTGGGATATCACAATATCTCTTATTTAAATTAATGCATCTATATACTTGGTAAAGGGTGGAAGGCTCGGCCTTATGCCTGGTGTTTTGTTCCACTCTTGCCGCCCTAGTTTCCGTCATATCGGTGTTATGTTCCCGGATTTTGCGTTCCTTACGCGGTTGGGTTATAATGGGAACCCCTTGACAGTTCGCCTTGAATAAAACTCCTCCAGCAATGCCCAACCTTGGTTTTACCATTTGCCACCTAGCCTTTTCTTTCCCTTGGGTTCTGCAGACTCAAGGGTCATCATTATTTTAACCCCCCCGGGCCAGTGCTCCTCTAAGTGTTGGTCCAACCTGTCAGCCGCCGGTGGCCACCAGGGGCAACTCTGGGCTGGCCTACCGGAAGTTTGGACAATCTGAGTGTGCCCTGAGAACGAGATATGTGCAGCTCCTATCGGGATTTGTCGGCACATTCGGGCGGTGTTGCTGGACCTGTTTTACCATTGTCGAGGATGTCTTGTAACTTGGATGCTGAGCCTGATCGGATTGTCTTGGGAGAAGGAATATCCTTCGTTGACTGTGAGAGCTTGTGATGGGCTAAGTTGGGACACCCCTGTAGGGATTTGAACTTTCGAAAGCTGTGCCCGCGGTTATGGGCAGATGGGAATTTGTTAATGTCCGGTTGTAGAAAACCTGAAGTTGACCTTAATTAAAATACATCAACCGCGTGTGTAGCCATGATGGTCTCTTCTCGACGGAGTCCGGGAAGTGAACACGGTGTTGGAGTTATGTTTGACGTAGGTTGTTCTAGGATCACTTGTTGATCATAGTTGCTCGACCGTGCTTCGCCTTTTCTTCTCGCTCTCATTTGCGTATGTTAGCCATCATATATGCTAGTTGCTTGCTGCAGCTCCACCTCATACATTTACCTTACCCATAAGCTTAAATAGTCTTGATCGCGAGGGTGTGAGATTGCTGAGTCCCCGTGACTCACAGATACTTCCAGAACCAGTTTGCAGGTGCCGATGATATCGTGCAGATGACGCAACCAAGCTTAGGAGGAGCTCAATGGAGATCTTGCCCTTTGTGTTGTTTGGTTCTAGTTGATCAGTAGTGGAGCCCAGTTGGGGTCGATCGAGGATCTGTGTAGCATTTGGGGTAGTCTTCTTTTATTTTGGTTCCATAGTCGGACCTTGATTGTATCTGTATGATGTAATGCTTTTATTCATGTAATTGTGTGAAGTGGCGATTGTAAGCCAACTATGTATCTATCTTTCCCTTATGTATTACATGGGTTGTGTGAAGATTACCTCACTTGCGACATTGCTTTCAATGCGGTTATGTCTCTAAGTCATGCTTCGACACGTGGGAGATATAGCCACATCGAGGGTGTTACAAGTTGGTATCAGAGCCTTTCCCGACCTTAGGAGCCCCCTGCTTGATTGAATCGTTGGCGTTATTGAGTCTAGAAATGTTTTGAGTCATTTACGAATTATATATATCGGAGAGTTAGGACTTCTTTTTACTCCTCAGTCCCTTCGTCGCTCTGGTGAGGCATCCTGACGTAGAGTTTTGACTCTTCTCTTCTCAAATTTCACAAAAAAAAATTAGGATCACGCGGGTATCTTGGAATCGTTCCGATGGTTTTGTGATGAGAACATTGTTCTTGGTGCCTCCTGTCATTTAGGGGTTGTGGCAGTGTCCCGGGGAGTTGAGCTCTGAGGTGTTGTCGTCACAATTTTATCGTTGAAGTTCTGGAATACCTGAGTTTAGTTTCGCCGACATCGAAAATCTCTTTTATGCAGTTGTTGGTGAGATAACCTCGACGCGACCCAGTACTAGGGCGGGAGTTCGGGAGTATTGCCATAACTCGTATAACGGATGCTTTTCGAAGGTTGAGGTAGATGATTTCCGAAGGTTTCTTGGTTATGTGTTGAAGGATGGATACAGCTGGATGTAGGATTTGCTAGTTTTGGGTGAGATATTATGCTTCCCCTGTATCCCCAACACCTGATTGCATAGACGGAAAATTTCGGGAGTTTATAAGTGGGAATTCAAGTAGCTCTTAGGATTTCTTTCCGATGGATATATGATATGAAATTGGGGTTCTACGTCTAGTGGTCCGCCTATCCACGGTTGGTTTTACAGTGGTCTCGTTGTGTCTTAAAGAGTCCTTGGCTATGCCGACTCGGGGATGCTTCGTATGTCATGTGCACTGCCTTGTACATGATGGTGCTGTACGATCGAGCCCGTGTAGGCCCCGCCACGAAAACTTCGGACGAAATCTCTATCATATGTTTGTTCTGGCTTATTCTGCAAGCCAATCCTTTGTTTTGTTTTGAGTTGTGGTATTCGAGTTGCTTCAATGTCAAGTGTTGATTCCATACCTTTTCTAAACGGTGTTCTCATATTCCTATGTGGATACCAATCCCTCTTGATCATCGAGATTGTCATGTCAATCCTTTTCAACCGACGTGCTCCTCCTCAAGGGGATCCAATCATTTCAACATCCGCAAGATCAACTCAAGTCTTCTCAACGGTGTTCGTTTCATCCGTCTCCAAGTTGCCTTTGTTTTTTTCCCACCCTCCCTCCCTTGTTTTCTCTAAGGACTCAGAACTTTTACTCAACTATCCTCTTATTGATGGGAAGTCTTTCCATTCTTTTCCGTCAATGTTCTTACCCGGTGATGCTCATGAAGATTCTAACGGGGCCTCAAGTTCATCATTCTTCATTTTTTTTTCTCCGGTGGTTTCAAGTCAAGATTTGTTGATCATATCTTTTCCTCGTTTCAATGCTTACTTATGCCGGTGCACCTCTTAATCTTCCCCGCTTGCTATTCTTTTGTTCCGGAGTGCTAGAGATATCTCAGAAGATTCGTGTTTCCACTCTTAATCCGTTCAAGCTATTTTGAGGATGTTATCTCATTCAAGCCTTTTAATTCAACCGGTGCAATCTCTCCTTTTAATCGTTCAACGGTGTATCTTTTCAGTGGGCCCTAACCCACAGGTCTTTTCCCAGGATCTTACCTGACTCTTCTTATTTTCTCGGAGCTTTTCAAATTCATTTCGAATTTTGACGTAAGAATGATTTATCATCAGTCAAATGCCTTTCTACAAGATCGGTTAAATTCTTTTCATCGTTGGCTCAACCTCTTCGCTTTTGATTCTTCCGGAGTGTCTAAATAATTCATGGTGGTGCTTCTCGTCGTCATTCTCAAAATTTGAAGACCGAAGAAGAATTTTACCTCTATTTCTTATCCGTTCTCTCATAGATTTGTGGTTCTAGTTCGAGGCCATCCTCTCATAATCGTTTTCGATTGTCAGAGTTCTTTTCACCCACCCGGAGCATTTCATGAGTTGTTTTCCATTTATTTCCTCCGAAGGAAATCTTTTCAAACATTATTCATTCTCAGCTTTCAGCTATCATTCTCCAAATCTTACCGGTGCATCATTCAAATATTCTCTAATCAATTCATGATCTCTTCGTTCCCTTGTATCTAAATTCTCTCAAGTATCTTCATTCTTTTTATAATTCTTCCCGGTGATTCATCCCTTTACTTCGTTCATTTCCAATTCTTACGGTGGCTATTCATGATTTTTCTTCCTTGCTATCATATCTATTTATTCATTGTCAATCCTAACGATGGTTCGTGCAAGAGTTCTCGTCATTCGTTATCCTATATATTCATTCGTTCTTCTCAATCCTACCAGTAACTTGGGAAGACATTCTCAAGTCATGCTATATCTATCTTAATCCTTTCGACAAGAATAAGTAGTGTGCCAAATCCGTTGATTGTCATCAATTTAATTGGTGAAGGATACGCATAACGTAATTCTTATTATTGCTTCATCCAAGTGATTAATTCTTTATTCCGGAGGCTCATCAAATTCTCGGTTTCACTTGATTCATTTTTGTTTCCTGGAGTCCGAAGCTCTCGCAATTATATCACCACGGAGATTCATCTAAATCATTACAAGGTTTCACCTTGTGTTTTCAACTTCCCTTTCCTTTTGTTTGATCATCATTTTGTTACCGGAGTTCTTCTTGAAGGTTCTACATGATGGTCCATCAAGGATTTAATTCCTTCTTGAAGTTATCATCAAGATTCTTTTCAGAGGAGCTCAAGTTTTCTTCATCTTGCAATCAGGAGGGCAATTCTTTCACGCATATCTTTTGAGGTGGTGTTATGTCATTCTTGATAATTTCCCTTCGTGCTTCGTGTTTCACAAGTTATCAAGAATGAGATATTTTAAATCCATCAATCTCTTCTTTGGAGTTATCTTGGGTTATATTTCACCTAAAGCCTTCCCTAAGGTTTGTTGCTATTTATGGTGCTTATAAATGATGCAAGTTCTTCAGCTATCCTCCCGGTGAAAGAAGTTTCTTGTCTCCTTGTTCATACCAATCCAATTCTTTTTCCCGTGAGTGGCAGGTTGTCACCTCATAATTTGAGATGTATTCCATAAGACCATATCAAGCTTATCCTTTTCGTTGTTGGTTTTCCAACAACTCCATTCGACCCTTCTCCTAAGGATACCTTTTCAAGCTCTTTTGTAGTAGAAGTTGGCATTTTCTTCTACATTCTTTTTATCTCAATGATCTATCTTCTATTTCTTTCTTCCGGAGGAATTGTGTTGTTGCTCTCTTCAACCTTTCTTCTTGTTCTTGTCAGGACATTGTTCTTTTCGTGCTTATCCTTTTAACCCGAGTGTTGTGCCCTCTGCTCAACTTCTTCTCATCTTATCAAGTTCTTATTCAATTCCTTTTGTTTTAACCGGAGTGCTGCCGAATGGGTTCTTCCTTGTTCCTCTTTTCTAACGGAGTGTTTTCAACTTCGTTCATCTCCGTTGTATTTTTTTCCTCAAAATGGTTTAACCTTTTCAAGGTTCTTGGTTTCACTCATTGGTCAAAGAAGCAACTTAGTTTTACCTCTTCTCTTTCTCTTCCGTTTTTCCTCCGGTGCCATTCTAGATCTCGGGACGAGATCCTCTCGTAGTGGTGGAGTGTTGTGACGCCCCAAGACCGATGTGCCTGGTGTCTTCGAGTTATTCGCTACTGTTGCATTGTCATTTGCTTGCATGTTGCATCTTATCATGTCATCATGTGCATTGCATCATCATGTTTTAAAACTTGCATCCGCCCCGGTCTCCTCGTCCTCTCCATTGTCCGTTCTGAGCCCAACCACACTGGCAGACGCCCGCAACATGTCCGAAATATTATTTTATAAGTGGCTGGAAAATGTTCTCGGAATGGGTTGAAAGTTGGCATGCGGTGTTGTTTTGTTGTCAGTAGACCGCCTGCCAAGTTTCATCGCATTCGGAGTCCGTTTGACGCCCCAACGGATAAATATAGCGGCAATAATAGCCGGTCTAACGTCGGACGTTTTCGGTCTCCGGAAATAGTCGCCGGGCCTCTCCTCTTCTATCTTCTCAGCCCTTTGCCTTCTGTACTACCTCTCACCACCAGGACCTACCTAACCTCTCTCGTCAGCCCGCGGACCTCCTCCCGCGCGCGCCCGAAATTGTCCTGAACCCGACCTGGACTGTCGCCACCGTTGTGTCAGGATCATCCCCAAACATCTACAAAATATCATTGTTTTATTTATTGGCCTCCCTAGTCTATTTATTCTCGTCCGTCGGTTTTCGATCGGAAGGTCCAAACTCTCTCCCTTCCCTATATAAATAGTCCACCCACATGCCGATTTGGACAAACCCTAGACCAACTCCCTAAAATCCCTCCACCCTGCCGCCACAATCCACCGAATCCACATCGGGATCCTCCCATTCCTCCTCCCACCAACCAGAGCTCGAGCCCGAGCTCTTCGATTCGAACCCAACCAGATCACCTCCCCGCGCCTCCACTCGATCCCTGGCCATCTCCTTCCCGAGGGATTCCTCCTCCCTACCTCGCTCAAACCCAAAGAAAGGAGCTCCTCCTCGACCTTCAGTCGCCGCTCGCCGGAGCACCGGACCAACACCAGCAGCTGAGCCGCGCCGCCCCTCCCGTTCTTTTCCTCACTTTCTTCTTCTTCGACTAGTGCCCACCTCCCTCTCTCGTTTCTCTGAACAGGAGCTCCGCGCCGCCCCTTCCAGCTCGATCCTCGTCGGAGCTAGCCTCCTCCACGCCTCTCTCTCTGACTTCCGCTGCGAGGAACAGCCGCCGCGCCGGAGCTTCATCACTGTCCCGCAGGAAGCCCAGACCACCAACACCTGACCACCTCTTCCCTCCCTCGCGTTCCTGCCGTCTCCGCCGCCTGGCCTCCTGCCAGCGACCGTCGCTTCCACGGTGAGCCCTAACCCCGCTGTCCTTATTCTCCCCTGCCTACCGAGCTCATCTTTCTCTCCCTCCCGTTCTGCAGGATGCCATGGTGCCATCGGAGTCCGCCGCTGACGCCAGGAACAGAGAGGCAGCAACCAGATCCGGCCTCTAGAGCTCGGCCTCGGCCTCCTCCTTGCCTCCTCAACCACCCGGCGACCCGCTTTGCCAAGCCGCCGCCGTTGCCTCTGCTCTGCCCGCCCTCTGCAGCGCCTCCAAGTCCCGCTCCTTCCCCTGCCAATGCTCGGTTGACTTGCGTCCATGAGCCCAGCGCCTCCAAGGCCAAGATAGATCCGGCCTGCCCAGCCTGTTCCACTAACGGGCCAAGCCCAATGTGAGCAGCGCTCCAGATTTGGCCCAGCTCTATATTTTTTCTGCCTAAACGTTTTTCCTTTTATCCTGAGACTGCAGATTTGCAAAAAAGTCCCTAGAGTTCATGCATTTAATAACTCATGAACCGTGCATTGGATTAAAATGATTCAAACATGTTAAATGCTTAGAATTGCATATAGTTTCATAATATGCAACTTTCATGCATGTTTGAAATGTTTAAAATGCAATTTGTTTAAACTTGCTTAAATGCCATGCTAAAATGATTTAATTCATAACTAAATAACCGTAGCTCGGATTTTAATAAACTTTATATGTAAATGGGGTGGAAAAATGCCTAGTTTAACATGGTGATTTTATTTTGCATGTTTAATAACTCCAAAATTGTGTTTAGGGCAGAACAGTACCAAATCTAATTTATGCACATGAGGAGTTTCTGGATTTGTTGTTCGTTGCTTCCGGCCTCATTTAACCTTGACTAGATAGGTAGTTTTACTTTGCTTCACCCTCTTCCCATGTTTAACAACATTTAATATTGTTGGGTACATAAACGAGATCGAACTAAATAACTTGTCATGGTGTTTCGTCAATATGCAACTCGTTGCATATTGAGCTCCACTTAATTTGTAGGGTTGCTTGTGCACTTTGCCATGCCATGCTTCATTAAACCGGACATGCATCATACTTGATTGTGCATCCTGCCATGTTCATGTCGTGGTTCTTTACTATGTTGTTTGCTCCTTTCCGGTGTTGCTTCTTCGGGTTGGTTCCGATAACGTAGTGTGTGTGAGGATTTGTTCGACTACGTCCGTTTGTCTTCTTCATGGACTCTTTCTTCTTCCTTGCGGGATTTCAGGCAAGATGACCATACCCTCGAAATCACTTCTATCTTTGCTTGCTAGTTGCTCGCTCTTTTTGCTATGCCTATGCTGCGATACCTACCACTTGCTTATCATGCTCCCCATATTGTTAAGCCAAGCCTCTAACCCACCTTTGTCCTAGCAAACCGTTGTTTGGCTATGTTACCGCTTTGCTCAGCCCCTCTTATAGCGTTGTTAGTTGCAGGTGAAGATTGGAACTTGTTCCATGTTAGAACATGGTTATTTTGTTGGGATATCACAATATCTCTTATTTAAATTAATTCATCTATATACTTGGTAAAGGGTGGAAGGCTCGGCCTTATGCATGGTGTTTTGTTCCACTCTTGCCGCCCTAGTTTCCGTCATATAGGTGTTATGTTCCCGGATTTTGCGTTCCTTACGCGGTTGGGTTATAATGGGAACCCCTTGACAGTTCGCCTTGAATAAAACTCCTCCAGCAATGCCCAACCTTGGTTTTACCGTTTGCCACCTAGCCTTTTCTTTCCCTTGGGTTCTGCAGACTCAAGGGTCATCATTATTTTAACCCCCCCGGGCCAGTGCTCCTCTAAGTGTTGGTCCAACCTGTCAGCCGCCGGTGGCCACCAGGGGCAACTCTGGGCTGGCCTACCGGAAGTTTGGATAATCTGAGTGTGCCCTAAGAACGAGATATGTGCAGCTCCTATCGGGATTTGTCGGCACATTCAGGCGGTGTTGCTGGTCCTGTTTTACCATTGTCGAGGATGTCTTGTAACCTAGATGCCGAGCCTGATCGGATTGTCTTGGGAGAAGGAATATCCTTTGTTGACCGTGAGAGCTTGTGATGGGCTAAGTTGGGACACCCCTGTAGGGATTTGAACTTTCGAAAGCCGTGCCCGCGGTTATGGGCAGATGGGAATTTGTTAATGTCCGGTTGTAGAAAACCTGAAGTTGACCTTAATTAAAATACATCAACCGTGTGTGTAGCCGTGATGGTCTCTTCTCGGCGGAGTCCGGGAAGTGAACACGGTGTTGGAGTTATGTTTGACGTAGGTTGTTCTAGGATCACTTCTTGATCATAGTTTCTCGACCGTGCTTTGCCTTCTCTTCTCGCTCTCATTTGCATATGTTAGCCATCATATATGCTAGTTGCTTGCTGCAGCTCCACCTCATACCTTTACCTTACCCATAAGCTTAAATAGTCTTGATCACGAGGGTGTGAGATTGCTGAGTCCCCGTGACTCACAGATACTTCCAAAACCAGTTTGCAGGTGCCGATGATATCGTGCAGATGACGCAACCAAGCACAGGAGGAGCTCAATGGAGATCTTGCCCTTTGTGTTGTTTGGTTCTAGTTGATCAGTAGTGGAGCCCAGTTGGGGTCGATCGGGGATCTGTGTAGCATTTGGGGTAGTCTTCTTTTATTTTGGTTCCATAGTCAGACCTTGATTGTATCTGTATGATGTAATGCTTTTATTCATGTAATTGTGTGAAGTGGCAATTGTAAGCCAACTATGTATCTCTCTTTCCCTTATGTATTACATGGGTTGTGTGAAGATTACCTCACTTGCGACATTGCTTTCAATGCGGTTATGCCTCTAAGTCGTGCTTCGACACGTGGGAGATATAGCCGCATCGAGGGCGTTACACAACTCTAACATCATTTTCATTTTCCTTATTATTCAATTCATTGAGCAAATAATCTTGAGCTTTAAGCACTTGTTCTACTTGAGTGGTAACCATAGAAGTATGTTTACTAATAAGTTTAAGGTCACCTTTAACGCTAGACATATAATCACTCAAGTGTTCAATCATATAAGCATTATGTTTCAATTGTCTACCAACATAAGCATTGAAGTTTTCTTGTTTAACAATAAAATTATCAAATTCATCCATGCATTGGCTAGCAGACTTATTACGAGGAATATCACCTTCATCAAATCTATAGAGAGAATTTATCTTTACTACCTGTGTCGAGTTATCAATACCATGTTTTCAATAGGTGGTAAATTCTTAACATCTTCAGCTTTAATACCCTTTTCTTTCATAGATTTCTTTGCCTCTTGCATATCTTCAGGGCTGAGAAATAGAATACCCCTTTTCTTCGGAGTTGGTTTAGGAGTTGGTTCAGGAAGTGTCCAATCATTATCATTACTCAACATATTATTCAATAGAAATTTAGCTTGCTCAATAGTTCTTTCCCTAAAAATAGAACTAGCACAACTATCCAGGTGGTCTCTGGAAGCATCGGTTAGTCCATTATAAACGATATCAAGTATTTCATTTTTCTTGAGAGGATGATTAGGTAAAGCATTAAGTAATCGGAGAAGCCTCCCCCAAGCTTATGGGAGACTCTCTTCTTTAATTTGGAAAAAAATATATATTTCCCTTCAGGCAGCTTGTTTCTTATGAGGGGGGAAATATTTAGCAGAGAAGTAATAAATCATATCCTGGGGACTACGCACACAACCAGGAGCAAGATAATTAAACCATGTTTTAGCACAACCTTTAATGAGAACGGAAATAACTTAAGGATGTAGTAGTAAAGAATTTTTTTCCTCATGAGTGAATAGGGTTGCTATATCATTTAATTAGTAAGATGTGCCACAACAGTTTCAGATTCATAGCCATAAAAAGGATCAGATTCAACCAAAGTAATTAACTCAGGATCGACAGAGAAATCATAATCCTTATCAGAAATACAGATAGGTGAAGTAGCAAAAGCAGGGTCATATTTCATTCTAGCATTCAAAGACTTTTCTTTCAGCTTAGCTAACTGTTTCTTAAGATCATATCTATCATTGCAAGCTAAAAGATCTCTAGCAGTTTCTTCATCCATAACATAACCCTCAGGCACATCAGGCAATTCATATCTAGGGGGAGAATCTTCATCATCACTTTCATCACTATTATCAGTTTCAATAATTTCATTTTCTCTAACCCTAGCAAGTTGTTCATCAAGAAATTCACTAGATGGCGCAGTATTATCAAGCTTAGAAGTAGTTTCATCATAAGCATAATGCATAGCAGAAGTGACATCATCAATAACATGCGACATATCATAATCAATAGTAGGAGTAGGTGTCGCAAGTTTACTCAAAACAAAAGGTGAATCAAGTGCAGAGCTAGATGGCAATTCCTTACCTCCCCTCGTAGTTGAGGGAAAAATCTTGGTTCTTTCATATTTCAAGTTCCTCATAGTGATCAACAGATATAAATACCAAGTGACTCAAAGAATAGAGCTATGCTCCCCGGCAACGGCGCCAGAAAATAGTCTTGATAACCCGCAAGTATAGGGGACCGCAACAGTTTCGAGGGTAGAGTATTCAACCCAAATTTATTGATTCAACACAAAGGGAGCCAAAGAATATTCTCAAGTATTAACAGTTGAGTTGTCAATTCAACCGCACCTGAAAGACTTAATATCTGCAGAAAAGTATTTCGTAGCAAAGTAGTATGGAGGTAACGGTAATGGTGGCAAAAGTAACAGTATCAGTTTTGTAGCAATTGTAATAGTGGCAACGGAAAAGTAACTAAGCAAAGATCAATATGTGAAAAGCTCGTAGGAAATGGATCAATGATGGATAATTATGTCGGATGCGATTCCTCACGCAACAGTTATAACATAGGGTGACATAGAACTAGCTCCAGTTCATCAATGTAATGTAGGCATGTATTTCGAATATAGTCATACGTGCTTATGGAAAAGAACTTGCATGGCATCTTTTGTCCTACCCTCCCGTGGCAGCGGGGTCCTATTGGAAACTAAGGGATATTAAGGCCTCCTTTTAATAGAGTACTGGACCAAAGCATTAACACTTAGTGAATACATGAACTCCTCAAACTACAGTCATCACCGGGAGTGGTCCCAATTATTGTCACTTCGGGGTTACTGGATCATAACACATAGAAGGTGACTATTAACTTGCAAGATAGGATCAAGAACTCACATATATTCATGAAAACATAATAGGTTCAGATCTGAAATCATGGCACTCGGGCCCTAGTGACAAACATTAAGCATAGCAAAGTCATAGCAACATCAATCTTAGAACACAATGGATACTAGGGATCAAACCCTAACAAAACTAACTCGATTACATGATAAATCTCATCCAACCCATCACCGTCCAGCAAGCATATGATGGAATTACTCACGCATAGCGGTGAGCATCATGAAATTGGTGATGGAGGAAGGTTGATGATGACAATGGCGACGGACTCCCCTCTCTGGAGCCCCGAACGTACTCCAGATCAGCCCTCCCGATGAAGATTAGGGCTTGGCGGCGGCTCCGTATCGTAAAACATGATGAATCCTTCTCTTATATTTTTTCTCCCCGAACGTGTGAATAATAGAATCGGAGTTGACGTCGGTGGAGCCTCAGGGGGGCCACGAGGCAGGGGGCATGCCCTGCACCCTCGTGGACAGGGTGTAGGCCCCCTTACGCTGATTCTTTCGCCAGTATTTTTTATATATTCCAAAACGTGTCTCCGTGAATTTTCAGGTCATTCCGAGAACTTTTGTTTTTGCACAAAAGTAACACCATGGAAATTCTGCTGAAAACAGCATCAGTCTGGGTTAGTTCCATTCAAATCATGCAAGTTAGAGTCCAAAACAAGGGCAAAAGTGTTTGGAAAATTAGATACGTTGGAGACGTATCAACAAGCTCTTTGTCACCTCCATAAACGAGAAACATATCCTTAGTCCTTTTCAGGTATTTCAGGATGTTCTTGACCGCTGTCTAGTGATCCACTACTGGATTACTTTGGTACCTCCCTGCTAAACTTATAGCAAGGCACACATCAGGTCTGGTACACATCATTGCTTACATGATAGAATCTATGGTTGAGGGATAGGGAATGACTTTCATTTTTCTCTATCTTCTACAGTGGTCGGGCATTGAGTCTGACTCAACTTCACACCTTGTAATACAGGCAAGAACCCTTTCTTTGACTAATCCATTTTGAACTTCTTCAAAAATTTATCAAGGTATGTGCTTTATGAAAGTCCAATTAAGCGTCTTGATCTATCTCTATAGATCTTGACGCCCAATATATCAGCAGCTTCACCGAGGTCTTTCATTGAAAAATTCTTATTCAAGTATCCTTTTATGCTATCTAGAAATTCTATATCATTTACAATCAACACTATGTCATCCACATATAATATTAGAAATGCTACATAGCTCCCACTCACTTTCTTGTAAATACAGGCTTCTCCAAAAGTATGTATAAAACCATATGCTTTGATCACACTATCAAAGAGTATATTCCAACTCCTAAGAGGCTTGCACGAGTCCATAAATGGATCTCTGGAGCTTGCACACTTTGTTAGCACCTTTGGGATCGACAAAACCTTATGGTTGCATCATATACAACTCTTTTTTAAGAAATCCATTAAGGAATGCATTCTGACATCCATTTGCCAAATTTCATAACCATAAAATGCGGTAATTGCTAACATGATTCAGACAGACTTAAGCATCGCTACGGGTGAGAAGGTCTCATCGTAGTCAACTCCTTGAACTTGTTGAAAACCTTTCGCAACAAGTCGAGCTTTGTAGACAGTAATATTACCATCAGCGTCGGTCTTCTTCATCCATTTATTTTCTATGGCTTGCTAATCATCAGGCAAGTCAACCAAAGTCCATACTTTGTTCTCATACATGGATCCCATCTCAGATTTCATGGCTTCTAGCCATTTCACGGAATCTGGGCTCATCATCGCTTCC
This sequence comes from Triticum urartu, assembly GCF_056163025.1. Lineage (NCBI taxonomy): Eukaryota > Viridiplantae > Streptophyta > Magnoliopsida > Poales > Poaceae > Triticum > Triticum urartu. The sequence goes on along the minus strand of NC_141874.1, from coordinate 498,231,159 downwards.
TCATAGTTCGTAGGTTCGTCATGGTCTAGTAACATGAATTCCAGAATAGGATTACTGTACCACTCTGGTGTGGAATGTACTTTGGTTGACCTACGAGGTTCTATAGTAACTTGATCTGAAGTTTCATGATCATCATCATTAGCTTCCTCACTAATTGGTGTAGGCATCACTGGAACTGATTTCTGCGATGAACTACTTTCCAATTCGAGAGAAGGTACAACTACCTCATCAAGTTCTACTTTCCTCCCACTCACTTCTTTCAAGAGAAACTCCTTCTCTAGAAAGTATCCATTCTTAGCAACAAATATCTAGCCTTCGGATCTGTGATAGAAGGTGTACCCAACATTTTCTTTGGGGTATCCTATGAAGACGCACTTCTCTGATTTGGGTTCGAGCTTATCAGGCTGAAGCTTTTTCATGTAAGCATCGCAATCCCAAACTTTAAGAAACGACAACTTAGGTTTCTTGCCAAACCATAGTTCATACGGTGTCATCTCAATAGATTTAGATGGTGCCCTATTTAACGTGAATGCATCTGTCTCTAATGCATAAACCCAAAATGATAGTGTTAAATCAGTAAGAGACATCATAGATCACACCATATCTAATACGTTGTGGTGTTCCAGGTGGCGTAAGTTGCAAAACTATTCCACATTGTTTTAAATGAAGACCAAACTCGTAACTCAAATATTCACCTCCGCGATCAGATCATAGAAACTTTATTTTTTGTTACGATGATTTTCCACTTTGCTTTGAAATTCTTTGAACTTTTCAAATGTTTCAGACTTGTGTTTCATTTAGTAGATATACCCATATCTGCTCAAATCATCAGTGAAGGTCAGAATAAAAGGATACCCGCCGCGAACCTCAACACTCATCGGATCACATACATCAGTATGTATTATTTCCAATAAGTCAGTGGCTCGCTCCATTGTTCTGGAGAATGGAGTTTTAGTCATCTTGCCCATGAGGCATGGTTCACAAGCATCAAGTGATTCATAATCGAGTGATTCCGAAATCCCATCAGCATGGAGTTTCTTCATGCGCTATACACCAATATGACCTAAACGACAGTGCCACAAATAAGTTGCATTATCATTATTAACTTTGCATCTTTTGGCATCAACATTATGAATATGTGTATCACTACGATCGAGATTCAACAAAAATAGACCACTCATCAAGGGTGCATGACCATAAAAGATATTACTCATATAAATAGAACAACCATTATTCTCTGTTTTAAATGAATAACTATCTCACATCAAACAAGATCAAGATATAATGTTCATGTTCAACGCTGGCACCAAATAACAATTATTCAGGTCTAAAACTAATCCTAAAGGTAGATGTAGAGGTAGCGTGCCGACGGCCATCACATCGACCTCAGAACCATTTCTGACGTGCATCGTCACCTCGTCCTTAGCCAATCTTTGTTTAATCCGTAGCCCATGTTTTGAGTTGCAAATATGAGCAATAGAACCAGTATCAAATACCCAGGCGCTACTATGAGCATTAGTAAGGTACACATCAATAACATGTATATCAAATATACCTTTAACTTTGCCATCCTTCTTATCCGCCAAATACTTGGGGCAGTTCCGCTTCTAGTGACCAGTCCCTTTGTAGTAGAAGCACTCGTTTCAGGCTTAGGTCCAGAATTGGGCTTCTTCCCGGGAGCAGCAACTTGCTTGCTATTCTTCTTGAAGTTCCCCTTCTTTCCTTTGCCCTTTTTCTTGAAACAAGTGGTCTTGTTAACCATCAACACTTGATGCTCCTTCTTGATTTCTACCTCCACGGCCTTGAGCATTGCGAAGAGCTCGAGAATCGTCTTGTTCATCCCTTGTATATTATAGTTCATCACAAAGCCTTTATAGCTTGGTGGCAGTGATTGAAGAACTCTGTCAATGACACTATCACCTAGAAGATTAACTCCCAGCTGAGTCAAGTGGTTATGGTACCCAGACATTTTGATTATGTGTTCACTGAGAGAACTGTTCTCCTCCATCTTGCAGCTATAGAACTTGTTGGAGACTTCATATCTCTCAACTCAGGCATTTGTTTGAAATATTAACTTCAACTCCTGAAACATCTCATATGCTCCATGACATTCAAAATGTCTTTGAAGTCCCGATTCTAAGCCGTAAAGCATGGCACACTGAACTATCAAGTAGTCATTAGATTTAGCTTGCCGGACGTTCATAAAGTCCAGAGTTTCTCCTGCAGCAGGCCTTACACCTAGCGGTGCATCAAGGACGTAATTCTTCTGTGCAACAATGAGGATAATCCTCAAGTTATGGACCAAGTCCGTGTAGTTGCTACCATCATGTTTCAACTTAGCTTTCTCTAGGAACGCATTAAAATTCAAGGGAATGGTAGCACGGGCCATTGATCTACAACATAGATATGCAAAAACTATCATGACTAAGTTCATGATAAATTTAAGTTCAATTAATCATATTACTTAAGAACTCCTACTTAGATAAAAACATCCCTCGAGTCATCTAACTGATAGCGTGATCCATATCAACTAAACCATGTCATATCATCATGTGAGATGGAGTAGTTTTCAATGGTGAACATCTCTATGTTGATCATATCTATTTTATGATTCACGTTTGACCTTTCGGTCTCAGTGTTCCGAGGCCATGTCTGTACATGCTAGGCTCGTCAAGTTTAACCTGAGTATTCTGCACGTGCAAAACTGGCTTGCACCTGTTGTATGTGAACGTAGAGCTTATCACACCCAATCATCACCTGGTGTCTCGGCACGACGAACTGTCGCAATGGTGCATACTTAGGGAGAACACTTATACCTTGAAATTTAGTGAGGGATCATCTTATAATGCTACCGTCGTACTAAGCAAAATAAGATGCATGAAAGATAAACATCACATGCAATCAAAATATGTGAGATGATATGGCTATCATCATCTTGTGCCTTTCATCTCCATCTCCAAAGCACCGTCATGATCTCCATTGTCACCGGCTTGACACCTTGATCTCCATCGTAGCGTCATTGTCATCTCGCCAACTATTGATTCTACGACTATCGCTAACCCATTGTGATGAAGTAAAGCAATTACATGGCGACTGCATTTCATACAATAAAGCAACAACCATAAGGCTCCTGCCAGTTGCCGATAACTTTTACAAAACATGGTCATCTCATACATCAAAATATATCACATCATGTCTTGACCATATCACATCACAACATGCCTGCGAAAACAAGTTAGACATCCTCTACTTTGTTGTTGCAAGTTTTACGTGGCTGCTACGGGCTTCTAGTAAGAACCGTTCTTACCTACGCATCAAAACCACAACGATTTTTTGTCAAGTGTGTTGTTTTAACCTTCAACAAGGACCGGCCATAGTCAAATTTGATTCAACTAAAGTTGGAGAAACAGACACCCGCAAGCCACCTTTATGCAAAACAAGTTGCATGTCTGTCGGTGGAGCCGGTCTTATGAACGTGGTCATGTAAGGTTGTCCGGGCCGCTTCATCCAACAATACCGCTGAATCAAAATAAGATGTTGGTGGTAAGCAGTATGACTATTATCACCCACAACTCTTTGTGTTCTACTCGTGCATATAATCTATGCATATTAATGCATATAAGATAATATAAAATAGGTTTAGTCCCAAAAATAATATAAAATAGCATATTAATGCTTATAAAACATTCAAAACAGATAATATAATCGCATGGAACAATCAAAAATTATAGATACATTGGAGACATATCAAGTACGCAAAAAGACTAGCCTCAACATTTCAGCAAAGTGTTCAAACTCTTCAACATCTTTCTTTTTAGTTGACTTAGGTGGAAAGGGCATAGGTTTTTGAACCCGCGGTTCTCTTTCCTTACTGTGCTTTCTAGCAACAAAGTCTCTTTTATCATATCTTTTATTTTTAGCTTGCGGGTTATCAAGATCAACTGCAGGTTCTATCTCAACATCATTGTGTGGTTCTTCATTATTTGGTTGACTATCTTCATGTGTTGGGGAACGTACATGTAATTTCAAAAAAATTCCTATGATCACGCAAGATCTATCAAGGAGATGCATATCAACAAGAGGGGGAGAGTGTGTCCACGTACCCTCTTAGACCGAAAGCGAAAGCGTTAGGTTAACACGGTTGATGTAGTCGAACGTCTTCAAGATCCAACCGATCAAGTACCGAACGTACGGCACCTCCGAGTTCAGCACACATTCAACTCGATGACGTCCCTCGAACTCTTGATCCAGCAAAGTGGCAAGGGAGAGGGAGAGGGAGAAGGAAAGGGGGTCGCGCCCCCTCCCCCTTGTCCAATTCGGACTCCCTTGGGGGGGCGCCACCCCTTGCGGGATCCCATCTCTCTCCCCTATGGCCCATGTAGGCCCATTACTTCCCCCCCCCCCGGGGGGGGGGGGGGTCCGGTAACGTCCTGGTACTCCGAAAAATATCCGAACCACTCCGAAACCATTCCGGTGTCCGAATACCATCGTCCAATATATCAATCTTTACCTCTCGACCATTTCGAGACTCCGAACAATCTTCGGTCACCAAAACACATAAGTCATAATACAAATCGTCATCGAACGTTAAGTGTGTGGACCCTATGGGTTCAAGAACTACGTAGAGATGACTAAGATACTTCTCAGGTCAATAACCAATAGCGGTACCTGGATGCTCATATTGGTTCCTACATATTCTACGAAGATCTTTATCGGTCAAACCTCAATGACAACATACATCATTCCCTTTGTCATCGGTATGTTACTTGCCCGAGATTCGATCGTCGGTATCCTCATACATAGTTTAATCTCATTACCGGCAAGTCTCTTTACTCGTTCCGTAATGCATCATCCCGCAACTAACTCATTAGTCACATTGCTTGCAAGGCTTATCATGATGTGCATTACCAAGAGGGCGCAGAGATACCTCTCCGATTCTCGGAGTGACAAATCCTAATCTCGATCTATGCCAACCCAACAAACACCTTCAGAGACACCTATAGAGCATATTTATAATCACCCATTTACGTTGTGACGTTTGATAGCACACAAGGTGTTCCTTCGGTATTCGGGAGTTGCATAATCTCATAGTCAAAGGAATATGTATAAGTCATGAAGAAGCAATAGCAATAAAACTTAATGATCATTATGCTAAGCTAATGGGTGGGTCTTGTCCATCACATCATTCTCCTAATGATGTGATCCCGTTCATCAAGTGACAACACATGTCTATGGTCAGGAAACTTAACCATCTTTGATTAATGAGCTAGTCAAGTAGAGGCATACTAGGGACACTTTGTTTTGTCTATGTATTCACACATGTATCAAGTTTACGGTTAATACAATTCTAGCATGAATAATAAACATTTATCATGATATAAGGAAATATAAATAATAACTTTATTATTGCCTCTACGGCATATTTCCTTCATCATGAACCTCATCATTAACTTTTTCATTATCAGAAGGTGAGTGCTCAATACCAGGCTGAGTTTCAGCATCAGAGATAGAGACTTCATTATCAGGAGGTTTTTCTACTTCAGGTTCACTAGAGGCATGCAAAGTCCTATCATTTTTCTTCTTCTTTTTCTTTTTAGAAGGACTAGGTTATTAGTGTTAGCTCTTTGAGAGTCTTGTTCAATTCTTTTAAGGTGTCCTTCAGGATAAAGTGGTTCCTGAGTCATTTTACCTCCTGAGTTGCTACTCTAACAGCAAAGTCATGTATGTTATTGTTCATTTCATCTAGCAACCCTCTTTGAGATTTAGCAACTTGTTCTAACTGGGTTTGAACCATAGAAGCATATTTTCCCACACCTCTAACATCATTTGAGATTCTAAATAACAAGCCACTCAAACCAGCAATCATATCAGAATTGTATTTCAATTGCTTCATAACATTTGCATTGAAGTGATCTTGTTTTCTAATGTAGTTTTCAAACTCATAAAGGCATTGGCTAGGGTGCATATTGTGAGGATTGTCATTCTCATTGAATTTCATTAGAGAATTTACCTCTACCACCTTAGGTGGTGGTGTATCAAGCCCATGTATTTCTTCAATAGGAGGTAAATTTTTGACATCCTTAGATTTAATACCTTTTTCCTTCATAGATTTCTTTGCCTCTTGCATATCTTCAGGACTGAGAAATAAGACACCCCTCTTCTTCGGACTGGATTTAGGCGGTGGTTCAGGAAGAGTCCAATCATCATAATTTTTCAATATGCTATTCAATAATTCTTTAGCTTGACCAATAGTTCGTTCCCTGAAAACACAACCAGCACAATATCTAGGAAGTCTCTAGAAGCATCCGTTAGACCATTATAGAAGAAATCAAGTATTTCATTTTTCTTAAGAGGATGATCAGGCAAAGCATTAAGCAATTGGCAAAGCCTCCCCCAAGCTTGTGAGAGACTCTCTTCTTTAATTTGCACAAAGTTAAATATTTCCTGCAAGGCAGCTTGTTTCTTCTGACCAGGAAAATATTTTTCAGAGAAGTAATAAATCATATCCTGGGGACTACACACACAACCAGGAGCAAGAGTATTGTACCAAGCTTTAGCATCACCCTTTAATGAGAACGGGAATAATTTGAGAATATAGTAATAGCGAGTTTTCTCATCATGAGTAAAAAGGGTGGCTATGTCATTCAACTTAGTAAGATGTGCCACAACAGTTTCAGTTTCATAACCAAGGAAAGGATCCGATTCAACCAAAGTTATTAACTCTGGGTCGACAGAGAATTCATAATCCTTATCATCAATAAAGATAGGTGAGGTAGCAAACTTAGGATCATATTGCATTCTACCATTCAGAGATTTTTCTTTATACTTGCATAATAATTTCTCTAGATCATCTCTATCCTTACAAGCAAGAATGTCTCTAGTTATCTCCTCATTCATAACATAACCTTCCGGTACCTTAGGCAATTCATATCTAGGAGGGCTAGTTCTAGTAGGTGTTTCAAGATTTTCAGTTTCAGGCTCATCATCAGTTTCAACAACATCATGTTGTCTTACTCTAGCAATTTGTTCATCAATAAATTCACCTAATGGCACATCGTCATCAAGCAAGGTACTAGCATCATCATAAGTATCATTTATAGCAGAAGTAGCATCATCAATAACTTGCGACATATAAGGATTAATAGCATGTGGTGGTGGTGCAAGTAACAGAAGGTGAATCTAAAGCAGAACTGGATGGCAGTTCCTTACCTCCCCTCATCTTAGAGGGATAAATATTAGTCTTAGCATCCTTCAGATTCTTCATAGTGATAAATTGATAATAATCCCAAGTGACTCAACAAATATAGCTATGCTCCCCGGCAACGGCACAAAAAAAGGTCTTGATAGCCCACAAGTATAGGGGATCGCAATAGTTTTCGAGGGTAGAGTATTCAACCCAAATTTATAGATTCGGCACAAGGGGAGCCAAAGAATATTTGCAAGTATTAGCAGCTGAGTTGTCAATTCAACCACACCTCAAGATTAATTTTCTGCGGCAAAGTGATTAGTAGCACAATAATATGATAGTTTTGATAGTAGTAGCAATAACAATAGCAACAGTAATAGTGATAGCAGTAACTTTGTAGCAAGTGCAACAGTAATGATAGCAGTAGTAACTTAGCAAGAACAATATAGGATAAATTCGTAGGCATTTGGTAATTTGTTGGATGAACAGTCATAACCTAGGGCGATACGGCACTAGCTTCAGTTCATAAATATAATGTAGGCATGTATTTCGTAAATAGTCATACATGCTTATGGAAAGAACTTGCATGATATCTTTTGTCCTACCCTCCCGTGGCAGCAGGGTCCAATTGGAAACTAAGGGATATTAAGGCCTCCTTTTAATAGAGAGACGGACCAAAGCATTAACACACGATGAATACATGAACTCCTTAAACTACGATCATCACCGGGATTGGTCCCGACTATTGTCACTCTGGGGTTGCCGGATCATAACATGTAGTAGGTGACTATAACTTGCAAGATCGGATCTAGAACATGGATATAATGGTGATAACATAAACGGTTCAGATCTGAAATCATGGCACCCGGGCCCAAAGTGACAAGCATTAAGCATGGCAAAGTCATAACAACATCAATCTCAGAACATAGCGGATACTAGGGATCAGGCCCTAACAAAACTAACTAGATTACATGATGAATCTCATCCAACTCCGCACCGACCAGCGAGCCTAGGAAGAAATTACTCACTCCCGGTGGGGAGCATCATGGAACTGGCAATGGAGAAGGGTTGGTGATGATGAAGAACGAAGATCCCCCTCTTCGGAGCCCCAACGGACTCTAGATCTTGCCTCCTGATGAAGAACAAGAGGTGATGGCAGCTCCGTCTTGTGGATCGTGATAATTCTTTCTCCCCTATTTTTCCTAGAAAGATAGGATTTTATAGCGTCGGTTTTAGGGTCTGCGGGGCCACCGGGTGGGGACAACCCACCTGGGCATGCCTGGGGGGGTAGGCATGCCCTGGTGGGTTGTGCCACCTAGGTGCCCCCCTTAGGTGACTCTTGGCTCCAGAAATTCTCTTCTATTGTATAAAAAATCCTCGCAAAGTTTTATTCCATTCCGAGAACTTTTATTTCTGCACAAAAACAACACCATGGTTGTTCTGCTAAAACCAGTGTCAGTCCGGGGTTAGTTTCATTCAAACCATGCAAATTAGAGTCCAAAACAAGAGGAAAAGCGTTAGGAGAAGTAGATACGTTGGAGACGTATCAGACGTGTGGTGCACGATGGGGCGCGGGACGCCCCCACTTCCCTCACGACACCTCAGCAACCTCCCGGGCTAACATAAAGCCTGTTGGGCGCAATGCGGAACCATCATTGCTCTCTCTGTTCTGCTTCCATTTCTGAAGGCGAGGGGACGTGGACTGGCCCTCCGCTGAACGCTATATAAAGGCGAGGGGGAAGGACCCCTTGGCTCATCTCCCTCTTTCTTGTTTCTCCATTTCTGCCATCCATTGTCGTAGCCATGGCGCCCGCGAGGAGGTTTTCCGCCACCGAGAAAGGGAAGGCAATGCTGGAGTAGGTGGAGTCACCGAAGCCAACAAGGGGGAGGGGTCGCCCTCGCATGTCCGCTGCCACGCCTGGAGCGCTTCCCCGGGGGCGTGGGAGCCCTCCACTGGTGGCCTACACCGGCTCAGGCAACCGTGGAAGAGGTGCAACCTGCGGGCACGGACGCGGGGGGTGAGGCCGCCGCGGTCGGGGTAGCCGGAGCAGCGCGACCGCCTGCCTCCCCAAGCGTGGAGCCACTCTGACGACGCAGCCCATGAATTCATCATGGGTATGCACCACCAGCCCTGCTATTAGGGAACGTAGCATGCAATTTTAAATAAAAATCCTACAATCACGCAAGATCTATCTAGGATATGCATAGCAATGAGAGGGGGAGAGTGAGTCCACGTACCCTCGTAGACCAAAAGTAGAAGCGTTACACTGGTAAAGCGACATGCTATACAAACAGTTTTTAACCCCTTTTCACGACGGCATTTGGAACCGTCGCCAAGTGAGTGTGGGCGATAGGGGGGTCCTTCACACACGACCCAGAAACCGTCGGGGATAGGCCCTCCTGGTGACGATGACATGTACCTAGGGTAGGGTCATAGGCCCGACCTAGATGACTTACCCAAGGACACTGCCCTAGAGTCATTCAAGATACAACAGAAGAAACTGACTGAGTTCACCAAGGGATGCTATCCACTCGACCTCCAACCTCACTCAGTAACCCCAATTCCATTCGACCAAGATGAAGTCACTCGACCATACAAGAAACCACTCGGAATACAGAAGGCCTAAAGTCACTCAAGATGGCAACGGTCAGGCATTCAGTCTGTAGTCTTAAAGATCATTTATAGCTCTTTATAGCTGACGTTACTAGTAACGTCTTGTCTTAATTTAAATTGAACCTTATGTAACGTGGGATGGCTAGGGTCCTGGCGCACTCTATATAAGCCACCCCCTCCTCTGGCACAAGGGTTCGCACCCCCTGTAACTCTCACGCATAATCCAGTCGACCAGCCTCCGAGCACCGAGACGTAAGGCTATTACTTCATCCGAGAAGGGCCTGAACTCATAAATCTTGCATGCACAATCTCGCCGTAGCTAGTGTTGGGAAATGCAACAATTTCAAAAATTTCCCATGCACACGCAAGATCATGGTGATGCATAGCAATGAGAGGGGAGAGTGTTCTCCACGTACCCTCGTAGACCGTAAGCGGAAGTGTTATGACAACGCGGTTGATGTAGTGGTACGTCTTCACAATCGACCGATCCTATTACCGAAAGTACGGCACCTCTGCGATCTACACACGTTTGGCTCGGTGACGTCCCACGAACTCTCGATCCAGCTGAGTGCTGAGGGAGAGCTTCGTCAGCACGACGGCATGATGACGGTGATGATGATGCTACTGTCGCAGGGCTTTGCCTAAGCACTACGATGATATGACCGAGGTGGATTATGGTGGAGGGGGGCACCGCACATGGCTAAGGGATCAATAATCAACTTGTGTGTCTATGGGGTGCCCCCCTCCCCCGTATATAAAGGAGTGGAGGAGGGGAGAGGGCCGGCCCTCTATGGCGCGCCCTGGAGGAGTCCTACTCCCTCCGGGAGTAGGATTCCCCCCTTCCCTAGTTGGACTAGGAGAGAAGGAAGGGGGAGAGAGGGAGGAAGGAAAGGGGCGCCCCGCTTCCTAGTCCAATTCAGACCAGAGGGGGAGGGGGCGCGCGGCCTGCCCTGGCTGCCTCTCTCTCTCTCTCTCTCCACTAAATCCCATTAGGGCCCATATACTCCCCAGGGGGGTTCCGGTAACCCCCGGTACTCCGGTATATGCCCGAACTCACTCGGAACCTTTCCGATGTCCAAACATAGGCTTCCAATATATCGATATTTATGTCTCGACCATTTCAAAACTTCTCGTCATGCCCGTGATCACATCCGGGACTCCGAACAAACTTTGGTTCATCAAAACACATAAACTCATAATACCGATCGTCACCGAACGTTAAGCGTGCGGACCCTATGGGTTCGAGAACTATGTAGACATGACTGAGACACGTCTCTGGTCAACAACCAATTGCGGAACCTGGATGTTCATATTGGCTCCCACATATTCTACGAAGATCTTTATCGGTCAAACCGCACAACGATATAAGTTGTTCCCTTTGTCATCGGTATGTTACTTGCCCGAGATTCGATTGTCGGTATCTCAATACCTAGTTCAATCTCGTTACCGGCAAGCCTCTTTACACGTTCCGTAATGCATCATCCCGCAACTAACTCATTAGTCACATTGCTTGCAAGGCTTATATTGATGTGCATTACCTAGAGGGCCCAGAGATACCTCTCCGACAATCGGAGTGACAAATCCTAATCTCGATCTATGCCAGCTCAACAAACACCATCGGAGACACCTGTAGAGCACCTTTATAATCACCCAGTTACGTTGTGACGTTTGTAGCACACAAAGTGTTCCTCCGGTATTCGGGATTTGCATGATCTCATAGTCATAGGAACATGTATAAGTTATGGAGAAAGCAATAGCAACAAACGAAACGATCATCATGCTAAGCTAACGGAATGGGTCAAGTCAATCACATCATTCTCTAATGATGTGATCCCGTTAATCAAATGAAAACTCATGTCTATGGCTAGGAAACTTAACCATCTTTGATTCAACGAGCTAGTCAAGTAGAGGCATACTAGTGACACTTTGTTTGTCTATGTATTCACACATGTACTAAGTTTTCGGTTAATACAATTCTAGCATGAATAATAAACATTGATCATGATATAAGGAAATATAAATAACAACTTTATTATTGCTCTAGGGCATATTTCCTTTAGTCTCCCACTTCCACTAGAGTCAATAATCTAGATTACATTGTAATGATTCTAACACCCATGGAGTCTTGGTGCTGATCATGTTTTGCTCGTGAGAGAGGCTTAGTCAACGGGTCTGCAACATCCAGATTTGTATGTATCTTGCAAATCATCATGTCTCCCTCCTTGACTTGATCGCGGATGGAATTGAAGCGTCTCTTGATGTGCTTGGTTCTCTTGTGAAATCTGGATTCCTTTGCCAAGGTAATTGTAGCAGTATTGTCACAAAAGATTTTCATTGGACCCGATGCACTAGGTATGACACCTAGATCGGATATGAACCCCTTCATCCAGACTCCTTCATTTGCTGCTTCCGAAGCAGCTATGTATTCCGCTTCACATGTAGATCCTGCCACGACGTTCTGCTTGGAACTGCACCAACTGACAGCTCCACCATTTAATAAAAACACATATCCGGTTTGTGACTTAGAGTCATCCGGATCAGTTTCAAAGCTTGCATCGACGTAACCATTTACGACGAGCTCTTTGTCACCTCCATATACGAGAAACATATCCTTAGTCCTTTACAGGTATTTCAGGATATTCTTGACCGCTGTCCAGTGATCCACTCCTGGATTACTTTGGTACCTCCCTGCTAAACTGATAGCAAGGCACACATCAAGTCTGGTACACCGCATTGCATACATGATAGAGCCTATGGCTGAAGCATAGGGAACACCTTTTATTTTCTCTCTATCTTCTGAAGTGGCCGGGCATTGAGTCTGACTCAACTTCACACCTTGTAACACAGGAAAGAACCCTTTCTTTGCTTGATCCATTTTGAACTTCTTCAAAACTTTACCAAGGTATGTGCTTTGTGAAAGTCCAATTAAGCGTCTTGATCTATCTCTATAGATCTTGATGCCCAATGTATAAGCAGCTTCACCGAGGTCTTTCATTGAAAAATGCTTATTCAAGTATCCTTTTATGCTATTCAGAAATTCAGTATCATTTCCGATCAGCAATATGTCATCCACATATAATATCAGAAATGCTACAGAGCTCCCACTCACTTTCTTGTAAATACAGGCTTCTCCAAAAGTCTATAAAAAACCATATGCTTTGATCACACTATCAAAGCGTATATTCCAACTCTGAGAGGCTTGCACCAGTCCATAAATGGATCGCTGGAGCTTGCACACTTTGTTAGGACCTTTTGGATCGACAAAACCTTCTGGTTGCATCATATACAACTCTTCTTTAAGATATCCATTAAGGAATGCAGTTTTGACATCCATTTGCCAAATTTCATAATCATAAAATGCGACAATTGCTAACATGATTCGGACAGACTTAAGCATCCCTACGGGTGAGAAGGTCTCATCGTAGTCAACTCCTTTAACTTGTCGAAAACCTTTCACAACAAGTAGAGCTTTGTAGATAGTAACATTACCGTCAGCGTCAGTCTTCTTCTTGAAGATCCATTTATTCTCTCATACATGGATCCCATCTCAGATTTCATGGCCTCAAGCCATTTTGTGGAATCTGGGCTCATCATCGCTTCCTCATAGTTCGTAGGTTCGTCATGGTCAAGTAACATGACTTCCAGAACAGGATTACCGTACCACTCTGGTGCGGATCTTACTCTGGTTGACCTACGAGGTTCGGTAGTAACTTGATCAGAAGTTTCATGATCATCATCATTAGCTTCCTCACTTACTGGTGTAGGAATCACTGGAACTGATTTCAGTGATGAACTACTTTCCAATAAGGGAGAAGGTACAATTACCTCGTCAAGTTCTATTTTCCTTCCACTCACTTCTTTCGAGAGAAACTCCTTCTCTAGAAAGGATCCATTCATAGCAACGAATATCTTGCCTTCAGATATGTCATAGAAGGTGTACCCAACAGTCTCCTTTGGGTATCCCATGAAGACACATTTCTCCGATTTGGGTTCGAGCTTATCAGGTTAATCTTTTTCACATAAGCATCGCAGCCCCAAACTTTAAGAAACGACAACTTGGGTTTCTTGCCAAACCATAGTTCATAAGGTGTCGTCTCAATGGATTTAGATGGTGCCCTATTTAATGTGAATGCAGCTGTCTCTAAAGCATAACCCCAAAACGATAGTGGTAAATCAGTCAAAGACATCACAGATCGCACCATATCTAGTAAAGCACGATTACGACGTTCGGACACACCATTACGCTGTGGTGTTCCGGGTGGTGTGAGTTGCGAAACTATTCCGCATTGTTTCATATGAAGACCAAACTCGTAACTCAAATGTTCTCCTCCACGATCAGATCATAGAAACTTTATTTTCCTGTTACGATGATTTTCCACTTCACTCTGAAATTCTTTGAACTTTTCAAATGTTTCAGACTTATGTTTCATTAAGTAGATATACCCATATCTGCTCAAATCATCTGTGAAGGTGAGAAAATAACGATATCTACCACGAGCTTCAATGTTCATTGGACCACATACATCAGTATGTATGATTTCCAATAGCTCTATTGCTCGCTCCATTGTTCCGGAGAACAGAGTTTTAGTCATCTTGCCCATGAGTCATGGTTCGCAAGTACCAAGTGATTCATAATCAAGTGATTCCAGAAGTCCATCAGAATGGAGTTTCTTCATGCGCTTTACACCAATATGACCCAAATGGCAGTGCTACAAATAAGTTGCACTATCATTATCAACTCTGCATTTTTGGCTTCAATATTATGAACATGTGTATCCCTACTATCAAGATTTAGTAAAAATAGACCACTCATCAAGGGTGCATGACCATAAAAGATAATACTCATATAAATAGAACAACTATTATTCTATGATTTAAATGAATAACCGTCTCGCATCAAACAAGATCTAGATATAATGTTCATGCTCAACGCTGGCACCAAATAACAGTTATTTAGGTCTAAAACTAATCCTGAAGGTAGATGTAGAGGTAGCGTGCCGACGACGATCACATCGACTTTGGAACCATTTCCCACACGCATCGTCACCTCGTCCTTAGCCAATCTTCGCTTAATCCGTAGCCCCTGGTTCGAGTTGCAAATGTTAGCAACTGAACCAGTATCAAATACCCAGGCACTACTGCGAGCATTAGTAAGGTACACATCAATAACATGTATATCAAATATACCTTTCACTTTGCCATCCTTCTTCTCCGCCAAATACTTGGGGCAGTTCCGCTTCAAGTGACCAGTTCCTTTGCAGTAGAAGCACTTAGTCTCAGGCTTAGGTCCAGACTTGGGTTTCTTCACTTGAGCAGCAACTGGCTTGCTGTTCTTCTTTAAATTCCCCTTCTTCCCTTTACCCTTTTTCTTGAAACTGGTGGTCTTGTTGACCATCAACACTTGATGCTCCTTGTTGATTTCTACCTCCGCAACCTTTAGCATTGCGAAGAGCTCAGGAATCGTCTTATCCATCCCTTGCATATTATAGTTCATCACGAAGCTCGTGTAGCTTGGTGGTAGTGACTGAACAAATCTGTCAATGACACTATCATCAGGAAGATTAACTCCCAGTTGAGTCAAGTGGTTGTGGTACCCAGACATTCTGAGTATATGTTCACTGACAGAACTATTCTCCTCCATCTTGCAGCTGTAGAACTTATTGGAGACTTCATATCTCTCAATCCGAGCATTTGCTTGAAATATTAACTTCAACTCCTGGAACATCTCATATGCTCCATGACGTTCAAAACGTCGTTGAAGTGCCGGTTCTAAGCCGTAAAGCATGGCACACTGAACTATCGAGTATTCATCAGCTTTGCTCTGCCAGGTGTTCACAACATCTGGCGTTGCTCCTACAGCGGGTTTGTCACCTAGTGATGCTTCCAAGACGTAATTCTTCTGTGTAGCAATGAGGATAATCCTCAAGTTATGGACCCAGTCCGTGTAGTTGCTACCATCATCTTTCAACTTAGCTTTCTCTAGGAGCGCATTAAAATTCAACAGAACAACAACACGGGTCATCTATCTACAACAACATAGACATGCAAAATACTATCAGGTACTAAGTTCATGATAAATTAAAGTTCAATTAATCAAATTACTTAAGAACTCCCACTTAGATAGACATCTCTCTAATCATCTAACTGATCGCGTGATCCTTATCAACTAAACCATGTCGGATCATCACGTGAGATGGAGTAGTTTTCAAAGGTGAACGTCACTATGTTGATCATATCTACTATATGATTCACGCTCGACCTTTCGATCTCAGTGTTCCGAGGCCATATCTACATATGCTAGGCTCGTCAAGTTTAACCCGAGTATTCGGCGTGTGCAAAACTGGCTTGCACCCGTTGTATGTGAACGTAGAGCTTATCACACCCGATCATCACGCGGTGTCTCGGCACGACGAACTGTAGCAACGGTGCATACTAAGGGAGAACACTTATACCTTGAAATTTAGTGAGAGGTCATCTTATAATGCTACCGTAGAACTAAGCAAAATAAGATGCATAAAGGATAAACATCACAGGCAATCAATATAAGTGATATGATATGGCCATCATCATCTTGTGCCTTTGATCTCCATCTCCAAAGCACCGTCATGATCACCATCGTCACCGGCTTGACACCTTGATCTCCATCGAAGTATGGTTGTCATCTCGCCAACTATTACTTCTACGACTATCGCTACCACTTAGTAATAAAGTAATGTAATTACATGGCGATTGCATTTCATACAATAAAGCAACAACCATATGGCACCTGCCAGTTGCCGATAACTGTGTTACAAAACATGATCATCTCATACAATAAAATTTAGCATCATGTCTTGACCATATCACATCACAACATGCCCTGCAAAAATAATTTAGACGTCCTCTACTTTGTTGTTGCAAGTTCTACGTGGCTGCTACGGGCTGAGCAAGAACTGTTCTTACCTACACATCAAAAACCACAACGCGGTATAGTGATTGCTTTTTGATCTTCAGAAAGAACCCTGTTCATTGAATCCGATTCAACTAAAGTTGGAGAAACTGATACCCACCAGCCACCTGTGTGCGAAGCACGTTGGTAGAACCAGTCTCGCGTAAGCGTACGCGTAATGTCGATCTGGGCCGCTTGATCCAACAATACCGCCGAATCAAGAAACAACTTGTGACGGCAAGCAATATGTATATACCCACCCCCACAACTCCTTTGTGTTCTACTAGTGCATATAACATCTACGCATAAACCTGGCTCGGATGCCACTGTTGGGGAACACAATAATTTCAAAATTTTCCTATGCACACGCAAGATCATGGTGATGCATAGCAACGAGAGGGGAGAGTGGTGTCCACGTACCCTCATAGACCGTAAGCAGAAGCGTTATGACAACGCGGTTGATGTAGTCATATGTCTTTACGGTCGACCGATCCTAGTGCCGAAAGCACGGCACCTCCGCGATCTGCACACGTTCGGCTCAGTGACCTCCCACAAACTCTCGATCCAGCTGAGTTTCAAGGGAGAGCTTCATCAGCACGACGGCGTGATGATGGTGATGATGATGCTACCGTCGCAGGGCTTTGCATAAGCACTACGATGATATGACCGAGGTGGATTATGCTGGAGGGGGGCACCGCACACAACTAAGGGATCAATGATCAACCTGTGTGTCTATGGGGTGCCCCCCTCCCCCGTATATAAAGCAGTGGAGGAGGGGGGAGGGACGGCCCTCCATGGCGCGCCCTGGAGGAGTCCTACTCCCTTCGGGAGTAGGATTCCCCCCTTCCCTAGTTGGACTAGGAGAGAAGGAAGGGGCAGAGAGGGAGGAAGGGAAGGGTGTGCCCCCCTTCCTAGTGCAATTCGAACCAGAGGGGGAGGGGGCACGCGGCCTGCCCTGGCTGCCTCTCTCTCTCCACTAAAGCCCATTAGGGACCATATACTCCCTGGGGGGTTCCGGTAACCCCCCGGGACTCCGGTATATGCCCGAACACACTCGGAACCTTTCCAATGTCCAAACATAGGCTTCCAATATATAGATCTTTATGTCTCGACCATTTCAAGACTTCTCGTCATGCCCGTGATCATATCCGGGACTCCGAAAAACCTTTGGTTCATCAAAACACATAAACTCATAATACCGATCGTCACTGAACATTAAGCGTGCCGACCCTACGGGTTCGAGAACTATGTAGACATGACCGAGACACGTCTCCGGTCAATAACCAATAGCGGAACCTGGATGTTCATATTGGCTCCCACATATTCTACGAAGATCTTTATCGGTCAAACCACATAATGATATACGTTGTTCCCTTTGTCATCGGTATGTTACTTGCCCGAGATTCGATCATCGGTATCTCAATACCTAGTACAATCTCGTTACCGGCAAGTCTCTTTACTCGATCCGTAATGCATCATCCCGCAACTAACTCATTAGTCACATTACTTGCAACGCTTATATTGATGTGCATTACGGAGAGGTCCTAGAGATACCTCTCCGACAATCGGAGTGACAAATCCTAATCTCGATCTATGCCAACTCAACAAACACCATCGGAGACACATGTAGAGCACCTTTATAATCACCCAGTTACGTTGTGATGTTTGGTATCACACAAAGTGTTCCTCCGGTATTCGGGAGTTGCATGATCTCATTGTCATAGGAACATGTATAAGTTATGGAGAAAGCAATAGCAACAAACTAAACGATTATCGTGCTAAGCTAACAGAATGGGTCAAGTCAATAACATCATTCTCTAATGATGTGATCCCATTAATCAAATGACAACTCATGTCTTTGGCTAGGAAACTTAACCATCTTTGATTCAACGAGCTTGTAAAGTAGAGGCATACTAGTGACACTCTGTTTGTCTATGTATTCACACATGTACTAAGTTTCCGGTTAATACTATTCTAGCATGAATCATAAACATTTATCATGATATAAGGAAATATAAATAACAACTTTATTATTGCCTCTAGGGCATATTTCCTTCATCTAGGATCTTGCCTCCTCCTACATACCCCCTATATTATTGTCAGATTTACTCACGGTAGTTGGTGCCCACCGTGGGGCAGGTGTCTTAGCAACTTCCGGTGAGGTTGCGATTTTTCCGGTCTCCATCATCATGATTTCTGGCGGCGGTTTGGCTGAGGGTCACGAGATCCATGTCGACGTGCTCGTTTTCATCGCCGATGACTCCACCTGGCTCCAGGATGCCCCCCTCGACGTCGAGATGCTCCCCGTCCATAGGGCGACACACTTTCGCACATGTGTCCGCAGCGTCCTTCTATGACAGCCGTCGACCCAGTATCTGTTGGCTCCTACAGCATCTTCGCTCCCCGCCGCTCGCCATCGCAAGCGGTCTGGTCGATCGCGGCTTTAGCGGTGGGTGAAGCATGCGGTGGCCCATCAGTCGGCCACCGCTCAAGTCGCGGCAATCGAGCCCGACGAATCTCTCTATGGACTATTCGACCTATCGACTGGTTCCGCTGAGACTCTGTCCGAGTGCGACAGTAGTGACACTGCGGCAAAAGTCCTGATTGTCGATATGCCCCGCAGTCCTCCTGGTTTCCGTCACGGTGGCGGCGGCGATGGCGATGGCGGCTCGTCGCGTGGTCACGAGGAATATCGTCCCGAAGCCCTCACGTCGCAGCAGAGGGATGAGCTGCACCATCGCAACGTGGAGGCGCTCCACACTCCCATCATCGAAGAGACCTCCGAGGCTCGGGCCTTGGAGGCTGCGCGCATGGCCACTTTGGCTGAGCGTGCGCGTCTGGAGAACCTTCAACATTCACTCGACGAGCGCACTCGATGACAGATCCCCGAATCTAGTCGACGACATTGACAGTTGTTCCTGCCTGAACCTCAGGTATGCTGCACTCTGATCTAGAATCTTACAGCTGTAGCCCGTATAGCAGAGTCGATTCAGCCGTCCCAATCAGAAGCTAGAAGAGGTTTGATGCAGAACCGAGCGTTGCTCTGGGCAGCAGGAGAGCAAAACATAGACGTTTCTCAGTCACGCAACAGGATCCACAGCAGGTCCGTGGTGGCGAACACAGTATAGTCGGCTCACAGCCCAAGATCGCCTCTGCGGTGTGAGGATCGTGGGCACCGTCAGGAACAATACCTGAGTTGGAACCACGAGCAGTATGATCATCGGCTCGGCCGTGATGACCGCCGTCGAGTGCCTACGCCCCCTCCGAGGGGAGGATCATACGTGCCCCGGTAGTATGATGACATGCGCTCGTATAGCAATGAGCGAAGGGTCCTAGTTGACCCAAGAGAGCCCGAGTTTGATGCAAGGTCAATTCTTGTTCAAGGTCTGGTCGACAGAAACCGAGCACACAGAGAAGGACTAGACAAAGATGGTCCGACTGGTAGCAGAGTACATGTCTTAGGGCCTGAGTGTTTTAGCAGAGCCATCAGAGCTGTTGAGATTCCCCCCAACTTTAGGTTGGTAGTGGGAGTTAGCAAGTTCACCGGTAAGTCGAAGCCTGACACTTGGCTAGAGGATTACCGAGTGGCTGTGCAGATTGGCGGTGGCAATGATGATGTGGCCACGAAGCACCTCCTGTTGATGCTGGAGGGTTCAGTTAGAGCTTGCTTGAATCAGTTGGCTCTCGGAAGTATCTTCAGTTGGGAAGAGTTGGCTTGACTGTTTGTCAGGACATTTGAGGGCACTTGCAAACGGCCTGCAGGGCTGACTGAATTACATCATTGTGTTCAAAAACTGAATGAAACTTTGAGGGATTACATCCAGAGATGGACCACTCTTCATCATACAGTGGAAAATGCATCACAACACCAAGCAGTTTGCGCCTTCAAGGAGGGTGTTCAGTAGAGAGAGCTTAACCTAAAATTCTGTCGGACAGGGGATATGACCTTGGCCCGAATGATGGAAATAGCCACTTGGTACGCTAACGGCAAAGAAGAAGACTGACTCCGCAGTGGCAAGAACAAACCGGTCACCTAGGACACCAGAGGAGGGAATTCCAATCAGAAGCAGAAGCGCAGAGCCGAACCCGCAGGCCCTGGTGAGGCCGCAGTTGTGATCCAACGAAAGTTTAGAGGAAAACCCAAGGGGTCGTGGATCCCTAAGAAAGTGAAGGATCAAGCGGGATTTGCCGTGTCATATACACACTAAGAAGGATGAAGAGGGAAACCTGATTTATCCCAAGCATACAACTCGACAGTGTCGACTCCTAATTCAGAGCTTCCGAGAGGGTCAGCCCAATGAGAAAGAAAAGGAAATTGATAAGAATGAGGACAAAGAGGAGGATGATGGTTACCCCAATGTCAATGCCACTTTAGTGATTTTTTCCGACATTGAGAGCAAAATTCGACTGAAAGTTATCAATAGAGAAGTGAACATGGTTGCTCCGGCAACAACGACATATCTGAAGTGGTCAAAAACTCCCATTACATTTAACCAGTCCGATCACCCAACGCATGTTGCTACCCTCGGGTGGCAAGTGTTGGTGGTTGACCCAGTCATTGGGGGCACCTGACTGACCAAGGTCCTGATGGATGGTGGCAGTGGCCTAAATATGTTGTATGATGAGACCCTCCGAGGGATGGGTATTCCGATGTCCAAGCTTATTGAGAGAAACATGCGGTTCCACGGAGTCATTCCGGGGAAGAAGGCCGATTCACTCGGCCAGATCACTCTTGATGTGGTTTTCGGTGACTCCAAGAATTACCGCAAAGAGAAGTTGACATTTGAGGTCAAGGACTTTCACAGTGCGTACCATGCTATTCTGGGAAGACCTGCATATGCTCGTTTCCTGGCTCGACCATGTTTCGTGTACCTCAAATTGAAGATGCCTGGTCCCAGAGGTGTGATTATAGTTACTGGTAATCGGCAGAGAGTAGAAGAGTGCCTCCAAAAAGGCTCAAAAATTGCCGATGAGCAGATGGTAGCAGTAGAAATGGAAGAGTATGAGAAGACTGCCAATCCAAGTGATTTGTTGTGCGCTAAGAAGCCTGCTTCAAAGTCTACATTTCAGTCGTCCGATGAAACAAAACCCATGCACATTCATCCAACCGATCCCAATGCTGCTCCGACTCATATATCAACAACACTCGACAGCAAATAGGAAGAAGCACTCATCCAGTTCCTCTATGAGAACTGGGACATCTTTGCATGGAAACCGTCTGACATGCCGGGTGTACCCAGGGGACTGGCTGAGCACCGTTTGCGAGTCGACCCAAAAGTAAAACCTATCAAAGATTATCTCTGATGGTTTGCCGTGGAGAAAAGGAAGGCCATTGGTGAGGAAGTGGCTCGGCTTCTGGCAGCTGAGTTCATCCGAGAGATATACCACTCCGAGTGGCTTGCCAATGTCGTCATGGTCCCCAAGAAATATGATTCACTTCGTATGTGCATCGATTTCAAGTACATCATCGGGCATGTCCGAAAGATCATTTCCCTCTCCCCCGAATCGACCAGATTGTCGACTCAATTGTGCGGTGTGAGCGTTTATCCTTTTTTGGATGTGTATTCCGGGTACCATCAGATCTGACTATATGGAACCGACGAAAAAAATGATGTTTTTGTTATGTTACCATGCCTTTACGGACTAAACCACCTTCATCACCCCATTCGGGTGTTTTTGCTATGTTACCATGCCTTTTGGTCTCAAAAATGCTGGCGCCACATTCATGCACATGATTTAGAAGTGTTTGCTCACTCAAATCAGTCGGAATGTGGAAGCATACATGGATGACATCATGGTCAAGTCACGTAAAGGTTCCGACCTACTGACTGACCTCGCTGAAAGCTTTGCCAACTTGAGAAGATATGATATCAAGCTTAATCCATCAAAGTGCACATTCAGAATCCCAGGTGGAAAGTTACTCGGTTTCTGTGGGAGTCCTGGATTAGGGGGTCCTCGAGCGTCCGGGCTATGTGACGTGGGTCGGACTGGTGGGCTGTGAAGATACAAGATAGAAGGCTTCCCCCGTGTCCGGATGGGACTCTCCTTGGCATGGAAGGCAAGCTTGGCGTTTAGATATGAAGATTCCTTTCTCTGTAAACCGACTCTGTACAAACCCTAGCCCCCTCCGGTATCTATATAAACTGGAGGGTTTAGTCTGCAGAGGCACTCATAATCATACAGGCTAGACATCTAGGGTTTAGCCATTACGATCTCGTGGTAGATCAACTCCTGTAACCCCTATACTCATCAAAGTCAATCAAGCAAGATGTAGGGTTTAACCTCCATCAAGAGGGCCCGGACCTGGGTAAACATCGTGTCTCCTGCCTCCTATTACCTTCGATCCTTAGACGCACAGTTCGGGACCCCCTACCCGAGATCTGCCGGTTTTGACACCAACATTGGTGCTTTCATTGAGAGTTCCTCTATGCTATCGACAAAGGATTCGATGGCTATTTTGATCAACAATGATGTTGTTTCGGGGGAGATTTTCCCCTGGGCCAAATTTTCGTATTCGGCGGCTTCGCACTGCGTGCCAACTCGATTGGCCACCTCGAGCAGATCGACAGCTACGCCCCTGGTCATTAGATCAGTTTCAGGAACTTAAACTATGTTGCTGATATCCGAGGAGATTTGATCTTCGAAGGGTTCGCGGCCCCAATTACCGCTCTGGACTTAGATCCAGAGCAGGCCGACAGGTCCGAAGACGGGAGTCTAGAGCCTGCAGGACTCTCTGCACTTATGGATCTTACGGCCGAAGAAGCACCGGACACTCCGCTGGACTAGGTCCGAACTCTTGAGGTATGTGTCAAGCGGGCGTCGCCAGGAGACTCCGACTCCGGACAGCCCCACGGACTCTCGTTTCTCTGTCCAACCCTCACCTCTAAACGAGTCTCTGGACTTAGTGCGATCACTCGCCATTACGGAAGGATCACTTTTGAACTACGCCCATCCCAGACTAGGGGCTGAGAGCGGGGAATTTTGCGTCCCACCCACTAGCCACTTCATAGCCACTATTGAAGATTTAACCAACATATTGGATTATGCCTCCGAAGACATCGACAGTATGGACGACGATGCCGGAGATGAACAAGGCCAAAACCCTCCATTTACCAGACGATGGACGGCCACCTCCACATACGACATGTACATGGTGGACACACCCAAAGAGGATGGCTATGACGACAAGGAGAATCCGGTTGAGGACAAGCCTGCCGAAGCTCCTCCAAAACATCGACGCTAGCGGCGCCGCTCAAAATCGCGTCACCAAAAAGACAGCAATATCGGCACTGAAGAGAATAACACTCCGGAGAACGTCGAAGACCCTGAAGCCCCTGTAGAGCCAACATCCGAACATGATGATTGGGAGGATGGGCAAGTAAACCCCAATGATCCTGTCAGGAATGAGGGCTCGGAGGATAGTAATTACCTACCAATCTCCGAAGAGGATGCGAGCCTCGGTGACGAAGACTTCATCGTGATAGAGGAACCCCTCGAATAAGAGCGCTTTAAGCGCCGGCTAATCGCCATTGCGAGAAGCCTGAAAAAGAGGCAGCAACAGCTTCAAGATGGTCAGGATTTTCTCAACGACAAATGAACTAACGTCCTGGCAGCCGAGGAATACGGCCTCGCACCCCAAAGAGCTACCCGAAGTGCAAGCTACTGCCACAATTTAATGACGAGGTCCCAGAGCCCATACCACCAATGCGCAATGCTCACATACCCGACCGACCGCCGCATGGCCAGGACAGAGCGGCAGCTCAAGCCAAACAACATCCCGCACCACCTCGCCATAGAGGCACAGAAATAGCGGCCCCAGGATACACCTATGACCTATGACAGGACCTGGACAATAGAGCCGGTCAGACCAGATCAATCTACGGATCAAGGGGGCATGCTCCAACGCGCGAGGATGGCCATCAGACTTGGCGTGATAGACACAACCTCACACGGGCCGGAAACTGCATATGGCCTCCATCCGAACTACGCCGCGATGTCGCTAGGTACAGAGGCGCCGCACACCCCCTATGCTTCATCGACAAAGTAATGGAACATCAGTGCCCAGAAGGGTTTAAACCCGTTAACATCGAATCATACAGCGGCATGATAGATCTCGCAGTATGGATAGAAGATTTTATTCTCCATATTCACATGGTTTGCGGTGATGATTTACATGCCATCAAGTACCTCCAGCTCAAATTAAAGGGACCAGCTCGACACTGGTTAAACAGCCTCCCAGAGAATTCTATTGGCACCTGGGAAGATCTAGAAGACGCCTTTAGAGACAACTTCCAGGGTACCTATGTACGGCCCCCATACGCCGATGACCTCAGTCACATAGTTCAGCAACCTGGAGAGTCAGCCCAGAAACTATGGACGAGATTCTTAACTAAAAAGAACAAAATTGTCGACTGTCTGGACGTTGAAGCCCTAGCGGGCTTTAAACACAGCATCCGGCACGAATGGCTTGCCCGACACCTCGGCTAAGAGAAGCCAAATTCCATGGCAGCCCTTACAGCACTCATGACCCGCTTTTGCGCGGGAGAGGATAGCTGGTTAGCCCGCAACAACAATGGTACCAGCGACGCAGGTACCTCCGAAACTAGAAACGGCAACGGCAGGCCCGACGCAAAAAACAGAAGCGTCGAAGCAACAATGATAATACCGAAGACACAATGGTCAATGCCGGATTCAGTGGCTCTAAATCCGGTCAACGGAAGAGGCCATTCAAAAAGAATAAAGGTGGTTCATCTAACTTAGAGCGAATACTCGATCGACCTTGCCAGATTCATGGCACCCCAGACAAGCCTGCCAACCATACCCACAGAAGCTCTTGGGTCTTCTGACAGGACGGTAAGCTGAATACCAAACATAAGGAGAAGGGGTCGCCTAGCAAGGACGACGACGACGAACCTCATCCGCCAAATCCAGGGGGACCAAAGAAATTTCCCCCCGAAATCAAAATGGTGAATATGATATACGCTACTCATATCCCCAAACGGGGGCGCAAACGCGCTCTAAGGGACGTCTACGCGATCGAGCCAGTCACCCCAAAATTCAATCCATGGACAGCCTATCCGACCAGTTTCGATCGTAGAGAGCATCCGACTAGTATCCCTCACGGAGGCTCAGTCGCATTGGTCCTCGACCCAATTATCGATGAATTCCACCTTACGCGAGTCCTCGTGGACGACGGTAGCAGTCTTAACTTGCTCTATCAGGACACGGTCCGTAAAATGGGTATTGAGTCGTCAAGAATTAAACCCACCAAAACTACCTTTAAAGGAGTAAAACCTGGAGTAGAGGCCCATTGCATAGGCTCAATTACATTGGAAGTCGTCTTGGGCTTGCCAGAAAACTTTCGAAGCGAAGACTTGATCTTCGACATCGTCCCCTTCCGCAGTGGCTATCATGCACTGCTTGGACGAACAGCATTCGCTCACTTCAATGCGATCCCGCACTATGCCTACCTCAAACTCAAGATGCCCGAAGCATGCGGTGTCATAACAGTCAATGGAAACACAGAGCGCTCCCTCTATACTGAGGAGCACACCGCGGCCCTTGCAGCGAAAGTCCAGAATGGCCTTATCAAGCAAAATACTACATAGGCAGTCAAGCCCCCGGACACTGTTAAACGCGTCCAGACCACCCTGTAGAGTGACAATCAAGACCGTCAGGAGCTCGATTAGCAGTTCAGCCTCCGTCTCAGCCCCAACTGCATCGCGGCATATGTACCACGCGTACATAACTATGCACTGAAGATACTATGGGCAAAGACGGAGGCATGTTAAAAATAAAATCCACAATACGGCTCGATCCTATGTGGACCCCCATATCATTTCTCTTTTCCTTATTTTTTCTTTTTCAGGTTCCTTAAACCCATGTCAACTTTTGATGGTACCAAGGGCACCGTTTCCAGTCCATTTATGAAAAACCAATCGTTGATCCTCTTGAAGGATCACACACCAAGGAGCAACGCTGCGCAGACGTGCGGCAGAGTATCTAAAGGATCTTTAAAGATTGCCTCTTCCTCTTTAGGACCCGTACACAGCTCTCCCTGGTATTCAGCATGTAAAATAGCCTCAATGCTTGTCACATCATTTGTAAAATACGTTTTGACGTATCAATCAGACTATAATGGAAACAGTCTTTCGCCCAACGTACTCGGTACTGGCTTATTTCCTAATCTGTTTTCATTCTTTCTTTTCTCGTCTGATTGCCCTGTACACCTTGGTACGACCTAAATCGCCAGGGGCTCCATTCGACCACATACATGTCTTAAAAATGAAATAAGTCTGAAACACTTTTACTGTGCAAATTCGGCGTCACAAATATAGCATTATATGCATCGTCTCCGAATCATGTCTTTGGTCAATAGTTGGGTTGCCCGGCTCATGTGGTTATTGCCTTACGTTCTGCTTTTTTGGCTAAGGTGGTAAAGGGAGAACTACTGCGATTGTGTTTCCGGCTCATCCGGATAAACACCTTAGTAGAGAAAGCCGAAAACTGGCTGTCATGGTGCAGCGAGAGCTGGTCAGCTATTCAGCGACTAACGACAAATCTCTTGCGATTTTTCCCGCATTATGCGAAGGACCGGTCTATACCCGGTCAGGCGTCTACACCACCCAAGTTCGGATAATCGAGCAACACCAGGGGCTGCGTCTGTAAACCTCATTGTCAAACTCCTATGGCTAAGTGAGAGCGATAAAGCCACATAGTGTGATTGTCTGGTTCGCCGCACTGACACCTCCTTCAAGGAACATACTGGTTGGGTCAAGTGTGTCTAGGGGCCATTCTGAACACCCCCATACTACCTACGTGGGGGATGAAGCCGGCGAATGGCCAACTCTCAGACACCGTAAACGGCCGCACAGTAGGAAAGGATTTCAAAGTAAAACAATCAACACATTATACATAAGCCTTGTTTTATAATACAAAGTACGGGCATTACAGGTACATTCATTCGAAAATAGTGTCTTTCGAACACTGGCCCTCTATAATGCGGGAACCCTCCAATACTTCATAGAAATACTTCTCCGGTGTGTGGTGCTCTTTTCCCACGGGCGGTCCCTCGGTTGCCAGCTTGACAGCGTTCATCTTCACCCAATGCACCTTGACATGGGCGAAGGCCATCCGGGCACCTTCGATATAGGCCGACCGCTTTATGACATCAAGCCGGGGGCTAGCGCTGACGAGCCGCTTCACGAGCCCGAAGCAACTGTCCGGTATGGGTTCGGCTGGCTAAAGTCGGACTATAACATCCTTCATGGCCAGTTCGGCCACCCTATGCAGCTCGGTTAGCTGCTTCAGCTAATCGCCGAAGGGCACCGGATGTTCTGGTGCAAGGTACTGCAACCAGAACAGCTTCTCCATTGAACTCCCATCTTCGGCTCGAAAGAACTCCACAGCATCGGCAATACTCCGGGGTAGCTCCACAAACGCCCTTGGAGAACTCCAAACGCGGGTCAGTAATATGTACCTCCTCCTTACAAATTTGCTTTGCATGTTAAAGGCCTTACCCACCGTGATCTTCTTTGCTTCTTGGATCTCCCGGCAGGCGCCTTGGGCTTCAACCCGAGCTGTCTTCACGCTTTGGAGGGCCTCAGCAAGTTCGGAATCTTGATCTGAAAGCTTGCACTCTATGGACTCACATTTGCCTATGGCATCCGTGAGCTCTTGTTGAACTTCCTCCACTCACGATTCATGCTTTTTGCGGGTGGCTTATTCCCCCTCCGCCTCCTTCATGGCCTCGGCCAGCGCGTTTTTGAGGGTCTCGACCTTAGACGCGTCAACTATGAGCATAATTACAAAACTGAGCAAGATAGCACAACAACAAGCCATATCAAGTCAAATGTGAATCGCATACGTTGCTTCTCCGCCAACAGTTTGTTGGTGTGGATGAGCTCTTCATCGGCCTGCTCCAGCCGCCGCTTTAGTTCGGAAACTTCATCGGCATGGGTGGCTGCTGCCAACTTCGACGCCTGTTTGTTCAAATACACATGTATGTTAATCTCCTGCGAAATATTCAATTCTCTGTTTGGCTTTTTCTTCGTGAACGCCGAACGGAGTCTCAGGGGCTGCTAACTATACACATGCATTCTGTTTATTTAAACCACGTACCTCAAAGCCTGTCAGAAGGCTAGTATAGGCCTCATTCAATCCGCTCTTAGCGGACCGAACCTTTTCAACCACCGCACCCATAAGGGTACGATATTTTTCAATGATGGAGGCGCTCTGAAGCGCTTCCATCAGAGTGTCCAGTGCCTCCAGATTGACAGAGGCCGCCCAAGGAGTCGACGCACCCCCTTCTTTCGAAGGAGGCTGCTCGCCTGATTCCGGAGCCGTAGTGGCCTCCAGAATGATATTTGGTTGGGGGCCGAATTGGCCATGGCCCCCGTCGCCAGTCTCCATGGGGGTCAGCTCCCCCATGTTCTTGGCTGCAGAGGTATTGCCCTCTAACGCCACCTTGATGTCTTCTCGCACCTCTCCGCGTCCTAGAGAGGCCCTTCGTGACAACACTTCGGTGTTGTCCATAGCAGTGGATGGAGAGGCCGATGGAGGCGACTCGCTCGCCATCATGTCGGAACCCAGCGAATTCCCAAAGGATGATGATTGCCGGGGGAGATCGCGGGTCGGACTACAATACATGATTCTGTGTGTTGGAATCACAAGGCATAAAGCCGGATACATACATTACCCTTAAATACTTATGATTCGGCTGAAGGCTTCGGCCTGGGGTTCCATTCGGGGATGGCTTCAACGTCCAATTCTGAATCGTGTGAAAGGGAAAGTTTCCTCTTCTTGGACGCTCCTTCCTCTAGATCTATAGAAGCTCCCCTTTTCTCCTTTCCCCTCTTAGGGGGAGAATTGTGCTCCTCCTCTTCCTCCTCGTCTTCATCATAGGAGGAGAGAGCTTCAGTATCTTCGGATGATATGTCCGAAGCACATTTGCAGCGAAGGCCACTTCGGACCTCCTTGCCCTTCTTCTTGGCCTTCTTTTCCGGCGCCCGGTACGGCACCGGAACCAGCATCTTCGTCAAAAGAGGAATAGCTGGGTCTTCGGGCAGGGGAGCCGGACACTTGATCTGCTCTGCCTTCTTCGTCCAGCCCTAGGAGACAAGGGGAGGGGTTGAACTTACTCCTTGGATCTACAAATCAAGGATATGACTAGAAATCTGAAAAACTTACTGGAGTGGCTGGGTGAGCGCAGTCATGGCTGAGGTCTTCGGTCATTGGCGGCCATGCCTTTTGGGCCTTGAATAGCAGTTTCCGTATATCTTCGTGCTTCGTGCCGAAGAACCGCTGCAAGGTCCGAGGACTTGCCAGATCGAACTCCCACATATGGGAAGTCCGGCGTTGGCAGGGGAGAATCCGGCGAAATAGCATCACCTGGATCATGCTGGCGAGGCTGGTGTTCTTGTCCACCATGCTCTTGATGCGCTTTTGCAGCGTCATCACCTCGTCGGATGATGCCCAATCTAGGCCCTACTTGAGCCATGATGTGAGCCGCATTGGCGGACCCATTTTTGAACTCAGGAGTGGTGGCCCATGAGGCGTAGGGAGGTTCCATAACATAGAACCACTCATGTTGCCACCCCTTCATAGTCTCTACGAAGGTCCCCTTGGGCCAGGTGACGTTAGGGAGCTTACTCACCATGGCGTCGCCGCACTCTGCGTGTTGACCCTCGACCACCTTCGGCTTCACATTGAATACTTTAAGCCATAGGCCGAAGTGGGGAGGTGCGGAGGAATGCCTCACACATGACGATGAATGCCGAGATGTTGAGGAATGAATTTGGGGCTAGATCATGGAAATCTAGACCATAATAGTACATGAGTCTGTGGACAAAAGGGTGGAGAGGAAACCCTAGCCCGCGCAGAAAGTGGGGAATGAATACTACCGTCTCACTAGGCTCTGGTGTGGGAATGATTTGCCTTTTGGCAGGGAGCCGATGGACGATTTCCTTGGCTAAATACCCCGCCGCCCGAAGTTCTTTGATGTGCTCCTTCGTGACGGAGGAGGCCATCCGCTTGCCTTGTGCTCTAGATCCGTACATGGTTGGAGCGTTTGTTGGGGACGGAAAGGGTTGAAGCTTGGGTGCTAGAGCTTGAGAGCAGATGGGCTAAGGAGGAAGAAGGTGTGGGGTAAAAAGGTGGATCCTTGTCTCCTTATAAAGGAAGTGAATATCAAGCGTCCCCCCATGAGCCTTAAAACTCACCTACTCCCCAGGAGTCATGCGAGTGGCACAGTTGGATTGCCAAAATCTGTATTCATGAGAATCCCGCAATAAGGGGACACGATCTCTGCTTTGAAAAGACGTGTCAATGAATACCGCGTCTCGAAACACGAAACGGGAGGCTGGAAAACGGTTTGAAATAATAATAAGGCCGGAACACAATACCTCGCCGAAAAAGTTGTCAGAAGACATAAATTATTTTTGTTTAAAGTGTTTTGCCCTCGTGGCCCAGGTTGTAACTATTGTACAGAGCCGGATATAGTTCTTTTGATCAACTACTCTAGAGTATTCGGAGGAGGAACCCGCCTTGCAATGCCAAAGACAATCTACGCGCCAGACACATCGTCATTGAAGCCTGGTTCAGGGGATACTGAGGGAGTCCTGGATTAGGGGGTCCCCGGGCGTCCGGGCTATGTGATGTGGGTCGGACTAGTGGGCCGTGAAGATACAAGATTGAAGGCTTCCCCCGTGTCGAGATGGGACTCTCCTTGGCATGGAAGGAAAGCTTGGCGTTTGGATATGAAGATTCCTTTCTCTGTAAACCGACTCTGTACAAACCCTAGCCCCCTCTAGTATCTATATAACTGGAGGTTTTAGTCCGTAGAGGCAGTCATATCATACAGGCTAGACATCTAGGGTTTAGCCATTACGATCTTGTGGTAGATCAACTCTTGTAACCCCTATACTCATCAAAGTCAATCAAGTAGGACGTAGGGTTTTACCTCCATTAAGAGGGCCCGAACCTGGGTAAACATCGTGTCCCCTGCCTCTTGTAACCTTCGATCCTTAGACGCATAGTTTGGGACCCCCTACCCGAGATCTGTCGGTTTTGACACCGACAGTTTCCTCATTTCTGAACGAGGAACGATGGAAACCCAGAAAAGGTTGGAGCAATCCTCCAAATGAGACGCCCGTGCGTGTGCACGATGTTCAGAAGCTCACTGGCTGTTTGGCTACGTTGAGCCGATTCATCTCTCGTCTCGGTGAAAAGGCATTCCCTATTTTCGATTGATGAAAAAGTCTGACAAGTTCGAGTGGACCCCTGAAGCCAAGGCAGCGTTTGTAGAGCTCAAAGCCCTACTTTCCACCTAGCCGGTGCTTGTTGCTCCAGTCAGCAAAGTACCTCTATTACTGTACATTGCAGCCACTGGACAAGTCGTCAGCACAGTGCTCACGGTCGAGGGGGAAGAAGAAAGCAAAGCCTACAAAGTACAACGCCCAGTATATTATATTTCTGAAGTCTTGACTCCGTCCAAGCAGAGATATCTGCATTATCAGAAGCTTGTCTATGGAATTTACTTGACCGCGAAGAAAGTTGCACACTACTTTTTAGATCACTCAGTTTTAGTCGTCAGCGACACTCCATTGTCAGAAATTTTGAACAATAGAGATCCAACTGGTCGAGTGGCAAAATGGGCGATTGAACTCCTTCCATTGGATATCAAGTTCAAGGCAGAGAAAGCAATCAAGTCCCAAGCAATAGCAGATTTCCTCGCCGAGTGGATTGAGCAGCACCAACCGACTCAGATTCACTCGGAGTATTGGACTATGTTCTTTGATGGGTCCAAGATGCTGAGTGGCTCTGGTGCTGGTGTAGCTCTGGTATCTCCGAGAGGCGACAAGCTCAACTATGTCCTTCAAATTCACTTTGATTCCTCAAACAATGAAGCTGAGTATGAGGCATTGTTGTATGGATTGCGTATGGCTATCTCACTTGGCGTCTGTTGCCTAATGGTCTACAGTGACCTAGACTTAGTGGTTAATCAAGTAATGAAGGAATGGGATATCAGGAGTCCAGCCATGACTGGTTACTGCAATGCAGTAAGGAAGCTAGAAAAGGAGTTTGAGGGGTTAGAGCTTGCTACCTCTTGAGCACTGCGTTGGTTTTCCCCGAAGAGGAAGGGATGATGCAGCAAAGTAGCGTAAGTATTTCCCTCAGTTTTTCAGAACCAAGGTATCAATCCAGTAGGAGGCTACGCGCGAGTCCCTCATACCTACACAAAACAAATAAATCCTCGCAACCAACGCGAATAGGGGTTGTCAATCCCTACATGGCCACTTACGAGAGTAAGATCTGATAGATATGATAAGATAATATTTTTGGTATTTTTGTGATAAAGATGCAAAGTAAAATAAAGGCAAAGTAAAAAAGCAAAGGAAATAACTAAGTAGTAGGAGATTAATATGATGAAGATAGACCCGGGGGCCATAGCTTTCACTAGTGGCTTCTCTCGAGAGCATAGGTATTCTACGGTGGGTGAACAAATTACTGTTGAGCAATTGACAGAATTGAGCATAGTTATGAGAATATCTAGGTATGATCATGTATATAGGCATCACGTCTGAGAGAAGTAGACCGACTCCTACCTGCATCTACTACTATTACTACACTTATCGACCGCTATCCAGCATGCATCTAGAGTATTAAGTTAAAACAGACTAACGCCTTAAGCAAGATGACATGATGTAGAGGTATAGACTCATGCAATATGATGAAAACCCCATCTTGTTATCCTCGATGGAAACAATGCAATACGTGCCTTGCTGCCCCTACTGTCACTAGGAAAGGACACTGCAAGATTGAACCCAAAGCTAAGCACTTCTCCCATTGCAAGAAAGGTCAATCTAGTAGGCCAAACCAAACTGATAATTCAAAGAGACTTGCAAAGATAACCAATCATACATAAAAGAATTCAGAGAAGATTCAAATATTGTTCATAGATAGACTTGATCATAAACCCACAATTCATCGGTCTCAACAAACACACCGCAAAAAGAAGATTACATCGAATAGTTCTCCACAAGAGAGGGGAAGAACATTGTATTAAGACCAAAAAGAGAGAAGAAGCCATCTAGCTAATAACTATGGACCCGTAGGTCTGAGGTAAACTACTCACACTTCATCGGAGGGGCTATGGTGTTGATGTACAAGCCCTCCATGATCGATGCCCCCTCCGGCGGAGCTCCGGAACAAGCCCCAAGATGGGAACTCGTGGATACAGAAAGTTGCGGGGGTGGAATTAGGTTTTTGGCTCCGTATCTGATCGTTTGGGGGTACGTAGGTATATATAGGAGGATGGAGGGCGCGCCTGGGGGGGTAGGCGCCCCCTACCTTGTGGCCTCCTCTTTTGTGTCTTGACGTAGGGTCCAAGTCTCCCGGGTCTTGTTCTTTGAGAAAATCACGTTCCCGAAGGTTTAATTCCGTTTGGACTCCGTTTGATATTCATTTTCTTCGAAACCCTAAAACAGGCAAAAACAGCAATTTTAGGCTGGGCCTCCGGTTAATAGGTTAGTCCCAAAAATAATATAAAAGTGGAAAATAAAGCCCAATAATGTCCAAAACAGTAGATAATATAGCATGGAGCAATCAAAAATTATAGATACGTTGGAGATGTATCAGAGCTCCACCACATACCCCGAATCAAGAATCAAGCCGCTGACGATCTAGCAAAGTTGGGTTGCACTTGGAAACCTATAGCCAACAATGTGTTCTCAGAGCATCTCCATACCCTGTCACTCCAAGAAGGTCCTTTCACACAGGAGCCCCCGCAACCGAAAAGTTTAATCAATCCAACTAAGATTAAAGTCCCGGCCGTGGTCGACCTAATCATGGAAGTTTTGGTGATCACCCTCGACTAGACAGTACCATATATTGCGTATCTGCTTAGGAAAAAGCTTTCGGAAGATGAAGATGAGGCCCGTCAGATTGTCCATCGATCCAAAGCATTCACGGTGATAGGTGGTCAACTTTACAGAGAAAGTGTCACCGGGGTTGCTCAACGATGTATTACACCAGAGGAAGGTCGAATGATTCTAAATGATATCCACTCGGGGACCTGTGGTCACCATGCGTCCTCTCGGACCATCGTGGCCAAAGGATACCGAGCGGGATTCTATTGGCCGCGTGCAAATGAGATGGCAAAAGATATAGTTGACAAGTGCGAAGGCTGCCAGTTCTACTCAAACATGTCTCACAAGCCTGCATCTGCCTTGAAGACTATTCCACTCGTCTGGCCATTTTCTGTCTGGGGATTGGATATGGTTGGACCTTTCAAGACCGGAAGAAGTGGTTTCACTCATTTGCTTGTGGCAGTCGACAAATTCACCAAGTGGATCGAGGCCAAGCCTATCAAGAATCTTGATTCAAGCACTGCCACCAGTCTCATCAGAGAGTTGATATTCAGATATGGAGTCCCTCACGGTATTATCATAGATAATGGGTCCAACTTTGATTTTGATGAGTTCAGGGCATTTTGTGCTTCCCAAGAGGAAGGGTCGGCGGTAAGGAGGCCGCGCAGCAAGAAGAAGGGTCGCCGGCAAGGAGGCGGCGCTGCAAGAAGAAGGGTCACCGGCGAGGAGGCAGCCCTGCAAGAAGAAGGATAGCTGGCAAGGAGGCGGCGCTGCAAGAAGAAGGGTCGCCAGCGAGGAGGCTACCTTGCAAGAAGAAGGGTAGCCGGCAAGGAGGCGGCGCTGCAAGAAGAGGGGTCACCGGCGAGGAGGCTGAGCTGCCAGTAAGCAACAGTGAAGGTTTGAACTTGGAAAGCAAGGAGGAATAGTGGAAATGTGGCTTTTGGTGGGATGTAGGGGGCGGGGAGATAGATATTTCCGCGGTGGAAAAAATTTCGCTCGGTGCCGCGAGAAACTAGCGCGCAAGTGTCGTTCAAGCGGGGGCAGTGGACTGTAGACGACAAAGCTTCATGCGTAAGCCAGACAAGACGGTGCGCCAAGATATTTTATATCGCATCCTACCCAATTCTTTCTAGTAAACTGTTTGTGGTATACCTGATTTTTTCATTATGTTTTGAAAAACAAAATGTGTTATGGAGGGAAAGGATGGTGTTTGAATTGCTAGAACATTTACGTACAGTGAACATGCAACTAGTAAATGAGTGTCATGTTTAAATTTGGAATTATTCCGGGTTCGTTTGGCACTTTTATGCATTAATTGAGTTTCTGCACATTTAATGTGCATAATTCAAATTTGAACTACAAGCACATGCTCCAGTGCACCAAAGTTTGTTAAAAAAATCACATGTGTGTCTTTGGGTGAATTTATAGGTCCCATGCAAGAAATGAGAATGAAATTCAAACATCTGGGCGTCGTGGCTCGGCCGAAAAGATTGAGAAACTTGTTTTTTTATTCCTCTAAATCCAAAACACACCTGAAAATCATGAAACTTGGCATGGTGTCATGACATGGCACCAAACATGCTGCGGGAAATTTATTGGCCGAAGTGGGACAAGCTTTGGTGTAAGCTTCTTGCAAACTAGAGCTTCCCTCAAGAAAGCTCGTGATTCCGAGGGGGAATGTGTCACCTCCATGTGCGGAACGACATAGGTACACTACCTTCTCCCGCCTTAATTTTTTTACACAGGCAGATTAGACCAAATAGAAGTATCGTGCTAAATTTTGGAATTATTCCTGCTTCGTTTGGGCTTTTTTATACATTAATTGAGTTTTGGGGCATTTAATATGCATAATTCAAATCTAAACTACAAGCACATGCTCTAGTGCATCAAAGTTGGTTGAAAAATCACATGTGTGTCCTTGGGTGAATTTCTAGGTCACATGCAAGAATTGGGAATGAAATTCAAACATTTGAGCGTCGTGGCTCGACCGGAAAGATTGAGAAACTTGGTTTTTTAATTCCTGTAAATCCAAAACACGCCTGAAAATCATGAAACTTGGCATGGTGTCATGACATGGCACCAACATGATGTGGTAAATATTTTGGCCAAATTGGGACAAGCTTTGGTGTAAGCTTCTAGCAAACCGCAGCTTCCCTCAAGAAGGCTTGTGGTTCTAAGAGGGAACGTGTCACCTCCGTGTGCGAAAGGACATACGTACACTGCCTTCTCCCACCTTAATTTTTTTACACAGGCAGATTAAACCAAATTGAAGTATAGTGCTAAATTTTGGAATTATTTCGGGTTCGTTTGGACTTTTTTATACATTAATTGAGTTTCTGGGCATTTAATGTGCATAATTCAAATTTGAACTACAAGCACACGCTCCAGTGCACCAAAGTTGGTTGAAAAATCACATGTGTGTCCTTGGGTGAATTTCTAGGTCCCATGCAAGAAATGGGAATGAAATTCAAACATCTAGGCGTCGTGGCTTGGCCGAAAAGATTGAGAAACTTGGTGTTTTAATTCCTGTAAATCCAAAACACACCTGAAAATCATGAAACTTGGCATGGTGTCATGACATGGCACCAACATGCCACGGTAAATTTTTTGGCTGAATTGGGACAAGCTTTGGTGTAAGCTTCTTGCAAACCGGAGCTTCCCTCAAGAAGGCTTGTGGTTCTAAGAGGGAACATGTCACCTCTGTGTGCAAAATGACATACGTACAATGCCTTCTCCCGCCTTGACTTTTGTACACATGCAGATTAGACCAAATAGAAGTATCGTGCTAAATTTTGGAATTATTCTGGGTTTATTTGGCCTTTTCTATACATTAATTGAGTTTCTGGGCATTTAATGTGCTTAATTCAAATGTGAACTACAAGCACATGCTCCAGTGCACCAAAGTTGGTTGAAAAATCACATGTGTGTCCTTGGGTGAATTTCTAGGTCCCATGCAAGAAATGGGAATGAAAGTCAAACA
This sequence comes from Triticum urartu, assembly GCF_056163025.1. NCBI lineage: Eukaryota > Viridiplantae > Streptophyta > Magnoliopsida > Poales > Poaceae > Triticum > Triticum urartu. Next base: position 498,193,584 of record NC_141874.1, on the reverse strand, counting down.
TCCGAGCGTCGTGGCTCTTCCGGAAAGATTGAGAAACTTGGTTTTAAATTTCTGTAAATCCAAAACACGCCTCAAAATCATGAAACTTGGCATGGTGTCATGACATGGCACCAACATGATGTGGTAAATATTTTGGCCGAATTGGGACAAGCTTTGGTGTAAGCTTCTAGCAAACAGCAGCTTCCCTCAAGAAGGCTTGTGGTTCTAAGAGGGAACGTGTCACCTCCGTGTGCGAAAGGACATACGTACACTGCCTTCTCCCACCTTAATTTTTTTACACAGGCAGATTAAACCAAATAGAAATATAGTGCTAAATTTTGGAATCATTTCGGGTTCGTTTGGACTTTTTTATACATTAATTGAGTTTCTGGGCATTTAATGTGCATAATTCAAATTTGAACTACAAGCACATGCTCCAGTGCACCAAAGTTGGTTGAAAAATCACATGTGTGTCCTTGGGTGAATTTCTAGGTCCCATGCAAGAAATGTGAATGAAATTCAAAGATCTGGGCGTCGTGGCTTGGCCGAAAAGATTGAGAAACTTGGTGTTTTAATTCCTGTAAATCCAAAACACACCTGAAAATCATGAAACTTGGCATGGTGTCATGACATGGCACCAACATGCCACGGTAATTTTTTTGGCTGAATTGGGACAAGCTTTGGTGTAAGCTTCTTGCAAACCGGAGCTTCCCTCAAGAAGGCTTGTGGTTCTAAAAGGGAACATGTCACCTCTGTGTGCAAAATGACATACGTACAGTGCCTTCTCCCGCCTTGACTTTTTTACACATGCAGATTAGACCAAATAGAAGTATCGTGCTTAATTTTGGAATTATTCTGGGTTCGTTTGGCCTTTTCTATACATTAATTGAGTTTCTGGGCATTTAATGTGCTTAATTCAAATGTGAACTACAAGCACATGCTCCAGTGCACCAAAGTTGGTTGAAAAATCACATGTGTGTCCTTGGGTGAATTTCTAGGTCCCATGCAAGAAATGGGAATGAAATTCAAACATCTAGGCGTCGTGGCTTGGCCGAAAAGATTGAGAAACTTGGTGTTTTAATTCCTGTAAATCCAAAACACACCTGAAAATCATGAAACTTGGCATGGTGTCATGACATGGCACCAACATGATGTGGTAAATATTTTGGCCGAATTGGGACAAGCTTTGGCGTAAGCTTCTAGCAAACCGCAGCTTCCCTCAAGAAGGCTTGTGGTTCTAAGAGGGAACGTGTCACCTCCGTGTGCGAAAGGACATACGTACACTGCCTTCTCCCACCTTAATTTTTTTTACACAGGCAGATTAAACCAAATAGAAGTATAGTGCTAAATTTTGGAATTATTTCGGGTTCGTTTGGACTTTTTTATACATTAATTGAGTTTCTGGGCATTTAATGTGCATAATTCAAATTTGAACTACAAGCACATGCTCCAGTGCACCAAAGTTGGTTGAAAAATCACATGTGTGTCCTTGGGTGAATTTCTAGGTCCCATGCAAGAAATGGGAATGAAATTCAAACATCTGGGCGTCGTGGCTTGGCCTAAAAGATTGAGAAACTTGGTGTTTTAATTCCTGTAAATCCAAAACACACCTGAAAATCATGAAACTTGGCATGGTGTCATGACATGGCACCAACATGCCACGGTGAATTTTTTGGCTGAATTGGGACAAGCTTTGGTGTAAGCTTCTTGCAAACCAGAGCTTCCCTCAAGAAGGCTTGTGGTTCTAAGAGGGAACATGTCACCTCTGTGTGCAAAATGACATACGTACAATGCCTTCTCCCGCCTTGACTTTTTTACACATGCAGATTAGACCAAATAGAAGTATCATGCTAAATTTTGGAATTATTCTGGGTTCGTTTGGCCTTTTCTATACATTAATTGAGTTTCTGGGCATTTAATGTGCTTAATTCAAATTTGAACTACAAGCACATGCTCCAGTGCACCAAAGTTGGTTGAAAAATCACATGTGTGTCCTTGGGTGAATTTCTAGGTCCCATGCAAGAAATGGGAATGAAATTCAAACATCTGAGCATCATGGCTCTGCCGGAAAGATTGAGAAACTTGGTTTTAAATTTCTGTAAATCCAAAACACGCCTCAAAATCATGAAACTTGGCATGGTTTCATGACATGGAACCAACATGATGTGGTAAATATATTGGCCGAATTGGGACAAGCTTTTGTGTGAGCTTCTAGCAAACCGCAGCTTCCCTCAAGAAGGCTTGTGGTTCTAAGAGGGAACATGTCACCTCCGTGTGCGAAAGGACATACATACACTGCCTTCTCCCACCTTAATTTTTTTACACAGGCAGATTAAACCAAATAGAAGTATAGTGCTAAATTTTGGAATTATTTCGGGTTCGTTTGGACTTTTTTATACATTAGTTGAGTTTCTGGGCATTTAATGTGCATAATTCAAATTTGAACTACAGGCACACGCTCCAGTGCAGCAAAGTTGGTTGAAAAATCACATGTGTGTCCTTGGGTGAATATCTAGGTTCCATGCAAGAAATGGGAATGAAATTCAAACATCTGGGCGTCGTGGCTTGGCCGAAAAGATTGAGAAACTTGGTGTTTTAATTCCTGTAAATCCAAAACACACCTGAAAATCATGAAACTTGGCATGGTGTCATGACATGGCACCAACATGCCACGGTAAATTTTTTGGCTGAATTGGGACAAGCTTTGGTGTAAGCTTCTTGCAAACCGGAGCTTCCCTCAAGAAGGCTTGTGGTTCTAAGAGGGAACATGTCACCTCTGTGTGCAAAATGACATACGTACAATGCCTTCTCCCGCCTTGACTTTTTTACACATGCAGATTAGACCAAATAGAAGTATCGTGCTAAATTTTGGAATTATTCTGGGTTCATTTGGCCTTTTCTATACATTAATTGAGTTTCTGTGCATTTAATGTGCTTAATTCAAATTTGAACTACAAGCACATGCTCCAGTGCACCAAAGTTGGTTGAAAAATCACATGTGTGTCCTTGGGTGAATATCTAGGTCCCATGCAAGAAATGGGAATGAAATTCAAACATCCGAGCGTCGTGGCTCTGCCGAAAGATTGAGAAACTTGGTTCTAAATTTCTGTAAATCCAAAACACGCCTCAAAATCATGAAACTTGGCATGGTGTCATGACATGGCACCAACATGATGTGGTAAATATTTTGGCCAAATTGGGACAAGCTTTGGCGTAAGCTTCTAGCAAACCGCAGCTTCCCTCAAGAAGGCTTGTGGTTCTAAGAGGGAACGTGTCACCTCCGTGTGCGAAAGGACATACGTACACTGCCTTCTCCCACCTTAATTTTTTTTACACAGGCAGATTAAACCAAATAGAAGTATAGTGCTAAATTTTGGAATTATTTCGGGTTCGTTTGGACTTTTTTATACATTAATTGAGTTTCTGGGCATTTAATGTGCATAATTCAAATTTGAACTACAACCACATGCTCCAGTGCACCAAAGTTGGTTGAAAAATCACATGTGTGTCCTTGGGTGAATTTCTAGGTCCCATGCAAGAAATGGGAATGAAATTCAAACATCTGGGCGTCGTGGCTTGGCCTAAAAGATTGAGAAACTTCGTGTTTTAATTCCTGTAAATCCAAAACACACCTGAAAATCATGAAACTTGGCATGGTGTCATGACATGGCACCAACATGCCACGGTGAATTTTTTGGCTGAATTGGGACAAGCTTTGGTGTAAGCTTCTTGCAAACCGGAGCTTCCCTCAAGAAGGCTTGTGGTTCTAAGAGGGAACATGTCACCTCTGTGTGCAAAATGACATACGTACAATGCCTTCTCCCGCCTTGACTTTTTTACACATGCAGATTAGACCAAATAGAAGTATCGTGCTAAATTTTGGAATTATTCTGGGTTCGTTTGGCCTTTTCTATACATTAATTGAGTTTCTGGGCATTTAATGTGCTTAATTCAAATTTGAACTACAAGCACATGCTCCAGTGCACCAAAGTTGGTTGAAAAATCACATGTGTGTCCTTGGGTGAATTTCTAGGTCCCATGCAAGAAATGGGAATGAAATTCAAACATCCGAGCATCATGGCTCTGCCGGAAAGATTGAGAAACTTGGTTTTAAATTTCTGTAAATCCAAAACACGCCTCAAAATCATGAAACTTGGCATGGTGTCATGACATGGAACCAACATGATGTGGTAAATATTTTGGCCGAATTGGGACAAGCTTTTGTGTGAGCTTCTAGCAAACTGCAGCTTCCCTCAAGAAGGCTTGTGGTTCTAAGAGGGAACATGTCACCTCCGTGTGCGAAAGGACATACATACACTGCCTTCTCCCACCTTAATTTTTTTACACAGGCAGATTAAACCAAATAGAAGTATAGTGCTAAATTTTGGAATTATTTCGGGTTCGTTTGGACTTTTTTATACATTAGTTGAGTTTCTGGGCATTTAATGTGCATAATTCAAATTTGAACTACAGGCACACGCTCCAGTGCAGCAAAGTTGGTTGAAAAATCACATGTGTGTCCTTGGGTGAATTTCTAGGTTCCATGCAAGAAATGGGAATGAAATTCAAACATCTGGGCGTCGTGGCTTGGCCGAAAAGATTGAGAAAATTGGTGTTTTAATTCCTGTAAATCCAAAACACACCTGAAAATCATGAAACTTGGCATGGTGTCATGACATGGCACCAACATGCCACGATAAATTTTTTGGCTGAATTGGGACAAGCTTTGGTGTAAGCTTCTTGCAAACCGGAGCTTCCCTCAAGAAGGCTTGTGGTTCTAAGAGGGAACATGTCACCTCTGTGTGCAAAATGACATACGTACAATGCCTTCTCCCGCCTTGACTTTTTTACACATGCAGATTAGACCAAATAGAAGTATCGTGCTAAATTTTGGAATTATTCTGGGTTCATTTGGCCTTTTCTATACATTAATTGAGTTTCTGTGCATTTAATGTTCTTAATTCAAATTTGAACTACAAGCACATGCTCCAGTGCACCAAAGTTGGTTGAAAAATCACATGTGTGTCCTTGGGTGAATATCTAGGTCCCATGCAAGAAATGGGAATGAAATTCAAACATCTGAGCGTCGTGGCTCTGCCGAAAGATTGAGAAACTTGGTTTTAAATTTCTGTAAATCCAAAACACGCCTCAAAATCATGAAACTTGGCATGGTGTCATGACATGGCACCAATATGTTGTGGTAATTTTTTTGGCTGAATTGGGACAAGCTTTGGTGTAAACTTCTTACAAATTGGAGCTTCCCTCAAGATGGTTCGTGGTTCCGAGAGGGAACGTGTCACCTCCGTGTGCGAAACAACATACGTACACTGCCTTCTCCTACCTTATTTTTTTACACAGGCAGGTTAGACCAAATAGGAGTATCGTGCTAAATTTTAGAATCATTCCGGGTTTGTTTGGCATTTTTTATACATTAATTGAGTTTCTGGGCATATAATGTGCATAATTCAAATTTGAACTACAAGCACATGCTCCAGTGCACCAAAGTTATTTGAAAAATCACATGTGTGTCCTTGGGTGAATTTCTAGGTCCCATGCTAGAAACGGGAAGGAAATTAAAACATCTGGGTGTCGTGGCTCGGCCGGAAAGATTGAGAAACTTGGTTTTTTTTAATTATTGTAAATCTAAAACACGCCGGAAAATCATGAAACTCGGCATGGTGTCATGACATGGCACCAACATGTTGCGCTAAATCTTTTGGTCGAATTGGGACAAGCTTTGGTGTAAGCTTCTTGCAAACCGGAGCTTCCCTCAAGAAGGCTCATGGTTCCAAGAGGGAACGTATCACCTCCATGTGCGAAACGACATATGTACACTGCCTTCTCCCGCCATAATTTTTTTTACACGGGCAGATTAGACCAAATAGAAGTATCATGCTAAATTTTGGAATAATTTTGGGTTCGTTTGGCCTTTTATACATTAATTGATTTTTTGTGCATTTAATGCGCATAGTTCAAATTTGAACTACAAGAACATGCTCTAGTGCACCAAAGTTGGTTGAAAAATCACATGTGTGTCCTTGGGTGAATTTATAGGTCCCATGCAAGAAATGGGAATTAAATTCAAACATCTGGGCATCGTGGGTCGACCAGAAAGATTGAGAAACTTGGTTTTTTAATTCCTGTAAATCCAAAACATGCCTGAAAATCATGAAACTTCGCATGGTGTCATGACATGGCACGAACATGTTATGGTAATTTTTTTGTCCGATTTGTGAAGGCGCACACATTAACAATCAACAAAGTCATTCTGGAATGAGTGTTGTCACGTTACAAATCAGAAACACAAGTATTATTGAAACTGTGGGCATTGTACTTACCAATTATGTGTCGCCATGTGTCCCTTTTTTTATTGGCTAGGAGGTGTCGTGCGGGGTAGCTATTTGAGTACGGGAGGCGTGCGATTAGACCCCTGCGTGTGCTCATCGGGAGGAGAGCCCTTTGACCTCTACCCGCCGCACCTCCCTCCCAACGTTTCCATTAGTGGCACCCGAGCCCCTGTTCTACGGCGTGGCTATATGTCTCACTGAACTGAGATTTAAGAGAGAAAAATGAAAATCTAGAAAGAAAGTTTTGCACGGATCTTGATGTAAGATCCGACCGACCTTTATAGCACCAACTGTGACTTATAGCAAGCATGATGAATATAAGGACGATGACAGTGGATAATAATTGTCTTACATATTTAGGAACATAATTAAAATCCCCGCAAAAAAGGAACATAATTAAAAAAAAGCCACATGCGGCAACGCCCGATATACACAAGGGCAAAAGAAGAAGGAAGACAACAATCTAGCTCGCTGATCTCTACTTTCTTGATGCGTTGCTGCATGCCACGGGAACTAGTCTCCGTGGAGAGCGGCGATGAGCTCTTTCTTATCCTCAAGATGCTGCTTGAGAGCATCCATGGATTCCTCCACCAGCCTTTTGCGCTCGATGCACGGCATGGCATTCTCGTCCATAAGTTTCTCGACGATGACATTGGTCCTCTTCAACAAGGCAGTGGTCTCCTCCTGCTGCTCCGCACTTCCGACGATCTTTGCCCTCAGCAGGTCGTGCTCGGCCCAGAGCTTCTCATTGCTCTCATTTAGTTGTCGGATGACGCCGGTAGCCTGTTCAAAAGAGGCTTTCATGTCGTCCTGCAATCTCGCCCAGCCAGAGATCTGGTCCATCTGGCTATGGACGATCGCATGCATGTGCATGTAAGAGTCCTCGCCAGCCCACGAGACATTTTCCCAGGCCGCCGCGTCACGGGAGGGCATCTCTGCTGCATTCACGGTGCGGTGGGACATGTCTTCTACTTCCGCGGCGCGGCCGGACCAGTCTGCTGCATCAACGGCACGGCGGGACCTCCATGTTGCTTCGGCGGCGCTGCGGGACCTATCTGCTGCTACGGCCGCGCAGTGGGACATGTCGGCTATGTTCGGGCAGGGCAGGACATCTCTCGTGCTTCCGCTTCCATGCTCGCATTTCCCTAGTGGCAATCTCTCAACCCAAAACTCACGCTGGCCATGGCTGACGCAAGGGAACGATGATGAATGACTTGTTTGTTTTTGTGGATGAGGAGTTGAGGAGCAATGTGCAGTCATCTTGGAGTAGTAGTATTTATAACCAAGTACTAATACGCTCCTAAGTGGGAAACCGTTTAGGTTTTGATCGGTGTGAACAGGTTTGCAATTTGGAATGTGACGGGACGCAGGCTCAAAATTTACTGACGGTTATAAGTGTGGCACTATTCCCGAAAGGCGTAACTTGTGCACGTATGCCTTCTCGGCCGCGTACGTGGAGTTTGCACCATAGGGTGCACCGCAATAGGCAATGTCAGCACATGTCTTGTTCCAACAACCGTGCATGCTCGTTATTACCATCGCGCATGCTTCTTTTAATTAGAATGTGTGTGCCCGTCTAGCGCACACACGTTGATCTATCTAATTGTTTCAATTTGTTGTGGCTAATCGCAAACAGTTCGTCCATGTGAAGTGTATGCCATCAATCGCAGACACTTTGATCTAGCTGACCCGTTTCTGTTTTGTTGCCTAATCACAAATAGTTAATCCTTTTGAAGCATATGCCCTCAATCGCACACACCTTTATCTAGCTGCCCGTTTCTATTATTCCTCCTCATCACAAACAGGTCATCCGAGTGAACCGTATGCTGTATATCGCACATGCTTTCATCTGGCTGATACGTCTCCAACGTATCTATAATTTTTCATTGTTCCATGCTATATTATATTCTGTTTTGGACATTATTGGGTTTTATTATACACTTTTATATTAGTTTTGGGACTAACCTATTAACCGGAGGCCCAGCCCAAAATTGTTGTTTTTTGCCTATTTCAGAGTTTCGCAGAAAAAGACTATCAAACAAAGTCCAAATGGAATGAAACCTTGGGGTACGTGATTTTTGGAACGAATATGATCCAGAGGACTTGGACCCTACGTCAAGAAAGCAACCAGGAAGGCATGAGGTAGGGGGCGCCTACCCCCCAGGCGTGCCCTCCACCCTCGTGGGGCCCATGTTGCTCCACCGACGTACTTCTTCCTCCTATATATACCTACGTAGCCCCAAACTACCAGACACGGAGCCAAAACCCTAATTCCACCGCAGCAACCTTCTATACCCGTGAGATCCCATCTTGGGGTCTTTTTCACAGCTCCACCGGAGGGGGCATCGATCACGAAGGGCTTCTACATCAACACCATAGCCTCTCCGATGATGTGTGAGTAGTTTACCTCAGACCTTCGGTCCATAGTTATTAGATAGATGGCTTCTTCTCTCTTTTTAGATCTCAATACAATGTTCTCCCCCTCTCTTGTGGAGATCTATTCGATGTAATCATCTTTTGCGGTGTGTTTGTTGAGACTGATGAATTGTGGGTTTATGATCAAGTTTATCTATGAACAATATTTGAATCTTCTTTGAATTCTTTTATGTATGATTGGTTATCTTTGCAAGCCTCTTCAAATTATCAGTTTGGTTTGGCCTACTAGATTGATCTTTCTTGCAATGGGAGAAGTGCTTACCTTTGGGTTCAATCTTGCGGTGTCCTTTCCTAGTGACAGTAGGGGCAGCAAGGCACATATTGTATTGTTGCCATCGAGGATAACAAGATGGGGTTTATATCATATTGCATGAGTTTATCCCTCTACATCATGTCATCTTTCTTAAAGCGTTACTCTATTCTTTTGAACTTAATACTCTAGATGCATGCTAGATAGCGGTCGATGTGTGGAGTAATAGTAGTAGATGCAGGCAGGAGTCGGTCTACTTGTCTCGGATGTGATGCCTATATACATGACCATACCTAGATATTCTCATAACTATGCCCAATTTTGTCAATTACTCAATAGTAATTTATTCACCCACCGTAATACTTATGCTCTCGAGAGAAGCCACTAGTGAAACCTATGGCCCCCGGGGTCTATATTCTATCCTATTAATCTTCCATCAACAAGCTATTTCTTGCATCGTTTTTATTTTGCTTTATTTACTTTGCATCTCTATCATAAAAATACCAAAAATATTATCTTATCATATCTATCAGATCTCACTTTCGTAAGTGACCGTGAAGGGATTGACAACCCCTTTATTGCGTTGGTTGCGAGGATTTTATTTGTTTGTGTAGGTGCGAGGGACTCGTGCGTGGCCTCCTACTGGATTGATACCTTGGTTCTCAAAAACTGAGGGAAATACTTACGCTACTTTGCTGCATCACCCTTTCCCCTTCAAGGGAAAAACCAATGCAGTGCTCAAGAGGTAGAAAGAAGGATTTCTAGCGCCGTTGCTGGGGAGTCTACGCAAAAGTCAACATATCAAGTACCCATTGAGGGAGTCCTAGATTAGGGGGTCTCCGGACAGCCGGACTATCTCCATTGGCCGGACTATTAGACTATGAAGATACAAGATTGAAGACTTCGTCTCGTGTCCAGATGGGACTCTACTTGGCGTGGAAGGCAAGCTAGGAAATACGTATATGGATATCTCCTCCTTTGTAACCGACCTTGTGTAACCCTAACCCTCTCCGGTGTCTATATAAAACGAAGGGTTTTAGTCCGTAGGACAACAATCACAACATACAATCATACCATAGGCTAGCTTCTAGGGTTTAGCCTCTTTGATCTCGTGGTAGATCTACTCTTGTACTACCCATATCATCAATATTAATCAAGCAGGACGTAGGGTTTTACCTCCATCAGGAGGGCCTGAACCTGGGTAAAACATCGTGTCCCCTGCCTCCTGTTACCATCCGGCCTAGACGCACAGTTCGGGACCCCCTACCCGAGATCCGCCGGTTTTGACACCGACATTGGTGCTTTCATTGAGAGTTCCTCTGTGTCGTCGCCGTTAGGCTTGATGGCTCCTTCTATTATCGATAGCGATGCGGTCCAGGGTGAGACTTTTCTCCCCGGACAGATCTTCGTATTCGGCGGCTTTGCACTGCAGGCTAATTCGCTTGGCCATCTGGGGCAGATTGAAAGCTACGCCCCTGGCCATCAGGTCAGATTTGGAAGTTTGAACTACATGGCCGACATCCGCGGAGACTTGATCTTCGACGGATTCAAGCCACAGCCGGGCGCGCCGCACTATCGTGATGGGTATGACCTAGCTCTGCCGCCGAACAGTACCCCAGAGGCTGCGCCCGTATCAGCTCCGACCCTTAGCTCGGAGCCAACTGCGCCAGTCGAGGATGGGTGGTTAGACACCGCCTAAGGGGCTGCAGTCTCAATGGCGATCGAGCCGAACACCAGCCTAACCCTCTGCGCAGCCCGTGACTCCAAGGTGCCGGACTCTTTTCCGGACTTCGAACCATCCGCGCCCCTGCCAATCGAATCTGATTGGGCGCCGATCATGGAATTCACTGCCGCGGATATCTTTTAGCACTCGCCCTTCGGCGACATTCTGAATTCACTAAGGTCTCTCTCTTTGTCAGGAGAGCCCTGGCCAGATTATGGCCAACAGGATTGGGATGCGGACTACGAAGAAATTTGACGCCCACCCACCACCCACTTTGTAGCCACTGTCGATGATTTAACCAACATGCTTGACTTCGACTCCGAAGACATCGACGGTATAGACGACGATGTAGGAGACGAACATGAACCAGCACCTATAGGGCACTGGAAAGCCACCTCGTCATATGACAGATACATGGTGGATACACCCAAAGAAGGCAATGGCGACGGGATAGCGGAGGATGACCCCTCCAAGAAGCAACCCAAATGCTGACGTTAGCGGCGCCGCTCTAAGTCCCGCCAAAGCAGAAGTGGTGATACTGGCATAGGAGATAATAACACTCCGGATAGTGCCAAAGAAAACAACAAACCCCTCCAGCAAGATTTAGAGCAGGAGGATGGAGGAGCCAGCTCTCCTGAGAGAGCGGCAGACGAAGAGGAGGAGGATGACAATCACATGCCCCCCTCCGAAGACGAGGCAAGCCTCGGCGACGATGAATTCACCGTACCAGAGGATCCCATCGAACAAGAGCGCTTCAAGCGCTGGCTTATGGCCACGGCAAATATTCTGAAGAAAAAGCAGCAGCAGCTTCAAGCTGATCAAGATCTGCTAGCTGACAAATGGACTGAAGTCCTCGCAGCCGAGGAATATAAACTCGGGCGCCCCTCCAAGAGTTACCCAAGGCGCAAGTTACTACCCCAACTGGAGGAAGAAGCGTATGATACGGCTGATCGGCCACCTCGTGGCTGCGATAGAGAGGCATTCCAGCCAAAAGCTCAGCCTCCACCCCAACGCCATTCAAATAAAAAGGCATGGGGAGATACGCCAGACCTGCGAGACATATTGGAGGACAAGGCAAAGCATTCAAGATCAATCTACGGATCACGAGGGCGCACCACTCTGCGAGATGACAAACGTCACACCGGATACAGTAAAAGCAAATCTGGCCGGGCCGAACACAGCGGGCAAGACCCATTCGAGCTGCGTCACGATATAGCCCAATACAGAGGCGCCGCACACCCCTTATGCTTCATAGACGAAGTAATGGAACATCAATTCCCAGAAGGTTTCAAACCTGTAAATATTGAATCATACGACGGCACAACAGATCCCGCAGTATGGATTGAGGACTTCCTCCTCCACATCCACATGGCCCGCGGCGATGACTTACAGGCCATCAAATACCTCCCACTAAAGCTCAAAGGACCAGCGTGGCATTGGCTTAACAGCTTGCCAGCGGACTCCATTAGCTGTTGGGCAGATCTGGAAGCCGCATTCCTCGACAACTTTCAGGGCACTTATGTGCGACCACCAGACGCCGATGATTTGAGCCACATAATTCAGCAGCCAGAAGAGTTGGCCAGGCAATTCTGGACTCGGTTCCTTACAAAGAAAAATCAAATCGTCGACTGTCCGGATGCGGAGGCCTTTGCGGCTTTCAAGCACAACATCCGAGATGAGTGGCTAGCCCAGCACCTTGGTCAGGAAAAGCCGAAATCTATGGCAGCTCTCACGACGCTCATGACCCGCTTTTGTGCGGGAGAAGACAGCTGGCTGGCTCGCAGTAATAACATATCAAAGAACCATGGTACCTCAGATACCAAGGACGGCAATAGCAGGTCATGTTGCAACAAGCATAAGCGCCGCATTAACAGCGAAAATACTGAGGATACGGCAGTCAATGCCGGATTCAAAGGCTCTAAACCCGGTCAGCGGAAAAGGCCATTCAAACAAAGTACGCCGGGTCCGTCCAGCTTGGACCGTATACTCGATCGCTCGTGTCAAATACACGGCACCCCAGACAAGCCAGCCAATCACACCAACATGGATTGTTGGGTGTTCAAGCAGGCCGGCAAGTTAATTGCCGAAAACAAGGACAAGGGGCCGCATAGCGATGACGAGGAGGAGCCCCGACAGCCGCACACTGGAGGACAGAAGAGGTTTCCCCCGCAAGTGCAGACGGTGAACATGATATATGCAACCCACATCCCCAAGAGGGAGCGGAAGCGTGCGCTCAGGGACGTATATGCGTTGGAGCCAGTCGCCCCAAAGATCAACCCTTGGTCCTCCTGTCCGATCACCTTCGACCACAGGGACCACCCCACTAGTATCAATCATGGCGGATTCACCGCACTGCTCCTAGACCCAATCATCGACGGATTTCACCTCACTCGAGTCCTTATGGACGGCGGCAGCAGCCTGAACCTGCTTTATCAGGACACGATGTGCAAAATGGGTATAGACCCCTCAAGGATCAAACCCACAAAAACGACCTTTAAGGGCGTCATTCCAGGTGTAGAGGCCCATTGCACAGGCTCAATTACACTGGAAGTGGTCTTCGGATCCCCGGATAACTTCCGAAGCGAAGAGTTAATCTTCGATATAGTCCCGTTCCACAGTGGTTATCACGCGCTGCTGGGGTGAACCGCATTTGCTAGATTCAATGCGGTACCGCATTATGCATACCTCAAGCTCAAGATGCCAGGACCTCGTGGAGTTATTATAGTCAATGGAAACACAGAGCGCTCTCTCCGAACAGAGGAGCACAGCGCAGCCCTCGCAGCAGAAACGCAAAGCAGCCTCTCAAGGCAATCAACTAGTTCGGCGCTTCATAGCCCGGACACCTTCAAGCGCGCTCGGGGCAATCGGCAAATAGACCGCCTGGTGCGATCTGAGCTCGCGTAGCAATACGGCGGCCACCCCAATCCCAGCCCAGCAGCGAAACTCGTGCCACGCGTACATAATTACGCATTAAAAATACCATGGGCACAGGTGGGGAAGGGGGCACAACTGCGGCACGCCCCAAGACGCGGCTTAAACCGCACTAGGGGCTTCCCGTTTGGTTATTTTTCTTTTTTATTTTAGGACCTTAATCTCTGGAAACACTGTCCGGCAGCACTATTGCCGAACACATGATGCAGCAACCAAGGAGGCAGACAGCTATGGCATACCACGGAATTCCCAGTTTGATTACGGTAATGAGTGAAATATTCGATTTCATATCATTCCTCAGCTTGCCCTTGGAAGGGACATAGTCCTACTCTTTGCTTATCGCACTATCTGTATCACTCTGCTTTAACGCAATTTTTTAATAAACAATGCATGACATTACGACTATTATTGCATTCTTGTTATATATATATCTATGTGTTCATTAATGACGCCTTGCAACCGTACACCTTGGTACGGCTAATACACCAGGGGCTTACGTACCTCACAATACAGTGTGAAAAGTCCGAACACTTTCACAAGTGCGGCACCCCGAACTTATAGCATTATATGCATCAGCTCCGAATCATGTCTTTGGTCAAATGTTGGGTTTGCCCGGCTCCTATGTTTTGGTACCTTACGTTCCACTCTATCGTCTAAGGTAGCGCTAGGAGAACTACTGCGATTGTGCCCCGGTTCTGCCGGGCGTAGCACCTCAGCAGAGAAAGCTAAAACTGACTGTCATGATAAGGCGAGAGACTGGTCGCTGTTCGGCGAGGTTTTTCGAGTCCCTAAAGACTTATGCCGCTTAGGGCGAGGGGCCAGCCCTGTCCGGCTTACAGGCGTGTATCGCGCCCCGAATTCGGCATTCCAAATATCAGGGGCTTCGCCAAAATTTAAAATTATAGAATTCTATGGCTAAGTGAGAGTGATAAAGCATTATTAGTCTGGTTGCCTTGTTCGTTGTGCTGAGCACCTCCCTTGAAGGACCCAAATACGGGAACAAGAGTGCTCAGGTTTATCCTGAACACCCCAGCACTCGTGGCATGGGGGTAGAAGCCGAGGACTAGCCATCTCTCAGATTGGATAAACGGCCAAACAGAAGGTAATATTTTAAATTCAAACAAGTGTTGCATAGCGCATATGAAACAAGTTTTCATAAATACAGGATAAAGCGAGCAAGTCTCATTAAAATATTACATCTTTTGTACACTCATCCGCGATAAGACGGGCACCCGGTAGAACACCGTCGTAGTACATCTCGGGGTGGCGGTGCTCCTTGCCCTCCGGCGGCCCCACCTTGATCAGCTTCATGGCATCTAGCTTGACCCACTGCAATTTCACACGGGCGAAAGCCCGGCGTGCACCTTCAATGCAGACAGATCGCTTGACGACCTCCAGCCGTGGGCAGGCATCCACAAGCCGCCTCACCAGGACGAAGAAGCTGTTCGGAAGGGCGTCGGCTGGCCACAGCCAGACTATAAAGCTCTTCATGGCCTGATCGGCCGCCTTATGTAGCTCGACCATCTGCTTCAGCTGGTCGCTCATTGGCACTGGATGTTCGGCCTCAGCATACTGAGACTAGAACAGCTTCTCCGTCGAGCTTCCGTCCTCGGCCTGGTAAAATTGTGCGGCATCGGACACTCTGCGGGGCAAATCTGCGAATGCTCCTGAAGAGCTCCGGATCCTGGTAAGTAATCGGTAATTTACTTTTACATGCTTGCTTTGCATATAGAAAGCCTTACCCGCCGCTATCTTCTTCATCGCGTCGATCTCTTGGAGGGCCTTTTGGGCTTCGGCCTTGGCACTTTTTACACTCTCGAGGGCCGCGGCAAGCTCAGACTCCCGCGTCTTGGAGTCAAGCTCCAACGCCTCGTGCTTCGCCACAAGAGCCTGGAGCTCTTGCTGCACCTCGCCCACCTGAGCCTCGTGCTTCTCTTGCTCGGTGCGATCCTTGGCCGCTGTATCTTCGGCCTTGGTTAGCGCTTGCTTCAGGGTCGCCACCTCGGTCGTGGCCCCTGGCAAACATACGATGATCCTGTCATTTTGCAATCGCGTGCTCTTTTATATATATACATAAGACAGGGTATTACTTACCTTTGTTCTCCTTGAGCTGCCTCTTGGCAAGGCCGAGCTCTTTCCTGGACCCCTCAAGGTCCTGCTTCAGTACGGCGACCTCCGCAGTTAGTGCGGCGGACGCCAGCAGCGAAGCCTGCATATGCATATTGACATACTTATATTAGACTCCTGCGATATTATTTGATCCTCTGTTCGGCATTTCTTTGTGAACACCGAACAAAGCATCAGGGGCTACTGTCTATGCGGTAATATTTCTACTACATTTTAAAACACTTACCTCGAAGCCTGTTAGAAGGCTAACACAGGCTTCAGTCAATCCACTCTTGGCGGACTGAACCTTCTGGATCACCGCACTCATGATAGTGTGGTGCTCCTCGTTGATGGAAGCGCTGCGAAGCGCTTCCAGCAGATTGTCCGGCGCCTCTGGATGGATAGAGGTCACCAGCACAGGCGTCTTGCCCCTCTTAGAAGGAGACCGTCTGCTCGAGCCTGGAACCGCTGGAGGTTCTGGCACGGTGTTCGGCTGAGGGCCGAACTCGGAGCTCTCAGGGGCCCCGTCCCCTCGGCTCCCGGAGTCCGGAAGGTCGCCTTGAGGCGCCTCCGAGACTGTCTCCCCTCGATCCGGTGCCTCTTGAGACAACACCTCGGCATCGTCGGCAGGATGAGGGGAGGTGGTGGTTGGGACTGGATCGCTATCCATGTCCGACAAGCCCAAGGAGCCGTCCGATGATACATCGATACTGGCTCATGGCGGCCTGCATAATTGCGTTTGGCGTTAGGGAAAGCAGTGCGACAAAGGAATCCTAGAAGTTACTCTGGTATCTGAATACTTACGATATCCCCGGGGGCTTGACCCTGGGCAACCACTCGTCTTCGCCTTCGTCGGCGGCGGTGGAACTGTCCGGAAGGAGAGTCCTTCCCTTCTTGGACCCTCCGGCCTCCCCAGTTGGGGCGGCCTTCCTTTTCTTGTCTCCCCCAGTCGGTGGGGGAGCATCTTCTTCTTCCTCTTCCTCGTCTTCAGGGTAAGACTGCGCCGCAGAGTCATCGGATGGTGAGTCTGACGACGCCTGGCATCGGGAACTCTTTCGGGTTCCCTTGGCCTTCTTGGTCTTCTCCGGCACCGTATAAGGGGCCGGAGTCAACATCTTCGCCAGAAGAGTGTCTGCGGGGCCTTCGGGCAAAGGAGCCGGACAGTCGATCTGCCCGGCGATCTTCTGCCAGTCCTGTCAAAGGTACGGGAGTTTAGATCCCGCATAAGAGTCAATCTATATAAAAAAATAAGTATCCTGTGAAAGGTAAAGCAGCTTACCGCACTGGCTTGGCGATTCGTGCTGAATTCATGATCCTCAGTAATAGGGGGGACCTCGGCACTTTTGAATAGCACCCTCCAGGCGTCTTCATGAGTCGTGTCGAAGAGCCTGTTCAGAGTTCGGTGCTGCGCCGGATTGAACTCCCACAAGTTGAACTCCCGTTGTTGGCACGGGAGTATCCGGCGGATGAGCATAACTTGGACTATGTTGACAAGCTTGAGCTTCTTGTCCACCATGTTTTGAATACATGTTTGGAGTCTGGTCAGCTCTTTCGAACTACCCCAGGACAGGCCCTTCTCTTTCTAGGAGGTGAGCCGCGTGGGGATGCCAGATCGGAACTCGGGGGCCGCTGCCCATGCAGCGTCGCGCGGCTCGGTGATATAGAACCACCCCGATTGCCACCCCTTTATGGTTTCCACAAAGGAGCCCTCGAGCCATGTTACGTTGGGCATCTTGCCCACCATGGCGCCTCCGCACTCCGCCTGGCGGCCGCCCACCACCTTCGGCTTGACATTGAAGGTCTTCAGCCATAAGCCAAAGTGGGGCTTGATGCGGAGGAAGGCCTCGCACACGACGATAAACGCCAAGATGTTGAGGATGAAGTTCGGGGCCAGATCGTGGAAATCCAGGCCGTAATAAAACATGATCCCCTGGACGAAGGGATGGAGAGGGAATCCCAGTCCGCAGAGGAAATGGGTGAGGAATACTACCCTCTCATGGGGCCTGGGGGTGGGGATGAGCTGCCCCTCATCTGGGAGCTGGTGCGCGATGTCGTCGGGCAGGTATCCGGCTCTCCTTAGTTTATTGATGTCTCCCTCCGTGACGGAGGAGACCATCCACCTGCCTCCCGCTCCGGACATGATTGGAGAAGGTCGAGGTGAGAAGTGTGGACTTGGGCGCTAGAGCTCGAGTGTGCGAAAACGGATGGGTAAGGGAGGAAGAAGGTGTGGATAGAAAGGTGAATCCTTATCCCTTTATATGGGCGGACGAAACTAAGCGTCCCCACTTTCCTGGTAAAACTCGCTTATCCCCCAAGCGCTACAATTGATGGCGCGGTTGGGTTACCCACGCCCGTATTGATGAGAATCCCGTAATAAGGGGACACGATCTCTACTTTGACAAGACGTGTCGAAAAACTGCCTCGCGTTACGTGCGGGGCTGGTTAAAAGAAACGGTTCGAATAATCACCGGGCCATGACGTAACCTCATGCTGCCAAAACAAGCCAGCAAATTAGATCTGCGAAAATATTATTCTCTCTGTGGTGGAATGTGGAACTTATTTTGCAGGGTCCGACACTATCCTCGTATTCAAATTCTTCTGTGATATATTCGGAGAAGGGACCCGCCTTGCAATGCCGAAGACAATACTGCGCGTCGGACTCATCGTCATTAAAGCCTGGTTCAGGGGCTACTGAGGGAGTCCTGGATTAGGGGGTCTCC
Source organism: Triticum urartu (assembly GCF_056163025.1). Classification (NCBI taxonomy): domain Eukaryota; kingdom Viridiplantae; phylum Streptophyta; class Magnoliopsida; order Poales; family Poaceae; genus Triticum; species Triticum urartu. The sequence continues at coordinate 498,175,092 of NC_141874.1, read as the reverse complement.
GGACAGCCGGACTATCTCCATTGGCCGGACTGTTAGACTATGAAGATACAAGATTGAAGACTTCGTCTCGTGTCCGGATGGGACTCTACTTGGCGTGGAAGGCAAGCTAGGCAATACGTATATGGATATCTCCTCCTTTGTAACCGACCTTGTGTAACCCTAACCCTCTCCGGTGTCTATATAAACCGAAGGGTTTTAGTCCGTAGGACAACAATCACAACATACAATTATACCATAGGCTAGCATCTAGGGTTTAGCCTCTCTGATCTCGTGGTAGATCTATTCTTGTACTACCCATATCATCAATATTAATCAAGCAGGACGTAGGGTTTTACCTCCATTAAGAGGGCCCGAACCTGGGAAAACATCGTGTCCCCTGCCTCCTGTTACCATCCAGCCTAGACGCACAGTTCGGGACCCCTACCCGAGATCCGCAAGTTTTGACACCGACACCCATCACAAACCCTTATCTGCTGCATTACATTATTTGCCATTTACCTCTCGTTTTCCTCTCCCCCACTTCCCCCTTGCCGTTTTATTTGCCCTCTCTCTCCGTCCTCCTTCTCTTTCCCTATTTGCCTCTTCTTTTGTTTGCCTTCTTCCCATATGTATCCTTGATTGTGTTTCCATGTGCCTTCTATTTTCTTTCATCTTTGCTTGCTAAAAATCTATTGATATGGATCCACTTAAAGTGTTCTACTTAGATCATCTTCGATCCTTATGCGCTCGTGCTGATACCCCAACTAGCCTAGTTGATGGGAAATCTTTAGATGAGCATGCTCATTTTGTGCGTCACCGTTTGTCTGAAAAAGGGAGACTCTTATGGAATCAAATAAACAGATTACTGTGTTATGCTTGGAATCTTTGTGAAATTTGTGATTTTACTTGTTACTCTAAGAACCCTAAAAAATAACTCCCCTACCTATGTGAGTTTAGTGATATTGAAATCTTATCTTCTTATGTAAAGGGTGTTTATAGTTACTACGATATCGAAAGAATTGAAGAATTTGTTGCTTTTAAGGGTGCTTATGAAGTTGCTTCTTTGATTGAAAAATATGATATTACTCTCTACGAATCTGAAAATTTTGACATACATAAATATTGCTATGAAAACTATGATCATAATGTCTATGTCAAAGAATTTATTGAAAGAATGACCGTTGCTTTGGAAGAAAATAATGATATGCATAAATTATGATTTTGATGATTTGATTGAAATATCCCTTGATGAACATGATGCTTGATATTCTTGTGGCCATGATGCCAATATTTATGAAGATGAATTTGGTATAGTTCCTTATGTTAAACATGAGATCGTTGCTATTGCACCCATATTTAATAGTTCCTTCGTTGAAAAGCATGATTGCAATGATGTTATTATAAATTCTCTTAATGTCAATTGTGTTAATGATATGCAAAACCCTAAGCTTGGGGATGCTAGTTTTGCTATGACTACTATTTGTTGCAGTGATCATTATTGGGGTGATTCTTCTTTTGATCTTGAAAATTTATTTAAGCCCCATGATGAATATGAGATTGATAATAGTGTTTGCAATATTATTGAAAGTGGGTTTGGAATAGTGTCAACTTTAGATCCCACATATTTGGAGAATGTTCAATCTTATGAAGTTTTTGATAAAAGTGGGTTTGGAGAGGTCATGACTTTAGTTAATGTCAATCCCACTATTTTGGAAGAGTGTCAACTTTGCATACATGTGGATCTTATTAAGAATATGTTTTGTGATAGCTATATTGTTGAATTTTCTTATGATCCTACATGTAATTATTATGAGAGAGGAAAATATGGTTGTAGAAATTTTCATGTTACTAGATTACCTCTCATTATGTTGAGATTGCTATTGTTTCTTTCCGCTTTCTTGCATATGCTAGTTTTTGCTTTCCTTGATAATTTGTTTGCTGATAAGATGCATATGCATAGGAAGTATGTTAGACTTAGATGTATTTGTCACGTGTTCTATGATGCTCTCTTTGTGCTTCAATTCTTGTCTTTCATGTGAGCATCATTGAAATATTATGCCTAGCTAGGGGCGTTAAACGATAGCGCTTGTTGGGAGGCAACCCAATTTTATTTTTATTCCTTGCTTTTTTCTCCTGTTTAGTAATAAATAATTTATATATCCTCTGTTTTGTTGTGTTTTTTGTGTTCAATTATTGTTTGTGCCAAGTAGAACCGTTGGGAAGACTTGGGGAAAGTCTTTTTGATCTTGCTGTAAAAAACAGAAACTTTAGCGCTCACGAGAATTGCTGCCATTTTTATCTGAAAAGTGCTATTTAGTTAATTATTTTTGAAGATGATTAATAGATAAATTCCTCACATCCAGCAATTTATTTTAGAATTTTTGGGGTTCCAGAACTTGCGTTAGCTGCAGAATACTACAGACTATTCTGTTTTTGACAGATTCTGTTTTTCGTGTGTTGTTTGCTTATTTTGATGAATCTATGGCTAGTAAAATAGTTTATAAACCATAGAGAAGTTGGAATAAAGTAGGTTTAACACCAATATAAATAAAAAATTAGTTCATTACAGTACCTTGAAGTGGTGTTTTGTATTGTTTCCTAACGGAGCTCACGAGATTTTCTACTTTAAGTTTTGTGTTGTGAAGTTTTCAAGTTTTGGGTAAAAGATTTGATGGATTATGGAACAAGGAGTGGCAAGAGCCTAAGCTTGGGGATGCCCATGGAACCCCAAGATAATCTAAGGACACCTAAAATCCAAAGCTTGGGGATGCCCCAGAAGGCAACCCCTCTTTCGTCTACTTCCATCGGTAACTTTACTTGGAGCTATATTTTTATTCACCACATGATATGTGTTTTGCTTGGAGCGACTTGTATTATTTTAGTATTTATTTGTTAGTTTGCCACAATCATCTTTGCTGCACACACCTTTTGATTCAAACACACATGATTTGAACATTATTAGAATACTCTATGTGCTTCACTTATATCTGTTGAGTTATATAGTGTTTGCTCTAGTACTTCACTTATATCTTTTAGAACACGGTGGTGGATTTGTTTTATAGAAACTATTATTCTCTCATGCTTCACTTATATTATTTTGAGAGTCTTAAACAGCATGGTAATTTACTTAAACTGGGAAATTAATCCTAATATGCTAGGCATTCAAGATTAGTAAAAAACAATTCTTATGAGTGTGCTGAATACTAAGAGAAGTTTGATACTTGATAATTGTTTTGAGATATGGATATGGTGATATTAGAGTCATGCTAGTTGAGTAGTTGTGAATTTGAGAAATACTTGTGTTGAAGTTTGTGATTCTCGTAGCATGCACGTGCTACCTCTTGAGCACTTGCGTTGGTTTTCCCTTGAAGAGGAAAGGGTGATGCAGCAGAGTAGCGTCAGTATTTCCCTCCATTTTTGAGAACCAAGGTATCAATCCAGTAGGAGGCCATGCACGAGTCCCTCGTACCTACACAAACAAATAAATCCTCGCAACCAACGCGATAAGGGGTTGTCAATCCCTACACAGTCACTTACGAGAGTGAGATCTGATAGATATGATAAGATAATATTTTTGGTATTTTTATGATAAAGATGCAAAGTAAAATAAAAGGCAAAGGAAATAACTAAGTATTGGAAGATTAATATGATGGAAGATAGACCCGGGGGCCATAGGTTTCACTAGTGGCATCTCTCGAGAGCTCAAGTATTCACAGCGGGTAAACAAATTACTGTTGAGCAATTGACAGAATTGAGCATAGTTATGAGAATATCTAGGTATGATCATGTATATAGGCATCATGTCTGAAACAAGTAGACCGACTCCTGCCTACATCTACTACTATTACTCCACACATCGACCGCTATCTAGCATGCATCTAGAGTATTAATCTCAAGAGAACAGAGTAACGCTTTAAGCAAGATGACATGATGTAGAGGGATAAACTCATGCAATATGAAATAAACCCCAACTTGTTATCCTCGATGGCAACAATATAATATGTGCCTTGCTACCCCTACTGTCACTAGGAAAGGACACTGCAAGATTGAACCCAAAGCTAAGCACTTCTCTCATTGCAAGAAAGATCAATCTAGTAGGCCAATCCAAACTGATAATTCGAAGAGACTTGCAAAGATAACGAATCATACATAAATGAATTCAGAGAAGATTCAAATATTGTTCATAGCTAAACTTGATCATAGACCCACAATTCATCGGTCTCAACAAACACACAGCAAGAGAATATTACATCGAATAGATCTCCACAAGAGAGGGGGAGAACTTTGTATTGAGTCCAAAAAGAGAGAAGAAGCCATCTAGCTAATAACTATGGACCCGTAGGTCTGAGGTAAACTACTCACACTTCATCGGAAGGGCTATGGTGTTGATGTAGAAGCCCTCTGTGATCGATACCCCCTCCGGCGGAGCTCCGGAACAGGCCCCAAGATGGGATCTCGTGGATACAGAAAGTTACTGTGGTGGAATTAGGGTTTTGGCTCTGTATCTGGTAGTTTGGGGGTATGTAGGTATATATAGGAGGAAGGAGTACGTCGGTGGAGCAATAGGGGGCCCACGAGGGTGGAGGGTGCACCCAGGGGGTAGGCACGCCCCCTACCTCGTGGCCTCCTGGTTGATGTCTTGACATAGGGTCCAAGTCCTTTGGATCATGTTCGTTCCAAAAATCACGTTCCCGAAGGTTTCATTCCGTTTGGACTTCGTTTGATATTCTTTTTCTACGAAACCCTAAAATAGGCAAAAAAAACTGCAATTCTGGGCTGGGCCTCCAGTTAATAGGTTAGTCCCAAAAATAATATAAAAGTGTATAATAAAGCCCAATAATTTCCAAAACAGGATATAATATAGAATGGAACAATCAAAAATTATAGATACATTGGAGACGTATCAAGTATCCCCAAGCTTAATTCCTGCTCGTCCTTGAGTAGGTAAATGATAAAAACATAATTTTTGATGTGGAATGCTACTTGGCATAATTTCAATGTAATTCTCTTAATTGTGGAATGAATATTCAGATCTGAAAGATTCAAGACAAAAGTTTAATATTGACATAGAAATAATAATACTTCAAGCATACTAACTAAGCAATTATGTCTCTTTAAAATAACATGGCCAAAGAAAGTTATCCCTACAAAATCATATAGTCTGTCTATGCTCCATCCTCACCACACAAAGTATTCAAATCATGCACAACCCCGATGACAAGCCAAGCATTTGTTTCATACTTTTAATGTTCTCAAACTTTTTCAATCTTCACGCAATACATGAGCGTGAGCCATGGACATAGCACTATAGGTGGAATAGAATGGTGGTTGTGGAGGAGACAAAAAGGGAGAACATAGTCTCACATCAACTAGGTGTATCAACGGGCTATGGAGATGCCCATCAATAGATATCAATGTGAGTGAGTAGGGATTGCCATGCAACGGATGCACTAGAGCCATAAATATATGAAAGCTCAACAAAAAGAAACTAAGTGGGTGTGCATCCAACTTGCTTGCTCACGAAGACCTAGGGCATTTTGAGGAAGCCCATCGTTGGAATATACAAGCCAAGTTCTATAATGAAAAATTCCCACTAGTATATGAAAGTGATGACAAAGGAGACTCTCTATCATGAAGATCATGGTGCTACTTTGAAGCACAAGTGTGGAAAAAGGATAGTAGTATTGCCCCTTTGATTTTTTTGGGCCTTCTTTTTTTCTTTGGCCTTTCTCTGTTTTTTTATTTGGGACAATACTCTATGAATGATGATCATCACACTTCTATTTATTTACAACTCAATGATTACAACTCAATACTAGAACAAAGTATGACTCTATATGAATGCCTCCGGCGGTGTACCGGGATAGCAATGATGCATGAGTGACTTATATGAAAGAATTATGAATGGTGGCTTTGCCACAACTAAAATTTCAACTACATGATCATTCAAAGCAATATGACAATGATGGAGCGTGTCATGATAAACAGAACGGTGGAAAGTTGCATGGCAATATATCTCGGAATGGCTATGGAAATGCCATGATAGGTAGGTATGGTGGCTGTTTTGAGGAAGGTATATGGTGGGTGTATGATACCGGCGAAAGGTGCGCGGTATTAGAGAGGCTAGCAATGCACTACAAAAATATACACTTCCGTGATGATACGTGTTTGTCACAGTAGGTCGCGTTTTTTTCATGCATGTACATCCATGACAAATTTATGACAGAAACAAGATAGTCATACCTGTGCTGTCGTAGAAGTGTTCCATGACATTACCAAAATTATCATCACGGAAGTGTCCACTTCCATGACGATAAATCGCGCGTCACAGAAGTGCTTTCGTCAAGGGTGACCGACACGTGGCATCCACCGTAACGGAACACCGTTAAGCTATCGGGTCGGGTTTTGGATCCGATAACCCATTAACAGCCCCGACCAATGGGAAATTTCCACGTGTAAAATTCTTATTGGCCGGACGAAACACGTGTCAGCTCGTCAGTGGGTCAGATAGGCGCATATGATACATTGACACGTGGCACAGCCCAACAGAGGCCCATTCCTGTGAAAAGGCCGGTCCGTTTGACTTGGTCAAAAGGTGGCGGGCCGGCCCATGGAAAGCCTGCTAATGGCCTGTTCGCATATAGCCCATTTATAGCCCGCTAACCCAAGGCCCATTACGCCCTATCCGAATTAGGCCCAGTAGTGTCATTTGGGCCATCCAATATGATTCCAGCCCGTTTTCACTTCTGGCCCATGTATGGCCCATGACGCCTTTCGGCCCATATGAGGCCCTATGTAACTCTTGGCCTATTAACGGCCCGTGGTGAAACTGGCCCGTAATGAACAATGTATCACTTTACACCCATTAACGGCCCGTGGTGAAACTGGCCTGTAATGAACAGTGTATCACTTTATACCCATTAACGGCCCATTATTCCGTTGGTCCGTTTCCAGCCCATGTTATCTTTCGGCCTTCTCGGAGCCCATTTATTCTTGGGCTCATTTCTAGCATTCGTTTACTTACGGCCCATTACTGTCATTTTCTGCTTGTGGACCAAATTCGGCCCGTGGTTACAGTCGGCCCGTTTGTGTCCATTAATACGTTGGGCCATTTTCATAGCGTCATCAAATACGGCCTATTAATGATGGCCCGTTACGGTCGGCCCATGAACGGACGATTCCAACTCTAGCCCGTTTACGGCTATAATGCGACTTGTTATTGGCCCATGTTTGGCCAATCGATCATACGGCCCGTATATGGCCCATTGATGATACGGCCCATAGAAGGCCCATTGTTTCTACGGCCCGTAGAAGGCCTACTGTTTCTACGGCCCGTAGAAGGCCTACTGTTTCTACGGCCCGTAGAAGGCCCACTGTTTCTACGGCCCGTAGGAGGCCCAGTGTCACTACAGGAAATATTAGCCCATGGTTATTGTGGCCTAGTTTTAAAAAATAGGTTATTGCAACCACTAGTTAATCGCAGAAAAAGAACTGCAATGACTACAAGCAAACAAATAAACAAGACAACAAGGAAATAAATAAGCAAGCAACTAACGCTAGGCTATCACGGCTATTACACATATTACATCCACTGGGCATCAAAGTTCGCCACCAGTGCAAATATAGGGAACAAAGCAGCATATCATATACACTGGCCGTCAAAATTGGCCACCAGTGCAAATAAACGCGGCAGCAAAACAAGAGCATAACTGAAACAACTTCAGAAGAGTTCAAGAAACGTTATCCTGGGTATCCACCATGCTGGAAATAAGCTTAGCAAGCTTATTAGCTTTGTCCTGTTTGGCGCTAAAATCTTCCAATGCTTGTTGTTGCACCAGAAAGTATGCATCTGAATGCTCCAGGGACTTCCGCGGTCCTTCCGCTTCTTATCGCAGCACAGCTGATCGATGTCTTTCAGCTTGTAGTTGAGACTCAAGAAACCGAACTGATTCAGACAGTGAGTTTGAATAGCTTGTGCAAGCGGTAGTGGCTAGTAACTCCAACACTAAACCAAGACAGGATGTGTCACTATCCTGAACCTTATCTGCATTACTTCCTTTACTGTTGCTTAATAAGGCACTCTTCCCCAATATTATGTCAGCATTCTAAAAGAAGAAACAAGCAGACACATAACAAGTTTAGCATGTACTAGTATATGAAACTCATTTCGGTGAACCGGTTCATTAGTAAGGTGGACATGATTAAACTACCAAGTCTTCTATTGCCAAGTACTAGTACATAATAAAAGCATCAAACAAACATATATATATGTCCTATGGTAGCAATGGAATCTTAAATTAGAACAGTTGTTCTTCAGGTTTAGGCACTTGTTCTTCATGAACAGAGTACAGTAAGACGCAAGAATATAATACTTAAAAATAGAAAATGAGCTCATAGACCTTACCACATTCTTGGTTCGGGACCAATACAGAACAAGGCGTTCCCAGTCATCGTTCAGTAAATGTGTCTCAGGAGAACGTAAGGGAATTTGATGAGTTTCTTTGCTGGTGAAGTACGTTTTCTTCAGGTAATTCCGATACTGCCACCAAGCATTCTTGAAGATAGCAGAGGTATTAGCACAGGTTACCTCATCCTAAGTTTCCAAATCGGTCCTTCTCTATAGAGAAAAATGGGAAAATTTGTTGTATTATAACCATCATGGAGGTAGGATGTATGGGACGAAGCAAAGTAATTGCCATGAATAACATTACTTACACATAACTCATGGACAAACACCTGCAACTGGCATTTTCCTTCATCTTCAGTATAATATTTCCAAGATGGGATACGCACATACGATTTAACAACATCAAATGCGATAGATGCTAAACTACGACTAGATGGTCGTGCTTCCTCCACAGGAATAGGCGTACTAACTAGTGGAGTTGGGGTTCGCCGTGATAGTACTGGCCCTTTGGGCACTGGAGCTGCCTTACTAACTGCTCTTGTTTGGAAGCTCTGTGGTGGAGATGGTGCTGTGTCAACAGGAACTGGGTTACTATCGGCTGGGGTTGGGGTTAGATTGGGTGAAGCTGATTCTCTGTCCATCGTAGTAGGGGTACAATCTGCGAGAGTTTGGGTTATGTGTGGTAGGGCTGGTTCTTGTGCATGTACAACCGGGGTGCTATCTCCACCAAGAGGTAGCACTATTTTATTTGAAGACCGTGTTTTTAGTCCGCTAGATACTGGCATCACCCGCTCCAATTTAAATGGCTGATAAACAGGAAACATAGTTGAATGTACAGACATTGTATGAGAGACAGATGCAATAGATAGTGTGGAAAAAAGAGGGCATGAAATAGTTGACACGTATATTGTTTAACTAAAATGGATAGCATGACATAATTTCACATATATGGTGTCTATCTAAACTGGATAGCATAGCATAACATAATTCAAAGATATGATGAATAACTAAACAGGATCGCATGACATAATTCACCTACATGTTATCTAAGTAATCAGGATCGCATCATTTAATTCACATATGTGATTTATATGCTAAACAGAGGGCATTCGATATGATGTCTGAACTAAGAACATGGTGTTGAATATTATGTATATGATGTCTAAACTATGCAATGCAAGACACCGTATGCATGATATGAGCAGTATAACCATGCCAAGTTAGAGCATACACCTCAGTGGAGGAATAGGACTGGTCATCTGTCTCTGAATCCATCTCTGAGGAGCTATCGGGACCCAACAAGAGATTTGCTTCGACAGGTATCACTGTCTGCTCTGAAGGCCTTGCTTTCACTCCAGATTTTTCCATCTCCCACCCAAATGGCTGATTCACAGGAAGAGTAGTTTAATGTACAAGCACTGTCGACAAATGGAAATGTAATGAAGAAAATGATGGGCAAGATATCATTCAAATATATGATGCCTGGTTAAACAGGATGGCATTGCACATTTCACATATATTATGACTGGCTAAAAGACATGAGACTTCATAATTCCCATATATGATATAGAAACTAAACAGGTGGCATTATAGAACATGTCTAAACTAAGCAGATGACATATATGATGTCAAAAGTAGGCACTGCAAGGCAACATATGCATGATATGACTAACATCATCATGCCAAGGTAGAGCAAACACCTTGGGGGTAAATAGGAGTGGTCAACGGTGTCCGAATCCGCCTCAGAATAGATATCTTACTCTGGATTACAATCTGGAGAGGGGTGGGGAGGGTTTGCCATTGAACCCACCATGGAGCGATGTCTGCATGACATTGTATTGACGCGCAAAACTCTTCTCTTTTTCTCTACATGTTCAGCATGACTGTGTACAATATCTGACATGCATACGAAAAAAATATGGTGAGATTATGTAAGGAGAGCATGCAGAAATTTAGAGTGATGGTAACAACCAGTGGATCGATGTTTTTCGGTTGAACCAAAATAACCCTAATGGGTCGACATGAATGTATAGTAATAAGTGATGCAACAAGTGTACAACCTCTTTGCCGTAGCCGTGTCGACCTCAGCATCATTGGGTTGGTTGCTGAAGCTGTTGAGGCAGATGTGGCTGTCAGAGGTGTGGAGGAAGATCTGAGGAATCTGTAGACGGCGTCCAGGGCACTGCTCTGTTGTGATGGATCGTTCTGTCATTGGAGCAGCTCCGGTGAGCCGTAAGACGTCAAGGCTGAAGCAGCACAAGACAGACATCGTCAATCTCAAGTGGGATTCTAATAGCATCTCCAATAGATGATGTAAAATGGATGTAAAATTAACATCACCAAAAACCAGCTGACTACAACAGATGAGGTAAAAACTGTTAACTCCGAACTTAACTGTCGAAACTGAAATTTACTGTGGAATCTGAATGCTACTGTCAAAACTGAACGCAATTGTAGCAAAGAGGCACTTGACATGTAGTTTAGGGAGGGCCTGCAATTCATCTTCAACCTGCACCCCCCTGAGCCGCCAGCCACCATCGGCCGAACCACCGGCCCCAACGCCGCCTCGCCGCCCTGAAACAACTCGTCACCGCCGCTCTGGCCAGCCCTCTAGCCCCCCCGCCCCCACCCTGAACCCTAAGATAGATAGTGGCTACCTCTCCGGCGAGCCCCTGTCCCCGCTGCGGGTGGTTCTTCCTTAACTCCGGTGAGCCCCCCGACCCTTGAAAATCGACTGACCCAAAAGTCAATTCAGTCGACTGAAGTGTGGCTTAATTGGAGCAGAGCAGCAGCACGAGCGAGGGGGAGAGCAGCAGCAGCAGCTGGGCGAGCGAGCGATCGAGCGAGAGCCGGAGCAGCAGCAGCAGATCCGGCTAGTATAGACGCCGCCGCTGAAGGGGCCTCGCACTAGGGGAGAGCCGCTGTGGAGATGTCGCCCGCAGCGCCGGCTTCAAGGTAGCCGCTCCATGGGGGTGCGGGATGGAGCACCGTCGGCGCCGGGAGGTCGAGTTAAGGAGAAGGTGCGATGCGATGAGTGTACAACCTCTTTGGTGGCGCCGAGTAGGCCTCGGCTTCGTCTGAGGAGTTGGTGAGGATGTTGCAGTTCCCGTGGAGCAGGTTAAGGCGGCGCTGTGGGGATGGAGCAGCCGCGATAGATGAGGCGATCGTCGGAGCAACTCCTTGGAGGTGGAGGACGGGCGGCTGAACCGGCGGGACGGCGAGATGGACGACGCAACCTCATCCGGGGAGGTGGACGAGGGACGTCGAGCTGTTGTGGTGGACGACGTCATCGGGGAAGAGGCTCCGGCGGGGCAGCAGTGACGTGGCGGACGGAGGAGGGTGGGGTTTCGCGGCTGGAGCGGAGAGGTTATGGCGGCCTGGGATTTCGAATGGCGAAAAGGGGGCGATGGGAGGGGGTGAAGCATGACTTAGGAACGCGCTTGTCGAAAATATAGGGTGTGTTACAAAAGTACCCCCACCAATTTGAACTAGCGGCCCTTTCGGCTCAGGGTCAGAAGGGGGATTTCGCATGTCGGGATTTGGCAGCTGGACAGAGTTTTCACGCGCGTTGTAATTTTGGGGTAGCAAGGCGTGGGTTGTGAAGGCGCCAGTTTTGGGAGCACGATATCTGAATTTTCGGGATATAACAAGATGCGGGTTGAATTTTAGGGACAAGCCTAACGTGTAGTAATATTGTACTTGTACATACCAAATCAATTCGCACTTCCCTCAACCAAAAGAAAACGAAAAAAATAAAACTATTCACACCACACAAAGAGAGAGTCTTGCCCCGTTTTACTATACAAATGCTATTCAAACCTACTCCCTCCTTCCATCTATATAGGGCCTAATGCGTTTTTCGATGCTAACTTTGACCAAATATTAGAGCAATGATATATGACATGCAACTTACACAAAGCACAACGTTAAATTCGTCTGTGAAAGGTTCTTTCAATGATATAATTTTCACATTGTGCATGTCATGTACTATTAATCTTTTCAATAGTCAAAGGCGGTCTTAAAAATCTCATTACGCCCTATATAGATGGAAGGAGGGAGTATGAATCCATGTTATGTCCGATTAGATTTTTTCGCTTGTTGTATAATGCATGTAACCTACTCATACCAACATTTTAGTGCATTCCAAATGTCTATACTACCGCTGCAATTCGAACTAAATTTGAATTTGTTTCTCTATTTCAATAAGAATCTACACTCATGATTGTTTCCAACTTCAACCATCATAGTTTCCTTGCTATCCGCCAGATATAAATCAGACGGCCTATAATGCAGGATGGCAGGCACACCATCATCAACAACTCCGTTTTTTATAAGAGTAGAGATAAAATATATTAAATGTAGTATACCATGTTCATAACCACACCATGTGTATCACCGTTATATATATTCACACATCCGTCGGTTTGAAACACTATGATAAATTCTTCAAATATCCGAATTCGCTTTTTATAATGAAGTATATATGATCTCTATTCGTCTTTTACACCCACACAACCCTCTTATCTTTGTAGCTAGCGCCTAACTTTCTCTTGTGCATGCACACGCCCGCATCCCTCTCACCCTCCCTCAGCATTCTCTAGCTCCATCGCACAAATTTGTCTTTTCACTTTAGGTCGTTCACCCACGGTGTGTGTAGGCCCCCCAGCTCCTTCTTTACGGCACACATCGATCGATATGCCTCTCTAGCCAGGTGTGCCTAGCACAAACACAAGCTTCCCCTCTTCTCTTGTCACCGTCCATGCCTCACTCCCACCACTCTTTTCATCATTCTCGTACTCGCACACTCCTCCCCCTCGATATAGTATGCCTCTCGTACCACCTCCTACATGCATCTCTCTCTATCTATCCTTCTCCTCATGCCTCATTTGCGTCTAACACACACATGCATGTATACCGATCGATCTCCCAACATATACCTAGATCGACTTTAACTACCCCCCCATCGATCGACGTACCTCACAAGTTATGTCTCTCCTTTCTCTTACAAAGGGCAATTGATCTTCCTATGTAGTTATGTTTGCTTACCACAGCCACATCGTCCCCCCTCATCATTCGTGCATGCCTCCTGACCCGTCTCTCACACGCACGTGCACAGACAACAAGCAGCCATCTCCTCTCTTATTGATATTGCGGGCGTGCCCTCCGTTTGTCTAGCAAGCCTATCCCACCATTTGTTAGAAGCCACTCCACTACCACCCCCTCCAACACTCTAGCTCTATCTCTCTCCCAACCTTATTCATCTCCTGCACATATGCATGGATGCCGATCGATCTCCCTTAATACATGAGGCAGATCGATCTCCTTAATACATGAGGTAGGCCTCTCTCCTCCTCCACACATATACCAGCCATTGTACCTCTATAGTTACTTGGGCCTCCCTCTTCCCCCACCATACACCGATAGTCGAGTGCTGCAGGTAGGTATCCATGCCACAGAGACAAATTGCACATGTCCCATCTCACGTTCCAGTAGGCCGGCCACTTTATATCTTTGACGTGGGCGCACACAAATTCGATGGCACTCTTTATCGATCGCGCGCGCACACACACATCATCCCTCTCTTCGATTCTATGGACACCTCAAGCCGATGATACCTCCACTCTCTTCTCGTGGATCGCCCCCTCTATATATATGTTATATCCAGGACTCTATTTCACACACATTGCATATGTTAAATTTTTTGATTGACCCCCCCCCCCACAAAAAAAACTCTCAAGAACCCACACACTATATCTCTCTAAGTTTGTATCTCTCTCACACAACCCCACGTAGGTGGTGTACGTATACAAGAAGAGAATAGGTGCACTGTGCATGTACTCACGCTTTGTGCCCAGCCACACCCGTGCGGGTACACGGTGGAGCTCATTTCTTTACGAAATGGCAGCCCACGTGCTAATTTGAACGCCTATAGAGGTTGTTTACCTAGGGAGGTCGTGTACCACGCGTGCACGAAACAAAGTTCGACTTGACGCGTTGCTGCGTTATTTTTAAATAAAGTTATAGCGCTCAATGGCACGTACACAGAATATAAAACGATTTTTATGTAGGAAAAGGTAGTCCGCTCTTCAGAGTTGTCACACCCTAGCTAGTTCAAGCATTAGAGTGTGCATCATGTTTAAATTTCTCTTAAATTTGAAATGGGGAAGGCAGAAACCCCCAACACCCCCTGGAAACAACTAGGGTTTACTAAAATTATTTTCAATGAACCTGAAATGCCCTTCTAAAAAGTTCACCCTCTTTGTCTTGGGTTAAAACCTCTGGCAAAATTGGTGCACAATTTTCTAGGTCAACAGAAGGTCATTGAATTAAATCATAAGTATTTGAATTTGGGCATTTAAACGCTATAAAATAAATTAAATGCTCAAATAATTCTGGAAATAAATGTTTGCTGTTGGAAATATTGTAAACAGAGCCCACAATTATTTTCAGGATTTTTGGAAACGTTTTAGTATTTTTAATAAAGCCCAACAGTTGCAGTTAAAAAGAAAAACATAAACAAATAAAAAGAAAAAAGAGAGAGGGAAGCCCACCTGGGCCTTACCTGTGCTGGCCAGCCCACCTGGCTCGGCCCAGCCGACTGGCCCTGCCAGTCGTCGTCCTCCTCGCGCCAGAAGGACGCAGAGCGCGTGGCCGGCGCCCGCGGCCACACGCCGGCCACCTCCTGCTTCCGCCGACGCCTGGAGACGCCTAGGGGTGCCACGCGACCCCCACGTCCCCTCTCATCCTCTCGCACTCTCCCCCTCGTCTCCCTCACTCTCTCCCGCGATGGCCGAGCGCGTCCCTCGCCGCCGATCGCCGTAGTTGCCACCAGAGCCACTCCCTCGCCCCTCCGATGAGCCCAATCGCTCCGCCTCGTCACCCTGGACCTCTCCGTCGACTCACGCAAGCTCGGATGACCCCAAGACGACGTGGTGCCCTTCTTCCCCGTCCACGGCCGCCGGACACCGTCGTTCAATTCGCTGGCCTCAAGTCCTCCCCGAGCTCGCTGACCCCCTCTCCGACCCCGCTGTGAGCTCCTCTTCCTTTCTCCCTAGCTTCCGTTCTCGTCTGGCCTCTATAGTAGCCACTTCCACCGTACCCGAGAGCTCCCCGCCGCCGACCATGGCGCCGTCGTTGCCAGAGCCACCGTGGCTCAAGGCCAAGCTCACCGTTATGCTCAGCATAGCACCAGGAGCCCGTAGCCACCACTAGCTCCCTCTCCCGTGCACCGTAGCGTCGAATCCATCCATGCCCGAACTCCGGCGACCGCCAAGGTCGTCGCCGGCGTCATTTCCGGCGTCCCCGTGTCCAACCACTTGCACCACTGGATGCGGCAGCTCCCCAGCTACGCGTAGCACGTCTCCACCGTCAATTTGGTCACCGGAGGACCAAATCCGAAGCTCTCCGCCATCTCGGGGACGCCGGCGAGTTTGACCCAGTTTGACTCCTGGGTGGGCCCAGGTAGACCCCCCCTGAGTCTTTGACAGGTGGGGCAGGTCTGCTAACTAATTTAGGGTTAGTTTTAATTAATTTTAATTAAATCAGTCACTGACATGTGGGCCCAGGCCCCACTGACAGCTAATTAGTGTTAATCTAATCCTGTTAATTAGCCAAGAGGCTGACAGAAGGGGCCCACCAGTCAGTTTTGACCTGGGCTGGCGCCTTTGACCTGCTGAGGTCAGCATGACACAATGCTGACGCAGTAATGCATTTTCTGGATTTATTTTTATTCAGGAAATTCCAGAAAATGTTTAAAACTTCTAAAAATCATAGAAATTCAACCGTAACTCCAAATGAAATAATTTATATATGAAAAATTATCAGAAAAATTCAATCTATCCATCTTTAATGGTTTCATGCATAAAAAAACAAGTTTACCTTGCTGTTTAAGCAGAATAAGGAAATGCACTATTAAGGCCATGTTTAATGAGCTAATATTTGAATCTTTGATTCAAATGAGTTCATTCCTTTCTATTATAACTTGCATTAGGCCAAGACACATTCATATTGTCATGTCATAGCATGCATCATATTGTTGCATATCGTCATGTGTTGATTGTGTTCCGTTGTGTTCTTCGTGGTATGTTCTGCCTCCGAGGATATTCATGAGTATCCAACTGAAGGGCAGTATCCCACTACCACTCCATCAGGCAAGCAACCATTGATCATTCCGATACAACCCATGTTCTCGCTTCTGCTCTTGATTACTGCATTAAGACAACGCGTTTCAATCTGCTGTGTGCTACGGTAGTTGAACCCTTATCCTCTGCATGACCTGTCATTGCCACAGTAACTAGATGAAACCCACTAGCATGTGTAGGAGTTGATTGAGCCATGTATGTGATTCCTACCTTGCTATGCCTTCTATGCTTAGAGTTGTGTCAGGTCTGGTTCATCTGGGTGATGGGCTAGAGTGAAATGTTTATGTCGGTAATGTGAGGGATGTGTTGAACATGTTTTGGTAAAGGTATCGATGAGAGGCCATGTAGGAGTACATGGTGGGTTGTATCATTGAGGCCGTCCCTAAGAACTGAGATCTGTATGTGTGATTTAAGATGCAGTTACTACCGTACATTGGGCCCGAAACCAATGGACCCTCTCGGCTTCTTAATCACCCTAGTACTCTGTCCAGGAGTTGCAAATAGTTTCTGGTGTTTGTAGGTTATGTGTTGGCGGCCATGCGTAGCGCTGACCCTAGGGGTGGGCTATGTTGCGGTAGATACACCGTGGCACGGTGTACCGAGTCACCCGTTTGGTGTCTCGGGAACCCTGTTCACATCGTTCGGGGCCGTATGTGGAAACCTCGGCCGGACTCCCTGCGGATGGAACCTGGATAGGCGATAAACCTGGACTAGAGACTTAAGTGTTTAGGTAGGCCGTGGCCGACACCCTCGCTGGGCTTCCGCTTGAAGGTTGCCGAGTACATGTCGTGTAAACGGCGGTAAGTGGTGAAAGCGTGTATGAAGAAGTACACCCCTACAGGGTATAAAACTATTCGAATAGCCGCGTCCGCGGTAAAGGACTACTTGGTTGCCTATACAGTTCATAGACAAGTAAATGGATACTACTAAAAGACTCAAGATAAGTGTGAGTACCGAGGATGGCCCTCTCGTAGGATGACGAGGGAGGATCCCCGGTGGAGTATTGTGTTGGTGAGTAGTGGACTTGTGTGCGAAAACTATTTTACTGGTGGAGTTCCGTAGGATAGCTTAGCCAAGAGTCAAAGCTGGCTTGCTGCATTAACCCCACCACCTTCTTGAGAATAAGCATGTATAGTAGGTTCTGATGTAAGACTTGCTGAGTACCTTTGTACTCATGTTTGCTTAATTACTGTTTTCAGACGACAACCCCGCCCCCTCCGATGGGTTCTACGTAGACCTTGACGTCGACGAGTGACTAGCCACCCAGGTGGTGATCCTGGCCATGGAGGGCCCTGTGTAGATAGACAGGCTTCCAGAAGCCTTCTTTCTTTCTAGAGTCTGTACTCAGACTAGTTGTTTCCGCATGTGCTTGTATGTTTGTATGACTTGAGTGTCTGGTCATGTGACCCCTATCTGTATGAACTTGTTATGTATGGCTCTCTGGAGCCATTAAATAAAGTACTTGAGTTGTAGAGTTTTGTTGTGATGCCATGTTGTATGTACTCATATCGGGCATATTGTGTGTATGATTGAAATGCTTGGTATGAGTGGGATCCGACAATCTAGTTGTTTATCCTTGGCAGCCTTTCTTATGGGGAAATGTAGTCTAGTGTTCCTCGAGCCATAGTAGTCCGCTACAGCCCGGTTCACCGGAGTCCTGCTAGCCCAGCACTACTGCTCAGGACACTTGACTGGCCGGCATGTGTTTCACTTCGTTCCTATGTCTGTCCCTTCGGGGAAATGTCACGCAGTGATATCCGGAGTCCTGCCTAGCCTGCTACAGCCCGGGTTCCCCGGAGTCCTGTTAGCCCAGTGCTACAGCCCGGAATCACTCGCTGATGACCGACATGCTCGATGTGATTCATGTATGCCTGTCTCCATAGGTCTGTGCCGCTTTGGGTTCACGACTAGCCATGTCGGCCCGGGTTCTCTGTCATATGGATGCTAGCGACACTATCATATACGTGAGCCAAAAGGCGCAAACGGTCCCGGGCCATGGTAAGGCGACACCCGTGGGATACCGTGCGTGAGGCCGCAAAGTGATATGAGGTGTTACCGGCTAGATCGATGTGACTTGGAATCGGGGTCCTGACAAGAGTATCTCACACAAGGCTCCGGTGGCCTCCCTCTCTCTCTCCGTTGGTCCCTGATCCGGCCGCATCCTGTCCGTTGGGGGAAAGGGAGTGTGGTGGCCTGTCTCTCACCGTTGGTCACTGATCCGGCCGCATCCCGTCCGCCGGGGGAAAGGGAGTGCGGTGGCCTCTCTGTCTCACCGTTGGTCACTGATCCGGCCGCATCGCGTCCGCCGGGGGAAAGGGAGGAAGTGCAACGTTTCTCCATTCGACGGTGCCGAGGCAGCACGTCCCGATCTGCGGTACACGCCGTTCTCTTTGACCAAGCTCCGGCGCGGCAGGGCCTACGCCACCTTCTCGCAGATTCCGCCTGCCGCCGCTCACCTAGTTACATCCCGACGACCTCCAAGTATCCCCTCCGGCCTTGCTCCACTGCTCGTTTTCCCACGTCGCTGCATGTGGATCTTCCATAGTTCTTTGCCCAAAACATAGCTCGTCCGGCGTACTTTCCATATTGCATTCTCGTCCTCACACCATTTTAGACAAACACAACCGTGTCGTTATCTTCCCTTAGGACAAGGAATATGCTTCTTTTTTGTCGTCGCATGTGTCATCAACTGTTATTGGCCAGTAATTGTTTCCTTTCTACCTGTTTTTTGCAAACAGGGCTATCCATTTCACCTGGTTGCTATTGCGACCTTTTGGTGAACTGCACAAATCACTTTTTTCTTAAGAGTGTTTTGTGCAGTTGTACTAAAATGTCACACGGGCAACGTCTCTACATTTCAGTGCGACTGCACAAAGGGAGATTGGTTTTGCTCTATCCTCCTCATCCAACTCCGAGCCTAATCTTCTCCAACTAGTTAGTCTTAAGAGAGACTACAAAGGTGACCGGCTTCTATTTGTGTGTTTATTGTTTCATCGGTAGTCCTCTATTATCGTAATCACATTTGATATCTTTGGAACAGGGACGCTCAGCTCTATTTTAGTGGAACTGCACAAAATGATCGGAATGTTGCATGCTCCAGACAGCTACTTTTTTCCCAACATGCCTTGTTGATTTATACAGAGCTGGGGGGACGTTGCTGCCAATGAAAGCATGGATCAATTTTAATTTAACACCTTCTCACAACTTTGTCTTTAGTTGTGCTGTAATTATTAGCTCTGATCTGCTAATAATTGACATGCATTACCAAGGAAGTTAGTTTTTTATTGTTTCTGATAGAGCATCGATGGCAAGACACACGAAACAAAAGCTGAAAGCTCACACCATTGTACAATTTCATGTCGCTGGAAAATTATTTGTATAGT
The DNA here is from genome assembly GCF_056163025.1 of Triticum urartu. NCBI lineage: Eukaryota > Viridiplantae > Streptophyta > Magnoliopsida > Poales > Poaceae > Triticum > Triticum urartu. The sequence goes on along the minus strand of NC_141874.1, from coordinate 498,155,182 downwards.
ACGTCAATTATGTAAACAAATGATGGAAGTTTGATAGCATTGCCAGAAGCCTCTTCATCACCCGGGTCCATGTGCCATGCACAAAATTATACTCCTTCGTTCCTAAATATTCGTCTTTTTACAAATTTCAAACGGGCATATTTTAGAGTGTAGATTCACTCATTTTGCTTCGTATGTGTACTCCCTCCGTTCCTAAATAATCTATTCGTCTTAACAGAGATTTCAACAAGTGACTACATACGGAGCAAAATGAGTGAATCTACACTCTAAAATATGTCTATATACATCCGTATGTGCCAGTCCATTTGAAATCTCTAAAAAGACAAATATTTGAGTAGTCACTCGTTGAAATCTCTCGAAAGACAAATACTCCGGAGTATATTTAAGAACCGAGGGGGTAGTGCACAACCGCCTGGGAGACTCAGCCCGGTCGTTGTGCCGCATTAATAGTGAGTAATGAGCAGTCAAATCATAAGCCCCGCCTTTCCCACTGTAAGTTGCTCTGAAGAAGCAACCATCAATACGCTCTTCTTTGAATCCGCTCATACTACTCCATCCGTCACTGTTTATATAGCGCGCTTCAGAAAAAAGAAAAAAAATCTGTGGGACCAAGGTGACTAGCGATCGGCCTGAAAAATAGCATTGGTAGTCATAGCACGGCGTCTATTACTAGAGGGAATAGTGCGTACACACATTCATGCACTGCTTCCACCCCGGGTACACACATGCATGCACTCCGTAGTAGTACAGTACATGGAGAGAAAATTGTGGACTTGATTGCAGTTACCATGGCCTAATTAATTGAGCATTAATCCAAACGCGTCTAAAGTCTCTCTGGTGGTGGAAATGCATTGAGAGAAATGCATCATAATGAAGCGCGCCCTGTAAACTGTGACGGAGGGTGGAGTAGTATGAAGGTGCAAAACCAAGTACGCGTACTACTGCGCTTGGCTCTTCGCCCCTTCGTGAAGTCAAACAATGATGGTACTCCGCATGTTGGGTACTACAGTGTATGCCTCTGACAATCTGACACCGAATGGACTGATGCATGTCCACCGAGGGTAGGTTGCATTAGTTAAAAGGCGTAAGCGAGCTTCACCTCGTCCTGCAAGCTTCTCCTCGTTCTGCGAGTTGACGGGACACACCAAAAAGTAGTGCTAGTCCATACTCCCTCCTTTCCGGTTAATATGGCTTAATCTTTTTTGCGGGTAAATGAGAGAGCTTTATTCATATATAAGCATTCTTAGGATGATCAGCCAAGACACTGGTCACTAGGAAGCGAGGTACCCCGCAAAAAAAGAAGTAGGAAGCGAGGTGTTTCATCAAGCCAGCTCTCGGCCACATTCAAAGTGCAGCAAGCACGGTTCGCACGAAGATGTGCCGCAAGGTTTGCTGACCTGTTTACATGCTGAATAACAAAAAAAGAGGAAATATTACTGAGCGCTACTATTTGTAACAGGATATGAGCCAGAATTAAGCAAGAATTGTGGCGAGTGTTCCATGCAATCAACTTCCATTATCACATGCGAGAACCCTCGAAGAGAACCAAATGTGTTGAAGATTGCTTTATCACATTTTAAAATTATAATAAGAGTGCAGACGCTCCTCCATCTGGTTCCTAGTACTAGTATAGTACGTACCTTTATGGACTATAGTAGTAGTACTAGTAAACTTTGCGCTTGGCTGTTCGGGAAGTCAAACAATAATAGCACTAGTAGTACAGTGTATGCTTCTGTCAATCTGACACCGAATTAACTGTTGCACGTCCACCGCCTGAGCGAGGGAGAGCTTGCATTAGTCAAAAGTTTCTCCTTGTCCTGCGAGCCACCGTGCGCAAGCTTCTCCCGTCCTGCAACCTTCTCCTCGTTCGACAAGTTGACAGGACACGGCAAAGTAATGCTAGTCCATGCTGCCTCCTCTTCGGTTAATATGGCTTAATTTCAAACGATATAAATACACTGTCTGTCACTGAATATTTGTAAAAATACGGTCAGTGGACTTCATAATACACTCATTGCGCTCTCTCTCTCTCTATATATATATATATATATATTCCGGTGTTCATATAGTCACTAGCTCACCCTGACTGAGTATGTGTGTGCATGCACGTGTAGGTTGAGCACTTGGGCGTGACCGTGTGTGTTTCGTCGTGTGCTCGGACATGCATGCATTAGGGCGTCGCGCGCGTTTTTGCGTCCATGTGTACGTGTGACTGTTGCATACACATAGGGGGAGTACGTGTAGGGGCCACTAAGGAGCAGTCAAATCACACAGTAAGTTAGTCGGAAGAAGCAACCATCATTTCACTCTTGAATGACACGTACGCAATATAAAATGGTTGATATGGAGAGAAAAATAAAACCACTATATATACACTAGTAGGAGCCTAAGCTACAAGCCTGCTTGCTTAGGTTGCTCTCGTCACAAGCATAGAACGACGGGCCTGATCCCGCAGCTGGGGGAAGGGAACAATGTTCTGCGTAGACGCAGTCGACATCGGTGAGGGAGAAAACCCACAGTCGGTGCGTCCCAATCGGGGGTCACCGCGGTATGGGCCGATGTCGCGTCCCAACCGCCCTTCTAGCTACAGCCCGACGTCCCAGGTAGTCCATATTCCTTTTGGAGCTGGCTTACTCCACTGTCGTAGCTTCATCTCCATGTCGATCTTTCTCTACTTCTACCGGCTTCTACTTGTGATGAGTTTATGTCTCATGAACTAGTGCCAGTACTATTATTCTAATCACACTTCTTCAATATCTTTGCCATCAGGGATGCTGAGGTCGATTTTAGTGGAACTGCACAAAAGCATCGTATGATCCGAGGGTGCCAGCCGTCTTTCCTTCGACAGGTTCTACCTGGCCAGGAAATTAAATCATGTTTAGGGTTTAGGGTTTAAGTCGTAGTGACCCCATCAGTAGTTTTTCTATCATACACACTCTCACAACTTTTTTCTTTAGTTGTGAAGTAAATATTGGCTATGATCTGTGAATCATTGAGATGCATCAGCATGCGTGTTAGTTTTCCTTCGTATTTGATGGAATGTTGTAATGGGGCAACCTTGGAATAGGAATGAAAATGGAGTGGAAAAGTTTCGTTTTTCCGGAGAAAAAATGGAAATGGAGAGAAATCAATGTTTCGTTTCATTGGATCACGCCATCGAGCAAAACCAACGTTTAAATCACGTCTGTCGTGTTCGTGTCTCACCCTCCTCCACGGCTCGACCCCACACGGTCGCTCGGCATGCCACTCACCGCAAACCAAGTAGTATACCATAACTTTCCCGAGTTCTTGTCGATGGATCGCGCCATGGAGTACTAGCACTATTGGAAGAGATTGACGAGTTGGGGGAGGACAGCTAGTTGTAGCACGGACTCCAAAGAACTTACTACCGGAAGAGATCGCGCATGTTGTAGCCGGCTATTGCGACCTTTGAACGTGGAGCAGCCGCGTGCACCCGGAAGCGGCGCTGGCGACGCTCTCTCGGCCGGCGCGCCGCTTCAATACCGGCGCCAGTGAGAGGTCGCGTCCGCTCTGGCCGGGCATGAATGCGGCACTGACCGTTTCAGGCGGGAAGCACGCGCGGGTGGTGAAGAGGGTTCGGGTTGGTCAGGACCGGCCGTGGCAGTGGTCCAGACGTGCGCAAACAAGAGATGTTGTACGCTAATATTGCTGCGTATATAATTAACAACGTAAATAATGTGTTAGTTGGAAAAATATGATTGGAGATGGAGATGGAAATGGAATTTTACGTAAACACGGATATGCATGTCTATGTCTATGTGTGTGTGCGCGACGACTCTCGCGACCTGGAAGCGGGGGCGTGTTTTTTGATCGAGTTTTCTTTCTTGGTACGTTAGAAAATCAGTTTGTCTAATTCACATCTAGATGTTATTTAAGGATGTCACATCTAAGCTCCCACAAGTATATAATGTAGCAACAAGAAACAAAAAAACTAGGAAAAGACCACAAACAGAGTGGACATCAACTTATATGTGACATACTATGTCACATCTAGATGTGTCCTACACAGACCCTTAAAAACTTGTCTGCCAGTTTTCATTTCGTTTTTCCGGGAACGCGCGTATTCTATTTAAAACCACTGCTATGGAGAGATTTTTTTACTCCATTATAGCCTCTTGTTTGATAGAGTTTCTCGCGTCTCGCTCTCTCACCCTCTCCATATCAAAACAAGATGACAGTGTCCACTCTATCTCTCTCCTCACCGGTGGTCATAGATCCGGCCGAATCCCGTCCGCTGCGGGAGGTGAGGAGGTGCAGCGTTGACGTTGTCGCCGTCGGTGACGGAGGAAGCCGATGCGCATCGTCCTCTCGGAGTCGGCGCTGGCGCGGACGAAGATCCTCCATGCCCTTGTTCGCTGCCGTCGTGTGGGCAGATCCCGCCCGCCCGCCTAAAAGACATCTCGCCCACCTGAGGTATAACTTCTTGTACTGGTTCAGCTCCCCAGGTCGCTGCGTGCGGGTTTTCTTCTATGCGACTACTCCCCAACTCCCCATGCATAGTCGCTAGGGTTCGTCGGCTGGTCCAACATCAGCTACTAGTACTATTATAGAGGAAATGCCACTCAAAAAGTTGTCCTAATTTATGCCTCAGTGGAGGTATACATGTTGTTTCGACAAAAAGTACATGGTGGTTGTGCGGTCATTGTCCATATGGTGGTAGTACTATCACTGGTTAAATGAAGAAATGCTTTTTTTCTCGGGTATCCTGGTTTAGTTCCCATCAAGATAATTATGATGCTTCTGTTTGTTGGTGTACTTTTCATTAATTCTTATTGACAATTGAGATGTCGTTGCTAACCCTTTTTTATATTTTTGGAAACAGCGATGCGTGTCTCCATACCCGGGCATGTCTTCCTCAATTTTAGTGGAACTGCACAAAATTGGATGGCCATTGTTGTTCCGCCTCACTGTCCTCTGCCACGTGGTTCTTCCTTCCTCGAGCTTGATTACTGAGAAGAAACAGACCATAGTGAGGATTTGTCGAACTTCTTAGGTGCCTCACCCAAACTTGATGCCAAATGGATGATGCATCACCACGATGACCTATTGATGCTCATGGTTGCGCCTCATGGTTGCGTCGGCTCGTGAAGCTGATCGATTTTCGAAGAAAAACAAGCTGTCTTCCAGCAGTGCTCTTTGCTTGTTACGCACAAAGATGATATCCTTCGTCAGTTCACCTTGGTTGTGTTGGAGACGTAGTCGTCTTTCACGTTGGTGCAATTTTATCACACAATTGGCTATGAACCAAATGTTTCCTCGAAGAAGGATCGACATTGGTACTAAGAGCATAAGTTTTGTATAGATTTCTAAGCCTTCTCACAACTTTGTCTCCAGCTCCCCTGTAATTTTATTTGTCCAGCTATTAACTTTGTTTTAAAAAATGGTGTGGACTAAAAACCCGGATGGACGTAGTAGCCCTCCATTTTTATTTACTCCGCATATTAGATTTGACTGGAGTCAAACTTTGTAATACTCTTGAACCTTTCCGATAATTGAAATTAAATTTCTTTATTTGTACACACTCTCACACGTTTCCGATAATTTGGCGCATGTGTGGTTGTTCACTTAAGGGAGGGTAGTGTACCACACGTGAAGGACAGGAAGTGCGACCAGGACGCGTGGGCGTGGATCGTTAGTTCATCGGAAGTAGTACTAGTTTTCTTCACTGTACATTAAATAAAGAGTTTTGTTTCGTACTTACACAATTTAAAATGATTGTTATGGAGATAATAAGAAAACCACTCCACTATATTTTAGTCGTATACACGAGAGTACTATATCGACGCAGCTTCATTGACTTAGTGCACCTGCCTTTGGATTTATGATAGGTGGGCCCAAAATGTGGCTGGCTCACCTGTCATACAGCCAAAAGCAGGTGCAGTGAAGGCACCAGAGCTCAGTCCGTACTACAGTAGTATATATATATATAAGCGGGAGCCTCAGCGCTTGTTCGCTAGGGTTTGCACTCTCCACACGCTCGCCGCACTACATATATGTTACACGCTAGAGGCTCAGCGTTCATTTGCTAGGGTTTGCTATATTCACAGTCTCTCACCCTCTCTTCACCATATCTAAACAAGACTGCATTGGCCTCTTATCTCTCTCTCCCCCCTCATAGCCGGTAAAGGAGGCGTCTGTATCCCGTCGCATCGAGAAGGGGAGGAGGTGCAGCGTTCACTCTATCGCCTTCGGCGAGGGAGGCAATCCACTGCCGGCTGCGCCGTTCTCTTTCACCCAGCGCCTGTGCGAGAGGGCCACCGACCCCTTCTTCCTCGCTGCCGTACGTAGTGTGGGCAGATCCGGCCTCCCGCCGCACGCCTTGCCACATCCCGACGACCCTAAGGTATAAGTTTCTTTGAAACCGTCGTTGCTCTAGCTGCATGTGGATCTTTTTCGATCTATAGTCGAATCTAGGTCTTGGTTCAAAGAGGAAAGAAGGGTGTGGTGGGCTGGAGCAAGAATCTAGGATGTGGTTCAATGAGGAAAGGAGGGGCGGAAAGTAGTATAGACTGGCTATCCAGCCGCTTTGTAGGTCGAAAAGGGAAAAAGGGGGTAACCCAGTACACACATCTGTAAGGAACCGATCTCTTTGTTGAAAAGGGAAAGAAACTGGGGGGTCGGGTAGTTTGTACACGACTAGATTTGCTGCCCGCACATAGGAAGAAGGTGCAAAGAGAACAAATATGGGACCAGCACATATATGCTACTTGGCTACATACTCTGCATCACCCATTTATACGTCTGGACGCACATGGTGCTGGCATGTCCCATGCAGCTATTTTGTTGTTGTTAATCTCAGAATTAACTACTGATCTGTTTTAAAAGAATTTCTCTGTTAATATGAATCAATGCAACCGTTTTAGAAATGCTACTGTCCTATACTTTGTTTTCCATCAAGATAAGGTAGATGCTTCTTTTTGTGGCCGCATGTTTCATCCTCCTTTATTGGCCAGTAATTGTTTTCTTTTTTGCCTCTTAAAACAGGGATATCTATTCAACTTGTTGCTATAGAAAACTTAAATGTCACACCGGCAACTTTGCTTGATTTTAGTGCAACTGCACAAAACTTGATTGGATTTCCTATTCGTGTTGGTAGATTCGTATTTTATGTTGGTCGTCTTATGAAAAGTCAGTACAGGCCTTCATCCACATGATTGTGCAGTGTGCTTTGAGATGTCGTGCTACTTGTATTGGTACTATTTTAAATAAATGATGAATTGAAGCTATTGTATTGCTGTCTTTTCCCATTAAGAAGTGAACAAAAATGGGACCAACCCAGACATGATGCTTGTTGCTTTGTTACAACAAATTCAGCATCACCCCCTTTATAAACCAGTAATTGATGCCACTCTCAGAATTAACTACTAAATCTTATTTGAAAACTGCAACACTTGTTAGGGATTGGTGGGATTACCATTTTTGTGGCCGCATGTTTCATCCTCCTTTATTAGCCAGTAATTGATTCCTTTTTTGCCTCTGTTTATACAGGGATATCTATTCAACTTGTTGCTATTGTGACATTTTGCTTCGCTACGCGAAACACTTTGCTTGATTTCAGTGCAACTGCACAAAACGAGATTGGATTTCCTATTCGTGTTGGCAGATTCGTACATGATCTTGTGTGCGTCATGACAGGTTGGTACTTGCCTTCATCCACATGATCGTGCAGTGTGTTTTGAGATGTTGTGCTACTTGTATTGGTACTGTTTTAAATAAATGATGAATTGAAGCTATTGTATTGCTGTCTTTTCCCATTAAGTAGTGAACAAAAATGGGACCAACCCAGACATGATGCTTGTTGCTTTGTACAACAAATTCAGCATCACCCCCTTTATAAGCCAGTAAGTGATGCCACTCTCAGAATTAACTACTGGATCTTATTTCAAAACTGCAACACTTGTTAGGGATTGGCGGGATTACCATTTTTGTGGTCGCATGTTTCATCCTCCTTTATTAGCCAGTAATTAATTCCTTTTTTGCCTCTGTTTATACAGGGATATCTATTCAACTTGTTGCTATTGCGACATTTTGCTTCGCTACGCGAAACACTTTGCTTGATTTCAGTGCAACTGCACAAAACGAGATTGGATTTCCTATTCGTGTTGGCAGATTCGTATTTTATCGTTGTCGGTCTCATGAAAGGTCAGTACAGGCCTTCATCCACATGATTGTGAAGTGTGCTTTGAGATGTTGTGCTACTTGTATTGGTACTGTTTTAAATAAATGTTGAATTGAGGCTATTGTATTGCTGTCTTTTCCCATTAAGTAGTGAACAAAAATGGAACCAACCCAGACATGATGCTTGTTGCTTTGTTACAACAAACTCTGCATCACCCCCTTTATAAGTAGATGGAAGCACATACTGTTGTTGCGCCCACTCTACCCTGGAACTGAATCTTAGTTCAAAACTGCAAACACTTGTTAGGGATCGGCAGGAGTACCATTTCTGTTAGGGATCGGCCAGAGTACATGTTTAAGAAATGTATTGTTCAGATAATGTCTCTGTTATTATATATCAGTTACAGACTTACAGTGTTTTACAAATGGTACTATCCTGCTTTGTAGTTCTTTCTACATGTTTAACCAAGGTATTGTTAAGATAATGTCTCTGTTAAAATGAATCAATCGCATTGTTTTAGGAATGATACTTTTCTGCTTTTTCGTTCTTTATACATCTTGAAACAAGGCATTGTTAAGATAATGTCTCAGTTAATATGAATGAATCACACTGGTTGAGAATTGCTACTCTCCTGCTTTGTTTCCCATTAAGATAAGGTAGATCAGTAGATGTTTTTCTTCTGGGAGTACAAGTCATCAACCGTTATTTCTCAGTAATTGTTTCCCTTATACCTTTTGTTGCTTACAGGGATATCAAAATTAAAGCTCGGTTTTATTCCGACTTTGATTTTAGTTCAACTGCACAAAAGGAGCCAATGTGTCCAAGGCAAACTGCTGCATTACTGGGTCCAGTTGGTCGTTCCACTTTGCAGAAAGAAGCAGTCATTGTTTGCGCTACATTACAGAAGGAATGACCGAGAAGCTTTACAGAGTATTAGGCCTTCCCCTATGTAGGCCAAAAGAGGTGCCAATTTCACCTTTTCTTAGTTTGGCACCGAATCCCTCCATTGCTACAGCCGGTGCCATAAATATTAGACACCGGTGACATGACTAGTCTGCAGAGACCATTGGCAATTTAACAACACGTGGAGTGCCCTGGGCAAGAAGTGCCCAAACAAGTATAAGAAGCGACAGGACTCCACGATCATAGGCATTACATATTTTGAATGGGAAAAGCTTGTCAAAGTTTAATCATTGATGTTAGCAAGAAGCGACAGGACTCCACGATCATAGGCATTACATATTTTGAATGGGAAAGGCTTGTCAAAGTTTAATCATTGATGTTAGCAAGAAGACGTTAGTTTAATATATTGGAATTGGAAAACCTTGTCAAAAATTGCTCATTGATGTTAGCCAGAAGACATGCATTTGATATTTTTGAGTGGGACGCCCTTGCTGTGAGCAGCGTCGAATGTTTTTTCCTATTCCTGTGTTCAGTTTAGAAGTAAATAGTTACTCTGCTGAGATATTCCTGTGTTAAGAGTTTGTTCTAAATATTGTCTATGTAATGCCAGGCCTTGTGTTTGATTGCAAAGTTGAGCTTGGAATGTTGTGGCATGCGGCATCACGAGCTGTTCACCGTGCCTCCTGAGAATAATGCTTCGTATTGTTTTGCATGTCGATCTAATGCCAGTGATTTGCTTGTTAAGAAGATCATCCTCTTCTGTTGTTTCCGTGCTTAAGAAGTTCATCGTGTGAAGTTTCATTCATAGCCTATACGACAAGTTGGGTAGGTTAGACGTGAAACCATATGATCTTCCGACCAACTCATGATATTAGGCCGTGATTGGATCTTCGTTTTCCAACCAAAACCGCTTGTAAATTAAAGCAGATGGTCTCGGGCGAAGGCGCTTGGTTGGTCGATTTCGACTAGTAAAATATCGGAAGTACTTGACACACGATAAAAACGCTAAACGACACTCGGACGATTGCTAATCCAGCCGTTAGCTGCTGTTTCAGCCTTGCCCATGGATGGCATGATACGCACGTCGTGCATGTATCGTCTGGTAATGTCATCCATATAGCAATGCTCGTAAAATATACACTGGTCTCTCAAATTACACGCGTAACCCACCGGTTTTACTTACAGACCTCAGGCCCTCGGTTTCATTACGCCTGTATTTTACGTGTTGTTTTCAATGACGAGTAAATTACACTTGTATGTTAATACAGGTTTGAAATAAACCAGAGCTCCCAAGCACGGCCTTACCGTTTCATGCCGTCTCAGTTTCTCGAAGGTGCTCATAGGTGTCCGATGATCCTGGCTTCCTGAATGAGTAGCGGGCGCTATATCAGACCATCCGTAGGGCCCGCGAGGCCCTCTCTGTTGTCCTTCGAGTTGTTGCGCTCGCCGTGGCGCCGAGCATTGTTAACATCGTCAACGAACATGAGGATTCAGGAGATGACTTTATTTTGACTGGATGACACTAGGGACCCACTAGGGCCATAGCCGTACGTACGCAAGTGCCTCCTTATTATGTACAACTATATTTTTTTGCTTTCTCCTGGTTTCTTGACATCACGGTCCCACACCATTGTCAACCTATGTAGTCAATATAAACGAGAGAATTGCACAAGGTGCGGCCGACAGCTGGGACCAAGCAGCTCGAGCAGTATTTGTGTTTCTAAGGCGTGAGCACTGCAGAGTTTTCTTGGCGATGATTTCGTTGTTGTTCAGAGGAGAGCAGGGTATTAACTGGGCGGGCTGTGGCCCGTCTAGCCTAGGCCAGATATCCAGCCCAGATACTAATTTTTTCAAGATGAAAATGGCTAGCCCAGCTATACGTCTTTTTGAGGAATACCCAGGCAAGGTTAACTTGTTATTCTCCGCCCCGCTGGGCTGCAAATCTTTCCTAGGAGAGATGCATTAGGCTTAATAGGAAAATGGGCTTTAAAAATAATAAATGGGATGTAATTATAAAAACTGGACAGTAACTATAAAAATGCACCAAACACGAAATTAGTTTATAAAATATTATTTATGGATTTTGAAAATCTTAAATTTTCATTGTTGTGCGTGCAATGTTTCGTTGGATTTTTACGTAATACAAATTTATATTTAATCTGACTAGAAATTTCAGGATAAAAATATTTCGGAGCCCATCAAAATGTGGGAAATTTTATTGAATTCTGTCTTCAACGGTTGGTTGAAATTATTAATCATTGTCCTAGCTAGAAAATGGGCTGTACATTCTTACAAAACACAAATGGGCTATAAGTTCTCTGCCACACACTTGTGGGCCTACTAAGTGATGCATCCCCTAAAAAAATAAGTTGACGCGTATGCAAGGCTTTGCCAACTTATTATAGTCAACACATGGTTCTAGCAGCAGTGGCCGTTGGATGTCTATCCAACGGATGTCGTGCTTCTTCTTCAATCTCGGATATTCTTAGCTTCGACCGCCCAAAAAATGATTCCTCCCCCTGACATCTGGGGCGCACCGTTTCAGAGGCTGACCTGTGGGCCTACTAAGTTGGAGCGTACCAAGGGCTTTGTCAACTTAGTCAATAATAAACGTTTCTAGCTTCAGTGACCGTACGATGTCCATCCAACGGCCGTAGTGCTTCTTCAACCTCTGGTCTTCTTGGTCCAGCCGCCCAAAGCAGCGCCGGTCGTGCCGCCTGCTCCTGCCTCCCGTGGCCGGCTGTGCTGCCGCGGAGGCCTCACCGCCCCCATACTACTCCCACCGCTGGCCAGGACAGCCCTCCACTCACCCACACCCACTGTTATTCTGCGGCGACGGCAGCCTCACACCGCAGCCGAACTAGTGAACCCTCGTACTCCTCTCCGCGCGGGCTTCCACTGTGCGTCTTCCTGGCTCCGCGTCGTCCTCTTCCTAGGCCTCGTTGTCGTCCAGACCACCGCCTTGGTGCTCTCGGCGCGGCGTGGTCAACATGGGCAACGACCGACTTCCATCGGAAGAGTACTGTACGTGGAGAGGCTGACAGCTGGGTCCAGGCGGCCGCAAGGAAGTGCCTCCTTATTATGCACAAAATAATTATTCCGCCACCTTACAGCAGGGACCCACCGGACGGGCCACCTTATTTCACGAAAAAATGTTTCCCCCCTGACTGCTCAGACCCACCGAACGGGCCAGCGTATTTCGCAAAAAAAATGTTCCCCTGCTGTCAGCTCGGACCCACCGGAAGTGCCTCCTTATTACGCACAAAAAAATGAATACTCCCCCTGCTAGCTGGGACCCACCATTGTGGGAGGCTGACTTGTGGGCCTACTAAGTTGACTGGGACGAGGGCCTTTGTCAACTTTAGTCAATATGAACGATTCTAGCTCCAGTGACCGTACGATGTCCATCCAACGGCCGTAGTGCTTCTTCAACCTCTGGTCTTCTTGCTCCAGCCGCCCAAAGTAGCGTCGGTCGTGCCACAAGCTCCTGCCTCCCGTGGCCGGCTGTGCTGCCACGGAGGCCTCACCGCCCCCTACTATTCCCACCACTGGCCAGGCCCTGCGGCGACGGCAGCCTCACACCGCAGCCGAACTAGTGAACCCTCGTACTCCTCTCCGCGCGGGCTTCCACTGCCGCGTCTACCCTGGCTCCCCATCGTCCCCTTCCTAGGCCTCGCCGTCATCCACCGCCCTGGTGCTCTCGGCGCGGCGTGGTCAACGTGGTCAAGGAACGACTTCCATCGGACGTGGACTGTACGTGGAGAGGCTGACAGCTGGGTCCACGGCCGTAGCAAGGAAGTGCCTCCTTATTATGTGCAAAATAATTATTCCTCCACCTGACAGCGGGGACCCACCGGACGGGCCACCGTATTTCGTGAAAAAAACGTTTCCCCCTGACTGCTGGGACCCACCAGCTACACCTTCGCACGCAAGGAAGTGCCTCCGGGCAAAAAAACGATTCGCCCCCCTGACTGCTGGGACCCACCAGCTACATCTTCGCACGCAAGGAAGTGCGTGACAGTCAGGACCCACCTGGTCGAAGCATACGTAGCGTTGTCATTCTGGTCACGAACGTGTACGTACATTTATACTGGTCGATGTAGAGGCGCACACGTGTCGTAGTAGAGGCGCGTACGTAGCATGTACACGTACGTACATCGGTCAGGGTGCAAGAAAGAAAATACGGCCACATATGTGTACATACGGGCGGGGTCTCGAATGCCTACTCGCGCATACGTACGGCGAGGGCTCGTGTACATGGCTGGGTCGGAACGGAGAAACAGCATCGTCGTCGTGTTCATGGGGAGGCAACAGAATGCGTCATGTTCATGGGGAGGCAACGGAATGCGTCGTGTTCATGGGGAGGCAACGGAACGCGTCGTGTTCATCGGGAGGGCTTGGACGGAACAGGCGATGGAAATGAGGCCTGGCGTACCGCAGAATGGAGGAAACGGCCTTGTGTTCGACCGGCCACGTTCGAAACAGGATCCTGTTCATCGGGAAGGGTGTGGCGTACCGCAAAACGGAGGAAACGGACCTCCTACGGTCGAAACAGGGGTCCTGTTGATCGGGAGGGGTGTGGCGTACCCCAAAACAGAGGAAACAGACTTGTGTTGGAGCGCTACGGCAGAAATGGGGGTCCTGTTCATCGGGAGGGGTGTGGCGTACCGCAAAACGGGACTCCACGGGATACTGTTCATCTCCACCGTCGACCTCCTCCAGCCTCCATGGGCTCCTGTTCATCCAGCCTCCACGGGCTCCTGTTCATCCAGCCTCCACCGCGCGCTACTCCATCGGCTACTGTTCAACCACCCCTCCACTGGCACCCCTCCACCGTCTACTGTTCATCCAGCCCTCCACACCACGAGGTCCTGTTCAACCACACCTCCACGGGCACCCCTCCACCGTCTACTGTTCATCCAGCCCTCCACACCACGGGGTCATGTTCATCCACCCCTCCATAGGCACCCCTCCACCGTCTACTGTTCATCCAGCCCTCCACCACACCACGGGGTCCTGTTCATCCAGAGGCAACGCCACCGCTCACTGTTCATCCAAACCCCCCTACAATGCTCACTGTTCATCCCATCGATCGGCTTCAGTTAGCAGCAGTAGCGAAGGAATCGCTCGATCGGGTTCAGTTAACAGCCGTCGATCGATCGCTCGGGTTTAGTAACACGTAGCCTGCAGTGCAATCGCTCGGGTTCAGTTAGAGCCCAACGCCTCGCTCGGGTTCAGTTAGAGCCAACGCCTCGCACACACGCGCGTACGTGTACAAGAGAAACGCGCATCGCTTGGCCCCTGACCTCCCACCGTAACCGGGAACTCCCCGAAATTTTCCACTCCCTCGCTTCTACCACGGTTTTTTCCGTCATGGACGGCCCAAAGAATGTCATGCAGCTGCGTCTCCGGCCCGCCCAGGACGAAAAGCCCATTTTCTGTCATGATTTTTTCTCATGGAAGTAGGAGCCCACCACATCTATGATGATACCGTGTTTTGTCACAATTATCGTCATAGAAGTGTCATATGTATGACAGAAAAAAAATTCGTTCGGCCCAAAATGTCACGGATGTGTCTTCTTTTGTAGTGATGGTGGAAGGGTGAGAGTGTGTATAATCCATGGACTCAACATTAGTCATAAAGAACTCACATACTTATTGCAAAAATCTATTAGTTATCAAAGCAAAGTACTATGCGCATGCTCCTAGGGGATAGATTGGTAGGAAAAGTGTTGGGGATCGTAGCAGAAATTTAAAATTTTCTACGCATCACCAAGATCAATCTATGGAGTAATCTAGCAACGAGGGGAAGGAGAGTGCATCTACATACCCTTGTAGATCGCTAAGCGGAAGCGTTGCAAGAACGCGGATGAAGGAGTCGTACTCGTAGCGATTCAGATCGCGGTTGATTCTGATCTAAGCGCCGAACAACGGCGCCTCCGCGTTCAACACACGTGCAGCCCGGTGACGTCTCCTACGCCTTGATCCAGCAAGGGGAGAAGGAGAGGTTGGGGAAGACTCCGTCCAGCAGCAGCACGACAGCGTGGTGGTGGTGGAGGAGCGCAGAACTCCAGCAGGGCTTCGCCAAGCACTATGAGAGACGAGGAGGGAGAGAGGTAGGGCTGCGCCAAGAGGGAGATGATCTCGCGTCTGTTGCAGCCCCCAATACCTCAAGTATATATAGGGGAAGGGGAGGGGCTGCGCCCCCATCTAGGGTTCCCTCCCTAGGGGTGGCGGCTCCCCCAAAACCCATCTAGGGTTGCGGCCAAGGGGGGGAGAGGGGGGCGCACCTAGGGTGGGCCTTAAGGCCCATCTGCCCTAGGGTTTGCCCCCCTCCCCTCTAGGAGGCGCCTTGGGCCTTGGTGGGAGGCGCCCCAGCCCACCTAGGGGCTGGTCCCTTCCCACTATTGGCCCATGTATGCCTCTGGGGCCCGTGGCCCCTCCCGGTGGACCCCTGGACCCCTCCGGTGGTCCCGGTACACTACCGGTGATGCCCGGAACACTTCCGGTGGCCAAAACCATACTTCCTATATATCAAACATTACCTCCGGACCATTCCGGAAATCCTCGTGACGTCCGGGATCTCATTCGGGACTCCGAACAACAACATTCGGTAACCGCGTACATACTTTCCCTATAACCCTAGCGTCATCGAACCTTAAGTGTGTAGACCCTACGGGTTCGGGAGTCATGCAGACATGGCCGAGACAACTCTCCAGTCAATAACCAACAGCGGGATCTGGATACCCATGTTGGCTCCTACATGTTCCACGATGATCTCATCGGATGAACCACGATGTCAAGGATTCAATCAATCCCGTATACAATTCCCTTTGTCTATCGGTACGATACTTGCCCGAGATTCGATCGTCGGTATCCCGATACCTTGTTCAATCTCGTTACCGGCAAGTCTCTTTACTCGTTCCATAACACATCATCCCGTGATCAACTCCTTGGTCACATTGTGCACATTATGATGATGTCCTACCGAGTGGGCCCAGAGATACCTCTCCGTTACACGGAGTGACAAATCCCAGTCTCGATTCGTGCCAACCCAACAGACACTTCCGGAGATACCTGTAGTGAACCTTTATAGCCACCCAGTTACGTTGTGACATTTGGCACACCCAAAGCACTCCTACGGTATCCGGGAGTTTCACAATCTCATGGTCTAAGGAAATGATACTTGACATTAGAAAAGCTTTAGCATACGAACTACACAATCTTTGTGCTAGGCTTAGGATTGGGTCTTGTCCATCACATCATTCTCCTAATGATGTGATCCCGTTATCAATGACATCCAATGTCCATGGTCAGGAAACTGTAACCATCTATTGATCAACGAGCTAGTCAACTAGAGGCTTACTAGGGACATGGCATTGTCTATGTATCCACACATGTATCTGAGTTTCCTATCAATACAATTCTAGAATGGATAATAAACGATTATCATGAACAATGAAATATAATAATAATAACTAATTTATTATTGCCTCTAGGGCATATTTCCAACAGTCTCCCACTTGCACTAGAGTCAATAATCTAGTTCACATGGCCATGTGATTAACACTCACAGGTCACATCGCCATGTGACCAACATCCAAAGAGTTTACTAGACTCAATGATCTAGTTCACATCACTATGTGATAAACACTCAAAAAGTTCTGGGTTTGATCATGTTATGCTTGTGAGAGAGGTTGTAGTCAACGGGTCTTGCCATATTCAGATCCCTATGTATTTTGCAAAACTTTATGCCATATCGTAGATGCTGCTACCACATTCCACTTGGAGCTATTCCAAATTGTTTCTCCAATATACGTATCCGGTATCTCTTCTCAGAGCTATCCGGATAGGTGTTAAGCTTGCATCGATGTAACTCTTTACGTCGAACTCTTTATCATCTCCATAACCGAGAAACATTTCCTTATTCCTCTAAGGATAATTTCGACCGCTATCTGGTGATCCAGTCCTAGATCACCTTTGTACCCTCTTGCCAGACATGTGGCAAGGCACACATCAGGTGCGGTACTCAGCATGGCATACCGTATAGAGCCTATGACAAGAGCATAGGGGACGACCTTCGTCCTTCCTATTTCTTCTGTCGTGGTCAATCTTTGAGTCTTACTCAACTTCACACCTTACAACTCAGGTAAGAACCCCTTCTTTGACTGATCTATTTTGAACTCCTTCAAAAACATGTCAAGGTGTGTGTTCTTTGAAAGTATCATCAGGCGTCTTGATCTATCTCTATAGATCTTGATGCCCAATATGTAAGCAGCTTTATCCAGGTCTTCCTTTGAAAAACACTCTTCAAACAACCATTTATGCTTTCCAGAAATTCTACATTATTTCGGATCAACAATATGTCATCCACATATACTTATCAGAAATGTTGTAGTGCTCCCACCCACTTTCTTGTAAATACAAGTTTCTAGCAAACATTGTATAAACCTAAAAGCTTTGATCACTCTATCAAAGCATATATTCCGATTCCGAGATGCTTGCTCTAGTCCATAGAAGGATTGCTGGAGCCAGCATACCTTTTAGCATCCTTAGGATCAACAAAACCTTTTATTGTATCACATACAACTTTTCTTACGAAAACTGGTAAGAAAACTTGTTTTGACATCCATCTGTAAGATTTCATAATCGAAAAATACAGCTAATGCTAACATGATTCCGACGGACTTAAGCATCGCTACGGGTGAGAAATTCTCATCGTAGTCAACTCCTTGAACTTGTGAAAAGACTCTTTCTCACAAGTCGAGCTTCATAGACGGTAACATTACCGCCCACGTCCGTCTTCTTCTTAAAGATCCATTTATCTCAATGGCTTGCCGATCATCGGGCAAGTCCACCAAAGTCCATACTTTGTTCTGATATATGGATCCTATCTCGGATTTGATGGCTTCTAACCATTTGTCGGAATATGGGCCCACCATCGCTTCTCCATAGCTCGTAGGTTCATTGTTGTCCAACAACATGATATCTGAGACAGGATTACCATACCACTCGGGAGTAGTACATATCCTTGTCGACCTACGAGGTTCGATAGCAACTTGATCCGAAGCTTCATGATCACTATCATTAACTTCCTATTCAACAGATGTAGGCGCCACAGAAAACATCTTTCTGTGTTGCATCACTCTCTGGTTGAAGTAAAGGTTCGACAACCTCATCAAGTTCTATCTTCCTCCCACTCAATTCTTTCGAGAGAAACTCCTTCTCGAGAAAGGACCCGTTCTTAGCGACAAACAATTTGCCCTCGGACCTGAGATAGAAGTTATACCCATCTGTCACCTTTGGGTATCCTATGAAGATGTGTTCGTCCGCTTTGGGTTCGAGCTTCTCCGGCTGAAGCCTTAAGCATCGCAGCCCCAAACATTAAGAAACGACAACTTTGGTTTCTTGCCAAACCAATGTTCATACGACATCGTCTCAACGGACTTATATGGTGTCCTATCTAAAGTGAATGCAGCTGTCTCTAACGCATATCCTCAAAATGAAAACGGTAGATCGGTAAGAGACATCATAGATCGCACCATATCTCATAAGGTTCGATTACGACGTCCGGACACACCATTACCCTGTGGTGTTCCAGGTGGCTTCAACTGTGAAACAATTCCACAATGTCTTAAGTGGTTGCCAAACTCATAACTCAGAAGATCACCTTTTGATCAGATCGTAGGAATTTGATCTTCTTGTTATGATGATTCTTAACTTCACTCCGAAATCGCTTGAACTTTTCAAACGTTTCAGACTTGTGCTTCATTAAGTAAATATACCTATATCTACTCAAATCGTCAATGAAGATGAGAAAATAGCGATATCCACCGCATGCTTCAATTCTCATTGGATCACACACATCTTCATGTATGATTTCCAACAAGTCACTTGCCCGTTTCATTGTACCTGAAAACGGGGTCTTAGTCATCCTGCCCATGAGGCATGGCTCACATGTGTCAAGTGATTCAAAATCAAGTGACTCCAAACATCCATCGATATGGAGTTTCTTCATGCATCTTACACCAATATGACCTAAGCGGCAGTGCCACAAGAAATTGGTACTATCATTATTAACTCTACATCTTTTGGCGTGAACATGTGTATCACCACGACCGAGATTCAATGAACCATTCACATAGGGTGCATGACCATGAAAGGTGTCATTCATGTAAACAGAATAACCATTATTCTCTAACTTAAATGAATGACCGTATTGCAATGAACATGATCTAATTATATTCATGCTCAACGTAGACACCTAATAACATTTATCTAGGTTCAATACTAATCCCGAAGGCAGATGGAGCGTGCGATGGTGATCTCATCAACTTTGGAAACACTTCCAACACACATCGTCACCTCGCCCTCAGCCAGTCTCCGTTTAGTCCGTAGCTTTTGTTTCAAGTCACCAATAATAGTAACTGAACCGGTATCCAATACCCAGGTGCTACCAGGAGTACTAGTGAGGTACACATTAATAACACGTATAAATTTTGTTGAAGTTGCCAGCCTTCTTATCTACCATGCATTTGGGGTAATTCCGCTACCAGTGACCGTTCCCCTTACAATAGAAGCACTTAGTCTCGGGTTTGGGTTCAACCTTGGGTTCCTTCACTGGAGCGGCAACTGGTTTGCCATCCATGAAGTTTCCTTTCTAGCCCTTGCCCTTCTTGAAACCAGTGGTCTTGTTAAACCATCAACACTTGATGCTCCTTCTTGATTTCTACCTTTTGCGGTCTTAAGCACCGCGAACAGCTCCGGGATCAACTCCATCCCTTGCATGTCATAGTTCATACGAAGATCTAGTAGCTTAGTGATAGTGGCTAGAGAACTCTATCAATCACTATCTTATCTGGAAGTTTTAACTCCCACTTGATTTAAGTGATTGTAGCACCCAGACATTCTGAGCACATGCTCACTAGCTGAGCTATTCTCCTCCATCTTGTTGGCAAAAGAACTTGTCAGAGGTCTCACACCTCTCAACATGGGCATGAGCCTGAAATCCCAATTTCAGCTCTTGGAACATCTCATATGTTCTATGGCGTTCAAAACGTCATTGGAATCCCGATTCTAAGCTGTAAAGTATGGTGCACTAAACTATCAAGTAGTCATCAGAATGTGTCTGTCAGGTGTTCACAACATCCACAGACGACGTTGTAGGGGTTTGCACATCGAGCGGTGCATCAAAGACGTAAGCCTTCTGTGTAGCAGTGAGGACACTCCTCGGACTACGGACCTAGTCCGCATCATTGCTTACAATATCTTTCAACTTAATCTTTCTCTAGGAACGTATCAAAACATGGAGCTACAACGTGAGCTATTTATCTACAACATATTTGCGAAGACAATTTAGACTATGTTCATGATAATTGGGTTCATCTAATCAAATTATTTAATGAACTCCCACTCAGATAGACATCCCTCTAGTCATCTAAGTGAAACATGATCCGAGACTAGGCCGTGTCTGATCATCACGTGAGACGGACTAGTCATCAACGGTGAACATCTCATGTTGATCATATCTTCTATACGACTCATGTTCGACCTTTCGGTCTTCCGTGTTCCGAGGCCATGTCTGTACATGCTAGGCTCATCAAGTCAACCTAAGTGTATTGCGTGTGTAAATCTGGCTTACACCCGTTGTATTCGAACGTTAGAATCTATCACACCCGATCATCACGTGGTGCTTCGAAACGACGAACCTTCGCAACGGTGCACAGTTAGGGGGGACACTTTTCTTGAAATTTTAGTGAGGGGTCATCTTATTTAAGCTACCGTCGTTCTAAGCAAATAAGATGTAAAACATGATAAACATCACATGCAATCAAATAGTGACATGATATGGCCAATATCATTTTGCTCCTTTTGATCTCCATCTTCGGGGCTCCATGATCATCATTGTCACCGGCATGACACCATGATCTCCATCATCGTGTCTTCTTGAAGTTGTCTCGTCATCTATTACTTCTACTACTATGGCTAACGCTTTACCAATAAAGTAAAGTAATTACATGACGTTTAAGTTGACACGCAGGTCATAAATAAATTAAGACAACTCCTATGGCTCCTGCCGGTTGTCATACTCATCGACATGCAAGTCGTGATTCCTATTACAAGAACATGATCAATCTCATACATCACATATATCATTCATCACATCCTTTTGGCCATATCACATCACAAGGCATATGCTGCAAAAACAAGTTAGACGTCCTCTAATTGTTGTTGCAAGTTTTTTACGTGGCTGCTATAGGTTTCTAGCAAGAACGTTTCTTACCTACGCGAAAACCACAACGTGATATGCCAATTTCTATTTACCCTTCATAAGGACCCTTTTCATCGAATCCAGTCTGACTAAAGTGGGAGAGACAGACACCCGCTAGCCACCTTATGCAACTAGTGCATGTCAGTCGGTGGAACCAGTCTCATGTAAGAGTACGTGTAAGGTCGGTCCGGGCCGCTTCATCCCACGATGCCGCCGAATCAAGATAAGACTAGTAACGGCAAGTAAATTGACAATATCGACACCCACAACTACTTTGTGTTCTACTCGTGCATAGAAACTACGCATAGACCTAGCTCATGATGCCACTGTTGGGGATCATAGCAGAAATTTAAAATTTTCTACGCATCACCAAGATCAATCTATGGAGTAATCTAGCAACGAGGGGAAGGAGAGTACATCTACATACCCTTGTAGATCGCTAAGCGGAAGCGTTGCAAGAACGCGGATGAAGGAGTCGTACTCGTAGCGATTCAGATCGCGGTTGATTCCGATCTAAGCGCCGAACCACGGCGCCTCTGCGTTCAACACACGTGCAGCCCGGTGACGTCTCCTACGCCTTGATCTAGTAAGGGGAGAAGGAGAGGTTGGGGAAGACTCCGTCCAGCAGCAGCACGACGGCGTGGTGGTGGTGGTGGAGGAGCGCGGAACTCTAGTAGGGCTTCGCCAAGCACTACGAGAGACGAGGAGGGAGAGAGGTAGGGCTGCGCCAAGACGGAGATGATCTCGCGTCTGTTGCAGCCCCCAATACCTCAAGTATATATAGGGGAAGGGGAGGGGTTGCGCCCCCATTTAGGGTTCCCTCCCTAGGGGTGGCGGCTGCCCCAAAACCCATCTAGGGTTGCGGCCAAGGGAGGAGAGGGGGGGGGCGCACCTAGGGTGGGCCTTAAGGCCCATCTGCCCTAGGGTTTGCCCCCCTCCCCTCTAGGAGGCGCCTTGGGCCTTGGTGGGAGGTTCCCCAGCCCACCTAGGGGCTGGTCCCTTCCCACTATTGGCCCATGTATGCCTCCGGGGCCCGTGGCCCCTCCCGGTGGTCCCGGTACACTACCGGTGATGCCCGGAACACTTCCGGTGGCCAAAACCATACTTCCTATATATCAAACTTTACCTCCGGACCATTCCGGAACTCCTCGTGATGTCCGGGATCTCATCCGGGGCTCCAAACAAGATTCGGTAACTGCATACATACTTTCCCTATAACCCTAGTGTCATCGAACCTTAAGTGTGTAGACCCTACGGGTTCGGGAGTCATGCAGACATGGCCGAGACAACTCTTCGGCCAATAACCAACAGCGGGATCTGGATACCCATGTTGGCTCCTACATGTTCCACGATGATCTCATCGGATGAACCACGATGTCAAGGATTCAATCAATCCCGTGTACAATTCCCTTTATCTATCGGTACAATACTTGCCCGAGATTCGATCGTCGGTATCCCGATACCTTGTTCAATCTCATTACCGGCAAGTCTCTTTACTCCTTCCGTAACACATCATCCCGTGATCAACTCCTTGGTCACATTGTGCACATTATGATGATGTCCTACCGAGTGGGCCCAGAGATACCTCTCCATTACACGGAGTGACAAATCCCAGTCTCGATTCGTGCCAACCCAACAGACACTTTCGGAGATACCTGTAGTGAACCTTTATAGCCACCCAGTTATGTTGTGACGTTTGGCACACCCAAAGCACTCCTACGGTATCCGGGAGTTGCACAATCTCATGGTCTAAGGAAATGATACTTGACATTAGAAAAGCTTTAGCATATGAACTACATGATCTTTGTGCTAGGCTTAGGATTCGGTCTTTTCCATCACATCATTCTCCTAATGATGTGATCCCGTTATCAACGACATCCAATGTCCATGGTCAGGAAATCGTAACCATCTATTGATCAACGAGCTAGTCAACTAGAGGCTTACTAGGGACATGGCGTTGTCTATGTATCCACGCATGTATCTGAGTTTCCTATCAATACAATTCTAGCATGGATAATAAACGATTATCATGAACAATGAAATATAATAATAATAACTAATTTATTATTTCCTCTAGGGCATATTTCCAAAAAAAAGACCATCACTCGTCCCCGGCCGCCACTCATAAGGAGGACAATCAATAAATACATCATGCTCCGACTTCTTAACATAACGGTTCACCATACGTGCATGCTACGGGAATCACAAACTTCAACACAAGCATTTCTCAAATTCACAATTACTCAACTAGCACGACTCTAATATCACCATCTCCATATCTCAAAACAATTATCAAGTTTCAAAATTCTCATAGTATTCAACACACTCATAAGAAAAAATTTATTTATTTAATCTTGAATGCCTCAAATAATTAAAGCAAATTACCATGCTGTTTTGTAGGACTCTCAAAATAATCTAGGTGAGGCATGATAGAACAATAGTTTCTATTAAACAAATCCACCGACGTGCTCTAAAAGATATAAGTGAAGCACTAGAGCAAAAACTATATAACTCAAAAGATATAAGTGAAGCACATAGAGTATTCTAATAATTTCCGAATCATGTGTGTCTCTCTCAAAAAGGTGTGTGCAGAAAGGATGATTGTGGAAAACTAACAAATAAAGACTCAAATAATACAAGACGCTCCAAGCAAAACACATATCATGTGGTAAATAAAAATATAGCTCCAAGTAAAGTTACCGATAGAAGTAGACGAAAGAGGGGATGCCTTCCGGGGAAGCCCCAAGATTTGGATTTTAGGTGTCCTTAGATTATCTTGGGGGTGCCATGGGCATCCCCAAGCTTATGCTCTTGCCACTCCTTGTTCCATAATCCATCAAATCTTTACCCAAAACTTGAAAACTTCACAACACAAAACTTAAAGTAGAAAATCTCGTGAGCTCCGTTAGCGAAAGAAAACAAAACACCACTTCAAGGTACTGTAATGAAATCATTATTTATTTATATTGGTGTTAAACCTACTGTATTCAAACTTCTCTATGGTTTATAAACTATTTTACTAGCCATAGATTCATCAAAATAAGCAAACAACACACGAAAAACAGAATCTGTCAAAAACAGAACAGTCTGTAGTAATCTGTAGCTAACGCAAGATCTGGAACCCCAAAAATTCTAAAATAAATTTCTGGACGTGAGGAATTTATCTATTAATCATATGAAAAAATAATTAACTAAATAACACTTTCCAAATAAAAATGGCAGCAGTTCTAGTGAGCGCTAAAGTTTCTGTTTTTACAGCAAGATTAACAAGACTTTCCCCAAGTCTTCCCAACGGTTATACTTGGCACAAACACTAATTAAACACAAAAAACACAACCAAAACAGAGGCTAGATAAATTATTTATTACTAAACAGGAGAAAAAAGCAAGGAATAAAAATAAAATTGGGTTGCCTCCCAACAAGCGCTATCGTTTAACGCCCCTAGCTAGGCATAAAAAGCAAGGATAGATCTAGGTGTTGCCATCTTTGGTTGGTAGTTCTTTAATGAGACATCTATCACCTTTAGGAGTTTATTCCCTTTTATCAATAATCAAACTTCTAGGCACAAGATCAAAAAAATAGTAGTAGCAAATGGTTCCTTAATGATAGCAAAAAGATTAAGATGAATACTTATAGATTTGAGATCCGCAGTTTCCTTGCTAAAGGATTCACCCTTATTTTTAGGAAGATACATAAGCTTGGAACTTTTAGTTGGAGGACTTGGAGTATTCTTTACGAAAGAAAAATTGGTTCCCAAGTTGGTAATAATACCCTCAAGTTTATCAATTCTAGTGGAATCATGATTTATTCTTTCATTAACTATAGGTTCCTTCTCTTTAATATTTTTCAAAGTTACTCCTACTTTAGATCCATATTGGGTAATTTGGTTGTGGATCTTTTTATCAAAATTTTCAATTAACTCAATGGTAGCAACTTTATTTTCAATAATTTCAAGTTTTTGCATTACATGCTCCAAAGTTAACATAGTTCCATTAATCATAAGAGGGGGTGAGCCAAATAAATCTATCATAGCATTATAAGAATTAAAAGTATGGCTACCCAAGAAATTCCCTCTAGTAATGGTATCAAGGATATATCTGTACCAAGGAGTAGTGCCTGCGTAAAAATTGTGGAGAAGAACGGAAGTGGACTGCTTCCTGGTAGATCTATTTTGAGCATTGCAAATCCTATACCAAGCATCTTTTAAATTTTCTCCTTCCCTTTATTTAAAATTAAGAACTTCATTCTCGAGAGATAACGGAGAAGATAGGGGACTAGACATATTGACAAGAAAGCAATCCGACACACGAGCAAACAAGAAATGGGCAAAAAGAGGCAAATAGAGAAAGAGAGGGAGGATAGAGAGAGGGGGGGCAAATAAAATGGCAAGGGTGAAGTGGGGGAGAGGAAAACAAGAGGCAAATGGCAAATAATGTAATGCGGGAGATAAGGGTTGTGATGGGTACTTGGTATGTTGACTTTTGCGTAGACCTCCCCGGCAACGGCGCTAGAAATCCTTCTTGCTACCTCTTGAGCACTTGCGTTGGTTTTCCCTTGAAGAGGAAAGGGTGATGCAGCAGAGTAGCGTAAGTATTTCCCTCTGTTTTTGAGAACTAAGGTATCAATCCAGTAGGAGGCCACGCACGAGTCCCTTGTACCTACACAAACAAATAAATCCTCGCAACCAACGCGATAAGGGGTTGTCAATCCCTACACGGTCACTTACGAGAGTGAGATCTGATAGATATGATAAGATAAGATGTTTTGGTATTTTTATGATAAAGATGCAAAGTAAAATAAAAGGCAAAGGAAATAACTAAGTATTGGAAGATTAATATGATGGAAGATAGACCCGGGGGCCATAGCTTTCACAAGTGGCTTCTCTCAAGAGCATAAGTATTGAGCATAGTTATGAGAATATCTAGGTATGATCATGTATATAGGCATCACGTCCGAAACAAGTAGACCGACTCCTGCCTACATCTACTACTATTACTCCACACATCGACCGCTATCCAGCATGCATCTAGAGTATTAAGTTCAAGAGAACAGAGTAACGCTTTAAGCAAGATGACATGATGTAGAGGGATAAACTCATGCAATATGAAATAAACCCCAACTTGTTATCCTCGATGGCAACAATACAATACGTGCCTTGCTGCCCCTACTGTCACTGGGAAAGGACACTGCAAGATTGAACCCAAAGCTAAGCACTTCTCTCATTGCAAGAAAGATCAATCTAGTAGGCCAAACCAAACTGATAATTCGAAGAGACTTGCAAAGATAACCAATCATACATAAAAGAATTCAGAGAAGATTCAAATATTGTTCATAGATAAACTTGATCATAAACCCACAATTCATCGATCTCAACAAACACACCGCAAAAGAAGATTACATCGAATAGATCTCCACAAGAGAGGGGGGAGAACTTTGTATTAAGATCCAAAAAGAGAGAAGAAGCCATCTAGCTAATAACTATGGACCCGTAGGACTGAGGTAAACTACTCACACTTCATCGGAAGGGCTATGGTGTTGATATAGAAGCCCTCCGTGATCGATGCCCCCTCCGGCGGAGCTCCGGAACAGGCCCCAAGATGGGATCTCGTGGATATAGAAAGTTACGGCGGTGGAATTAGGGTTTTGGCTCCGTATCTGGTAGTTTGGGGGTACGTAGGTAAATATAGGAGGAAGGAGTACGTCGGTGGAGCAACAAGGGGCCCACGAGGGTGGAGGGCGCGCCCGGGGGTAGGCGCGCCCCCTACCTTGTGGCCTCCTGGTTGATGTCTTGACGTAGGGTCCAAGTCCTTTGGATCATGTTCATTCCGAAAATCACGTTCCCGAAGGTTTCATTCCGTTTGGACTCCATTTGATATTCTTTTTCTGCGACACCCTAAAATAGGCAAAAAAACAGCAGTTCTGGGCTGGGCCTCCAGTTAATAGGTTAGTCCAAAAAATAATATAAAAGTGTATAATAAAGCCCAATAATGTACAAAACAGAATATAATATAGCATGGAACAATAAAAAATTATAGATATGTTGGAGACGTATCAACACGTATGGTGAACTGTTATGTGAAGAAATTGGAGCATGATTTATTTATTGATTGTCTTCCTTATGAGTGGCGATCAGGGACGAGCGATGGTCTTTTCCTACCAATCTATCCCCCTAGGAGCATGCGTGTAGTACTTTGTTTCGATAACTAATAGATTTTTGCAATAAGTATGTGAGTTCTTTATGACTAATGTTGAGTCCATGGATTATACGCACTCTCACCCTTCCACCATTGCTAGCCTCTCTAGTACCACACAACTTTCGCCGGTACCATAAACCCACCATATACCTTCCTCAAAATAGCCACCATACCTACCTATTATGGCATTTCCATAGCCATTCCGAGATATATTGCCATGCAACTTTCCACCGTTCCGTTTACTATGACACGCTCCATCATTGTCATATTGCTTTGCATGATCATGTAGTTGACATTGTATCTGTGGCAAAGCCACCGTTCATAATTCTTTCATACATGTCACTCATGCATTATTGCTATCCCGGTATACCGCCGGAGGCATTCATATAGAGTCATACTTTGTTCTAGTATCGAGTTGTAATCATTGAGTTGTAAATAAATAGATGGGTGATGATCATCATTCATAGATTATTGTCCCCAAAAAAAGAGAAAGGCCAAATAAAAAAGGGCCCCAAAAAAGAAATAAAAAGGGACAATACTACTATCCTTTTTCCACACTTGTGCTTCAAAGTAGCACCATGATCTTCATGATAGAGAGTCTCCTATGATATCACTTTCATATACTAGTGGGAATTTTTCATTATAGAACTTGGCTTGTATATTCCAATGATGGGCTTCCTCAAAATTCCCTAGGTCTTCATGAGCAAGCGAGTTGGATGCACACCCACTTAGTTCCTTTTGTTGAGTTTTCATATACTTATAGCTCTAGTGTATCCGTTGCATGGCAATCCCTACTCACTCACATTAATATCTATTAATGGGCATCTCCATAGCCCGTTGATACGCCGAGTTGATGTGAGACTATCTTCTCCCTTTTTGTCTTCTCCACAACCACCATTCTATTCCACATATAGTGCTACGTCCACGGCTCACGCTCATGTATTGCGTGAAGATTGAAAAGTTTGAGAACACCAAAAGTATGAAACAATTGTTTGGCTTGTCATCGGGGTTGTGCATGATTTAAAAACTTTGTGTGGTGAAGATGGAGCATAGCCAGACTATATGATTTTGTAGGGATAACTTTGTTTGGCCATGTTATTTTGAGAAGACATAATTGCTTAGTTAGTATGCTTGAAGTATTATTATTTCTATGTCAATATTAAACTTTTGTCTTGAATCTTTCGGATCTGAATATTCATACCACAATTAAGAGAATTACATTGAAATTATGCCAAGTAGCATTCCACATCAAAAATTATGTTTTTATCATTTACCTGCTCGAGGACGAGCATGAATTAAGCTTGGGGATGCTTGATACGTCTCCAACATATCTATAATTTTTTATTGTTCCATGCTATATTATATTCTGTTTTGGACATTATTGGGCTTTATTATACACTTTTATATTATTTGTGGGACTAACCTATTAACCGGAGGCCCAACCCAGAATTGTTGTTTTTTGCCTATTTCAGAGTTTCGCAGAAAAAGAATATCAAACGGAGTCCAAACGGAATGAAACCTTCGGGAACGTGATTTTTGGAACGAACGTGATCCAGAGGACTTGGACCCTACGTCAAGAAAGAAACCAGGAAGGCACGAGGTAGGGGGCGCGCCTCCCCCCCCCCCCAGGCGCGCCCTCCACCCTCGTGGGGCCCATGTTGCTCCACCGACGTACTTCTTCCTCCTATATATACCTACGTACCCCCAAACTACCAGACACGGAGACAAAACCCTAATTCCACCGCCGCAACCTTCTGTACCCATGAGATCCCATCTTGGGGCCTTTTCCAGAGCTCCGCCGGAGGGGCATCGATCACGGAGGGCTTCTACATCAACACCATAGCCTCTCCGATGATGTGTGAGTAGTTTACCTCAGACCTTCGGGTCCATAGTTATTAGCTAGATGGCTTCTTCTCTCTTTTTGGATCTCAATACAATGTTATCCCCCTCTCTTGTGGAGATCTATTCGATGTAATCTTCTTTTGCGGTGTGTTTGTTGAGATCGATGAATTGTGGGTTTATGATCAAGTTTATCTATGAACAATATTTGAATCTTCTCTGAATTCTTTTATATATGATTGGTTATCTTTGCAAGTCTCTTCGAATTATCAGTTTGGTTTGGCCTACTAGATTGATATTTTTGCAATGGGAGAAGTGCTTAGCTTTGGGTTCAATCTTGCGATGTCCTTTCCAAGTGAAAGTAGGGGCAGCAAGGCACGTATTGTATTGTTGCCATCGAGGATAACAAGATGGGGTTTATATCATATTGCATAAGTTTATCCCTCTACATCATGTCATCTTTCTTAAAGTGTTACTCTGTTCTTTTGAACTTAATACTCTGGATTCATGCTGGATAGCGGTCGATGTGTGGAGTAATAGTAGTAGATGCAGGCAGGAGTCGGTCTACTTGTCTCGGACGTGATGCCTATATACATGATCATACCTAGATATTCTCATAACTATGCTCAATTTTGTCAATTGCTCAACAGTAATTTGTTTATCCACCATAATACTTATGCTCTCGAGAGAAGCCACTAGTGAAACCTATGGCCCCGGGGATCTATTTTCTATCGTATTAATCTTCCATCAACAAGCTATTTCTTGCACTGTTTTTATTTTGCTTTATTTACTTTGCATCTCTATCATAAAAATACCAAAAATATTATCTTATCATATCTATCAGATCTCACTTTCGTAAGTGACCGTGAAGGGATTGACAACCCCTTTATTGCGTTGCTTGCAAGGATTTTATTTGTTTGTGTAGGTGCGAGGGACTTGTGCGTGCCCTCCTACTGGATTGATACCTTGGTTCTCAAAAACTGAGGGAAATACTTACGCTACTTTGCTGCATCACCCTTTCCTCTTCAAGGGAAAACCAACGCAGTGCTCAAGAGGTAGCACTTGCTGCCCATTTCTATTGTTCCGCCTCATCGCAAACAGTTCATTGAACTGAACCATATGCCCTGCATCGCACGCGCAACTAAAATATGAACCATGTTTGATGGCTCCGCCACCGCAAACGTTTTGCACATTTTTACGGTTCTTTTAAACCACCATTTGTGATTATTGCATCGCACACAGTTTCATCGAAGGGTCTCTGATCGTAGTGTCGGGTTAGCAGCATCATGCAGTAGTGTTAGTATAACGCGGTTGATGTAGTCGAACATCTTCGCGATCCAACCGATCTAGTACCGAACGTACGGCATCTCCGAGTTCAGCACACGTTTAGCTCGATGATGTCCCTCGAACTCTTGATCCAGCAAAGGGTCGAGGGAGAGTTTCGTCAGCACGATGGCATGGTGATGGTGATGATGATGTGATCCGCGCAGGGCTTCGCCTAAGCACTACAACACTATGACTTGAGGAGTAAACTGTGGAGGGGGCATCGCACACGACTAAGAGAATAACTATTGTGCTCTGGGGTTCCCCCTGTCCCCGTATATAAAGGAGGGGAGGAGGAGGCCGGCCACCAAGGGCGTGCCAAGGAGAGGGGAGTCCTACTAGGACTCTGGTCCTAGTAGGATTTACCCCCCCCCCCTTTCCCTTCTCATGGAGGGGGAAAGAGGGAAGAGGAAAAGGAAAGGGGGGAGCACCCCCTCCTCTAGCCCAATTCAGACTCCCTATGGGAGGGGGGCGCGACCACCCCTTGTGGGCTGCCTCCCCTCTCCCCTATGGCCCATGTAGGCCCATTACTTTCCCCGGGGGGTTCCGGTAACCCCTTGGTACTCCGATAAATATCTGAAACGTCCCGAAACCATTCTGGTGTCCAAATACTATCGTCCAATATATCAATCTTTACCTCTCGACTATTTCGAGATTCCTCGTCATGTCTGTGATCTCATCCGAGACTCCGAACAATCTTCGGTCACCAAAACACATAACTCATAATTCAAATCATCATCGAACGTTAAGCGTGCAGACCCTACGGGTTCGAGAACTATGTAGACATGACCGAGACACATCTCCGGTCAATAACCAATAGCGGAACCTGGATGCTCATATTGGTTCTTACATATTCTATGAAGATCTTTATCGGTCAAACTGCAATGACAACATACGTTATTCCCTTTGTCATCGGTATGTTACTTGCCCGAGATTCGATCGTCGGTATCATCATACCTAGTTCAATCTCGTTACCGGCAAGTCTCTGTACTCGTTCCGTAATGCATCACCCCGCAACTAACCCATTAGTCACATTGCTTGCAAGGCTTATAGTGATGTGCATTACCGAGAGGGCCCAGAGATACCTCTCTAATACTCGGAGTGACAAATCCTAATCTCGATCTATGCCAACCCAATAAACACCTTTGGAGACATCTGTAGAGCATCTTTATAATCACCCAGTTATGTTGTGACGTTTGATAGCACACAAGGTGTTCCTCCGGTATTCGGGAGTTGCATAATCTCATAGTCAGAGGAATATGTATAAGTCATGAAGAAATCAATAGCAATAAAACTTAACTATCATTATGCTAAGCTAATGGATGGGTCTTGTCCATCACATCATTCTCCTAATGATGTGATCTTGATCATCAAATGACAATGCATGGCTATGGTTAGAAAACTTAACCATCTTTGATTAACGAGCTAGTCTAGTAGAGGCTTACTAGGGACACAGTGTTTTGTCTATGTATCCACACATGTATCAAGTTTCCGGTTAATACAATTCTAGCATGAATAATAAACGTTTATCATGGTATAAGGAAATATAAATAACAACTTTATTATTGCCTCTAGGGCATATTTCCTTCACCTGCACCTAGCTCCAGCTCCCAGACTCCTTCACGGAGGAGGTGGCGGACTATGCACCCCTGTGCATGCGGGTGCAGCCGGACGGCTGCTTCGATGGCCCCCTCCTGGGTTGTGACGGATATCACTCTCGCCGGCTTCATGTTCTTGAAGCGGGGGTGGAAGTCATTCGCCCTCGCCCGCAGCTTGAAGAAGGGACATGTACTCTACTTCAAGTATGATGGGGCCGCCACGCTCTTCATGAAGATCTTCGGGGTCACCAGCTTCCGCCTGAAGTGCTGCATGGAGAGCGACGATAGCGACAGCCTCGGCGACGCGTCCCCCTCCGACAGAAGCGGAAGCAGTGGCGGCTCCCCCAACGTCAAGAGCGAGGACGAGGACTCCGACTAGGGCGTGGTAGATGCCTGAGCCGGTGCCCTGGGGGTGGTGGCCTCCGTCCGAAGCTTTTCTTTTGTTTTCTTCTTTTCCCTGCATTGGAACAACATGGTCCCCATGGGGCGTGTAAGGAACCATGCGCTCGCACTTCAAATTTAATGCTTTTGTGGTTTGAAATCAAGTTCGTTCTTAGCGCTCCTCGTTAGGCTTGCCCCTTCTTCACGGTCACCCTAACGCTCTGCGTCACTAGGACACAGCCCCGATCAGGCCTTAGTTATTGCTGCTATGTCAGGCCGCGATGCCTGGGATAAGGCGAGGAGGTGAGGGGCCCGAGGTCTAGTAGGAACTCGAGGCGCGGTGCTCAGGAGGTCCCCCTTGACGCGCAAGCAGCTCACGCAAGAGAAGAAAGGCTTCCGCCTCGGATGAGGTCACGAAAAGAAGGAACGCTACCAAAGACCACCGGGCCACGTGGGGTGATTAACTTAGCTTTTCGGGGCACGACGCGAGGCGGCCGCAGCTTGTGAGAAATTCACGTGGCATCAGGATGCATCTCCCTGGAGTTTCCTTCTTTATCATGTCTTCTATTTGCGATGGATTAATGTAAGCCCCGCGAGCGGTGAGTGAAAAATTGATGCCCTTTGCGTCTTAACCAATGCCTTTGTGGTTTAAAATGCCTATCTCCTCCCCATGCTTCCTCGCGAGGCTTGCCCCTCTTTTTTTGCTTGCCAAAAAATGCTCTACGTGCTCAGGACCCGGCCCTCGAGCGGGCCTCAGCCGCCGTTGGTATGTCAGGTCGCGATGCCTGGAACAAGGCCAACGGTGAGGGGCATCGAGAGCCAGTGAGAGCCCCTAAGGCACACTGCTCTGCCCCCCCCCCCCCCCTTTCAACGTGCAAGCGACTCGCGCGAAAAAGAGGCGGCAGGCTTCACCAAGGTCGCGTGAAGAAGAAATTCCAAGAGCAGCGGATGCGCCACATTAGGTGGTTGTACTTACCTTTCGCGAATGGTAGTGCTGATCGGACCATCGCCCATGGCATGGCCGCTCGAGATGCGTCGCCCGAGGCTGGGCCTCCTGAGGCAGTGTTAGGTTCTACATGCACGACATCTGAGCGTCTAGCTCCTGAAGCCGCTGCATGTTGACAGGTTACGAGGTATAGGGGGCGGCGCATGCTTGCCAACTTACTCATGACTGTTCCATGAGGAAATGAGGCACCAAGGATCTCGGTGAGGTAACCTGCACGGGAGTATGCCCGCGAGCCAGAGCTCGATTGCTTGGATTTATCAGTAATGCAGGGACGGACCCAAGCACAGGCTCGTGCCTAGCCCCCACTCAAGGGACGGGCAGGAAAAAAGTCGCAAGGGCGCGACGCTCTCAATGGTTGTGAGGCACCAAACACAGGGTTAAGTAAGCAACATCTAGTTCATGACCAAAAGGTGAGGCAGCAGCAGGGACGGGCCTTGGCCAGCTTGAGGATGATGCAGCCCGAGGGGTGCCCTCAATTTGAACAAACCAAAAAGTCACCTAGCAATCATGTTGCTGCGGGAGCATCAGGATGCTTGGTGAAGCGTGCCACAGAGGTTCGCCTCTCAGGGGGCGGTTCGCTCCGGAGGCCTTGGGGGCTCGCGAGGGGCTGAAGTCTCGCGAGGCGCCATCATGAGCCGCGCTAGCCTTTGGAAGGTGGCACCGACGTTTTCCAGGCCGAAGAGCATGCAGATGTAGTTGGTGGCGATGCCCCTGCTTAGGACGACGCGTGATGGACAAAAGAGGTCCTGGGAGCTGGCCCTGTTGAGGCTCGCGATGTTGACATACACGCGCACCTTGCTGCCCTCCTTGGGGGCAGTAGCTGAATTGACGGCACGTGTAGGGCGACGCTCGCCGCGCATGGCCCGAGCTTCCCGCAGCTTGTGAATCTCCTGGGTGATGAACTCTTGTGCCTCTGGCACCTGACATTGTGCTCATTGCTTACGGGGCATGCGTCGAAGCACGCCTCCAAGTGGTGCCCGAGCACCTCGCTCGTCACGCTGGTCAGGTCGGATGCTTCCCAGATGAAAGCCCCCGAGCCCAACCGAAGGGAGGCGCCGAGCGCACCTTCCTATGCGAGAGGAGGGCAGGCCCCGACAGTAGGGGCGAAGCCCTAGATGTCACCACCAGCCAGTTGCTTCTTTGCTTCTGGGCGGTCCTTGGGAAGCAGCTGCTTCTTCTGCACGAGGGCGGCCTCGGGAAGCGCGGCGATGCCCTCACCGTCAGAGTTCTTAGCTGCGGCGGCCCGATAAGGGTGCTCGAGGGAGAAAACCACATCTTTCTCGTCACAAGGCACGATCATTACGCCGCTGCAGCCAGGTATCTTGAGGACATTGTAGCTGTGGTGGGTCGCTGCCATGAACTTGGCGAGCGCGGGGTACCCTAGTATGGCGTTGTACGGGAGGCCGATGTGAGCTACGTTGAAGTCGATGAGCTCAGTATGGTAGTTGTCACGCTTGCCAAAGGTGACAGGGAGGCGCACTTGCCCCAAGGGGGTGGAGCTCAAGTCGTTGTTAATGGCGAGCTTCTCGCGCATACTGATGTTTGTGACGCCATTGAAGAACGCCAAGATGATGGCCTCATCAGAGGCCCGTGGGATCTTGTGGCGCACTTGGCTGAAGCACTGAACGTACTTGCGGAGGGTCTCGCCTAGGTGCTGCTTCACGCGTCGTAGGTCATTGACGATGAGGGTGCAGTCATGGGTGCCCTTGAAGTTAGCGATGAACTGCTCACAGAGCTCGCTCCATGAAGAGATCGACTCCTCGGGCAGGTTCATGAGCCAGGAGCGCGCACTATCCTAGAGGGCCATGGGGAACCAGTTTGCCATGACCTTGTCGTTGCCGTTTGCCGCCTCGATGCTCAGCGCATAGAGATGGAGGAACTCTGTGGGGTCAGGGATGTCATCGTAGCGTGGGGGCATCTCAGGCTTGAACTTAACAGGCCACACCACCCGGCGCAACTCACGAGTGAAGGCCCAGCAGCCCACACTGCTTGTGGGGACGCCACGTGCGAGGGCGGCCCGGTTCTGACGCCCGGCCCCTGTGACTTCCTTGAAGACACGGTCTTGGTGCTGGCATTGTTGCTCAAGGAGCAAGTGCGCGTCGGTCGGCGGGCGGTGGACGATCTGGCGGCTGACTTCATCTCCGGCCAGCGTGGGTGCACCGGGAGGCGGGTCGCGGGCGTGCGTCATGCCTCGGCCCGGCAAGGTCACTACACAGGGGGAGGAGGAGGAGGTGCGCCATGCGCCACGTCCCTAGCATGAGATGGCGGAGGGCCGAGCGAGTGAGAGGGCATCTGGGCCTCTCCGACGGCGTTGACGAGCTTGGTGATGCGGTCAAGCCAGGCGTCGTAGCCCGCATGGGTCGGGCGGTAGCAGAGCAGCTCACAAACCATGAGCAGTGTAGCCTGCGCATTTGGCAGCCGAGCTAGACACAAAGCATGGTCAAGACCTCCCCGAGTCGTCCAAGGGCAGCCGTCTGTTCTGCGCCTTCCGCAACGTGCGCAGCCACAACACCAACGATTGTCAAGAGCTCAGGGCCATTCGAGATGGACGCTTCGGTCGACGCCCTGAGCACAACGACCGGGGCTACGACCGAGGAGGAGGACGAGGCAGGGGATGTTGGGACGACCGCGGCCCCCGCCAGGAGTGCCGCGACAGCCTCGTGAGGATCGCTGGCAGGACCAGTGTCGGTGTCAAAACCGGCGGATCTCGGGTAGGGGGTCCTGAACTGTGCGTCTAGGATCGATGGTAACAAGAGGCAGGGGACACGATGTTTACCCAGGTTCGGGCCCTCTTGATGGAGGTAATACCCTACGTCCTGCTTGATTGATATTGATGATATGAGTATTACAAGAGTTGATCTACCACGAGATCGTAGAGGCTAAACCCTAGAAGCTAGCCTATGGTATGATTGTTGTATATGTTCTCTATCGACTAGCCTGGCCTCGGTTTATATAATGCACCAAAGGCCTAGGATAACAAGAGTCCTAGCCGAATACGCCGGTGGGGAGGAGTCCTTGTCTTGATCACCAAGTCTTGTGGAATCTTCCATGTATGCGGCAGCTGTCCGAATTGGCCCATGAGTATACGGCCATGGGGGTCCTCGGCCCAATCTAACAGATTGGGAGATGACGTGTTGAGTACCCCCTAGTCCAGGACACCGTCAGTAGCCCCCTGAACCGGTCTTCAAGTTAGGGACGCTCCTCGATTCGTCTGAACTGTTCTTCATCTTCGATTGTCGGTCTTGAAAACTAGTTCAACAAATCTTCTCATCTTCGATCTTGAGCATCGCCGAAATGCATTCGACGAGTTTATACGTTGGGTATCCGAGGAGCCCCTTTAAGTTTCCGGCCTTTATCAATGCCTTGTTATTTTTATGCCACACCTCGGGTTTGAAGTTGTTCCCAGGAGGCAGTGTCCTCTTGCATCCGAGCTCCAACGCCGGACTGCATTCGAGGTATCTTTTGCAGACGAGCACCAACGCCGGACCGCTTCGGAGCTCCAACGCCGGAATGTATCTGAGCTCCAACGCCGGACTGTATCCGAGCTCCAACGCCGGACTATGTCCAAGCTCCAACGTCGGACTGTCATAAATCACCTTGGTTCAAAAAAGTTGAAGGAGTTTAGCCGAGCTTAATGCCGGAAATGTCCTCTATGGAGCAAGCCACTAGCGCCTGAGCTTTATGCTAGACTGCTTCCGAGGTGGTGCACCACCCTGACTGTGGGCCGATTTTTTGTCAATATTTTTTATTGGTGCAATTTATTCTCTGCCGAGATATATAGCCAGTAGCCCTCAAGGTGTGTATCGGTCTAAAACCCAAGATGCACCTGAAGGATGACATAAGACCGCTGATCCCAGTAGCCACTGAGACTCAGGTTGATTTGTAAAATCGGCCTGAGGATCAAGTCCTAGCTCGGCAAAATACTTCGGGACACAAAAAGCGGTGTGCTCAGTCCTCGAGACTCAGGTTGGGTGCGGCCAACCAACCTGAGGATCAAAATCTCGTCGGAAACTGTATTGCACTTAAAATTTTCTGTATTGAACAGGCAATGCAGTAGCTCCCGAGACACTGGTCGGGTGGCAACACCAGATCAGGGGATCAATGTGCCCCTTTAATATTTGTAAATAATAAGCCTGAAGCCTAGTAGCCCCCGAGCCTTAATGCGGGCACGGGTGGCCGAATTAAGGATCAATATCCATAGTAAAATCACAAATTATGTGTAATGACTCTATGTATCCAAGTACTTTACGTCATTAATGCTCGCATCCGCATTGTACAAAACTTTGTTGACCGACCCTCGGCTTCCACCTCCTCGGCCAGTAGCCGAGGAGTGTTTGTCCTACTTTATAAAGCCTTTATGAGGGCAAGACAAACAAGGCAATCTGGCCATACGGTTTTATAAACAAAGGTAGGCAGAGAGATATGTTATATTACTGTTTAACATAAGAAATGTCTTCCAAAGAAAATAGTCCCGCTATCAGTTCCTTTCTTTGGGTTGTCATGCTAAGCATGAACATGAAACCTCAGCTCTAATGTAAGAGCAAAATATCGAGGATTTAGTTTGGGAGGCCAGTTAATAGCCCCCGGTAGTGTTCGGCGACAGTCGAGGTCAAGCCGTAAACACTTCGGCCATTGTTATGAATGGCCCGTCATTTAACACAGTCATCGGATCGCTGACCAGTTTACGCTTATTGTGACCGTCAGTTTTCGGCTTTCTCCACTGAGGTGCTTAACCATGTGAGCTGGAAGCACAATCGCAGTGGTTCTCCCTTTGCACGCCTAGCCGAACAAAGCGAAACGTAGGAAGCAAGTGTAGGAGCCGGGCAACCCAACTATTGACCGAAGACACAATTCGAAACCGATGCATATATAGCAATATCCGAGAATGTTTTTGCCGAATCTCTAAAGGTGTACGGCATTGCACTGCGAGACTTGTGCTAAAAACACACAAATAGTTTAAAAGTGTCATAAGCTTGGAAAACCAAAAAACGTCAGTAAGAACTTAACGTCCGAACAAGATCAAGTGTTCGGTGCCAATCCGAAAATTGGAAGAGAAATAAAAAATTGTGCTTCTGTCGTGTTGTGACAACGACCAAGAAGAAAACACATTTACAGCTCATATATAAATTTTAAGAGCCCCCAAGTGACTTGGGTAAGAATTTTATGTATAATGATTGTATGTACCGAAGTACTTATATCATATTTGTGTTCACCCGAACTTTAAACGCGTCTTAACCGACCGTCGGCTTCTCCCTCTTCGGCCAAGGGCCGAAAAGTGTCATGTACTCCGCTTGTCGAGAGTATCGATGGTGTTTCCGATGACCAGGCAATCAGGCCATAAGGCTGTAACAGACAAAGTGCGCTCAGGGAACTTTTGCTATATTACTAACGAAGTGTAAGAAGCATCTTCGAAGAAAATAGTACCCCCACCGATACCTTTCTTCGGTGCTCATTATTACTATGATACTTGTGCAATAGATTTTTTGTACTCGTGAGTTCCGTTGTGTGCCGACCATGATTGAAAAAATAAGAGCGCTAGCTTTCGGCTTCACCCAGTCTAAGGTCAGAGCTCGGATGACCCGGTCGTGACAATCGCAGAGGTGCTCCCTTTACTCCCTAGCCAAACAATCGGGAACGTAGGGGTAAGCACAGGATCTAGGCAACCCAGCTTGCAAATCGCTTAGGTCAATATGGTGCATATTGTGGCGTAATACATGAACAAGGAACGAAGCCGTACAAGTATAATCATATGCAAGAGGAAAAGCTCCATCAAGGGAGCCCCCAAGTAAACGGGGTATTTGAATTTGTGTGTCACAAACAAAGTTTTGACAAGGAGATTCTATACAAGCAACTTTTTTTACAAAAAGGTATGATGCTTGGTCGAACCGAACACAAGTTAAAAATTTAAAACTTTGAGCATGAAGGCAACTTAGCTGGTTAATGTGTTCGGTATTGATGACGTGGTCCAAGCTTGGTGCGGGACAAGGTTCCATCCCCCAAGCCGGTCCTGAGGTGGTGGAGCAAAGGGCTCGGCACTCCGAAGTGGTGACATAGCACGGCCAATGCAGGCCAGCAGAGTGATGCCGAAGTCCCCGGCATGGGGTAATGAAGTGTTGACGAAGCCCCCCGTCTAGCCGAGGTGACATAGTATGTCAGTACGCCGAGTTGACGATACTGCCCAACCCGTATCGTTTTCCTGTGCACAAAAAATAGTGCAAACCGAAGATAATAGTAATGATAATAATAATAATAAAAATGTTGCATAATAAATAATTTATGCAAAGTGAGTAATAAAAGAAATATGGCCTGGCGCCGAAGTCAATGTCGATGCAGGGCGTCGGCGTGATGCGGTAAAGGTGTGGCAAAGCCTGAATTCACAGGTCGGTCTGAGTTCCGGATGCGGCATTCGTCGGACTATGTACGGAAACTGACCGAACCACCACGCGACCGTCGTTAATGCGGACATCATTCGATAGACCTGTGTACAGGAACAAACCAGAGTAATAATTTCTTGGGAAAAATAAACTCCAACAGGCAAAAATTACTAGGATTAATAGCACCTGGTTTATTTGTTGTAGCAATCCGAAGAAAGGTGACTCCCAAAATTGGAACTCGATCCACACACCCATTGCCTGATGGGCGATAAAGTGACGGCATGGCGATGCTGGCAAAGGTTGGCTTGTGGAGGCAAAGCCCTCGGTCCAGCTATGGTGACGAAGCTGGTCGGCTAGCGATGCTGAAGTCTCCGGAGTAGGTTGATGAAGAGATGGCGAAGCCCCTGGTCCAGCCGAGATGTCGAAGCCTCGAGGTCAGCCGATGAGTCGAAGTAGGTCGGCATGATGGACATCGGCTTGAAGAAGAGATAGTGCGGCCCTGCCGATGCCGGTCATGACGTGGTCGATGCCGGCTTGATGAAGTGATCGTGCGGCGATGCCGGTGTGCCCGCTCCATGTAATCTATGGGGTGGCGATGTTGGTGATAATTTATCCTTCGTGATGCCGGACTCTTGTTCGGCTTGCCGAGAAGATGATCCAAAGAAGTTGAGCTCGGCTCAACAAAGTGACGACGCGTCTAGCGCAGGTCGGCAGCCTTGGAGCAATATT
This sequence comes from Triticum urartu, assembly GCF_056163025.1. Lineage (NCBI taxonomy): Eukaryota > Viridiplantae > Streptophyta > Magnoliopsida > Poales > Poaceae > Triticum > Triticum urartu. Next base: position 498,114,424 of record NC_141874.1, on the reverse strand, counting down.
GCCGGACTGGTTTGACACCAGCATGATGATGAAGATGACCTCAGGGGAGGTTTAACCATTTATGGACACGTGTTTAAAAACAACGCACAATACCCTAGAAGAGAATTCCTCTAAAAAGGTTGTCCAATATCACGTTCCTAAAGAAACACGAATTCGGGTCGGATCCATATTCACGCAGAAAACGGATCCGAAAATTGGTCCACTCATCAGAAGGTTCCCAGAGTTTGAACCATCGGATCAAGCTGAAATTTGGAGGGGTGGTAGATATGAGAATTCCGCAGTAGATGAATGGTTGGATCTTCCAAAGGACCTCCGAGCTGGGCGCTGGAGACCACGCCCTTAACTCGTCCCGATTCCCGTCCAGATTTGACAGGGCTCCGGTATATCGTAGATTGTTGGAAATTCCTCCATCAGAACTCGACGAAATTTTGCACGGTTGTTGTAGACTCAATTCCGCACAATTCCACTAAAGGTATTGTCAAAGCGATGCTCTAAGAGGTGGTGGCAGTAGAAACAAGTTCGTTGTTCAGAAAAACAGCACGGTCGCCCGAGGGCAATGTTGACGTTGAGCCCCCGAGCTCCATGGATGATTCCTCCATGATCTTGACAGAGATCGGAGTTGATGTTGATGAAGGCCCTCGTCCGAACATGACGATCATAGATGGAGCACGGTCCTCGGTCGAGCCAAGATGACCAGTCGAGCCGGCGACGAAGATGTCGGCATTGCAGTTGACCTACAGACGAGCCATCGATCCTTTTGCCGATCACACAGCGGAACTCTCAATGAAAGCGCCAATGTCGGTGTCAAAATCGGCGGATCTCGGGTAGGGGGTCCTGAACTGTGCGTGTAGGATCGATGGTAACAAGAGGCAGGGGACACGATGTTTACCCAGGTTCGGGCCCTTTTGATGGAGGTAATACCCTACGTCCTGCTTGATTTATATTGATGATATGAGTATTATAAGAGTTGATCTACCACGAGATCGTAGAGGCTAAACCCTAGAAGCTAGCCTATGGTATGATTGTTGTATATGTTCTCTATCGACTAGCCTGGCCTCGGTTTATATAATCCACCAAAGGCCTAGGATAACAAGAGTCCTAGCCGAATACGCCGGTGGGGAGGAGTCCTTGTCTTGATCACCAAGTCTTGTGGAATCTTCCATGTATGCGGCAGCTGTCCGAACTGGCCCATGAGTATGCGGCCATGGGGGTCCTCGGCCCAATCTAACAGATCGAGAGATGACATGTTGAGTACCCCCTAGTCCAGGACACCGTCAACCAGCCTCGTGAGGGCGCCTGGAGGGACCAGCCTCGCGAGGACCGTCCTCAGGGCAATCCTGGTCTCCCTCCGCTCCCTCCGCTGCTGCCACCACCAAGGAGGAACGATGACCACCATCAGGACGAGGGGGCTAGGGGCTTCCAGGAGCCACGTGCCATCGTTTGCATCTTGGGTGGTGCTCAGGCCCCGGCTTCCCAGTGCATCTTCAAGCAGTTCTCCCGCGAGGTGAATGCAGCCTTCCCCAAGCTCGAGGCCACGCGCCCGCTCAGATGGTCCAAATACGCCATCACCTTCAGCTCGGCAGACTAGCTCAAATGTGCGGCGACCGCCGGAGTCCTCTCGATGTTCTATTCACCCGTCATCAGCAATGTCCAAGTCACCAAGACCCTCATCGACGGCAGCGCAGGGCTCAGTGTCCTGTCCGTCGAGACATTCGACAGCCTCCAAGTGCCATACGATCAGCTTCAGCCCACTAAGCCTTTCTCAGGAGTGACCGACGGCTCCACCACCCCGATAGGGCAAGTTTGTCTCCCTGTTACCTTCGGTCAGCGCGACAACTACCACACCGAGCTCGTCGACTTCGACGTCGCCCACATCCATCTGTTGTACAACGCCATCCTCGGGTACCCAGCGTTAGCCAAATTCATGGCAGTGACTCACCATGGCTACAACGTCCTCAAGATGCTGGGAAGCGGAGAAATCATCACAGTCCCCTGTGAAGAAAGAGATGCGGTGTGCTCCCTCGAGCGCGCCTTCCAAGCCGCAGCAACTGAAGACCCTGACAGCGCGGGTGCGCAGTGCCCTCCTGAGGCCATCCCCACGAAGAAGAAGCAGCTACTCTGCATAGGGTGTAACGCCCGGATAATCATGCTACAGTGATCTCACGTTAATGGTGACACGTCACCTCTGTCACTGTAATTAATCTCAGGTTAATTCAAAACCGTTTCAAATTTAAACCCTAAATAAGTCAAACGACAAAAGTTTTCAAAATATTAAACTAAAGTGTTTGGTTTGTACTAAATATTACATAGATAATTATGGTGTAGGAGATACAGTTGTATAAAATGCATAAATGTTTTAAATTGAATTAAAACAGAAAAGAAACTGCGAAAATAGAAAACAAACAAAAAAAGGAAAGAGAGAAAGGCCCCCCACTGGGCTTCGGCCCAGCAGGCCGGCCCATTCGGCCACCGGCCCAACCGGCCACCAGCCGGCGCCCCCATAACCCCCCACTCCTCCCGTGACCTAGATCGACCCCAACCACCCATTTCCCCCACTCCCTCGTTCCCTCCCCCCTCCCGATCCGATCTGGATCGGGGGAACGACTCCGCCGCCCGGAACGAACCGCGCCGCCGCCTGGACCTCGCCAGACCTCCCCGCCGGACTGCCTCCCCTCCGGCGGACGTCTCCAACCCCACCTCGCGCCCCACTGCCCTTAACCCTACGGCCCCAGTGAGCGCCTCCCTCTCCTCGTCTCTCCCTCACCGCGCCGCCCCGTTCCTCCCTGTCGCCGCTACCCCCGCCGTGGCGTCCTCGCCGGCGACAACCGCGCCCTGCTAGCCCGCGCTCAGCGCTCCGATGCCCCGCCTGCGTGCCGCTGCTCCGCCTCGCTGCCTGCTTCCCCTGCTGCCGCCCGCACGCGCTGCCCCTCCCCACCACTCCCCGCGCCCCACTCCGGTGCCGCTCGACGCTCCTCGCGTCCCTCCCGCGCCAGCCACTGGCGGCCGGCCTCGCCGCGGCCGCGGCCCCCCTCGTTGGTCGCCGCCCAGGTCCGCCCCTCGCCTGCTCTCGCGGCTTCACGCCGGCGCGCCGGCACCCGCGCCCAATCGGGTGCACCCGCGAGGGCCATCACCCGTTCGGGCTGTGCCCGTAACCCGCACGCCCGCAAAGGCCCCTGGGGTCAATGACAGGAGGGCCCCGCCTCCAAAACGTTTAAAAAAAGGGATATAAAAAAAAGAATTTAAAATAATAATAATAATAATTAATTGATTACTTAATTAAATAACTAATTAGGACAAATAATTAACCTAATTAACCTCTGTTAGTTAATCTAATTAACTAATTAATGTAGTTAATTAGGTAGTTAGTTATTCTGTCAATGACAGTGGGACCCACATGTCAGTTTGACTAGGTCAACTGACTAGCTGACTGCTGACATCACCTTGACATCATGCTGATGTCATAATTGCATTTTCTAACTAAATTAATTCTGTTAATTCTAAAAATGATTTAAATCTTTTAAAATTAATAGAAAATAAACCGTACCTCAGATGGAAAAACTTTGTACATGAAAGTTGCTCAGAACGATGAGACGAACCCGGATACGCAGCCCGTTCGTCCGCCACGCATCCCTAACCTATCGAACTCGCAACTTTCCCCCTCCGGTTCACCGGTCCAAAAACGCAAAACACCGGGTATACTTTCCCGGATGTCATCCCCCTTCACCGGTATCACCTACTACCGCGTTAGGGCACCTCTAACGCCGTTACTTGTCATGTCATGCATCACTATGCATATGCTTGCATTATATTTATTGTTTCTTCCCCCTCTTCTCTCGCTAGACACCGAGACCGACGCCGCTGCTACCCAGTACGACTACATCGACGACCCCTCTCTCTTGCCAGAGCAACCAGGCAAGCCCCCCCTTTGATCACCAGATATCGCCTATTCTTCTCTATACTGCTTGCATTAGAGTAGTGTAGCATGTTACTGCTTTCAGTTAATCCTATACTGCTGCATAGCCTGTCCTTGCTACTACTGTTGTTATCTTTACCTGCTATCCTACTGCTTAGTATAGGATGCTAGTGTTCCATCAGTGGCCCTACACTCTTGTCCGTCTGCCATGCTATACTACTGGGCCATGATCACTTCGGGAGGTGATCACGGGCATATACAATATACTTTACATAGTTACATTACCTGTGATACTGTTCGGAGATGGGGGCTGAAGGGGCAGGTGGCTCCATCCCGGTAGAGGTGGGCCTGGGTTCCTGACGGCCCCAGCCGGTTACTTTGAGGCGGAGCGACAGGGCAGGTTGAGACCACCTAGGAGAGAGGTGGGCCTGGCCCTGGTCGATGTTCGCGGATACTTAACACATTTAACGAGATCTTGGTATTTGATCTGAGTCTGGCTACTAGCCTATACGCACTAACCATCTACGCGGGGACAGTTATGGGCACTCGACGTCGTAGTATCAGCCGAAGCACTTCGTGACGCCGGCGACTGAGCGGCGCGCGCCGGGTTGGACCGCATAACGTGACTTCCTTTGTAATGGAGGTTGCTAGGTCTGCTCTCCGGCCGCGTACGCAACGTGCAGGTGTGCTATGGGCGATGGGCCCAGACCCCTGTGCGCTTAGGTTTAGACCGGCGTGCTGGCCTCTCTGTTGTGCCTAGGTAGGGCTGCGACGTGTTGATCTTCCGAGGCCGGGCATGACCCAGGAAAGTGTGTCCGGCCAAATGGGATCGAGCGTGTTGGGTTATGTGGTGCACCCCTGCAGGGAAGTTAATCTATTCGAATAGCCGTGATCTTCGGTAACAGGACGACTTGGAGTTGTACCTTGACCTTATGACAACTAGAACCGGATACTAAATAAAACACACCCTTCCAAGTGCCAGATACAACTGGTGATCGCTCTCTCACAGGGCGACGAGGGGAGGATCATCGGTTAGGATTATGCTATGCGATGCTACTTGGAGGACTTCAGTCTACTCTCTTCTACATGCTTCAAGATGGAGGTGGCCAGAAGCGTAGTCTTCGACAGGACTAGCTATCCCCCCTTATCCCGGCTTTCTGCAGTTCAGTCCACATATAATAGCCTTATTCCAGTTGATACCAATGCATACATATGTAGTGTAGCTCCTTGCTTGCGAGTACTTTGGATGAGTACTCACGGTTGCTTTATCCTTCTCTTCCCTCTATCCTTTCTACCTGGTTGTCGCAACCAGATGCTGGAGCCCAGGAGCCAGACGCCACCGTTGATGACGACTACTACTACTCGGGAGGTGCCTACTACTACGTGCTGCCCACTGACGACGACCAGGAGTAGTTAGGAGGATCCCAGGCAGGAGGCCTGCGCCTCTTTCGATCTGTATCCCAGTTTGTGCTAGCCTTCTTAAGGCAAACTTGTTTAACTTATGTCTGTACTCAGATATTGTTGCTTCCGCTGACTCGTCTATGATCGAGCTCTTGTATTCGAGCCCTCGAGGCCCCTGGCTTGTAATATGATGCTTGTATGACTTATTTTACTTGTAGAGTTGTGTTGTGATATCTTCCCGTGAATCCCTGATCTTGATCGTACACATTTGCGTGCATGATTAGTGTACGATTGAATCGGGGGCGTCACAAGTTGGTATCAGAGCCGACTGCCTGTAGGAATCCCCCTTCCACACTCCTTGGCCGAAGTTGAGTCTAGACATTACAAAATCTTTTACTAACATGGATGTGTGCCTTACGGGCCCACATCGCCATCTGGGTGGTATTAGGCTCTTTTACTCCTCGATCCTTACTCTGGGACACTGAACTCTCTCCTACTCGGGTTAAACGATTTTACTAACTCTAACACTAGGATCCCGTGACCACGTTCACCCCAAAGTTGGATAAGCCCTAGTTATTCTTTAGAGTAGTATTTGAACATTATCCACATTGTCATTTGACTCCTGTGAAAACATCTTTGTTTTCAGATGGAACCCATGAGGCAGGTCGTGCGCCACACGACGGCCATTGGTGCCTCAGGATCACCTACTGTGTTGGTTGAGATGATGACCTATCTGGGTTATCGCTGGCACCCTGAGGACACCGTCTATGAGGAGTATCAGGACTTCAACCAGGAGCAGTACTGTGCCATCGTCCACCTCTACTCTCGAGAGTATGACTCCACTACCGTGCTGCACACTTCTCATGGTGTTGGAGTGACCATCGACATGGCGGTCCACAATGCTGCTTATGCTGCTCTGACACGTCTTCGCGGAGAGTATCAGGAGTTGGACACCTCCCCCTTCAGGCACATTGCTATCGCATCTGATGTTGGTGCGGAGGGATACTACACTGCTGCCTATTCCACCATCACCCGAGAGCCCTTCTACCATCAGAACCTGGTTCTGCATGTTGATGGGCTGGATAGAGCTAACCGAGCTCTTCGCCACGAGTTGTACACCACCCATCAGCACCTGTATCGTGCTCTGACGCTGTTGCACCCCTCTGTCCGATCTGGTGATCTGTCGCGTTCTGCGGTCTACCCTGCCAGGACCGTGATGCCTCAGGGCGTCGGCTGGCCAGATGTGGGAGGCTACTCTCCTGCACTTGGTCCTCTCCTGCCACCTGCGCATCGGGTTCCGCACCAGGGTATCCGCGGACCCCAGGCTGCTCGCGTGGAGGTCTTCCCTTCGCGACACTACCAGCTGTCAGGCTACACCTACCTCCACAGTTCCACCTGGGACTGATGAGGGCTTGCTTATTAGTGTTAGATGCATTCGTCGCGAGCCTACGTGCCGCCTATGATGTCTTAGCCTGTGTACTGAACTCTGTGTAACGAACTCTATGCATGATCTCTTTTGTAAGATATGCCGAATACTATGTAGTATCTATCGTGCTGCTTTCGTTGTGCATGTTTCATCATGAATGATTCTCGTCTTTGCAAATTTCTCAATGCTGAACTACCCCTGTTATATATTAGCAGGATGGTTAGACCAGGTGGTCGTGGTCGTGGTGGCAACGCCCCACCACCGCCCGAGTACATGACTGGTATGATCCAACAGCTTGAGATGAATCGCCAGTTCATGGAGAATATGATGGCTCAGTTTCCTCGCCCCAATATGAACCAGCAGCCAACCCCAGTAACTCTGCAGGATTTTATGCGCCTGAACCCAACTGTGTACCGCAGCTCAACTCAGCCTCTGGATGCTGATGACTGGCCCCGTGACATCACCTATGAGATGGAGTCTGCTGATGTAGCCCCTGCCAGCTATGTCACCTTTGCTTCCTTCTTCCTGAAGGGACCCGCGGCTCAATGGTGGGACAGCCACAGGCGTACTCTGCCAGCTGGAACAATCATCACCTGGCCAGACTTCCAAGCTGCCTTCCGTGCTCGCTTCATTCCTCAGGGAGTCATGGACCGGAAGAAACGTGAGTTCCGCAACCTCACCCAAGGCAACAAAACTGTGGAAGCTTACCAGCGGGAGTTTCTTGACTTGTCCCGCTATGCTGAAGAGGACATTGCAACTGATGCACGCAGACAGGAGAAGTTCCGTGATGGCCTTCAAGCTGACATCAAGCTCGCACTTCTAGTGCATGACTTTGCTGATTTCGCCACTCTGGTGAACAAGGCCATCAATGTCGAAACTGGTCTGCAGGAATACCAGAGCTCTCACAGGCGCAACTGTGACACGGGCTCATCTTCGGGCCCGTCTTCGCAGAAGCGCAAGATATGGATTCCCAACAGCATGTACCAGCCGAATGCACCTGCCCCAAGGCAGACCTATGCTGCACCTCGTCTGCCTGCTCCTCCAACTAGGCAGCCAAGACTTCCAGCTCCACCACTACAAGCTCCTGTTCCCACTCCTAATAATGGTCTGTGCTACAAGTGTGGTCAACCAGGTCACCTTGCCAGGAACTGCAATCAGAATCAGAATCAATTGTCCCTTCCCGCAACTGGCCGTGGAAGCAACCAGCCCCGCAACAACAGTTCCAAGTCTTATGGTCGTGTTCATGCCAACCACATTGATCTCAACGAAGCTCAAGACCAGCCTGCTACTGTGATGGGTACACTCCTCGTAAACTCAGTACATGCATCTGTTTTATTCGATTCAGGAGCATCGCATTCATTCATGTCAGAAGATTTTGCATACAAGCATGACGTTAAATGTGAGGAGATGAACACTTCGGTATTTGTAAAAACCCCCGTGGGACAATGTCAAACCTCACTGGTTGGCATCGATGTCCCCGTGGAAATTGAAGGGCTGGAATTCTATGCCTCTCCCATTATCCTGAAGTCGTCTAACATCGACCTCATTCTGGGAATGGATTGGTTGAAAGCGCATACTGCTTCTATAGTTTGCGCCACTAAGTTCGTCCATCTGCTACACCCTTCTGACGAAATAATAGCTTACCAAGCTCATCTTGTTCAGAACACCGAGGCACGAATTTATGTCTTGAATGCGTTGAACGCTGCGCCACTCGAGGGCATTGAAAACATTCCCGTCGTTCGTGAATTCCAAGACGTCTTCCCAGAAGAACTTCCAGGGATTCCCCCTGCTAGAGCTGTCGAGTTCATCATCGACTTGAAACCCGGCACCACCCCTATAGCTAAACGACCCTATAAGATGCCGCCGCATGAACTCATTGAGCTTAAGGAGGAAATCGACAAATCTCTTGTCAAAGGTTTCATTCGCCCAAGTTGCTCTCCTTGGGGAGCACCTTCTCTTTTTGTTAGGAAGAAGGATGGGACAAACCGATTGGTCCAAGACTACCGTCCTATAAACCAAGCTACCATTCAGAATAAATACCCTCTTCCTCGGATCAATGATCTTTATGATCAACTGGCTGGCTCATCAGTGTTCTCCAAACTCGACTTGAGGTTGGGTTACCACCAGATCCGTGTTCGTGAGGAGGACATCCCAAAAACCGCCTTCGTGACTCGGTATGGATCATACGAGTACACCGTCATGTCATTCGGCTTAACGAATGCTCCAGCCACCTTCTCTCGTCTGATGAACTATATATTCATGGATTACCTCGACAAGTTCGTCGTGGTTTATTTGGACGATATCCTTGTATTTTCCAAGAACGAAGAAGAACATGATGCACATCTTCGTCTTGTGCTGGAAAAACTTCGAGAGCATCAACTGTATGCTAAGTATTCCAAGTGTGAATTCTGGCTCCCCGAAGTAACCTATCTTGGGCATGTCATCTCCAAGAATGGTATTGCCGTCAATCCTGAACGAGTTCAGGCTATTCTCGATTGGACTCCTCTGAAGAATGTCAAGCAAGTCTGAAGTTTTCTCGGTCTCGCCAGCTATTGCCGTCGATTCGTCGAGAACTTCTCCAAGATTGCCAGGCCTCTGACTAATCTGTTGCATAAGGGTGTCAAGTTCGAATGGACAGACAAGTGTCAGGAAAGTTTCCAGGCGCTCAAAGACAAGTTGACTTCTGCCCCCGTGCTTGCTCCACCTGATACTAAGAAGGACTTCGTCATTTACTGCGACGCTTCCCGTCAAGGATTAGGTTGTGTCCTAATGCAAGAGCGCAGAGTGATTGCTTATGCCCCTCGTCAACTGTGCCCTCACGAAGAAAACTACCCAGTTCACGACCTCGAGCTTGCCGCTGTCATTCATGCACTAAAGCAGTGGCGGCACTACCTTCTCGGTAATCGTTGCGAGATCTTCACCGATCACTAAAGTCTGAAGTATCTGTTTACTCAGCCAGACCTAAACCTCCGTCAGCAAAGATGGATGGAGACTGTTGCAGACTTTGACGTGGATATATCATATACCCCCGGCAAGGCTAATGTAATGGCTGATGCCCTGAGCCGCAAGTCTTACTGCAACCACCTCCAGGTTCACAAAGTTCAGCCCTCACTTGTCGAAGAATTTAGAAAGCTGAACCTCCATATTGTTCCTCCTGGAGCACTCGCTCCCCCTCCCCCGGAGTTCCGCAAGATGAATCTTCTTGTTGTTACTAAGGGTTCTCTAAATACCCTGGCTGTCGTACCAGATCTCGTAGCTGGTATAAAGACTATTCAAGGTTATGACTCTGAAGTCCATAATATTAAACGCCATCTAGCAGAAGGAAAGCCCTCATTCTTCTCTATCGCCAATGATGGCGCCTTGTATTTCAAAGGCCGCCTAGTGGTACCATGTTCGAAGAAAAACCTGGATAAGACTAAAAGGGTTATGCAAGAAGCCCATGATACGCCTCTGTCCATCCATCCTGGTAGTACGAAGATGTACCAGGATATTCATCAAAGATTCTGGTGGTCTAATATGAAACAGGACATTGCTCGTTATGTTGCTGAGTGTGACGTTTGTCGCCGAATCAAAGCAGAGCATCAAAGGCCTACTGGAACTCTGCAACCTATCTCTATTCTGGAATGGAAATGGGACCATGTTGAAATGGACTTTGTCACTGGATTTCCCAAATCGCAGAAAGGTAATGATGCTATTCTTGTCATCATTGACCGGCTTTCCAAAGTTGCCCATTTTCTGGCGGTCAAAGAGACAATCACTGCTAGTCAGCTTGCTACTCTCTACATGGCCAGAATTGTTTCACTTCATGGAATTCCACTGGTTATCAGTTCAGACCGTGGCAGCTTATTCACTTCAAGGTTTTGGACGAGTTTCCAAGAAGCTATGGGAACTCATCTGTCGTTCAGTACTGCGTTTCATCCTCAGACGCAAGGACAGGTTGAACGTGTCAACCAAGTTCTCGAAGACATGCTTCGAGCTTGTGTAATCTCATTCGGCAAGAAATGGGAGGAATCTCTTCCGTATGCCGAGTTCTCTTATAATAATAGCTATCAAGCTAGTCTGAAGATGTCCCCCTTCGAAGTGCTATATGGACGAAAGTGTTGAACCCCTCTGAACTGGTCAGAAACTGGGGAACGTCCACTCTTTGGTCCGGATATTATCCAACAGGCCGAAGAACAAGTTCGCATTATTCGCGAGAATCTCAAGACTGCTCAGTCACGTCAGAAAAGTCAGTATGACCGTCATCACCAAGACATGGTCTACCAACCTGGCGAAAAGGCTTATCTTCGAGTTACACCAATGAAGGGTGCACACCGCTTCGGGATCAAAGGAAAGCTAGCTCCCTGCTATATCGGCCCCTTCACTATTCTCGAAAGGCGTGGAAAAGTGGCATATCAACTGGAGCTTCCGCTGAATGTTTCTCAGGTTCACGATGTGTTCCACGTGTCACAACTCCGACGCTGCTTCAAGGACCCAATCCGAGCAGTGGATCATGAAGCGCTTGAATTGCAACAGGATCTCTCCTATAAAGAGCATCCGGTCCGCATTCTCGACCAAGCCGAACGCCGCACACGTCAGAAGGCGATCAAGTTCCTCAAGGTCCAGTGGTCGAATCACTCTGAAGACGAAGCCACCTGGGAACGCGAGGATCGTCTTCGTGATGAATACCCCGCACTGTTTCCTTCTACCTCCTAAATCTCGGGACGAGATTTCTTGTAGTGGAGGAGATTTGTAATGCCCGGATAATCATGCTACAGTGATCTCACGTTAATGGTGACACGTCACCTCTGTCACTGTAATTAATCTCGGGTTAATTCAAAACCGTTTCAAATTTAAACCCTAAATAAGTCAAACGACAAAAGTTTTCAAAATATTAAACTAAAGTGTTCGGTTTGTACTAAATATTACATAGATAATTATGGTGTAGGAGATACAGTTTTATAAAATGCATAAATGTTTTAAATTGAATTAAAACAGAAAAGAAACTGCGAAAATAGAAAACAAACAAAAAAAGGAAAGAGAGAAAGGCCCCCCACTGGGCTTCGGCCCAGCAGGCCGGCCCATTCGGCCACCGGCCCAACCGGCCACCAGCCGGCGCCCCCATAACCCCCCACTCCTCCTGTGACCTAGATCGACCCCAACCACCCACTTCCCCCACTCCCTCGTTCCCTCCCCCCTCCCGATCCGATCTGGATTGGGGGAACGACTCCGCCGCCCGGAACGAACCGCGCCGCCGCCTGGACCTCGCCAGACCTCCCTGCCGGACTGCCTCCCCTCCGGCGGACGTCTCCAACCCCACCTCGCGCCCCACTGCCCTTAACCCTACGGACCCAGTGAGCGCCTCCCTCTCCTCGTCTCTCCCTCACCGCGCCGCCCTGTTCCTCCCTGTCGCCGCTACCCCCGCCGTGGCGTCCTCGCCGGCGACAACCGCGCCCTGCTAGCCCGCGCTCAGCGCTCCGATGCCCCGCCTGCGTGCCGCTGCTCCGCCTCGCCGCCTGCTTCCCCTGCTGCCGCCCGCACGCGCTGCCCCTCCCCGCCGCTCCCTGCGCCCCACTCCGGTGCCGCTCGACGCTCCTCGCGTCCCTCCCGCGCCAGCCACTGGCGGCCGGCCTCGCCGCGGCCGCGGCCCCCCTCGTTGGTCGCCGCCCGGGTCCGCCCCTCGCCTGCTCTCGCGGCTTCACGCCGGCGCGCCGGCACCCGCGCCCAATCGGGTGCACCTGCGAGGGCCATCACCCGTTCGGGCTGTGCCCGTAACCCGCACGCCCGCAAAGGCCCCTGGGGTCAATGACAGGAGGGCCCCGCCTCCAAAACATTTAAAAAAAGGGATATAAAAAAAGAATCTAAAATAATAATAATAATAATAATAATTAATTGATCACTTAATTAAATAACTAATTAGGACAAAGAATTAACCTAATTAACCACTGTTAGTTAATCTAATTAACTAATTAATGTAGTTAATTAGGTAGTTAGTTAGTCTGTCAATGACAGTGGGATCCACATGTTAGTTTGACTAGGTCAACTGACTAGCTGACTGCTGACATCACCCTGACATCATGTTGATGTCATAATTGCATTTTCTAACTAAATTAATTCTGTTAATTCTAAAAATGATTTAAATCTTTTAAAATTAATAGAAAATAAACCGTACCTCAGATGGAAAAACTTTGTACATGAAAGTTGCTCAGAACAACGATACGAACCCGGATACGCAGCCCGTTCGTCCGCCACGCATCCCTAACCTATCGAACTCGCAACTTTCCCCCTCCGGTTCACCGGTCCGAAAACGCGAAACACCGAGGATACTTTCCCGGATGTCATCCCCCTTCACCGGTATCACCTACTACCGCGTTAGGGCACCTCTAACGCCGTTACTTGTCATGTCATGCATCACTATGCATATGCTTGCATTATATTTATTGTTTCTTCCCCCTCTTCTCTCGCTAGACACCGAGACCGACGCCGCTGCTACCCAGTACGACTACATCGACGACCCCTCTCTCTTGCCAGAGCAACCAGGCAAGCCCCCCCTTTGATCACCAGATATCGCCTATTCTTCTCTATACTGCTTGCATTAGAGTAGTGTAGCATGTTACTGCTTTCAGTTAATCCTATACTGCTGCATAGCCTGTCCTTGCTACTACTGTTGTTACCTTTACCTGCTATCCTACTGCTTAGTATAGGATGCTAGTGTTCCATCAATGGCCCTACACTCTTGTCCGTCTGCCATGCTATACTACTGGGCCGTGATCACTTCGGAGGTGATCACAGGCATATACAATATACTTTACACAGTTACATTACCTGTGATACTGTTCGGAGATGGGGGCTGAAGGGGCAGGTGGCTCCATCCCGGTAGAGGTGGGCCTGGGTTCCCGACGGCCCCCGACGGTTACTTTGAGGCGGAGCGACAGGGCAGGTTGAGACCACCTAGGAGAGAGGTGGGCCTGGCCCTGGTCGATGTTCGCGATACTTAACACGTTTAACGAGATCTTGGTATTTGATCTGAGTCTGGCTACTGGCCTATACGCACTAACCATCTACGCGGGGACAGTTATGGGCACTCGACGTCGTGGTATCAGCCGAAGCACTTCGTGACGCCAGCGACTGAGCGGCGCGCGCCGGGTTGGACCGCGTAACGTGACTTCCTTTGTAATGGAGGTTGCTAGGTCTGCTCTCCGGCCGCGTACGCAACGTGCAGGTGTGCTATGGGCGATGGGCCCAGACCCCTGTGCGCTTAGGTTTAGACCGGCGTGCTGGCCTCTCTGTTGTGCCTAGGTAGGGCTGCGACGTGTTGATCTTCCGAGGCCGGGCATGACCCAGGAAAGTGTGTCCGGCCAAATGGGATCGAGCGTGTTGGGTTATGTGGTGCACCCCTGCAGGGAAGTTAATCTATTCGAATAGCCATGATCTTCGGTAACAGGACGACTTGGAGTTGTACCTTGACCTTATGACAACTAGAACCGGATACTAAATAAAACACACCCTTCCAAGTGCCAGATACAACCGGTGATCGCTCTCTCATAGGGCGACAAGGGGAGGATCATCGGTTAGGATTATGCTATGCGATGCTACTTGGAGGACTTCAGTCTACTCTCTTCTACATGCTGCAAGATGGAGGTGGCCAGAAGCGTAGTCTTTGACAGGACTAGCTATCCCCCCTTATCCCGGCTTTCTGCAGTTCAGTCCACATATAATAGCCTTATTCCAGTTGATACCAATGCATACATATGTAGTGTAGCTCCTTGCTTGCGAGTACTTTGGATGAGTACTCACGGTTGCTTTCTCCTTCTCTTACCTCTATCCTTTCTACCTGGTTGTCGCAACCAGATGCTGGAGCCCAGGAGCCAGACGCCACCGTTGATGACGACTACTACTACTCGGGAGGTGCCTACTACTACGTGATGCCCGCTGACGACGACCAGGAGTAGTTAGGAGGATCCCAGGCAGGAGGCCTGCGCCTCTTTCGATCTGTATCCCAGTTTGTGCTAGCCTTCTTAAGGCAGACTTGTTTAACTTATGTCTGTACTCAGATATTGTTGCTTCCGCTGACTCGTCTATGATCGAGCTCTTGTATTCAAGCCCTCGAGGCCCCTGGCTTGTAATATGATGCTTGTATGACTTATTTTATTTGTAGAGTTGTGTTGTGATATCTTCCCGTGAGTCCCTGATCTTGATCGTACACATTTGCGTGCATGATTAGTGTACGATTGAATCGGGGGCGTCACATAGGGCCTCAGGGGAGCGGCACCTCTAGCGGCGCCACCTCAGGATCGGCGCCCGCACCAGGGGCGCCTCCCTCCCTCGCATAGGAAGGCGTGCCCGGCGCCCTTCTCGGGCAGGGCTCAGGGGCTCTCTTATGGAGGGCCTCAGATCTGGCCAACATCACGAGGGAGGCGCTCAGGCACCACGTGGAGGCATGCTTTGCGGCACGTTACCCTCAAGAGGGCACTGGGCGAGGAGCGCCCGGTGCTCAGGAGTTCATCATCAAGGCCACTCAGGAGCTTCAGGAAGCAAGGGCGATACGCGGCGACTGCCTCCCACCTGGTGTAGCCCCCCACCCGGGCGAGGGTGGCGAGCTGCGCGTCTGCATCGACATCCCAGGACTCAACAGGGCCGCATCTCAGGAGCGCTTCTAGCCTTCGCGTGCTAGCCGGTGTGAGGGTCCGTCTCACAGCTACGTTCGCATGCCGTTTGGACTGCCGAGCATGGCAGCCGCTTTCCAGCGCAATCTGCGAAGCATCATGGCGACCCAGGAGGCCAGGCATCACGCGGTCCTGGCGGAGATGGAGACGGTCCTCAGGAGGTCACCTGAGCCCCTAGAGCCTCCCGAGGCTCAGGGTCTCGATGGCTCGTGAGGAGCGACTTCTTCAGCGTGCGCCTTCAGCTACCCCAACACTTCTTCGACAACAAAACTAGGTGAAATTTTCCAAGTTCATTCAGCTGGGAGTGCCCCTCGGGCTGCACTATTCCCAGGTCGCATGGGCCTGTCCCTGCGGCATGTATCCTCTTGCATCTTTAGCTTACCCTACTAGGGGCGCCCCTCGGGCTGCATCATCCCCAGGTCGCTCGGGTCCGACCCAGTGGCATGTACCGTTCTTGCATTTACCTAAGCTAGTTTGCTTTCCATGCATGAGTTATTTAGGGTCATTACCTCCTTGATTATCACCCACCGTGGGAGCCGCGCGTCGATCGTCTTTCTTAAGGATCCTTCGCATAGGAAGGCTAGGGACGGTGTCTGTGGTCAGGTTCGTCCCTGCAGCGTCGATAAATCCAATGGCTGAGCTCTGTGTGGCGGGCCGGTCTTGTTCACGTCACCTCCTGGGGTCGTTGGTGCTTGGCCTTATCATGCGATAACCTCAGGAGATTCGTTCGGCGCAGGTTACCTAACCATCTCGCAGGACCACCGCAGTTAGCAAGAACCAAGACCAGGCGCAACCCGCCTTGAGGTAGGGCCTCGTGAGTCCCGCGCTGGCTCACGAGTGCCCAGACACACCTCGTCTAGCCCTGCCATGCAAGCCACGTGTCAGGGCGGGGCTGTACACGCCCCGGGGGCTCCACTCAGAGGGAGCCCTCACCCACGCACCAGTGGAAGCACCATGCTTCACGCTGGCAGTCGACACTGACGAGGAGGGGCTATGCCCGTGCAAGTGCGGAAGCGCTATGCTCCGCGCTGGTGATAAACAAATAAGGGCAGCCTCACGGCCGTATCAAACTCAGGGAGCCTCTGAGATCAGTGTCTGGCCTCATCGCAACACCTCCCCGCGGGAGAGTCACGCGAGGGGGCTGGGCACGAGGGTTGCGCTCGGATCATGCCCAAGCGTACGCCACCCTACCGGGTCCCTCAGGCCTGGTCGTCGCGCGCCCTCCCAAGCGGAGCCAAGGTATGAAGGCTGTTTGAACGTAAAGGGGGACTCCTGAGCATCGCGACTCAGGAGCCTAACTGGCCACGTAGCCCCTCACTCCTTGGTCCGTCCTAGTGATCCGGATGGTCCAATGGCGGCTGAGGTACATATGCGCGGGGTCGGGACCTGCCGATGTAGAATGCTAGGCCTACTCCCGCATCTCCTTTCTATAAGTTGTTTGTGTGTCAAGGGGGACTCCTGAGCATCGCGACTCAGGAGCCTAACTGGCCACATAGCCCCTCACTCCTTGGTCCGTCCTGGTGATCCAGACGGTCCAATGGCGGCTGAGGTATGCGTGGGGTTGGGCCCTGCCGATGTAGAATGTAAAGAAAATAGGAAGGAAATCGCAAAATCTCAAGCAAATATTACAAGACATATTGTTCTTCCGATACCAAACGCGAGTTTAAACACCTCCACAAGGCATGGTGCATATCGTAGGAGCTAAGCAGGAAAGGAGACGCCAGCAGGTCATCTCGTCATCCCCGGACGCTGCAGTCGCCCACAAGGGATGCTTCTCCCATAGTGGCGTTGCATGCACCTGCACCACCCGTCGGAGTTGCAGGATCAGCAGCACCGCCAGTTGAGGGTGCGGGATCGAAGGCACGGAACCTCTTCAGTAGGGCCTCCACCTGACCCTTCACGGCTTCAGCCACAGCTGCAAAGCACTTGGTGTCCACAGGCTCTAGCAGCTTGTCAAGGTGGGCGGCAGGATTGCGAAGATGGAGGTGGCTGAAGACGCGCGTCAACGCGGCTGAGGAATGGACGCGAGCTTCTGCCTCTGCCAAGGGGCCGATACCGCTCACAACTTCCTCAAGCACCTTGACCAGATAAGGAAGCAGCTGGGTGGGGCCCTCGTCATCGGTAGCCAGCGACTCCTCCAAACCCTTCTCGTAGAGTGACCGCAGCGCTGTGCAAGACCTCTCCTCGAGGAGCTTGAAGGCCACGCGGTCTTCGGCCAGGACCTATCCCTTGGCTTCCAGTTCGGCCTTCTCTGCCTCCACCTTCTGCTCCAGCTTCTCCAGCCGGCTGCGCTCTGCGGTCTATGCCTCCGCCAACTGCCCAAGCTCAGCGTCGCGACCCCTGACGGCGTCCTCCCGGGCCTTCATCTTCTCCTCCTTCGCCATGCGGCCCCGAGCTTCGTCCACACGCTCACTGTGCAGGGTCTTCAGTTCGGCCTCCAGCAACTGGCAGCGACCTTGGGCGGCTCCGGCATCCTTCAGCGCCGCCTCGCGGGCAGCCACAGCTTGGGTGACGGCCTGCTTGTCCTTCTCGGAGTCCAGCACAGCCTGGCTTAGCGCCGCTCAGACGGCCACGTCGGAATAGAGCCAGCTAGAGATCAGCTACAAGCGCCCGGCCACCAGGCGACGGTCGGTGCCTTGAAGATCCTCCCGTAGCAAGGTCGGTGCAGAAAGAGCACGCTCCAGGATGTCGGGGGAGGCGGAAGAATCCAGGGTCAGCAGAGCAGCGGAGGAAGGAAGAGGCAGCACCGTCGCAATGGCCTGGGAGGCTGAGGGCTCCTGAGCCTTGGGGACCTCAGCAGTCGAGCCGGATGCCGGCGCCTTCAGTGCCAGCGGGGCCATGGGGGCTGCCTCCTCCAGAGGACGCTCCCCCAAGTCTCGCGAGGACGATCGGGCCGGGGAAGGGCGAGCACCGCCACCGTCCTTCCCTATGGAGGAGAGAGCGGCTGTTGCAGGCGATTTGGTCCCGAGCAGTGCCACCGCGTCCTCCTTCCTCCTCTTTGCCGCGGGCGTCGGCCTAGTCAAGCAACAGAAGGCGTCAAGAATCAGCGGCAGAAGCAGGAACAAGGCAAGACAAGGATGCTTACTGGTCCACCGCGGATTAGTCCCTATGCTTCCTGAGCTTGAAGCCTGAGAGCCTCCCAGCCAGAGGCATGGGCACAAGGGCTCTAGGCGTAGAAGAGGGGGCAGCAGGCAAGTTGGAAGCAGCTTCAGGCAGCAACAGGACAGGGGCGTCGTCTCAAGATACCAGCGCCAACCTTCCTCTCATCGGAATCCCAACCGGCGACTTCCTCCGGGGACTGACATTGGACCTCGAGGAGCCCCCTGCGGTACGCCACTCCTCCCTTTCCAGGAGGACATCGGCCTCGTCATCATCATCAGGCAGGGTGCGGAGGATGTCGGCCTTGCGCAAGGGGGAGGTCTCCCCCGCCCCTTCGTGGGTCGCCTCCGAGTCGTGCTCCTCCTCCTCCTCTTCCTCCTCCTCTCCCTCCTCGTGAGACTCACCGGAAGACACGACCAACAGAGTTGTCGTCGCCGTATGTTCATGGGCGCAGGCGGCACGAGCCCATGCTCGTCGAAGACAGGTAGAGCGGCGACAACCTTCGCCCCATCCGGGCGGCAGTACAAGGGAACAAGGCCATCAGGCGGGTACCCTTGGTCGTTGAGGGAGTCCTAGACTAAGGGGTCCTTGGGCGTCCGGCCTGTGAAGATACGAAGACCGAAGACTGCACCCGTGTCCGGATGGGACTCTTCTTGGCGTGGAAGGCAAGCTTGGCGACCGAATATGTGGATTCCTTTCTTTGTAACTGACCTTGTGTAAACCTAGATCCTCCCGGTGTCTATATAAACCAGAGGACTTAGTTCGGATAGGGGAGACTCATTATCATAGCCATACAAGCTAGACCTCTAGGGTTTAGTCATTACGATCTCGAGGTAGATCAACTCTGGTAATACTCATATTCATCAATATCAATGAAGCAGGACGTAGGGTATTACCTCCATAGAGAGGGCCCGAACGTGGGTAAACATCATGTCCTCTGTCTCCTGTTACCATCGACCTTAGACGCACAGTTCGGGACCCCCTACCCGAGATCCGCCGGTTTTGACACCGACATTGGTGCTTTCATTGAGAGTTCCACTGTGCCGTCGTCGGAAGGGTTGATGGCTCGACTTATCATCAAGGAAAATATCACCTCCGGACGAGCTCTGGCCTCAGGCCAAACCCTTCGGCTGGGCGGTTTTACCATGATCGCCCGCTCGGCCTTTGAGCCGACGAGGATGACCTCCCGAGTCATCGAAAATCACCTCTGCATTGATTCTGAATATGCCAAACGGATGGATCCGACGGAATTGTTGTCTTTGAACGAACTCCTAGATCGCATTGCTGCCAGACTACGATCGGATTGGGCTTAAACCCGACCAGAGAGAGATTAACTCTCCACCGATCACCCACCAGATAGCGGTAGTCGAGGAGCAAGATAAACCTTCCTCTATATTGAGGACGAACTATGTTCGGATCTCCGACCTCCAGAAGCCGGACACCTACTGGCGGAAAGACACGCCTTGTCCTCCGAACATAGAGTCAGACGATAAGCTTCAAAAATTAGAAGATACTCCAGAGCTTGGACTGTTTAGTCTGGAAAAACGTCAGACTTCGGATCATCGATCGGGTCAGGGTTCAGATCCAATTCCACCCACCCACCCAGACATAAGCACTCTCACAAGAATACAACAGCAGTCTCAGGAAACGGTCCACCACTTTTGGGCCAGATTCCTCCTTGTCAAGAACAAGGTTAAAGATTGTCGCGACGAGGACGCGATATCAGCGTTCCGCAACAATTGCATGAACGAAGGAATTCTCAACGCCATTAATCGCCGCCGCATACTACACTTCGCTGACTTGGCAACTATCGTACAGAAGTACATCGCAATGGAAAGCGCCTGGAGAGATCAGACAGCTTGGGAGCCACCAGTCCCAGCTCAACCACTGGCCCAGGCGAAAAGGGCGCACCCCTGTGACGCGCCCAGACCAATAGCCAAGAAATACAAACCCATTACGCGGCGCGGAACTGTTATGGAGGGATTTCTCGATGGCCCATGCAAAATACACACCACACCGGATACCATACCAACCCACATCCTTAGAGTATGTTAGATACTCCGACAAGTGGCCAAGAGTGGCGAGGATATCCTCACCAAGAATAACCCAGAACAACACCACTCAGAGGACAACGACCCCAAAGTACTGACGGTCTTCGAGACATTCGCCTCAAACAATAGGCGCAAAAGAGCACTACGCGGACTCGCCGAAGTCTGCCAAATAGCAACTATAAACCCTTGGAACGACACGGCTTTAACTTTTAATGCTGGCGATGAACCAAAATACAGGACAATCCGAGCACCAGCCGCCTTGGTCCTCGGTCCGATTGTGGATGCCTTTCGGCTCACCAAGGTCCTCATGGACGGCGGCAGCGGACTAAACCTCATCTACGAAGATACACTCCAAAAAATGGAAATAGACAGGAGCCGCATTGAGCAAGGCAGCACGACCTTCCGAGGAATTATTCCCAGTCGGGAGGCGCGGTGTGCGGGAAAAATAACACTCGACGTGGTATTCGGCACATCGGAGAATTATCGGTCCGAAGAAATAACCTTCCAAGTGGCCCCTTTCAACAGCGGATAACACGCCCTCTTAGGGCGAGACGCATTTACACGCTTCCAAGCGGTACCCCATTATGGATACATGAAGCTTAAGATGCCTGGGCCCAATGGTATAATCACTCTAGCTAGTGATCCGGACATAGTACTCCACGCTGAGAATAAAACCGCATCCTTGGCCCTTGAGGCATTATCTGAAGCCCTCGCAGCCGAAGAATTAACCGTGCTGCGCTCCATGGTGGATAGGGATGATGTGGTCCTAGACAAACGACCCAAATCCACCTCCTTCAAACCAGCAGAAGAAATAGTCAAATTCCAAGTCCATCCAACGGACCCCAAGAAGACAGCGTCCATCGGAGCACAATTAGACCCAACGGTTGACGCCGCGCTACGAGAGTTCCTGCGCGAGAATTGGGATATATTCGCCTGGCACCCTTCTGATATGCCAGGAATCCCACGCGAGTTGGCCGAACACAGCCTCAATATATTAAAGGGATACAAACCGGTCAAGCAAACACTAGGGCGCTTCTCTGAACCCAAACGTCAAGCTATTGGGGAGGAGCTAGCCAAGCTAATTAAGGCCGGATTCATCAGAGAAATAAAACATCCGGACTGGCTGGCAAACCTGGTGATGGTACCAAAGAAGGACAAATCCTGGCGGTTGTGCGTCGATTTTAAAGACCTCAATAAGGCTTGCCCTAAGGATCCCTTCCCCCTCCCCTGCATTGATCAGATCATTGATGCTACCGCAGGACACGACTCACTGTGTTTCCTTGATGGATATTCCGGATACCATCAAATCAAAATGAAGGAGTCCGATCAAGATGCAACAACATTCATTACCCCATATGGGCCATTCTGCTTCAACACCATGCCCTTCGGGCTCAAGAACACCGGCGCCACATACCAACGCATGATTCAAACATGCCTGTAGAAATAGATTGGCAAGACAGTTGAAGCCTATGTGGACGACGTCGTCATAAAATCTAGGTGCGTCCAAACATTAATAGAAGATTTACGTCCCACATTCGATAACCTCCACGCGTATGACATCAAGCTCAATCCTAAAAAGTGCATTTTTGGCATCCCCGCTGGAAAGCTGCTGGGCTTCATTGTTTCCAACAGAGGAATTGAAGCAAATCCAGCCAAAATCCGAGCTCTGTCACAATTGGCTACGCCAACAGACCTTAAACAAGTCCAAAAGGTCGCGGGTTGCGTGGCAGCTCTAAGCCGCGTTATCTCCAGATTGGGAGAAAAGGCACTGCCACTCTATCACCTTCTACAGTGAACTGATCACTTCGAGTGGATGGACGCGGCAACAGCCGGACTGGAGGAAATAAAAACCCTTCTTGCGAGCAATCCAATCATGGCCGCGCCAAACGCCGGCGAACCGATGTTATTATACATATCGGCAACACATTAGGTCGTGAGCGTCGTGCTCGTCGTTGAACGAGAACAGGACGGACATAAATTCCTGCTTCAGAAGCCAGTATACTACGTATCCATTGTCCTTACACCATGCAAATCCCGGTACCCCTATTATCAAAAGATAGCATACGCGGTCTTCATGGCATCCCGAAAGCTCCGTCACTACTTCCATGAGTGTTCGATTATGGTGGCTTCTGAAGTACCACTCAATGACATTATAAACAACCGCGATGCCACGGGCTGGATTGCTAAATGGGCCATTGAGCTCCTCCAATTTGACATTACATATAAACCACGCCAAGCTATTAAATCCCAAGTACTGGCTGACTTCGTCGCCGAATGGACAGAGGCCGAACTCCCTAAAGAGTACGGCACATATTCCAATTGGGTTATGTATTTTGATGGCTCGAAAATGCTGGCAGGGCTAGGAGCGGGCGTCATTTTAACGTCCCCTACTGGAGATGTCGTTCAGTACGTACTCCAAATACTATACACAGACTCCAATAACGCAGCCGAATACGAGGCCTTATTGCATGGTCTCCGGATTGCTGTCTCCATGGGCATACAACGCCTAGAAGTGCGCGGGGACTCAAACCTTGCAATATCTCAAATAAATGGAGACTTCAACGCCAAAGATCCGAAGATGGCAGCTTATCGTAATGCAGTCATAAAAATGTCGGCCCGGTTCGAGGGGCTCGAGTTCCATCATGTGGCTCAAGAAAGTAATCAAGCGGCGGATGTTCTTGCTCGTATCGGCGCTAAGCGCGACCCCGTCCCACCTAATATCTTTCTGGAAAGGCTTTTTTAAGCCATCCATGGTGTGGCAGGAGGAAGACGGCAACACTAGTACGGATTCAAACATAACCCCAGATCCCGGAAACACCGACGTCATCGGAGGCTCAGACACCGAAATAACACCGTCGACGCATCTCATCATGGCAGTCATTGCCCCATGGACCGAACCCTTCCTGGCCTACCTTAATAGGAAGGATCTTCCTGAGGACCAGAATGAGGCCCGCTGCATTATCCGGCGTTCGAAGGCCTACAAGGTTCATGAGGGAGAGCTCTATAAGAAAAGTGCTACCGGATTTCTTCAACGATGTATCTCCGAGGAAGAGGGGCGGCAGCTCTTGGCTGAAATTCATGTCGGACTTGGCGATCGCCACGCCGCAGCTCGGGCCCTTGTTAGCAAGGCCTTCCGTACAGGGTTTTATTGGCCGACAGCCCGAGCAGATGCACAGGACCTTGTCCAACGTTGCGTCGGATGCCAACTCTTTGCCAACCAAAGCCATATGCCCGCCACTGCCTTACAAACAATCCCCATCACTTAGCCTTTTGCAGTCTGGGGACTCGATATGGTCGGACCTCTTAAAGGAGGAAGCCATAAGAGAAAGTACTCCCTCCGGTCCTTTTTACTCTGCATATAAGAATTGTCTGAAGTCAAAATTTACAAAGTTTGACCATATTTATATGAAAAAATATCAACATCTACCATGATAAAGTTATACAACATGAAACTTTAAGTCACGACGCATCTACTAGTATTGATTTCACATTGTGAATGTTGGTATTTTTTCTATAAAGTTGGTAAAACTTTACGAGGCTTGACTTCAGACAAATCTAATATGCGAACTAAAAAGGACCAGAGGGAGTATCTTCTGGTCATGGTGGATAAATTCACTAAATGGATAGAGGCCAAACCAGTCAAAACGGCCGAAGCGGGGCGAGTAATATATTTCATATCCAGCATGGTACGCCGTTATGGTGTCCCGCACAGCATAATCACCGATAATGGCTCTAATTTCACAGCCGATGAAGTGAAAACCCGGTGTACTAATCTAGGCATTAAGCTCGATTACGCCTCTGTCTATCACCCGCAGACAAACGGTCAAGTCGAACGGGTTAATGGTCTTATTACGAGCGGCATCAAACCTAGACTAGTGCGGTCTTTGAAAGAATCAGACAAGCACTGGGTGGAGGAACTTGACTCCGTACTCTGGGGGCTGCGGACCACGCCCAACCGCACTACTGGATATACACCTTTCTTCATGGTGTATGGTGCAGAAGCAGTGTTACCCTGCGATATTATTCATGACTCACCTCGAGTGCGCATGTACGAAGAGAGAGAAGCCGAGCTTGATCGGCAGGACAGCCTAGATGCATTGGAGGAGGAGCGCGATGTCGCAAAGGCCCGTTCCGCATTTTATCAACAGCAGGCTCGCAGGTATCAAAGCAGAGAAGTGCGGGCCAAGACTTATAACGTTGGTGAACTCATTCTACGCCTGCCGGAGAAGAAAAAGGACAAACTCAAGCCCAAGTGGGAGGGTCCCTTCATCATTGACGAAGTTCTCACCGGAGGAGCGTACCGCATGCGTGATGCGTCAGACAATCACCTGGAGCCGAACCCCTGGAATGCGGCCAGACTACGATGATTTTATGCCTAGCGCTGGACTCTGTGTTCATCTCCTCCCTCCTGTTATTAACGTTATTTTTTTCTCTCTCTTTTCGTTTTTTATCTTTTTTTCGTTTTGCTCTTTAGCCTTACGGTTTTAGTACGGCTAGACCGTCCTTACCTGATGCATACATCTCTACATATGTACGTCCATTATACCTGGGGGCTTCTCATACAAAAGCTTGCTATTATTCTTCGAGCATCAAGCTCACTACATATGTGTTTTTTTCATATGTGTGTTTTCTTCGCCATTATATGCGTCGATATGACTTAAGTTTTGGCCAAGCTGGGTTGCCTGGCTCCTGTGCTTATGCCCTACATTCCCGTTAGTTCGGCTAGGGAATAAAGGGAGCACCTCTGCGATTGTCACTGCCGGGTCATCCGGATGTGTACCTCATACTGGGTGAAGCCGAAAGCTAGCGTTCTTAAGGGAATATTCGGTCGGCGAATGATGTCTACTACACAACCTTCTTCTTGTAGACGTTGTTGGGCCTCCAAGTGCAGAGGTTTGTAGGACGGTAGCAAATTTCCCTCAAGTGGATGACCTAAGGTTTATCAATCCGTAGGAGGCGTAGGATGAAGATGGTCTCTCTCAAGCAACCCTGCAACCAAAATAACAAAGAGTCTCTTATGTCCCCAACACACCTAATACAATGGTAAATTGTATAGGTGCACTAGTTCGGCGAAGAGATGGTGATACAAGTGGTATATGGATGGTAGATAAAGGTTTTTGTAATCCGAAAATATAAAAACAACAAGGTAACTAATGATAAAAGTGAGCGTAAACGGTATTGCAATGCGTTGAAACAAGGCCTAGGGTTCATACTTTCAGTAGTGCAAGTTCTCTCAACAATAATAACATAATTGGATCATATAACTATCCCTCAACATGCAACAAAGAGTCACTCCAAAGTCACTAATAGCGGAGAACAAACGAAGAGATTATGGTAGGGTACGAAACCACCTCAAAGTTATCCTTTCTGATCGATCTATTCAAGAGTCCGTAGTAAAATAACACGAAGCTATTCTTTCTGTTCAATCTATCATAGAGTTCGTACTAAAATAACACCTTAAGACACAAATCAACCAAAACCCTAATGTCACCTAGATACTCCAATGTCACTTCAAGTATCCGTGGGTATGATTATATGATATGCATCACACATTCTCAGATTCATCTATTCAAACCAACACAAAGAACTTCAAAGAGTGTCCCAAAGATTCTACCGGAGAGTCAAGACAAAAACGTGTGCCAACCCCTATGCATAGGTTCATGGGAGGAACCCGCAAGTTGATCACCAAAACATACATCAAGTGGATCAATAGAATACCCCATTGTCACCACGGGTATCCCACGCAAGACATACATCAAGTTTTCTCAAATCCTTAAAGACTCAATCCGATAAGGTAACTTCAAAGGGAAAACTCAATCCATTACAAGAGAGTAGAGGGGGAGAAACATCATGAGATCCAACTATAATAGCAAAGCTCGCGATACATCAAGATCGTACCACCTCAAGAACACGAGAGAGAAAGAGAGAGAGATCAAACACATAGCTACTGGTACATACCCTCGGCCCCGAGGGAGAACTACTCCCTCCTCGTCATGGAGAGCGTCGGGATGATGAAGATGGCCACCGGTGAGGGATTCACCCCTCCGGCAGGGTGCCGGAACGGGTCTAGATTGGTTTTTGGTGGCTACGGAGGCTTCTGGCGGCGGAACTCCCGATCTATTGTGCTCCTCGAAGTTTTTATGGTACATGGATATATATATAGGAGGAAGAAATACGTCAGGGGGGCCATGAGGGGCCAACGAGGGTGGAGGGCGCGCCCAGGGGGGTTGGCGCGCCCCCCTGCCTCGTGCCCTCCTCGTTGCTTCCCTTACGTACACCCCAAGTCTTCTGGATTGCTTCAGTTCCAAAAATAAGTTCTGTGAAGTTTCAGGTCAATTGGACTCCATTTGATTTTCCTTTTCTGCGATACTCTAAAACAAGGAAAAAATAGAAACTGGCACTGGGCTCTGGGTTAATAGGTTAGTCCCAAAAATAATATAAAAGTGTATAATAAAGCCCATAAACATCCAAAACAGATAATATAATAGCATGGAACAATCAAAAATTATAGATACATTGGAGACATATCAGCATCCCCAAGCTTAATTCTTGCTCGTCCTCGAGTAGGTAAATGATAAAAACAGAATTTTTGATGTGGAATGCTAGCTAACATATTTATCCATGTAATTCTCTTTATTGTGGCAAGAATATTCAGATCCATAAGATTCAAGACAAAAGTTTAATATTGACATAAAAATAATAATATTCAAGCATACTAACAAAGTAATCATGTCTTCTCAAAATAACATGGCCAAAGAAAGCTATCCCTACAAAATCATATAGTCTGGCTATTCTCCATCTTCACCACACAACGTATTTAAATCATGCACAACCCCGATGACAAGCCAAGCAATTGTTTCATACTTTTGATGTTCTCAAACTTTTTCAATCTTCACGCAATATATGAGCGTGAGCCATGGATATAGCACTATAGGTGGAATAGAATGGTGGTTGTGGAGAAAACAAAAAGGAGAAGATAGTCTCACATCAACTAGGCGTATCAACGGGCTATGGAGATGCCCATTAATAGATATCAATGTGAGTGAGTATGGATTGCCATGCAATGGATGCACTAGAGCTATAAGTATATGAAAGCTCAACAAAAGGAACTAAGTGGGTGTGCATCCAACTCGCTTGCTCACGAAGACCTAGGGCATTTTGAGGAAGCCCATCATTGGAATATACAAGCCAAGTTCTATAATGAAAAATTCCCACTAGTATATGAAACTGATATCATAGGAGACTCTCTATCATGAAGATCATGGTGCTACTTTGAAGCACAAGTGTGGTAAAAGGATAGTAGTATTGTCCCTTTTTATTTTCTTTTTTGGGGGGCCTTCTTTATATTGGCCTTTCTCTTTTTGGGGGGACAATACTCTATGAATGATGATCATCACACTTCTATTTATTTACAACTCAATGATTACAACTCGATACTAGAACAAAGCATCACTCTATATGAATGCCTCCGGTGGTGTACCAGGATGTGCAATGACTCATGAATGACATGTATGGAAGAATTATGAATGGTGGCTTTGCCACAAATACGATGTCAACTACATGATCATGCAAAGCAATATGACAATGATGGAGCGTGTCATAATAAATGGAACGGTGGCAAGTTGCATGGAAATATATCTCGGAATGGCTATGGAAATGACATGATAGGTAGGGATGGTGGCTGTTTTGAGGAAGGTAAATGGTGGGTGTATGATACCGGTGAAAGGTGCGCGGTATTAGAGAGGCTAGCAATGGTGGAAGGGTGAGAGTGCATATAATCCATGGACTCAACATTAGTCATAAAGAACTCACATACTTATTGCAAAAATCTATTAGTTATCGAAACAAAGTATTATGCGCATGCTCCTAGGGGGATAGATTGGTAGGAAAATACCATCGCTCGTCCCCGACCGCCACTCATAAGGAAGACAATCAATAAATAAAACATGCTCCGACTTCGTCACATAACGGTTCACCATACGTGCATGCTACGGGAATCACAAACTTCAACACAAGTATTTCTCAAATTCACAACTACTCAACTAGCATGACTCTAATATCACCATCTTCATATCTCAGAACAATCATCAAATATCAAAATTCTCATAGTATTCAATGCACTTTATATGAAGTTTTTATTATATCCCTCTTGGATGCCCATCATATTAGGACTAAATTCATAACCAAAGCAAACTACCATGCTGTTTAAGTACTCTAAAAATGATATAAGTGAAGCATGAGAGTTCATCTATTTCTTCAAAATAAAACCACCGCCGTGCTCTAAAAATATATAAGTGAAGCACTAGAGCAAAAGACAAACTACTCCAAAAGATATAAGTGAAGATCAATGAGTAGTTGAATAATTATGCAACTATGTGAAGACTCTCTAACATTTAAGAATTTCAGATCTTGGTATTTTATTCAAACAGCAAGCAAAACAAAAGTAAATAAAAATGACGCTCCAAGCAAATCACATATCATGTGGCGAATAAAAATATAGCTCCAAGTAAAGTTACCGATGAACGAAGACGAAAGAGGGGATGCCTTCCGGGGCATCCCCAAGCTTAGGCTCTTGGTTGTCCTTGAATATTACCTTGGGGTGCCTTGGGCATCCCCAAGCTTAGGCTCTTGCCACTCCTTATTCCATGGCCCATCGAATCTTTACCCAAAACTTGAAAACTTCACAACACAAAACTTAACAGAAAATCTCATGAGCTCCGTTAGTGAAAGAAAAGAAAACACCACTTCAAGGTACTGTAATGAACTCATTTATTTATATTGGTGTTAAAACTACTGTATTCCAACTTCTCTATGGTTTATAAACTCTTTTACTAGCCCAGATTCATCAAAATAAGCAAACAACACACGAAGAACTGAATCTGTCAAAAACAGAACAGTCTGTAGTAATCTGTAGTTAACGCAAACTTATGGAACCCCAAAAATTATAAAATAAATCGCTGGACGTGAGTAATTTATCTATTAATCATCTTAAAAAAGAATTAACTAAATATCACTATCCAAATAAAAATGGCAGCAATTCTCATGAGTGCTAAAGTTTCTGTTTTTTACAGCATGATCGCAAAGACTTTCCCCAAGTCTTCTCAACGGTTCTACTTGGCACAAACACTAAATTAAAGCATAAAACCACATCTAAACAGAGGCTAGATGAATTATTTATTACTAAACAGGAACAAAAGCAAGGAACTAAAATAAAATTGGGTTGCCTCCCAACAAGCGCTATCGTTTAGCGCCCCTAGCTAGGCATGATGATTTCAATGATGCTCACATAAAGGATTAGAATTGAAACATAAAGAGAGCATCATGAAGAACGTGACTAGAACATTTAAGTCTCACCCACTTCCTATGCATAGGGATTTTGTGAGCAAACAATTTATTGGAACAATAATCAACTAGCATAGGAAGGTAAAACAAGTGTAACTTCAAAATTTTAAGCACATAGAGATGAAACTTGATATTATTGCAATTCCTACGAGCATATATTCCTCCATCATAATAATTTTCAGTAGCATCATGAATGAATTCAACAATATAACCATCACATAAATCATTCTTTTCATGATCTACAAGCATAGAATTTTTATTACTCTCCACATAAGCAAATTTCTTCTCATGAATAGAGTGGGAGCAAAGTCAACAAAATAACTATCATGTGAGGCATAATCCAATTGAAATTTAAAATCATGATGACAAGTTTCATGGATATCATTAATCTTTATAGCATACAAGTCATCACAATAATCATCATAAATAGGGGCATGCTCTCATCATAATAAATTTGGTCATCAAAACTTGGGGGACAAAAATATCATCTTCATCAAACATAGCTTCCCCAAGCTTGTGGCTTTGCATATCATTAGCATCATGGATATTAAAGGAATTCATACTAACTACATTGCAATCATGCTCATCATTCAAATATTTAGTGCCAAACATTTTAATGCATCTTCTTCTAACACTTTGGCACAATTTTCCTTTCCATCATACTCACGAAAGATATTAAAAAGATGAAGTGTATGAGGCAAACTCAATTCCATTTTTTGTAGTTTTCTTTTACAAACTAAACTAGTGCTAAAACAAGAAACAAAAAGATTCGATTGCAAGAAAGATATACCTTCAAGTGCTAACCTCCCCGGCAACGGCGCCAGAAAAGAGCTTGATGTCTACTACACAACCTTCTTCTTGTAGACGTCGTTGGGCCTCCAAGTGCAGAGGTTTGTAGGACAGTAGCAAATTTCCCTCAAGTGGATGACCTAAGGTTTATCAATCCGTAGGAGGCGTAGGATGAAGATGGTCTCTCTCAAGCAACCCTGCAACCAAAATAACAAAGAGTCTCTTGTGTCCCCAACACACCCAATACAATGGTAAATTGTATAGGTGCACTAGTTTGGCGAAGAGATGGTGATACAAGTGGTATATGGATGGTAGATAAAGGTTTTTGTAATCCGAAAATATAAAAACAGGAAGGTAACTAATGATAAAAGTGAGCGTAAACGGTATTGCAATGCGTTGAAACAAGGCCTAGGGTTCAAACTTTCACTAGTGCAAGTTCTCTCAACAATAATAACATAATTGGATCATATAACTATCCCTCAACATGCAACAAAGAGTCACTCCAAAGTCGCTAATAGCGGAGAACAAATGAAGAGATTATGGTAGGGTACGAAACCACCTCAAAGTTATCTTTTCTGATCGATCTATTCAAGAGTATGTAGTAAAATAACATGAAGCTATTCTTTCCGTTCAAACAATCATAGAGTTCATACTAAAATAACACCTTAAGACACAAATCAACCAAAACCCTAATGTAACCTAGATACTCCAATGTCACCTCAAGTATTCGTGGGTATGATTATAGATATGCATCACACAATCTCAGATTCATCTATTCAAACCAACACAAAGAACTTCAAAGAGTGCCCCAAAGATTCTACTGAATAGTCAAGACGGAAACGTGTGCCAACCCCTATGCATAGGTTCATGGGCAGAACCCGCAAGATGATCACCAAAACATACATCAAGTGGATCAATAGAATACCCCATTGTCACCACGGGTATCCCACGCAAGACATACATCAAGTGTTCTCAAATCCTTAAAGACTCAATCCGATAAGATAACTTCAAAGGGAAAACTCGATCCATTACAAGAGAGTAGAGGGGGAGAAACATCATGAGATCCAACTATAATAGCAAAGCTCGCGATACATTAAGATCGTACCACCTCAAGAACACGAGAGAGAGAGAGAGAGAGATCAAACACATAGCTACTGGTACATACCCTCATCCCCGAGGAAGAACTACTCCCTCCTCGTCATGGAGAGTGCCGGGATGATGAAGATGGCCACCGGTGAGGGATTCCCCCCCCCCTCCAGCAGGGTGCCGGAACGGGTCTAGATTGGTTTTTGGTGGCTACGGAGGCTTCTGGCGGTGGAATTCCCGATCTATTGTGCTCCTCGAAGTTTTTAGGGTATATGGATATATATAGGAGGAAGAAATACGTCAGGGGGGCACGAGGGGCCCACAAGGGTGGAGGGCGCGCCCCCTGCCTCGTGCCTTCCTCGTTGTTTCCCTTACATACACCCCAAGTCTTCGGGATTGCTTCCGTTCCAAAAATAAGTTCCGTGAAGTTTCAGGTCAATTGGACTCCCTTTGATTTTCCTTTTCTGTGATACTCTAAAACAAGGAAAAAACAGAAACTGGCACTAGGCTCTGGGTTAATAGGTTAGTCCCAAAAATAATATAAAAGTGTATAATAAAGCTCATAAACATCCAAAACAGATAATATAATAGCATGGAACAATCAAAAATTATAGATACGTTGGAGACGTATCAATGAATTAAAGACGTTTCTGCATTCACTCCATTGTGAAACCCCAGATGTTACTTACTCTACGATTTTTTCAATCACAATTCAGACATGCACATTAAACGCATGCACACCCAGGGAAAGGAACCCTTAACGGAACTATTCTCTCTGGAAGATGTTTCTTACATAATGTATTATAACATAACTAGCCGGATACACATTGTCTGTTCAAGCAACTATGACCCCTACGCCTGGTTCCCATGCATACCCCGATATATTCTACCGTTAGGGTATCCTGAAACACTCCGCACCTTCAGTTCTAGAGGTCGAAGCGAAAAGGTCGGCCATGACAATTGTCTTTATTATCCAGCTAGAAGCAAAGTACATAGTCATTCAAGACTTAAAGACTTCCTCCTCTATACCGTCCAACAGGCGGTCTAACTTACAATCCTGTTGGGAATATCTAGCGGCCACGTCCACCTGGTCATATACTAAACTAATGGGAATTTCTTCCCCATTCGACCCTAACGGTCCAACCCGGGCCATGTGATTCGGATCCAGCTTGGTATACCGCGTTTTTACCATGGCCCAGGCCTCTTGCGTACCCTCTCGGCAGGCCGATATCTTCCATAGTCGGATACGCCGCTGCACTCCCTTGAACAGCTCTACCAGCTTCTCCATACTCCCTGGAGGGGAGTCGGATGGCCATAAGGCCTTGGCTACACTCCGCATTGCCTGCTGAGCTTGCTCGTGCAACCGCGACAGCCCTTGCAGGATCACTTGATGATCCGGACACCTCCTCTTCGGGACGGCCTGTCAATACACTTGCAATCACAGCTATATCAGCTACTGTTACTTCCAAACTGTTATAATATAAATGCAACCACATACTGAATATGTCGCCTCGTGGTTTTTTGTTCTCCTTCACGGAGTCAGCTAGCTGAGCTCGCACATCTTTCAGTTCTTCGCCCAGTTTGGTGTTCGAATCCTGGAGCTTCTTTTTCTCCTAAACGACTTTTGTTAACACCCGCTCACCTGCTGCTAGCAATTTTTTGGCTCCGTGTTCTTCGCTTCGAGCGGTGTCCAGCTGCTCTCACAGTTGGTCTAACGATCCAATACAAAGATAAGAAACCAGATTAGCATTATTAGTGTACAATTATGATTTCTCGATGGAGGGAAACATTACCAGGGGATGCCTTCTTGGATTTCTCCAGTTTGGAATTGGCAGCAGACAGCTGGCTCCGACACTTTTCTAGTTCCTGAGTTAATAGGGTGTTCTTCTCTATAAGCACCTGGTTGTACATTGATCATTAAATCAGTTGTTTCAACTACTTTAAGTCTCGAGGGCCACTGGCATATGGTTATCATCGTCAGACAAAACAAACTTATCTGCACATGTTTTAAATGCTATTTTGTGGCTCTGTTAAGCCCATCTCGAGCAGCTCGGATATATGCATCGGCCGAGCTGAAGGCATTAAATGACTCTTCTAAAAAGCCAGGGTCTTGTAAAACGGCCCTGTGGCGCCGATGATTCATGGCGCTCTCCACTTCTGAGTTGGTGACGGATACATCATCCGAGTCCTCGGCTGGAGGACAGTCCGGCGTCACCCCCGCATCAGCCCTCGTCTTCACGACAGGATTTGATTCCTGGCTGCGGGAAGTATGACCGGCCGTACCCCCAGATATAGTCCAGGACACCTTTTTCCTGATACAGGGTAAATGGAAAGGTCACGGTTGGATGTGACTGCCAAGGTGCATACTTACAAATTCATACCTCTTTGATGAAAGCTCGGTCGTATCTTTGTTTGCCTTCCTCTTAGAAGGCTTGCCTGGTATGGGGGACGCTCTCTTCGGAGATGCTCCCGGGGCAGCATGGCACGCCGTACGCTTCCCCTTCTAAGCACAGGACAGTGCAGTGGGTAAGGAGGAATGAGAAAACTCTTTTGGATAAGGTGTCTACAGATTACTTACACATGAAGCAGGACGGAGGCCGGGGTAATCAGCGATAATGGGTACATATGTACCGTCATAGCTCATCTGATAGAAAATTCCATCCTCAAGCTCCACAAATATGTCTGGATCTTCCTCATAACGGGGTCAAGATCCCGGTTGCAATTCTCCTGGTGAGGGGCAGGGTCATGGATCCCCTCGACAGCCTTCCGCCATTCCTGCTATGAGCAGATAAGATGCTTCCTGTCAAGAATGATTCAGGGACAAGAGTAAAATAGTGAAGTTGAACCTTACCCAGCTGGGAGGATTATACATGGAAAATCCGTCTCGATATTGGAGACGGGTGAACTCCTCCTTCTCCCCTTTATACAGCTCGGCCAGTATTTTGGCCAGGGCGGCGGGGGGTCTTCGGGCCCTTCCGACCATAGCGTGAGGCGTCGTCTTCCCCGTTATAATGCCACATGGGCAGCCCTCTGCATTGGAGTGGTTGGACCCCCGTGTTATAGAGATTGCCATTACCTCGACTATTAACAATCCGGACTGGGCAAGCGCCTTAATCTTGCCCAGCAGCAGGCTGACCTCCGCACTATCCTCTTCTTTAAGGCTTCGAGGACGCCAGCTATGGAATTTCTTCAGCGGAGAATTTGTAAACTCGGGGAGGCCCATGCGTACGGGGTCGGGTAGAGCGATGTTGTCGATGTAGAACCATTCGGAAGGCCACTCTTCGGGAGCTTTCTTCAGCGTGCCGGACAGGTATCTGGTCCCGGCGATGCGCCACACTTCGGCTCCTCCCACTTCAAAAATTGACCCACTTTGGTTGCGAGGGACGAGGCAGAATAGTCTTCTCCACAAATTGTTGGGCCTCGCAACCCAGGAATAGTTCGCATAAAGCGACATAACCCGCAATGTGCAGGACAGAGGCTGGGGTAAAATTATGCAGCTGGAGGCCATAGCTTGTTTAGGGCGGGCTATCTTGACTCTTGAGCCTGAGAGGGAGAAGGCTTCCCGCGTGGACGGATTTACTCCAGAAGCCCTCGGAGGAATGGGTGAATTGGAAATCCCACGCCCCTCAGCAGATAGGGGACGAAGCACACTCGTTCTCCCGCAGACGGATTGGGGAAATCCTTCGCCTGGGTTTTGCCGCTGAAGGAGGCCAATCCTGCTCGAACAGGGACCAGATCTGCAGGAGGGAGAAATCCCTGCGTTTGCAGCTTCACCAATTGGATGTGGGACACGGAGCACCTCTCCCACTCGCCTCTCTCTAGGTTGGAACGGGAAGAGGAGCTGGGAATGTTGGCCATGTTGGAATGGTTTTTGCCTGGCAGTATCTGAGGATCTTCTCTGTGTGGTGCCGAAAGGATCTGAGATCCAATCTCTTTAAATAGACACTCTTTCTTGCAGGGCTAGGGTGTTATTTGCAAAAAATACCCTGACCGTCCACATTCGCCCGACACGTGGAGGACAAAGTCATAAATGCATAAAAGCCGAGGGGTGTGGCATTGAATTGAAAGCCGAACACATTACTTGGAAGACGTCGGAGGAGGAACCCACCCTGCAATGCCGAAGATAGTCTGCGCGCCGAACACCTTGTCATTGAAGCCTGGTTCGGGGGCTACTGAGGGAGTCCTGGACTAAGGGGTCCTCGGGCGTCCAGCCTGTTAGCCATGGGCCAGACTGATGGGTTGTGAAGATACGAAGACCGAAGACTGCACCCGTGTCCGGATGGGACTCTTCTTGGCGTGGAAGGCAAGCTTGGCGACCGAATATGTGGATTCCTTTCTTTGTAACCGACCTTGTGTAACCCTAGATCCTCCCGGTGTCTATATAAACCAGAGGACTTAGTCCGGATAGGGGAGACTCATTATCATAGCCACACAAGCTAGACCTCTAGGGTTTAG
Organism: Triticum urartu; assembly: GCF_056163025.1. Taxonomy (NCBI): domain Eukaryota; kingdom Viridiplantae; phylum Streptophyta; class Magnoliopsida; order Poales; family Poaceae; genus Triticum; species Triticum urartu. Next base: position 498,078,217 of record NC_141874.1, on the reverse strand, counting down.
TCATTACGATCTCGAGGTAGATCAACTCTTGTAATACTCATATTCATCAATATCAATCAAGCAAGACGTAGGGTATTACCTCCATAGAGAGGGCCCGAACCTGGGTAAACATCGTGTCCCCTGTCTCCTGTTACCATCGACCTTAGACGCACAGTTCGGGACCCACTACCCGAGATCCGCTGGTTTTGACACCTACAGTCGTCCCTGACCAAGGAACGAAGAGTCGAGCGCAATTCCTCATCGGAAAGGGGCTCCGGGCACAGGCGGAGGTTGTCCCCTTCGTCTCCAAGCTTCCACAATGGGCGCGGGCATGACTGGAGGGGAGCCACGCGCTGCGCCATGAATTCTTGGGCAATCATGGCCCCTGTCAGCTTCGCCGTTCTCGAGTCGCCGGGCTTCAGGTCGGCGGTCATCCTCTCCAGCACCTGCATCACCTGCGGGTCGATGAGCTTCGCGCGAAGCCATCCCTCGTGGGACACAGGCATCTCCGTCGGCAGCACCAGCCGAGGGTGGACGTGCTTGGCGTCCATCAGGACCCACTTGCTCCTGAAGCCCTCGGGCTTCTTCCCGGCCTTCGAGATGGCATTGGTTTTGTTGGCCACGATTAAGCCAACACACCCTGAGCAGGGGCCCTCCTTAAGCCGAAGAAATAAGAAGTGGTGCAGCAGCGCCACTGACGGCATCACTCTGACGTACGCCTTGCGGTAGAAGGCGAAGATCTACAGGAGAAGGACGGAGTTGGGATGAAGATGGAGGGCATGGATCTTATAGTGACTGAGGACGAAGAAGAAGAAGTCGGAGACGGGGGGAACCAACCCGGCGGTGATGTTGCTCGTGAAGAAGGGGTAGAAAGTGCTGCCAGGGGCCTCAGGCTCGGCGGAGCCAACCCGGAGCATAGTCTTCCTCTTCTCATCGCCCTCCGCCGTCATCAAGCGCACGGCGGCAAGGTTCTTCTCCGACACGCTCGGCGCTTCGAGCGCAGGTTCGTACCAGGATGGCAAAGGAGTAGCCCGGGCTTTCTTGGGTGCCATCGACAGCAAGCTCAAAGGAGGACCTGGGTGGATCTGGAGTCTCTGGGAACGAAGGGCAAGAAAGGGGATCTGGAGCAAGATGAAGGAAAGCAATGAAGGCAAATGCAGCCCACGCCAGCCTTTTGTCAGTCCGGCAGTTGCCGAGGCAGCGTGGGGAAGCGGAGACGCCCACGTCCAATCAATCGCCACGCGTCAAACGAGCCCGTAGGCTGTTGGGGCCCGCGACGCTCCGCACTTGTCCTTTGGCTTCGCCCCGAAGCCAAGTCTGAGCGCGCCTTGGGCCCGGGGGCTACTGTCGGCGTCCTGGGAACGGGGTCCCCAGACTTGCCTGCCTGCGGCCCACGGCATGGCTCCACCAGCGGCCCTGTACAGCCTATCTTTACCAGCAAACACTCAAGACCCTCGTGAGGGGCCAAGCATCGCGAGGCGGACGACGCAAGACCTCCTGGGGGGCGGCCTCACCAGGCTGGCTTGCGAGGGGCGGAGAGATCACGGCAAGGGGCATCTCGCGAGGTTCCTGTGATGCAAGCCATGACGACCAAGGCCAGGAGGGCGCCAGCGTGCGCAGTGTCCTCGCTTCCTCTTTGGTGCTAAAGAAGTAAGAGCAGGCGCGGAGTCCCGAGGTATCAAGCAAAGGTTTCCATATCGGTGCAACGAGACCAAGACCAGCAGGATGGCAGGACGGAGGTCATCGTGGAGCCCAAGACGGCGTCATCACCAGAGCCTTTGGTAGGCGAAGACCATCTTTTGTCAGGATATCATGTACTAGCTGCCCCCCTTCAAACTAGCCATTGTGGGATCCCTTCCCCCCTGATATTTGGGAAGAGGACCCGTGCCTCTATAAATAGGGCTAGCCACCACCTTAAAAAAAGGATCCAAGACCGCATCAAACTCACCAAGCACAAGAGCACCACTCCTCGGGAGGTTGGTCTTCCCTTGTAACTATTCATCCCCAGCCTAAGAGGCAATCCACCACACCACACTGGAGTAGGGTATTACACCACATCGATGACCCGAACCAGTATAAATCTTGTGTCCCTTTGTTATGCGAGTTCGACACTCTAAGCCTTGAGATTGCAGTGAGGGTGTGAGCTAGTGGGAGGAGAGATCTTCATGCGCACCCCAGTGTTCGAACCTCAAGGGTTTTGCCCGAACCTGAAATCCAACAGTTTTAGACCTAAATAATTGTTATTTGGTGCCAGCGTTGAGCATGAACATTTTATCTGGATCTTGTTTGATGCGAGACGGTTATTCATTTAAATCAGAGAATAATGCTTGTTCTATTTATATGAGTAATATCTTTTATGGTCATGCATCCTTGATGAGTGGTCTATTTTTACTAAATCTTGATAGTAGTGATACACATGTTTAGAGTATTGAAGCCAAAAGATATAAGTTTAATAATGATAGTGCAACTTATTTGTGGCACTGCCGTTTAGGTCATATTGGTGTAAAGCGCATTAAGAAACTCCATGATGATGGACTTTTGGAATCACTTGATTATGAATCACTTGATGCTTGCGAGCCATGCCTCATGGGCAAGATGACTAAGACTCCATTCTCCGGAACAATGGATCGAGTGAAAGGCTTGTTGGAAATAATACATACTGATGTATGCGGTCCGATGAGTGTTGATGCTTGCGGCGAGTATCGTTATTTTCTTACCTTCACAGATGATTTGAGCAGATATGGGTATATCTACTTGATGAAACATAAGTCTGAAACATTTGAAAAGTTCAAAGAATTTCATAGTGAAGTGGAAAATCATCGTAACAAGAAAATTAAGTTTCTACGATCTGATCGTGGAGGAGAATATTTGAGTTACGAGTTTGGTCTTCATTTGAAACAATGCGGAATAGTTTTTCAACTCATGCCACCTGGAACACCACAGCATAATGGTGTGTCTGAACATCGTACCGCACTTTATTAGATATAGTGCGATCTATGATGTCTCTCACTGATTTACCGCTATCGTTTTGGGGTTATGCTTTAGAGACAACTGCATTCACGTTAAATAGGGCACCATCAAAATCCGTTGAGACGACACCTTATGAATTGTGGTTTGGCAAGAAACCTAAGTTATCATTTCTTAAAGTTTGGGGCTGCGATGTTTATGTGAAAAAGCTTCAACTTGATAAGCTCGAACCCAAATCGAAGAAATGTGTCTTCATAGGATACCCGAAGGAGACTGTTGGGTACACCTTCTATCACAGATCCGAAGGCAAGATATTTGTTGCTAAGAATGGATCCTTTCTAGAGAAGGAGTTTCTCTCGAAAGAAGTGAGTGGGAGGAAAGTAGAACTTGATGAGGTAATTGTACCTACTCCCTTATTGGAAAGTAGTTCATCACAGAAATTAGTTCCAGTGATTCCTACACCAGTAAGTGAGGAAGCTAATGATGATGGTCATGAAACTTCTAATCAAGTTGCTACCGAACCTCGTAGGTCAACCAGGATAAGATCCGTACCAGAGTGGTACGGTAATCCTGTTCTGGAGGTCATGTTACTTGACCATGATGAACCTACGAGCTATGATGAAGTGACGATGAGCCCAGATTCCGCAAAATGGCTTGAGGCCATGAAATCTGAGATGGGATCCATGTATGAGAACAAAGTGTGGACTTTGGTTGACTTGCCCGTTGATCAGCAAGCCATAGAGAATAAATGGATCTTCAAGAAGAAGAATGACAATGACGGTAATGTTACTGTCTACAAAGCTCGACTTGTTGCAAAAGGTTTTTGACAAGTTCAAGGAGTTGACTACGATGAGACCTGCTCACCCGTAGCGATGCTTAAGTCTGTCCGAATCATGTTAGCAATTGTCACATTTTATGATTATGAAATTTGGCAAATGGATGTAAAAACTGCATTCCTTAATGGATATCTTAAAGAAGAGTTGTATATGATGCAACCTAAAGGTTTTGTCGATCCAAAAGGTGCTAACAAAGTGTGCAAGCTCCAGTGATCCATTTATGGACTGGTGCAAGCCTCTCAGAGTTGGAATATACGCTTTGATAGTGTGATCAAAGAATATGTTTTTATACAGACTTTTGGAGAAGTCTGTATTTACAAGAAAGTGAGTGGGAGCTCTGTAGCATTTCTAATATTATATGTAGATGACATATTGTTGATCGGAATGATACTAAATTTCTGAATAGCATAAAAGGATACTTGAATAAGAATTTTTCAATGAAAAACCTCGGTGAAGCTGCTTATATATTGGGCATCAAGATCTATAGAGATAGATCAAGATGCTTAATTGGACTTTCACAAAGCACATACCCTGATAAAGTTTTGAAGAAGTTCAAAATGGATCAAGCAAAGAAAGGGTTCTTGCCTGTGTTACAAGGTGTGAAGTTGAGTCAGACTCAATGCCCGACCACTGCAGAAGATAGAGAGAAAATGAAAGTCATTCCCTATGCTTCAGCCATAGGTTCTATCATGTATGCAATGTTGTGTACCAGACCTGATGTGTGCCTTGCTATCAGTTTAGCAGGGAGGTACCAAAGTAATCCAGGAGTGGGTCACTGGACAGTGGTCAAGAACATCCTGCAATACCTGAAAAGGACTAAGGATATGTTTTTTGTTTATGGAGGTGACAAAGAGCTCATCATAAATGGTTACGTTGATGCTAGCTTTGACACTGATCCGGATGACTCTAAGTCAAAACTCGGATACGTATTTTTATTGAATGGTGGAGCTGTCAGTTGGTGCAGTTCCAAGCAGAGCGTCGTGGCGGGATCTACGTGTGAAGCGGAGTACATAGCTGCTTCAGAAGCAGCAAATGAAGGAGTACATATCCGATCTAGGTGTCATACCTAGTGCATCAGGTCCAATGAAAATATTTTGTGATAGTACTAGTGCAATTGCCTTGGCAAAGGAATCCAGATTTCACAAGAGAACCAAGCACATCAAGAGACGCTTCAATTCCATCCGCGATCAAGTCAAGGAGGGAGACATTGAGATTTGCAATATACACACGGATCTGAATGTTGCAGACCCGTTGACTAATCCTCTCTCACGGGCAAAACATGATCAGCACCAAGACTCCATGGGTGTTAGAATCATTACAATCTAATCTAGATTATTGACTCTAGTGCAAGTGGGAGACTGAAGGAAATATGCCCTAGAGGCAATAATAAAGTTGTTATTTATATTTCCTTATATCATGATAAATGTTTATTATTCATGCTAGAATTGTATTAACCGGAAACTTAGTACATGTGTGAATAGATAGACAAACAGAGTGTCACTAGTATGCCTCTACCTGACTAGCTCGTTGATCAAAGATGGTTAAGTTTCCTAGCCATGGACAAAGAGTTGTCATTTGATAAATGGGATCACATCATTATAGAATGATGTGATTGAATTGACCCATCCGTTAGCTTAGCACTTTGATCATTTAGTTTACTTCTATTGCTTTCTCCATAACTTATACATGTTTGTCGGTGTCAAAACCGGCGGATCTCGGGTAGGGGGTCCCGAACTGTGTGTCTAGGTCGGATGGTAGCAGGAGGCAAGGGACACGAAGTTTTACCCAGGTTCGGGCCCTCTTGATGGAGGTAAAACCCTACGTCCTGCTTGATTAATATTGATGGTATGGGTAGTACAAGAGTAGATCTACCACGACATCGAAGAGGCTAAACCCTAGAAGCTAGCCTATGGTATGATTGTTGATGTGTGTGTTGTCCTACGGACTAAAACCCTCCGGTTTATATAGACACCGGATAGGGTTAGGGTTACATAGAGTCGGTTACAATGGTAGGAGATCTTCATATCCGTATCGCCAAGCTTGCCTTCCACACCAAGGAAAGTCCCTTCCGGACACGGGACGGAGTCTTCAATCTTGTATCTTCATAGTCCAGGAGTCTGGCTGAAGGTATAGTCCGGCTATCTGAACACCCCCTAATCCAGGACTCCCTCGGTAGCCCCTGAACCAGGCTTCAATGACGACGAGTCCGGCGCGCAGATTGTATTTGGAATTGCAAGGCGGATTCCTCCTCCAAGTACTTCATAGAAGATTTTGAACACAAAGATAGTGTCCGGCTCTGCAAAATAAGTTTCCACATATTGCCATAGAGAGAATAATATTTACACCAATCTAATCTGCTAACGTGTTCCGTAGCGTGACACACCACGGCCAAGCCTTTATCCGAGTCGCTTCATTATCCCACCTCAGCGCGTCATGCGAGGCGGTTTCCTTGGCACGTCTTGTTAAAGCAGAGATCATGTCCCCTTATCCCGGGATTCTCATCAATACGGGCGTGGGTAACCCAACCGCGCCATTGATTACGGCGCTTGAAGATAAGCGAGTTTTACCAGGATGGTGGGGACATGTAGTTGCGTCCACCCATATAAGGGGATAAAGATCCACCTTTTCACCTACACCTTCTTCCTCCTTCGCCTATCCATTCTTGCGCACTCGAGCTCCAGCGCCCAAGTCCGCACTCCCCACCTCAACCTTCTCCAGCCATGTCCGGAGCGGGAGGCAAGTGGATGGTCTCCTCCGTCACGGAGGGACATATCAAAAAGCTGAGGAAGGCCGGATACCTGTCTAACGACATCGCGTACCGGCTCCCCGAAAAGGGGCAGCTCATCCCCACCCCTAGGCCCCATGAGAGGGTGGTGTTCCTCCCCCATTTCCTCCGCGGACTGGGCTTCCCTCTCCACCCATTTGTCTGGGGGCTCATGTTCTACTACGGACTGGATTTCCATGATCTGGCCCCGAACTTCATCCTCAACATCTCGGCGTTTATCGTCATGTGCGAGGCCTTCCTCCGCATCCGCCCCCATTTCGGCCTATGGCTCAAGACTTTCAATGTCAAGCCGAAGGTGGTGTGCGGCAACCAGGCGGAGTGCGGAGGCGCCATGGTGGGAAAGATGGCCAACGTCCTCTGGCTCGAGGGATCCTTTGTGGAGACCCTGAAGGGGTGGCAATCAGGGTGGTTTTACATCACCGAGCCGCGCGACGCCGAATGGGTCGCACCCCCTGAGTTTCGATCCGGACCCCCTATGCGGCTCACCTCCTGGAAGGAGACGGGCCTGTCATGGGGTAAGAAGGGAGAGCTGACCAGACTCCAAGCATGCGTCCAAACCCTGGTGGACAAGAAACTCAAACTTGTCAACGTAGTCCAGGTTATGCTCATCCGCTTGATCCTCCCGTGTCAACAACGGGCTTTCAACCTGTGGGAGTTCGACCCGGCGCGGCACCAAACTCTGAGCAGGCTCTTCGACACGACGTACAAAGATGCCTGGAAGGTGCTTTTCAAGGGCGTCGAGGCTCCCGCATCCGCTACCGAGGATCGCGGATTCAGTGCGCAGCGTCATGCTCTCACGATAAGCTTTTTTTTCCTTTTACAGGGTATCAGTTTTTCATGGTTTGACTCCATGTGGGATCTAAACTCCCTTACCTTTGACAGGATTGGCAGGTGACATCCGGACAGATCAACTGTCCGGCTCCTTTGCCCGAAGGTCCAGCGGACGCTCGCTTGGCGAAGCTGCTGGTTCCGGCACCCTATGTGGTGCCGGATAAGAAGGCCGCAAAAAAGGCCGCGGGGACTCGAAAGAGTGCCCGGCGCCAGGAGGTGTCGGATCCATCATCCGATGGCTCCGAGGCGCATTCCTCCCGTGAAGACGAGGAGGAAGAAGAGGAGAGCTCTCCCTCCCCCAGCGGGAGGAGAGAAGAAAAGGAAGGCCGCCCTCTCTGGGGAGGCCGGAGGGTCCAAGAAGGGGAAAACCCTTCCTCCGGACTACTCCATCGACGCCGATGGCGGAGAGGAGTGGCAGCCCAGGGCCAAGCCCCTGGCAAAATCGTAAGTATCCGGATACCAGAGTAATTCATAGTATTCATTTATTGCACAGCTTTCCCTTACGTCGAATATGTTTATGCAGCCCACCCAAAGACCGGCTCGACGCGTCGTCGAGCGGCTCACTGGACTCATCGAATGTGAACTCGCTTCTGACGGCTTCCTCCCCCCGCACTACGGACGACACCGAAGTGTTGTCCCAACAGGTTCCAAGCCGAGAGGAGGTGGTCCTGGAGGCGTCGCAAGGCGACCTCCCGGACTCCAGGAGTAAAGGGGATGAAACCCCTCAGGGCTCCAAGTCCGGCTCTAGGCCGGACACCGCTCCGGAACCTTCAAAGGTTCCAGAGTCCGGCGGGGGACCTCCTTCCAAGAGGAGCAAGTCCACCGTACCGGCGGCCCCGTCCAACCGGAGGCACCGGACAATATGTTGGAGGCGCTCCAAGGCGCCTCCATCGACGAGGAGCACCGCGCTATTATGAGTGCGGTGGTCCAGAAGGTTCGGTCCGCCAAGAGTGGACTGACTGAAGCTTGTACTAGCCTTTTGACAGGCTTTGAGGTAAGTAAAGAATGTGTAAATAATAGTACCACATAGACAGTAGCCCCTGATGCTCTATTTGGCGTTCGGGAAGAAAAGCCGAATAAAGGATCAAATAGAATTCGCAGGAGTCTAACAAAAATGTGTCAATATGCATATGCAGGCTTCCCTGCTTGCGTCTGCCGCACTGACTGCGGAAGTGGACGCGCTAAAGCAGAACCTCGAGCGGTCCGAGCAAGAGCTCGGGCGTGCCAAGAAGCAGCTCGAGGACAATGAAGGTAAGAAATACCTTGTTTTTAAATATATATAAAAAGGTGCAATTGCAAAGAATGACAGGATTATCGTGGCAATTTTAGGGGCCACGTCTGAAGTGGCGACCCTTAAGCAGGCGCTGGTCGAGGCCGAGAAGAGGGCGGCCTCGGAGCGCATCGAGCAGGAGAAGTATGAGGCCGAGGTTGGCAAGGTGCAGCAAGAGCTCCAGGCTCTCATGGAAAAACATGAGAGTTTGGAGCTTGACTCAAAGACGTGAGCGTCCGAGCTCGCGGTGGCTATTGAAAACGCCAAGTCTGCCAAGGCCGAATCCCAGAAGACCCTCCAGGAGTTGGATGAGGTGAAGAAGATAGCGGCGGGTAAGGCATTCGTTATGCAAAGCAAACACATAAACGTGAGTTACTTGTTACTTATCCGAATCCGGAGCTCTCCAGGAGCATTCGCAGATCTTCCCCGGAGTGTATCCGATGCCGCCGCATTCTACCGAGCCGAGGAGGGCAGCTCGACAGAGAAGGTGTTCTAGTCTCAGTATACTGAGGCCGGACACCCCGTGCCCCTGAGCGACCAGCTGAAGCAACTGGTCGAGCTCCACAAGGCGGCCGAACAGGCCATGAAGGGCCTCATTGTTCGGCTGTGGCCTGGAGGGGCTCTGCCTGGGAGCTATTTCGGGCTGGTGCGGCGGTTGGTGGAGGCCTGTCCAAGGCTCGAAGTCATCAAGCGCTCCGTCTGCATTGAAGGTGCCCGTAGGGCCCTTGCCCGTGCGAAGGTGCACTGGGGCAAGCTGGATGAGGAGAAGCTGGTGAAGGACGGGCCACCGCCGGGGAAAGAGCATCGCAAGCCGGAGAATTACTATAAGGATGTTCTGAAGGGTGCCCGCCTTGTGGCGGATGAATGTTCTAGGGATGTAATTTTTGAGTGAAACTTGCTCGTTTTGTCTTGTGCGCTGAAAACTTGTTTATATGCGCTAAGCATTGCTGTTGGAATTTAAAATATTACCTTCTGTGCGGCTATTTATCAATTCTGAGAGATGGCGAGTCGTCGGCTTCTGCCCCCGTGCCGCTAGTGCTGGGGTGTTCAGGGATAAACTTGAGCGATCTTTTTCCCATGTTTGGGTCCTTCGAGGGAGGCGCTCAGCCCAACGAACAAGGCAATCGGACTATAATGCGTGAACACTCTCACTTAGCCATAGAATTCTATAATTTTAAATTTGGCAAAGCCCCTGGTATTCGGAAGACCGAGCTCGGGGCGCTATCCACGCCTTGGCCGGACAGAGTCGTCTCCTCGCCCTAAGCGGCATAAGTCTTTAGGGACTCGCAAAACCTCTCGAACAGCGACCAGCTCCTGCTTCATCATGACAGTCAGTTTTAGCTTTCTCCACTGAGGTGCTCGACCCAGCTCAACTGGGGCACAATCGTAGTGGTTCTCCTAGTGCTACCTTAGCCGATATAGCGGAACGTAAGGCACCAAAACATAGGAGCCGGGCAAACCCAACTATTGACCCAAGACATGATTCAGAGCCGATGCATATAATGCTTTAAGTTCGGGGTGCCGCACTTGTTAAAGTGTTCGGACTTCTCACACCATATTGAGGGGTACTAAAGCCCCTGGCGTATTTTGGCCGTACCAACGTGTACGGGTGCAACATGTCGTTAAGGAACATATATAAGGAAAAAAAGGTAATGCAAAAATAGACGAAAGCTATGCATTGTTTATTAAAAAGGGCTGCGATCAAAGCAGAACGATACAAATAATGCGATAAGTGGAAGGTTGGACTAGTTAACATGTCCGTTCCAGGGGCAAGCTGCGGAATAGTATGCAGAACGGGTATATTGCTCGTGATAGAGACCACCTGGGAGTTCCGTAATGCGGCATGGCTTGTCTGCTTCCCTGGTTCTTGCATCGTTTGTGCGGCAATTGAACTACCGAACAGGCCTTCCGAAGGATGGAGTCCTGAAAGTAAGAGAAAAATAATAATAAAAAGATCGGCAGCCCCTAGTACGGTTTCAGCCGTATTTTTGGGCGTGCCATGATGGTGCCCCTCCCCCTGTACCCATGGTATCTCTAGGGCGTAGTTATGGACGCGAAGTACTGGCGTTGCCTTTTTGCGAGGGTTGGGGTTGGGGCCGCATTGCTACGCCTGCTCAGATCGTGCCAGGCGGTCTTGTTGTAGGTTACTCCGGGCGCGCTTGATGGTGTCCGGTCGTTTAGTGGCCGGACTAGAGAACTGCCTGGAGAGGCTGCTTTGTACTTCCGCTGCAAGGGCCGCCGTGTGCTCCTCCGTTCGAAGGGAGTGTTCGGTGTTTCCATTGACCATAGTTACTCCTCGAGGACCTGGCATCTTGAGCTTAAGGTATGCGTAATGCGGTACCGCATTGAACTTAGCGAACGCGGTTCGCCCGAGCAGTGCGTGATAACCACTGCGAAACGGGACTATGTCGAAGATTAACTCCTCGCTTCGGAAATTATCCGGGGATCCGAAGACCACTTCAAGTGTGACTGAGCCTGTACAGTTGGCCTCTACACCTGGTATTACGCCTTTAAAGGTCGTCTTGGTGGGCTTAATCCTCGAGGGATCTATGCCCATTTTCCGCACTGTATCCTGGTAAAGCAGGTTCAGGCTGCTTCCGCCGTCCATAAGGACTCTAGTGAGATGAAATCCGTCAATGATTGGGTCTAGGACCAATGCGGCGAATCTGCCATGACGGATGCTAGTGGGATGGTCCCTTCAATCAAAGGTGATCGGGCAGGATGACCATGGGTTGAACTTTGGGGCGACTGGCTCTACCGCGTATACGTCCCTTAAAGCGCGCTTCCGCTCCCTTTTAGGGACGTGGGTTGCGTATATCATGTTCACCGTCCGCACTTGTGGGGGAAAACACTTCTGTCCGCTGTTGTTCGGCGGCCGGGGCTCCTCGTCGTCATCGCTATGCAGCCCCTTGTCTTCATTTTCGGCGTTTAACTTGCCTGCCTGCTTGAACACCCAACAATCCCTATTGGTGTGATTGGCTGGCTTTTCGGGGGTGCCATGTATCTGGCACGAGCGGTCGAGTATTCGGTCCAAACTGGACGGGCCCCTAGGATTCCTTTTGAATGGCTTTTTCCGCTGACCGGATTTGGAGCCTTTGAATCCGGCATTAACTGTCGTATCCTCAGCATTGTCGCTGTTAATGCGGCGCTTCTGCTTGTTGCGACGCGACCTGCCACTACTGTCCCTGGTGTCCGAATTACCAGGGTTCTTGATCATATTGTTGCTACGAGCAAGCCAGCTGTCTTCTCCCGCGCAAAAGCGGGTCATGAGTGTCGTGAGTGCTGCCATAGATTTCGGCTTTTCCTGTCCAAGGTGCCGGGCCAGCCACTCGTCACGGATATTGTGTTTGAAGGCTGCTAGGGCCTCAGCGTCTGGATAGTCGACTATTTGATTTTTCTTTGTTAGGAACCGTGTCCAGAATTGCCTGGCCGATTCCTCTGGCTGCTGAATTACGTGACTTAGGTCATCGGCGTCTGGTGGTCGCACATAAGTGCCCTAGAAATTGTCGAGGAATGCGGCTTCCAGGTCCTCCCAACAACTGATTGATCCTGTTGGCAAGCTGTTAAGCCAATGCCGAGCTGGTCCTTTAAGCTTGAGTGGGAGGTATTTGATGGCGCGGAAATCATCGTCGCGGGCCATGTGGGTATGAAGGAGATAATCCTCGATCCATACTGCAGGATCTGTTGTGCCATCATATGATTCGATGTTGACGGGTTTGAAACCCTCGGGGATTTGATGATCCATTATTTCGTGTAAAGCAGAGTGGGTGTGCGGCGCCTCCGTACTGGGCTATATCATGACGTAGCTCCAATGAGCCTTGTCTGCTGTGTTCGGCCCCGCCAAATTTGTGGCCAGCGTGATGGTTACCGTCTCGAGCCGTGGGGTGCCCACGCGGTCCGTAGATCGATCTTGTTTGCCTTGCCTTGTCCTCCAACATGTCTCGTAAGTCCGGCGCATATTCTCGTGCCTTGGTACGGGGTGCGGCTTGAGTGGAGGGCCGGGAGGCCTCTCTGTCGCGACCACGAGGTGGCCGGTCGGCCGCATCAAGTGCTTCCTCCTCTAATCGGGGGAGCAACCTGCGCTTTGGGTAGCTCTTGGAGGGGCGTTCGAGTTTATGCTCTTCGGCCGCAAGGACTTCAGTCCATCTGTCGACCAGCAAATCTTGATCAGCTCTAAGTTGTTGCTGTTTTTTCTTGAGGCTTCTTGCCGTGGCCATAAGCCTGCATTGAAAACGCTTTTGCTCGACGGGATCCTCTGGCACGACGAATTCATCGTCGTCGAGGCTTGCCTCGTCTTCGGAGGGAGGCATATAATTATCGTCCTCGACCTCTCTGTCTACTGCTCTCTCATGAGGGCTGGTTTCTCCATCCTCCTGTGCTAAATCTTGCTGGAGGGGGTTTTCTTCGACACTTTCCGGAGTATTATTATCTCCCGTGCTAGAATCACCTTATTTGTTTTGGCGGGATTTTGAGCGGCGCCGCTGACGCCGGCGCTTAGGCTGTTTCTTGGAGGGGTCATCCTCCGCTGTTCCATCGCCATCTCCCTCTTTTGGGGTGTCCACCATGTATATGTCATACAATGAGGTGGTTTTCCAGGGCTCTCCTGATAAAGAGAGAGACTTCAGTGACTTCAGGATATCGCCGAAAGGCGAGTGCTGAAAGATGTCCGCGGCAGTGAACTCCATGATCGGCGCCCAATCGGATTCGATCGGCAGGGGCGCGGAGGGTTCGGAGTCCGGAGAGGATTCCGGCTCCTTGGAGTCACGAGTCTCGCAGAGTATGGGGCTGGTGCTTGGCTCAATCGCCGTTGGGGTCGCAGCCCCCGAGGTGACGTCCAACTGCCCATCCTCGATCGGCGCAGTTGGCTCCGAATTAAGGGTCGGAGCCTATGCGGGTGCGGCCTCCAGGGCACTGTTCGGCGGCAGAGCTAGATCATGCTCGTCGTGACAGTGCGGCGCACTCGGCAGTGGCTCGAATCCGTCGAAGATCAAGTCCCCATGGATGTCAGCCGTGTAGTTTAAACTTCCAAATCTGACCTGACGGCCAGGGGCGTAGCTTTCGATCTGCTCCAAACGGCCAAGCGAATTGGCCCGCAGTGCGAAGCCGCCGAAAATGAAGATCTGTCCGAGGAGGAAGGTCTCACCCTGGACTGCATCGCTATCGATGATCGTAGGATCCATCGAGCCTGACGGCGACGACACAGAGGAACTCTCAATGAAAGCACCAATGTCGGTGTCAAAACCGGCGGATCTCGGGTAGGGGGTCCCGAACTGTGCGTCTAGGCCGGATGGTAGCAGGAGGCAAGGGACACGAAGTTTTACCCAGGTTCGGGCCCTCTCGATGGAGGTAAAACCCTACGTCCTGCTTGATTAATATTGATGATATGGGTAGTACAAGAGTAGATCTACCACGAGATCGAAGAGGCTAAACCCTAGAAGCTAGCCTATGGTATGATTGTTGATGTGTGTGTTGTCCTACGGACTAAAACCCTCCGGTTTATATAGACACCGGATAGGGTTAGGGTTACATAGAGTCAGTTACAATGGTAGGAGATCTTCATATCCGTATCGCCAAGCTTGCCTTCCACGCCAAGGAAAGTCCCTTTCGGACACGGAACGGAGTCTTCAATCTTGTATCTTCATAGTCCAGGAGTCCGGCTGAAGGTATAGTCCAGCTATCCGAACACCCCCTAATCCAGGACTCCCTCAATGTTCCTATGACTATGAGATTATGCAACTCCGGAATACCGGGGGAACACTTAGTGTGCTATCAAACGTCACAACGTAACTGGGTGACTATAAAGATGCTCTATAGGTGTCTCTGATGGTGTTTGTTGAGTTAGCATAGGTCGAGATTAGGATTTGTCACTCCGTGTATCGGAGAGGTATCTCTGAGCCCTCTCGGTAATGCACATCACTATAAGCCTTACAAGCAATGTGACTAATGAGTTAGTTACGGGATGTTGCATTACGGAACGAGTAAAGAGACTTGCCGGTAACGAGATTGAACTAGGATTGAGATACCGACGATCGAATCTCGGGCAAGTAACATATCGATAACAAAGGGAAGAACGTATGTTGTTATGTGGTTTGACCAATAAAGGTCTTTGTAGAATATGTAGGAACCAATATGAGCATCCAGGTTCCGCTATTGGTTATTGACCAGAGATGAGTCTCGGTCATGTCTACATAGTTATCGAACCCGTAGGGTCCGCACGCTTAACATTCGGTGACGATCGGTATTATGAGTTTATATGTTTTGATGTATCGAAGGTAGTTTGGAGTCCCAGATATGATCACGGACATGACGAGGAGTCTCGGAATGGTCGAGACATAAAGATCGATATATTGGAAGCCTATGTTTGGACATCTGAATGGTTCCGGGTGAGTTCGGGCATATACCGGAGTTCCGGGAGGTTATCGGAAACCCCCGGGAAGTATATGGGCCTTATTGGGCCATAGTGGGAGAGAGGAGAAGGGAACCTAGGAGGGGGCGCCCCCCCCCAAGCCCAATTCGAATTGGGTGGGCCCCCCCTTTCCTTCCCCCTCTCTCCCCCTTCCTTCCTCTCCTAATCCAACTAGGGAAGGGGGAATCCTACTCCCGGTAGGAGTAGGACTCCCCCTTGGGCGCGCCATAGAGGGGCCGGACCTCCCCTCCTCCACTCCTTTATATTCGGGGGAGGGGGCACCCCATAGACACACAAGTTGATTGTTTAGCCGTGTGCGGTGCCCCCTCCACAGATTTCCACCTCAGTCATATCGTTGCAGTGCATAGGCGAAGCCCTGCACCGGTAGCTTCATCATCACCGTCATCACGCCGTCGTGCTGAAGAAACTCTCCCTCGACACTCAGCTAGATCTAGAGTTCGCGGGACGTCACCGAGCTGAACGTGTACAGATCGCGGAGGTGTCGTACCTTCGGTGCTAGGATCGGTCGGATCGTGAAGACGTATGACTACATCAACCGCGTTGTTATAATGCTTCTGCTTACGGTCTACGAGGGTACGTGGACAACACTCTTCCCCTCTCGTTGCTATGCATCACCTAATGGTTATTGTGTATGCGTAGGAATTTTTTTGAAATTACTGCGTTCCCCAACACCTACTCAGCCTCACGACCTCACAGCGATGCTCCGACGTGCTCGAGCTAAGAAGGAAGAGAAATGGGCACGGCAGTTTACCCAGGTTTGGGCCACCTTGTGGTGTAAAACTCTACTCCTACTTTGTGGTTGGATTGCCTCGCGAGGGAGGGTGGGCACAAGTGTACAAGGGAAAAATTCGCCCCGTCTCTATGGCGACACTATGCCCCTACTTATACCAGCCTCAGTCCTCTTCCCTCAAAAACACATGGCGGGAAGGGTTGCCACAACGGCCAATTCAAAGGGGGACAGGGTTGCAGCTTATCCTGACTAAAGGCGGTCTTTGCCTGCAAAGGCCTCCTGCCGTGACGTTCCGATGGGCTCGATGATGACCTCCGTTCTAGTGAGCCCGTCGTCTTGGTCCTCTTGCGTCGAACGGGTAACCTTTGGGGATTGCTTTGGGAACCTATGTGTTGTCCTTGCTCCCTTAGCATGAAAGAGGAAAGCCTCCTCGTCCACCGCCTGCTAGCGCTCCTCTGGCTTCCTTTGTCGTTGTGACGCCCCGATTTGACCGTACACTAATCATACATGCAAACGTGTACGATCAAGATCAGGGACTCACGGGAAGATATCACAACACAACTCTACAAATAAAATAAGTCATACAAGCATCATATTACAAGCCAGGGGCCTCGAGGGCTCGAATACAAGAGCTCGATCATAGACGAGTCAGCGGAAGCAACAATATCTGAGTACAGACATAAGTTAAACAAGTTTGCCTTAAGAAGGCTAGCACAAACTGGGATACAGATCAAAAGAGGCGCAGGCCTCCTGCCTGGGATCCTCCTAAACTACTCCTGGTCGTCGTCAGCGGGCAGCACGTAGTAGTAGGCACCTCCGGTGTAGTAGGAGTCGTCGTCGACGATGGCGTCTGGATCCTGGGCTCCAACATCTGGTTGCGACAACCAGGTAGAAGGGATAGGGGGAAAAGAGGGAGAAAGCAACCGTGAGTACTCATCCAAAGTACTCGCAAGCAAGGAGCTACACTACATATGTATGCATTGGTATCAAATGGAATAAGGCTATCATATGTGGACTGAACTGCAGAATGCCGGAATAAGAGGGGGATAGCTAGTCCTTTCGAAGACTACGCTTCTGGCAGCAGCCGTCTTGCGGCATGTAGAAGAGAGTAGACTGAAGACCTCCAAGTAGCATCGTATAGCATAATCCTAACCGATGATCCTCCCCTCGTCGCCCTGTGAGAGAGCGATCACCGGTTGTATCTGGCACTTGGAAGGGTGTGTTTTATTAAGTATCCGGTTCTAGTTGTCATAAGGTCAAGGTACAACTCCAAGTCGTCCTGTTACCGAAGATCACGGCTTTCGAATAGATTAACTTCCCTGCAGGGGTGCACCACATAACCCAACACGCTCGATCCCATTTGGCCGGACACACTTTTCGGGGTCATGCCCGGCCGCGGAAGATCAACACGTCGCAGCCCTACCTAGGCACAACAGAGAGGCCAGCACGCCGGTCTAAACCTAAGCGCACAGGGGTCTGGGCCCATCGCCCATAGCACACCTGCACGTTGCGTACGCGGCCGGAGAGCAGACCTAGCAACCTCCATTACAAAGGAAGTCACGTTACGCGGTCCAACCCGGCGCGCGCCGCTCAGTCGCTGGTGTCACAAAGTGCTTCGGCTGATACCACGACGTCGAGTGCCCATAACTGTCCCCGCGTAGATGGTTAGTGCGTATAGGCCAGTAGCCAGACTCAGATCAAATACCAAGATCTCGTTAAACGTGTTAAGTATCTGCGAACACCGACCAGGGCTAGGCCCACCTCTCTCCTAGGTGGTCTCAACCTGCCCTGTCGCTCCGCCTCAAAGTAACAGTCGGAGGCCGTTCGGAACCCAGGCCCACCTCTACCGGGATCGAGCCACCTGCCCCTTCAGCCCCCATCTCTGAACAGTATCACAGGTAAGGTAACTGTGTAAGGTATATTGCATATGCCCGTGATCACCTCCCGAAGTGATCACGACCCAGTAGTATAGCATGGCAGACGGACAAGAGGGTAGGGCCACTGATGGAACACTAGCATCCTATACTAAGCAGTAGGATAGCAGGTAATGGTAACAACAGTAGTAGCAAGGACAGGCTATGCATCAGGATAGGAATAACGGAAAGCAGTAACATGCTACTCTACTCTAATGCAAGCAGTATAGAGGAGAGTAGGCGATATCTGGTGATCAAGGAGGGGGCTTGCCTGGTTGCTCTGGCAAGAGAGAGGGGTCGTCAACTCCGTAGTCGTACTGGGTAGCAGCGGCGTCGGTCTCGGTGTCTAGCGAGAGAAGAGGGGGAAGAAACAATAAATATAATGCAAGCATATGCATAGTGATGCATGACATGACAAGTAACGGCATTAGAGGTGCCCTAACGCGGTAGTAGGTGATACCGGTGAAGGGGGATGACATCCGGGAAAGTATCCCCGGTGTTTCGCGTTTTCGGACCGGTGAACCGGAGGGGGAAAGTTGCGTGTTCGCTATGCTAGGGATGCGTGGTGGACGAACGGGCTGCGTATCCAGATTCGTCTCGTCGTTCTGAGCAACTTTCATGTACAAAGTTTTTCCATCCGAGCTACGGTTTATTTTATATTGATTTTCTACAGTTTAAATCATTTTTAGAATTTATGTATTTAATTTAATTCAACATTATCCAAAACAGTGTCACGACATCAGCATGACATCAGCAGTCAACAGAGGTGTTGACTGGGTCGCTGACGTGTGGGTCCCAGCTGTCATTGACTGTTTAGTTAATTAGGACTTAGCTAATCTAATTACTGTTTAATTAACTAACTAGTTAATTAGATTAATTTAAACATGATTAATTAACATAATAAATTAATTAGTTATTTTAATTATTATTTTATTTATTTATTTATTTTCTCTTCTTTTTATATATAAAACGTTTTAGGGGGCGGGGCCCGACTGTCATAGGCCCCTGGGGCCATAGCGGGCGCTGGGTGCACGGGTGCCGGGCAGCGGGCGCACGGGCGCCAACCCGAATGAGCGCCCGCCCAGGCCAACAGGGGGGAACAGCGAGGCGTCGCCGGCCACCGCAACGGGCGGCCGCAGCCACCGGGGAAGGAAAGGGGGCCATGGTGCGACCACGGTGTGGCCAGGCAGGGCGTGGGCACGCGCGTGGAGGCGCGGCCGGAGCGGTGCAGCGCGTGCGGGGGAAGAGGCCGCGGCGAGCAGCTGCAGAGGGCGCGGCGGGGGCCGGTCCGGCAGGGAGAGGCTGGCGGCTGTGGGTGCTGGGCGGGATGCGCCCGGAGCACGCGCGGGAGCGGCGAGTAGCTGCAGGGAAGTGGCAGCGGCAGGCTGCAGTGGCGAGGACGCACGGGGCCGATGGCCAGGTCCGGTGATGGGAGAGAGGGGGAGGGGAAGAGGGCTCACGAGGCCCTGTAGATGTGCAACGGTAAGCTCGGGGGGAGATCCATTTCCGGCGACGAGGCGGGGAAGCGCCGGCGAGGTGGTGATGAGGAGGCACGGCGCTTGGCGATCCGGCGACGGGTGCGGCGAAGACGACGTCGAGCAGCGCCAGGCGGCGAGGCGTGGTCGTCGAGGCGCAGCGGGAGGCGTTCGGCGAGCGGCGAGGTGGAGGTGGGATGAGGCGACGGCGAGGAACGCCGGCGGCATCGGTAGGGGCGGGGCGTCGTGCCCGGCCCAGATCGGGCAGAGGGAGGGCGAGGAGCGAGGGGGGAGTGGGGGTTTCGTCCCCGATCCAATCTGGATCGGGAGGGGGTGGGAACGACGTGGGGGGAGTGCTGGTGGTTGGGTTAGGGTTTGACCAGGGGTGGGGGTTATGGGAGTGAGGGGTGTGGCCGGTTGGGCCGGTGGCCGAATGGGCCGGCCTGCTGGGCCGAAGCCCAGTGGGGGGGGGGCTTTCTCTCTTTTCCTTTTTTTCCTTTTGTTTGTTTTCTGTTTTCTTTTATTATTTCTTTCTTTCTTTATTTTAGTTGCATTTTAATTTAGTAAAATATACACTTAGTATTTCAACTTAGTCCATAGTCACACAAAAAAACCTAGACCCCAAATAACTTAGTTTGACATTTTATTAATTATAAAAGGTATTTAATTAATCGTTTTGCTACTGTTTTATTTATCTCATAGTATTTAAACATTTTATAAATGTGCGGTTTTCCCATCATAATTATCTATGCATTATTTGGTTCACTCCGAACATTTTAGTTTTAATATTTGAAAACTTTTATCGTTTGCCTGATTTTAAATTTGAATTTGAATCGGTTTCGATCTAACGCGAGATTAACAACAGTAACAGTGGTGACAAGGCATCATTACTAGAGGGTTACTGTAGCTTGATTATCCGGGCGTCACAATTCTCCTCCACTACAAGAAATCTCGTCCCGAGATTTAAGAGGTGTGTAAGGGGAAAGAATAGGTTACGAAATCCTAGTGATTCTTCTTGATCGTTGTTGCTCTTCTCAAAGAGGTCGATCCATAACATTGATGTCTTCATCCCTATGCTTCAGTCATCATGATGAAGTCGGCTTCCTTTCTTCGAGAACTCAATCGTACTTACGAAAGAATAAAGGGTGGGTATATTCTGGGAGAACGGACCTCTGCAAGGTTGACTACCTGGTAGTTAACATCGGGGAAGGTGGCGGAAAGTAACTCTCGAACTAAAACTTAAGAAAATATCGAGAGTAAAGTAAGGAGGTACCATGAGAAGTTTCAAGCGGGTAGGCAATCGTTCGTTGCCTGAAACAGAGTGTGGAAAGGGGTTCAAAGCAACGGACACAAGTATTGTGTTTAATACCAGGATTGAGGATCACACGGAAGGTGGCTCGTGAATTACATACGAGGCCAAGTGCGAGGAACAACCTTAAAAACAAGGGGTGTATAGGAGAGTCAGGTTTCGATCCTGTGGAACTGTGGGTTATGGGCCCACCATGTGGTTAAAGTAGGAATGGCGTCGACATCTGGCACGGCCATGATAGCAAGGCATGTCAGAGGGTACCCTGTCGATTATGTCGGCAACAACGTCGGTACCAAGGGCGAGGGACGAAGAGAACCATTTTCCTGCTCGTTGAAACGAGGCGGACCAATAGGCAAAGTTCTCATCCATCAGCGGTTACCAGAAAGTCATCAACAGTAGAAACAGGGTCTCATGACAGAGTTGTACACCGAGATGTTAACATAAGCAGGAGAATTTTAATGCTTAGATCATATAGATCACCAGAAAGGTTAAACAAAACAATGGAAAGGAAAATGTGTTTAAACACATACTTCAGGGGTATACCTTCCCACAGAAAAATAGGGCATGATATCCATGACATGATATAAGGTAGAAAACCCTTTAGGTAAGGGGAGAGAAACTTCATGACATTACCCATACAACGACGTTTGGATAATTGCTAAAGAAAATTTAGCATCGTGCTTCAAATGTTATTATTGAAAATCGGAGTACCAGTGACATGCTTCGAGATAGTATTGACATGGTCTTCAAGCAAAGGTCAGACTTTGGATACACAAAGGATCCATCAGGAACAACTTGTAGAATAAGTCTTACAATTTCCTCATGGAAGAATGGTTAACCTTGTTAAAAAGGAAACTATAATGATAGGTCCTCGGGAAAGGTGTGCTAGGCACGACATCACCTTACTGGGTCACATAAAGACCAATGTTATAACTCTTGGAAATATGTTCCAACCATCATATCTGACTGAGATTCAGATCTGAATGGTGTTAGGATAACTCAGATTTCAGGATACCTGAGAAGAAAGTGCAACACAAATTGTCAAGATGACATTTTAAGATTCTCGGGAATTGAACTATGGAAGCGAGTTCCGCAACAGGAGTTCATCATTAAACCAAGGAGAGGATGAGGTGGCTGATAGGCTCAGCAACAAATCATCGAGATTTCCAAAGGATTTGATTTCCACAATTATGTGAACAAGGAAATATCATTTGTCGGATCAAATGATATAATGATGTATGCTCGAGGGAAACATACACAACTGAACAATGATAGAAGGGTGCACCCAGGAATCTGGACTAGGTAGCACGATCAATGTTCGAATGATGATTCAATAAGCAATAGACTTAGAATGGAACTGTAGACCAATAACTTCAAAGCAAATAGGGTTGCTAGAAGTTTAGAATTTACACATCACAGACCATTTGTCGGTATTCCGGTTAGAATTAACACGGAGATCAAGAAATGAACGCAAAAGGCGAGAGATATTACTATATCAAGAATTCTCAAGAGGTGGTAAAATTACCACGACATTCTTGACATAAAAGGTGGTAATATTCCAAGGTAAAGAAGAGCAAATGCTGGATAGCAAGGATCTCAAGGTATAACACAAAACACGAACAAGTTTTTGTTGAAGGGAAGGCAATCGAGTGGTCGATGATAACACAAATCATCGAGGGCAAGGATGGTATTTCTCATCAGGAATTCAATTGATATCCTTGAGGAGCTCGAAATGTTGATGATGATCATGACAATTTCTGTCGAGAGGTTTCATGGAGATGTAATCGGTCGGCGATGACATCAAGTCAAACGAATGATGAAGCGAAAGGTTATTGGAACCATGGGTGCGACACAAACTTGAAATCAAGTTTGTTGTTTGAGGTGAAACAATAAGACAAGAAAGATCGATGTAAGCTTAGCCCATCGTCGAAATTGTGCTCCGAAAAGAAGGACCAGGTAGCACAGTTAAAATTTGGCACGATAATGATATAGCCGAGTAGGCTCGGAATGACGTGATCGAGTTCAGACTCGTAAGTAATGAAGGTTACCAAGAGTTGTTGAATCGTAGTGCGGACTCAATTTAGTTGTCGGTGTCCTTGAGGGGTTCTAACAACTGAGAACCCATTGGAAAAATGGAATCGGCAAGAATATTAGTTGATGAAGAACTCATAAGAAGTTATGTATCCCGTGGTATCCTCGAGATACCAGGGGGTAATACTCGACGACAGATCAAAGTAGAGGTTGGACTGGGGTATTGCTCTGCAGAAGACAAGTGCTTAAACTTGCACGAGAAACGGTACCTAAAAGAGAACATGGTCGAAACCACGATTGCAAAAGGCCAGATCCCAGATATAATATGAACTTATACCAAGGGAGTAATTAATTTAAGAGAAGCTTTAACGATAAGATCTACATCGTGTCCATGGGCATGAACACAAAGTTCAAGGTCGACTCCCACTTCTTCAATGCATAACCTTACATTTACCTCCCCTTTTCAAAGTTGTAGTGTTGAAAAGTTATCTGACGAAGCGTCGGCAGGGTATAACCCGCATAAATTTCGAGGTCACACAAATTAAGGAAGGCATAGGTTCAACCCGTCAGGGTATCGTGGAAACATATACCACAAGCTTTGAGAGTAAATATTACTAGCTCGAAAGCAGAGCATGGTTGGCAAAAGGAGAGGATACAAATTACCAAAGGCATTATGTATCGAAGAAAGAACTCACAAGGTGATTAATTATGAAGGACATTGTCGGATAATAGTCCAACAGTGGATATGGTGATCCAAAATGGAGCTGATGTGAGTATCGATACCCAATCAGAGGAAGAAAGAATGCAAATGCATCGTTTTACAGAACATCTGAATAATTCAACGTTTAAATAACAAAGGAATTATGATTTTCAAATCAAGGGATCAGGAGCAAACGCTCTGATCAAGGACGGACAAGTTGAACAGACTTAGGGGTACAATCGATGACAATCTGATTGGCCGAGGACCAGCTCACGTTTTAAATGACATCTGAGCTGGAAGGATGAATTCTATGATCTGAGTGAGGATTGCGAGAATTCGCAACATATTGAGTCAATGGACTCAAAATGATATTGACAAAGGTTGCCAATAAGATTACTATACTTATGGGATTAACCATAATGCAAGCAAGCAAGAATTTCAGGAGCAATAGGTTGCTCAGGATTTTCGGAAGACCGAATGGTATTTCGAAGAATTTTGTGAACTGCATGAATATCTGGGGATGAGCGGATACTCGATAAATGCGAGTAATTATCCATAGTGGTATGCATGTGGCAAAGAACTGCAAGGCAGTAGGCACAAAGTATTCTCGGGGTATCTTATAATAACAAGATCAACTGGGAATAAAAGTAAGCACGTCAGGTCTAAATACTTATCCATAGGGATATTTCGGTGGTAGGGAATTGCAAGAGCAATGGCATAAGGTTTCGGAAGAACATCGGAGAGTATTGTCAGAATCTTCTGTTGAAGCAGTCGATCATCTGTAATGAAGGGGCTCTTCGGCAGGAAGTGGTAACGAGAACCTAGAGTCAAATTTAGTAAAATCATTTAACCCGAGTAGAAGGGAGATAAGAGTCCCAGAGTAAAGGTCGAGGAGTAAAAGATCCTAGTACCACCCAATGGCGACGTGTGCCCGTAAGACACACAGCCAAGTTAGTAAAAGTTTTGCAATGCCTAGACTCGACTTCGGCCAAGGAGTTGGAAAGGGGGATTCCTACAGGCAGTCGGCTCTGATACCAACTTGTGATGCCCCGATTTGACCGTACACTAATCATACACGCAAACGTGTACGATCAAGATCAGGGACTCACGGGAAGATATCACAACACAACTCTACAAATAAAATAAGTCATACAAGCATCATATTACAAGCCAGGGGCCTCGAGGGCTCGAATACAAGAGCTCGATCATAGACGAGTCAGCGGAAGCAACAATATCTGAGTACAGACATAAGTTAAACAAGTTTGCCTTAAGAAGGCTAGCACAAACTGGGATACAGATCGAAAGAGGCGCAGGCCTCCTGCCTGGGATCCTCCTAAACTACTCCTGGTCGTCGTCAGCGGGCAGCACGTAGTAGTAGGCACCTCCGGTGTAGTAGGAGTCGTCGTCGACGATGGCGTCTGGATCCTGGGCTCCAACATCTGGTTGCGACAACCAGGTAGAAGGGATAGGGGGAAAAGAGGGAGAAAGCAACCGTGAGTACTCATCCAAAGTACTCGCAAGCAAGGAGCTACACTACATATGTATGCATTGGTATCAAATGGAATAAGGCTATCATATGTGGACTGAACTGCAGAATGCCGGAATAAGAGGGGGATAGCTAGTCCTTTCGAAGACTATGCTTCTGGCAGCCGCCGTCTTGCGGCATGTAGAAGAGAGTAGACTGAAGACCTCCAAGTAGCATCGTATAGCATAATCCTAACCGATGATCCTCCCCTCGTCGCCCTGTGCGAGAGCGATCACCGGTTGTATCTGGCACTTGGAAGGGTGTGTTTTATTAAGTATCCGGTTCTAGTTGTCATAAGGTCAAGGTACAACTCCAAGTCGTCCTGTTACCGAAGATCACGGCTATTCGAATAGATTAACTTCCCTGCAGGGGTGCACCACATAACCCAACACGCTCGATCCCATTTGGCCGGACACACTTTTCGGGGTCATGCCCGGCCGCGGAAGATCAACACGTCGCAGCCCTACCTAGGCACAACAGAGAGGCCAGCACGCCGGTCTAAACCTAAGCGCACAGGGGTCTGGGCCCATCGCCCATAGCACACCTGCACGTTGCATACGCGGCCGGAGAGCAGACCTAGCAACCTCCATTACAAAGGAAGTCACGTTACGCGGTCCAACCCGGCGCGCGCCGCTCAGTCGCTGGTGTCACGAAGTGCTTTGGCTGATACCACGACGTCGAGTGCCCATAACTGTCCCCGCGTAGATGGTTAGTGCGTATAGGCCAGTAGCCAGACTCAGATCAAATACCAAGATCTCGTTAAACGTGTTAAGTATCTGCGAACGCCGACCAGGGCTAGGCCCACCTCTCTCCTAGGTGGTCTCAACCTGCCCTGTCGCTCCGCCTCAAAGTAACAGTCGGAGGCCGTCGGGAACCCAGGCCCACCTCTACCAGGATGGAGCCACCCGCCCCTTCAGCCCCCATCTCCGAACAGTATCACAGGTAAGGTAACTGTGTAAGGTATATTGCATATGCCCGTGATCACCTCCCGAAGTGATCACGGCCCAGTAGTATAGCATGGCAGACGGACAAGAGTGTAGGGCCACTGATGGAACACTAGCATCCTATACTAAGCAGTAGGATAGCAGGTAATGGTAACAACAGTAGTAGCAAGGACAGGCTATGCATCAGGATAGGAATAACGGAAAGCAGTAACATGCTACTCTACTCTAATGCAAGCAGTATAGAGGAGAGTAGGCGATATCTGGTGATCAAGGGGGGGCTTGCCTGGTTGCTCAGACAAGAAGGAGGGGTCGTCGGTGACGTAGTCGACCACATGGGCATCAGCATCGTCACGGGGTCTACAGAAGAGAAGAGGGGGAAGAAACCGGAGGGGGAAAGTTGCGTGTTCACTATGCTAGGGATGCGTGGTGGACGAACGGGCTGCGTATCCGTATCCAGATTCGTCTCGTCGTTCTGAGCAACTTTCATGTACAAAGTTTTTCCATCCGAGCTACGGTTTATTTTATATTGATTTTCTACGGTTTAAATCATTTTTAGAATTTATGTATTTAATTTAATTCAACATTATCCAAAATAGTGTTTGTTGACGTCATCATGACGTCAGCACGACATCAGCATGACATCAGCAGTCAACAGAGGTGTTGACTGGGTCGCTGACGTGTGGGTCCCAGCTATCATTGACTGTTTAGTTAATTAGGACTTAGCTAATCTAATTACTGTTTAATTAACTAACTAGTTAATTAGATTAATTTAAACAGGATTAATTAACATCATAAGTTAATAAATTAATTAGTTATTTTAATTATTATTTTATTTATTTGTTTGTTTTCTCTTCTTTTTTATATAAAACGTTTTAGGGGGCGGGGCCCGACTGTCATAGGCCCCTGGGGCCATAGCGGGCGCTGGGTGCACGGGTGCCGGGCAGCGGGCGCACGGGCGCCAACCCGAATGAGCGCCCGCCCAGGCCAATAGGGGGGAACGGCGAGGCGTCGCCGGCCACCGCAACGGGCGGTCGCAGCCACCGGGGAAGGAAAGGGGGCCATGGTGCGGCCACGGTGTGGCCAGGCAGGGCGCGGGCACGCGCGTGGAGGCGCGGCCGGAGAGGTGCAGCGCGTGCGGGGGAGGAGGCCGCGGCGAGCAGCTGCAGAGGGCGCGGCGGGGGCCGGTCCGGCAGGGAGAGGCTGGCGGCTGTGGGTGCTGGGCGGGATGCGCCCGGAGCACGCGCGGGAGCGGCGAGTAGCTGCAGGGAAGTGGCAGCGGCAGGCTGCGGTGGCGAGGACGCATGGGGCCGATGGCCAGGTCCGGTGATGGGAGAGAGGGGGAGGGGAAGAGGGCTCACGAGGCCCTGTAGATGTGCAAGGGTAAGCTCGGGGGGGGCGGAGATCCATTTCCGGCGACGAGGCGGGGCAGCGCCGGCGAGGTGGTGATGAGGAGGCACGGCGCTTGGCGATCCGGCGACGGGTGCGGCGAAGACGACGTCGAGCAGCGCCAGGCGGCGAGGCGTGGTCGTCGGGGCGCAGCGGGAGGCGTTCGGCGAGCGGCGAGGTGGAGGTGGGATGAGGCGGCGGCGAGGAACGCCGGCGGCATCGGCAGGGGCGGGGCGTCGTGCCCGGCCCAGATCAGGCAGAGGGAGGGCGAGGAGCGAGGGGGGAGTGGGGGTTTCGTCCGCGATCCAATCTGGATCGGGAGGGGGTGGGAACGACGTGGGGGGAGTGCTGGTGGTTGGGTTAGGGTTTGACCAGGGGTGGGGGTTATGGGAGTGAGGGGTGTGGCCGGTTGGGCCGGTGGCCGAACGGGCCGGCCTGCTGGGCCAAAGCCCAGTGGGGGGGCCTTTCTCTCTTTTCTTTTTTTTCCTTTTGTTTGTTTTCTGTTTTCTTTTATTATTTCTTTCTTTCTTTATTTTAGTTGCATTTTAATTTAGTAAAATATACACTTAGTATTTCAACTTAGTCCATAGTCACACAAAAAAATCTAGACCCCAAATAACTTAGTTTGACATTTTATTAATTATAAAAGGTATTTAATTAATCGTTTTGCTACTGTTTTATTTATCTCATAGTATTTAAACATTTTATAAATGTGCGGTTTTCCCATCATAATTATCTATGCATTATTTGGTTCACTCTGAACATTTTAGTTTTAATATTTGAAACTTTTATCGTTTGCCTGATTTTGAATTTGAATTTGAATCGGTTTCGATCTAACGCGAGATTAACAACAGTAACAGTGGTGACAAGGCATCATTACTAGAGGGTTACTGTAGCTTGATTATCCGGGCATCACAGTCGTCGCACGCGTCACCCATGTGAAGCCGTAGGGCCGCGTGACTCTGCCGAGCTGCCCTTGACTTGTACGCCTCTCCGAGGGCCGTGGGAGGTAGCCTCGCGAAGCCGCCCCGCGAAAGGGCCTCGCGAGACTCCTGGTGATGCTCGATGATGTGCGCCTCGCGAGGTAAGGGCCTCGCAAGGGTCCTGCTCATGAAGCTCTGACGGCGGGCCAGCCTTGGGACTCCTGGCGGGTGCCGCATACTGGTCCACAGGCACACGGGCCTGGAAGTGGTCTCCAATTAAGTTGTGGAAATTACCCCGAGCAATTTGTACGGGTTTCGGTGACCGCCCCCAAGGGTTGCCATTTGTACGGGTTCGGTGACCACCCCCGAGGGTCGCAATTTGTATGGGTTCAGTGACCGTCCTCAAAGGTACCTTAGTGGAATCACGGCATCTTGCATTGTGCGAAGGCGTGAGGAGATTATGATGATCATAGTGGCATTTTTAAGAGCATTGTGCCTTCACAACGCTCCAAATTTTAAAACGTGTTGAAATCTCAAATTATTTAAAACAAAAACAACCCCCCCCCCCCCCCCCGGATGGACTAGCCCAAAACGGTGTGCTGGGGAGCAAGGGGTGCGCATTGCGCACGCACACTCAGTAACTAGTACAAATATGGTAAAGGTTCATTCAAATGTTAAAAAAGATTCACAAATTTTGAATAAAATCATCAATTTGAAAAAAAGTTCATGGAGAAAAAGGTTTTCAATTTTGAAGAAAATTTTCATCGGTTTAAAATCACGTATTTAGGAAAAAGAAAATAAATAGTAAAAGAAAAAAGGACGGAAAAAAAGAGACGCAAACTGGAGAAAGAATAAAAGAACGAAAGAAGCTACTATGCACAAAGTGTGCGTTGTCCCTAGTGGTTAGCGCGGCGCGCTGTGAACATACAAGTCTCGAGTTCGGTCTGTCGCACACGCACCAATTTTTTCAATAGAGGGTGTGCGCTTCAGGCGTCCGTTTGAAAAATGACCTATAACGAGCACCTAAGTGCCAAATATGAACCGCCCCTTGCTTGTACTTTTTTCTTTTTAGAAACAGAAAAAGAAAAAGATTAAATGGGCCGGCCCAGGAGCGGAGGGGGTGTGCGCCATGTCGCGAAATAGACTACCAATAGGAAATGCCTCCTCCCAACGCGCAGCACGCGATATAGGAGGTTTCATACGAAACCCCCATGATGAGAATGTTCTATTTCTCGGGCTCTGCATCAAATTGGCGCACAAATGTACTGGCCTGCCCATTTTAGAAGGAACATAGGTACTGTACAATCCATTGTCCCCTAGAAAATCTATTTTGGGGAACCTACTAGAAGGTTCCTCACTAGTTTTCGGGAACCTTCTACAAGGTTCATGAACCGCTTTTCTTTTTTTTCCTGTTGTTTTATTACTGTTTTTTATCTTTTCTGGTTATTTATTTATTTTCTATTTTTATTTTTTTAGAGTCACCAATTACAAAAAGTATTAGGAATTTCAAAAAAATAATATTTATTAAATAATCGATAATTTTGCTTATTTTGAGAAAAACAGAGTTACTGAAAAAGGTTTGAACTTTCAAAATGTATTCACAGTTTCAGAAATGTTCGGAAAATATGAAATTTTCCCATATTTTTAAAACATGTTTGTGATTTCAAAAATATTTGTTTAAAATAAATGGTCCTGATTAATAAAATATTTTTGATTTTAAAAATTGTTCGAGTTTTAAAAAATGCTCAGCAATTTCAAGAAAAATGTCCAGGTTTAAAAAATTGTTCATAGTTTCAAAAAAGTTTGCCCTTTAAAAAATTGTTCACATTCTCAAAAATGTTTCATGATCTTTAAAAAATAGTATTGAAAAAGTCACGTGCTACCGTCTCTGCACAGTGCCGATGAGTCACTATAGCGTGTACAATAGAAAAACCGTGAATCATAGAAACAAAGGACATGTTGGCTCGTGCCTATGTGTTCTGGGGTATATTGCGTCATACTGGTAACACCCCCCCCCCCAATGGACCATTCCCTAAAAAACATGTTTGCCCAAAAATGGAGAAACAATTGGCAAGGCTTAATTGCACATTGATATCAGGGTGTTGATATTAGGTATACCATAATTAGGGGAGGATGCTATATTATTTAGTGCTAAACACATTCAATGTTGAACGTTAAGGGGATATAGACCATTGCATAGATGCGGTTGAACGAATTAGACATATTCGCTCTCCTCAACTCGCTCTTTTGAGATTTAGATATGTATCTTTGCGCCCGCTTTGTGTTGGCTTAAAACGAGACAATTCAAGCCTTTGAAGGCATTGTTAAACATAACACTATCACATTTAGGTTCAAGGAGTTATCTTGTAGCTTTTTAATTCTGATAGCAGGTTATGTGTGTTGGATAGTACGTGTCGTCATCTATCCAGCAAAGTTGAGTTTGTTGTATTCGAAGCTCATTTGTAAAAGTTATGGCAGATATGGTTTTCTTGCATTCATCTGTTCTGCTTGGACTTCCTTGAGGTGCCCAAGCGGTTGTACCGCCCTTGGATGCGGTACTACCGCAGTTCAGGTCCGCTGTACCTCCGCTTAGTTTTGAGCTTCTTTTGCCCTTCTTGCTTTCGTGATGGTAGGGCGGTGGTTGAGTGTGGTTGTACCGCCTTAAGCGATAGTACCGCTTAGTGCGATACTGCCACACCTACTACCGCTGGGACTACCATAGCTCTTTGGTGCCTCGGGAAACTCGTGTTCGCATTCCGTCCTACCCATCTCCACTACCGTGATGCCCCGTGTTGTGCAATACGCAACGGTAGTACCACTCGTTGGGCTAGTAGTACCGCTTCGGCAGAACTACTGTGTGTGTGGCTTGCCACTTGCACATGACGTCTGGTACCACCGCACCAAGCGGTAGTACCGCTCGGGTGCATCTGCGGGCGGGTAACGGTTGGATTTGTCCCCACCTATAAAGGGGGTCTTCTTCCCCATTGGTTCTTATCATTTTAGCTCATGACCCCCCCTCCCCCCCACACACACATTATTGACCTTCTTTGAGATTGCTATGTCTCAATCTCTCCAATGACTTTTGCTAGTTCTTGAGGGAAAAGAGAGAGGAGATCTAGGTCTACATATCCACCAATCGCTTTCTCTTCTATGTGAGGGGAACCCCTTGAATCTAGATCTTGGAGTTCTTTGTATTCTTCCTCTCATCTTCCTCCGTCCCTTTCGTTGTTGTGGTGGGATTTAGGAGAGAAGGACTTGGAGACTTTGTGTGCCCTTGCCATGGCATTTGATGCATAGGTTTGAGTTCCCCACGGTGATATATGGAAGTAAAGTTTGAGTAGCTTACTACCCTTAGGATGCTTGGTACCCTAGAGCTTTTTCCTCTTGGGTGCTTGGGCGCTCTAGACGGTTGATGGTGTCTCGGAGCTCATTCTTTGTGGTGTAAAGCACCAGGCAAGCGTCGGGGTCTCCAATTAAGTTATGGAGATTACCCTGAGCTATTTGTACGAGTTCCAGTGACCGGCCTCAAGGGTGGCCATTTGTACGGGTTCCTTGACCGCCCTCATTGGTCGCCATTTGTATGGGTTCGGTGACCGCCCTCAAGAGTCCCTTAGTGGAATCACGACATCTTGCATTATGAGAGAGCGTGAGATGATTATGATGGCCCTAATGACATTTTGAGGAGTATTGTGCCTCCACACCGCTCCAAATTTTGAAACGTGTTAAAATCCAAAATTATTATAATAGGAAAAAACAAAAAGGTAAAATAGAAGAAAAAACATTTAAAAAACAGAGCATCCCCTAGATGGGCTGGCCCAAAAAGGCACATTGGGGAGCGAGGGGTGCACGTTGCGCAGGTACACCCTATAACCAGTACAAATAAGGAAAAGGTGCATTCAAATGCTGAAAAAAATTCACAAATTTCGAATAAAATTATCATTTGAAAAAAGGTTTCCAATTTTGAAGAAAGAGTTCATCGATTTAAAATCACGCATTTAGGAAAAAGAAAATAAATACTAAAAGAAAAAAGAAAAAAAGAAAGAAAAAAGAAAAGGAGGCGCAAAGTGGTGAAAGAATAAAAGAACGATAGAAGCTACTATGCACAGAGTGTGCATTGTACCTAGTGGTTAGCGCAACGCAGTGTGAACGCACAAGTCCCAAGTTTGGTCTGTCGCACGCGCACTAATTTTTGCACTTTAAACAGATAAAAGAAAACACGAAATGGGCCGGCCCAGATTTCAGCAGAGGGTGTGCGTTTCAGGCGTCCATTTGCAAAATGACCTATGACGGGCACCTTTTTTTTTTGAGACAAACATATGACGGGCACCTAAAACGCTAAATATGAACCGCCCCTTGCTTGTACTTTTTTGTTTTTAAAACAGAAAAAAATGGGCCGGCCCAGGAGCGGAGGGGGTGTGCGCCATGTCGCAAAATAGACTACCGATAGGAAATGCATCCCCCCAACACGCAGCGCGTGGTCTAGGAGGTTCGGTACCAAACACCTATGATGGGAATGTTCTATTTATCGGGCTCTGCATCATATTGGCACACAAACGTACTGGCATGCCCATTTTAGAAGGAACATGTACTATACAATCCGTTCTTCCTTAGAAAATCTGTTTTGGCGCACAATCGGTTATTTATTTATTTATTTTATGTTTTTATTTTTTAGAGTCACATGATACAAAAAATGTTAGGAATTTCAAAAAATAATATTTATTAAGAACCAATATTTTTCTTATTTTGAAAATATCAGAGTTTTTGAAAAATGTTTGAAATTTCGAAATTTATTCATGATTTTAGAAATGTTCCGAATATTTAAAAAATTTCCATATTTTCAAAAACATGTTTGTGATTTCAAAAAAAATATTTATAATAAATGGACCTGATTTAGAAAGATATTTGTGATTTTAAAAATTGTTTGAGTTTTAAAAAATGTTCAGGAATTTCAAGAAAATGTGCGGGTTTCAAAATTTGTTCGTAGTTTCAAGAAAAATGTTCACATTTTCAAAAATGTTTCATGATCTGTAAAAAATAGTATTGCAAAAACTCCGAAAAAACCATGTGCTACTGTCTCTGCACACAGTGTCGATGAGTCACTATAGCACGTACAATAGAAAAACGTGAAACACAAAAACAAAGGACATGAATAGCTGCTAATTGGCCGGGCCTGTTGGCTCGCACCTATGAGCTTTGGGGAATATTTGACACAAAATGCGTCATATAGGTACCCCCCCCCCCCCCCCCCCCATGGATCATTCCCTAAAATACATGTGCCCAAAAATGGAGAAACAATTGGCAAGGTCTTAATTGGACGTTGATATCAGGTATACATTAAGTAGGGGAGGTTGCTAACTTGTTTAGTGCTAAATACATTTACCGTTAAACGTTGGTGCGGTATAGACCATTGCATAGACGTGGTTGAGCGAATGAGATGTATTGGCTCTCCGCAACTCGCTCTTTTGAGATATAGATATTTGGTATAGATATATATTACCTAAATCAATGTGTATAGGATTATGACGCATTTCAAGTTGTTTATTGACTCACCATGCGAAAGAGAGATGTTTCAGTACACGATTGATATCAGATCGGTGTATCTTTCCGTCTGCTTTGTGTTGGCTTAAAAAACGAGACAATCCATGGGGTTCACAAAAAAAACATCTATTAAAAATATTCATTGAATTTGACAAAAAATCATCTATCTAAAAAAATATCCATCGAATTTGACAAAAATCATCAACTTTGAAAAAGTTCACAAAAAAGGAAAATGTTCATTGAATTTTAAAAAATAATTAAAATTTTGAAAAAGTTCATCAATTTTACAAACAAATCTTAAATTTTGACTTCTTTGAATTTGAAAAACAAATCCATGGGGTTTCCAAAAATAGGTTACGAATTCAAAAAAGTTCATCAACTTGAAAAAAGTTCATGAATTCAAAGAAAATTCATCGGATTTTGATATTTTTATTGATCTCGATAAGAAAAGGGTCACATTTTCATAAAAATAAAAATTAAAAAGGAAAGAGAAAGAAGATGAAATAAAGAAGAGAAGGAAAAAAAGAAAAAAATAAACACCGAAAAAAAGATAAAAACAATAAAATAATGTAACTAATCACGTTTGGGTGGGTGGCCTGGTTGTTACCATAGCGTAAACTAGAAGAAGAGAGGTCGTGGGCTAGAACCATAATGCTTACTTGGGAAGCTCCTAGTCAGCGCTTTGAGCGTTGGTTCCCGTACCCGCGCTCACGCACACGATTTGGTGGGCCAGCCCATTTGCAAGAGGCTTGCATCGCTCGATCAGGACAGCAGGATCGATCCTCGCTAGCTGGGTTCTGCTATATTTGATCGTTTAACCCTGTTGACTGTGGAATTCTCAAAATTAAAAAAAAACATATCAAACTAGGCTTTTTTTCAAATTTGAGAAAATTAGTCGAGTTTGGTAAAAAAAGTTCATCAAATTTGAAAACAGTTCAACCAATTTGAAAAATAATCACCAATTTTGAAAAAAAAGTCATTGATTTTGGTAAAGAAGTTCATTCAAAATTGAAAAACATTCATCGGTTTTTACAAAAGTTCAAAAACTTTGAATAAAATCATTGGTTTGAAAAAAAATCCAGTTTTGAAGAAAAAGTTCATCAATTTAAAATCACGAATTTAGGAAAAAATTAGTAAAAGAAAAAGGAACAGAAAAAAAGACACAAACTCGAGAAAGAATAAAAGAACGAAAGCGAATTGTCCTTAGTGATTAGCTCAATAGATAAAAGAAAGACGCAAAATGGGCCAGCCCAGCTTTCAACAGACGGTGTGCACTTCAGGCGTCCGTTTGTAAAATGGCATATAACGGGAACCTAAAGCTCAAAATATGATACGCCCCTTGCTTGTACCTTTTTGTTTTTTAAAACAGAAAAAAGATTAAACGGGCCGGCCCAGGAGCGAAGGGGGTGTGCACCATGTCGCGAAATATACTATCGATAGGAAATGCCCACTCCCAACGTGCAGCGCGCGATATAGGAGGTTCCGTACGAAACACCCATGATGGGAATGTTCTATTTCTCGGGCTCTGCATCAAATTGGCGCACAAACGCACTGGCCTGCCCATTTTAGAAGGAACCTATGTACTGTACAATCCGTTTTCCCCTAGAAAAACTGTTTAGGGAAATCTTCTACAAGGCTCCTGACCGGTTTTGGGGAACCATCTACAAGGTTTATGAAGCTATTTTCTTTTTTTATTGTTTTTTACTGGTCTTTTTTATTTTCTGTTTTTTATTTTTTTAGAGTCACAAATTACAAAAAATATTAGGAATTTTAAATAATAATATTTGTTAAAAAATCAATATTTTTCTTATGTTGGAAATATCAAACTTTTTAAAAATGTTCAAAATTTCAAAATGTATTCATAATTTCGGAAATACTAAGAAAATTCTAAATTTTCCCATATTTTAAAAAACATGTTTGCGATTTCAAAAGAACGGTTTAAAATAAATGGTCCTGATTTAGGAAAATATTTGCAATTTTAAAAATTGTTGGAGATTTAAAAAATGTTCAAGAATTTCAAGTAAATGTCTAGGTTTCAAAAATTGTTCATAGTTTCAGAAAAGTTTGCCTTTTACAAAAAATGTTTGCATTTTCAAAAATGTTTCATGGTCTTTAAAAAATAGTATTGAAAACACCACGGAAAAAACCACATGCTACTGTCTGTGCACAGCCGACAAGTCACTACAGTACGTACAATATTTTTTTTTCGAGGGGTACAATACATACAATAGAAAAATGTGAAACACAGAAATAAAGGACATGAATGGCCGCTAATGAGCTGGCTTGTTTGCTCGCTCCTGTGCGTTTCGGGGTATATTTGTTGCAAAATGCGTCGTATAGGTACCCCCCCCCCCCCCACCCTCCATGATGGACTATTCCCTAAAAATATGTTGTGCCTAAAAATTGAGAAACAATTGGTGTCTTAATTGCACGTTGATATTGGGTTGTCGATATTGCCTACATTAATTAGCGGAATGTGCTAACTTGTTTAGTGCTAAACACATTTAGCGTTGAACGCTGGGGCGATATAGACCATTGCATAGACGTGGTTGAATGGATGAGATATATTGGCTTTCCGCAACTCGCCTTTTTGAATTATAAATATTTGGTATAGATATAGAGTACCAAAATCAATGTATATAGGATTATGACGCATTTTCAAGTTGTTTATTTGCTCACCATGCGAAAGAGAGATGTTTCAGTACACAATTGGTATCAGACCGGTATATCTTTGCGTCCGCTTTGTGTTGTCTTAAAAAAGAGACAATCCAAGCCTTCGAAGAAATTGTTAAACATAAGACTATCACATTTAGGTTCAAAGAGTTATCTTGTAGCTTTTTAATTCTGATAGCAGGTTATGTGTGTTGGATAGTACTTATCGTAATCTATCCAACAAGCTTGAGTTTTCTTTATTCGAAGCTTATTTGTAGAAGTTATGGCACATCAGCAAAATTGTCAAATTTGACCTCAAAGCTAAAGTATTTCACAAATTAAATTGTTTCTGAAAATATTTTACACTGCTGACCCTTTTGTGCAGCTCCTTACAGCTAGGCGCTACACAGTATAGTGCAGCACCTAGCTGTCAGGCGCTGCAAGGTGTGGCGCATGAGTGTTAGGCGTTGCATAGTAGAGTGCAGTGTCTTGTTGTCACGCACTACACATTAGAGGTCAACTGGGTGAAATTCATTTTGTGAAATAGTTTTGCCTCGAGGTCAAATTTGTGCCTTTTGCCTGGCACATTTGGTTTTCTTGCATTCATTTGTTTTGCTTGGACTTCCTTGAGGTGCCCAAACGGTTGTACCGCCCCTGGTCCGTTGTACCTCCACTTAGTTTTGGATTCTTTTTGTAGGGGAACGTAGTAATTTCAAAAAAATTCCTACGTACACACAAGATCATGGTGATGCATAGCAACGAGAGGGAAGAGTGTGTCCACGTACCCTCGTAGACCGAAAGCGGAAGCGTTAGCACAACGCGGTTGATGTAGTCGTACGTCATCACGATCCGACGGATCAAGCACCGAACGCGCGACACCTCCGAGTTCTGCACACGTTCAACTCGATGAAGTCCCTCGAACTCCGATCCAATCGAGCTTTGAGGGAGAGTTCCGTCAGCACGACGGCGTGGTGACGATGATGATGTTCTACCAACGCAGGGCTTCGCCTAAGCACTGCTACGATATGACCGAGGTGGATTATGGTGGAGGGGGGCACTGCACACGGCTAAAAGATCCAGGAGATCAATTGTTGTGTCTATGGGGTGCCCCCCTCCTTCGTATATAAAGGGGGGGAGGAGGGGGCCGGCCAAGGGGAGGAGGCGCGCCCAGGGGGGCAATCCTACTCCAAGTAGGTTTTGCCCCCCTTTCCTATTCCAACTAGGAGAAGGGGAAAGGAGGAGGTGGAGAGAAGGAAGGAGAAGGGGGCCGTCGCCCCCTTCCCTTTCCCAATCTGGATTGGGGCAAGGGGGGCCGCGCGCCACCTCCTGCCGCCTCTCCTCTTCCACCATTGGGCCCATGAGGCCCAATAACCCTCAGGGGGGTTCCGGTAACCCCCGGTAGTCCGGTATATATCTGATAACCCCCGGAACCATTCCGGTGTCCGAATATAGTCGCCCAATATATCAATCTTCATGTCTCGACCATTTCGAGACTCCTCGTCATGTCCGTGATCACATCCGGGACTCCGAACTACCTTCGGTACATCAAAACACATAAACTCATAATATAACCGTCATCGAACTTTAAGCGTGCGGACCCTACGGGTTCGAGAACTATGTAGACATGACCGAGACACGTCTCTGGTCAATAACCAATAGCGGAATCTGGATGCTCATATTGGCTCCTACATATTCTACGAAGATCTTCATCGGTCAAATCGCATAACAACATACGTTGTTCCCTTTGTCATCGGTTTGTTACTTGCC
The DNA here is from genome assembly GCF_056163025.1 of Triticum urartu. NCBI lineage: Eukaryota > Viridiplantae > Streptophyta > Magnoliopsida > Poales > Poaceae > Triticum > Triticum urartu. The sequence goes on along the minus strand of NC_141874.1, from coordinate 498,040,229 downwards.
CGAGATTCGATCGTCGGTATATCAATACCTAGTTCAATCTCGTTACCGGCAGGTTTCTTTACTCATTCCGTAATACATCATCCCGCAACTAACTCATTAGTTACAATGCTTGCAAGGCTTGAGTGAGGTGTATTACCGAGTGCGCCCAGAGATACCTCTCCGACAATCGGAGTGACGAATCCTAATCTTGAAATACGCCAAATCAACAAGTACTTTTGGAGACACCTGTAGAGCACCTTTATAATCACCCAGTTACGTTGTGACGTTTGGTAGCACACAAAGTGTTCCTCTGGTAAACGGGAATTGCATAATCTCATAGTCACAGGAACATGTATAAGTCATGAAGAAAGCAATAGCAACAAACTAAACGATCAAGTGCTAAGCTAACGGAATGGGTCAAGTCAATCACATCATTCTCCTAATGATGTGATCCCGTTAATCAAATGACAACTCTTTGTCTATGGTTAGGAAACATAACCATCTTTGATTCAACGAGCTAGTCAATTAGAGGCATACTAGTGACACTCTGTTTTGTCTATGTATTCACACATGTATCATGTTTCCAGTTAATACAATTGTAGCATGAATAATAAACATTTATCATGATATAAGGAAATAAATAATAACTTTATTATTGCCTCTAGGGCATATTTCCTTCAGTCTCCCACTTGCACTAGAGTCAATAATCTAGATTACACAGTAATGATTCTAACACCCATGGAGCCTTGGTGCTGATCATGTTTTGCTCGTGGAAGAGGCTTAGTTAACGGGTCTACAACATTCAGATTCGTATGTAACTTGTAAATCTCTATGTATCCCACCTGGACTTGATCCCGTATGGACTTGAAGCGTCTCTTGATGTGCTTGGTTCTCTTGTGAAATCTGGATTCCTTTGCTAAAGCAATTGCACCAGTATTGTCACAAAAGATTTTCATTGGACCCGATGCACTAGGTATGACACCTAGATCGGATATGAACTCCTTCATCCAGACTCCTTCATTTGCCGCTTCCGAAGCAGCTATGTACTCCGCTTCACATGTAGATCCCGCTACGACGCTTTGTTTAGAACTGCACCAACTGACAGCTCCACCATTTAATAAAAACACGTATTCGGTTTGCGATTTAGAATCGTCCGGATCAGTGTCAAAGCTTGCATCGACGTAACCTTTTACGACGAGCTCTTTGCCACCTCCATAAACAAGAAAGATATCCTTCGTCCTTTTCAGGTATTTCAGGATGTTCTTGACCGCTGTCCAGTGATCCACTCCTGGATTACTTTGGTACCTCCCTGCTAAACTAATAGCAAGGCACACATCAGGTATGGTACACAGCATTGCATACATGATAGAGCCTATGGCTGAAGCATAGGGAACATCTTTCATTTTCTCTCTATCTTCTGCAGTGGTCTGGCATTGAGTTTTACTCAACTTCACACCTTGTAACACAGGCAAGAACCCTTTCTTTGCTTGATCCATTTTGAACTTCTTCAAAACTTTGTCAAGGTATGTGCTTTGTGAAAGTCCAATTAAGCGTCTTGGTCTATCTCTATAGATCTTGATGCCCAATATATAAGCAGCTTCATCGAGGTCTTTCATTGAAAACTCTTATTCAAATATCCTTTTATGCTATCCAGAAATTCTATATCATTTCCAATCAACAATATGTCATCCACATATAATATCAGAAATGCTACAGAGCTCCCACTCACTTTCTTGTAAATACAGGCTTCTCCAAAAGTCTGTATAAAACCATATGCTTTGATCACACTATCAAAACGTTTATTCGAACTCCGAGAGGCTTGCACCAATCCATAAATGGATCGCTGGAGCTTGCACACTTTATTAGCTCCCTTTGGATCGACAAAACCTCCCGGTTGCATCATATACAACTCTTCTTCCAGAAATCCATTCAGGAATGCAGTTTGGACATCCATTTGCCAAATTTCATAATCATAAAATGCAGCAATTGCTAACATGATTCAGACAGACTTAAGCATCGCTACGGGTGAGAAAGTCTCATCGTAGTCAATCCCTTGAACTTGTAGAAAACCTTTTGCAACAAGTCGAGTTTTATAGACAGTAACATTACCGTCAGCGTCAGTCTTCTTCTTGAAGATCCATTTATTTTCAATGGCTTGCCGATCATCGGGCAAGTCAACCAAAGTCCACACTTTGTTCTCATACATGGATCCCATCTCAGATTTCATGGTCTCAAGCCATTTTGCGGAATCTGGGCTCACTATCGCTTCTTCATAGTTCGTAGGTTCGTCATGGTCTAGCAACATAACCTCCAGAACAGGATTACCATACCACTCTGGTGCGGATCTCACTCTGGTTGACCTACGAGGTTCAGTAACAACTTGATCTGAAGTTTCATGATCATCATCATTAACTTCCTCACTAATTGGTGTAGGTGTCACAGGAACCGGTTTCTGTGATGAACTACTTTCCAATAAGGGAGCAGGTACAGTCACCTCATCAAGTTCTACTTTCCTCCCACTCACTTCTTTCGAGAGAAACTCCTTCTCTAGAAAGGATCCAAATTTAGCAACAAATGTTTTGCCTTCAGATCTGTGATATAAGGTGTACCCAACAGTTTCCTTTGGATATCCTATGAAGACACATTTCTACGATTTGGGTTCGAGCTTATCAGGTTGAAGTTTTTTCACATAAGCATCGCAGCCCCAAACTTTAAGAAACGACAACTTTGGTTTCTTGCCAAACCACAGTTCATAAGGCGTCGTCTCAACGGATTTCGATGGTGCCCTATTTAACGTGAATGCAACCGTCTCTAAAGCATAACCCCAAAATGATAGCGGTAAATCAGTAAGAGACATAATAGATCGCACCATATCTAGTACAGTATGATTACGACGTTCGGACACACCATTACGTTGTGGTGTTCCGGGTGGCGTGAGTTGCGAAACTATTCCGCATTGTTTCAAATGAAGGCCAAACTCGTAACTCAAATATTCTCCTCCACGATCAGATCGTAGAAACTTTATTTTCTTATTACGATGATTTTCAACTTCACTCTGAAATTCTTTGAACTTTTCAAATGTTTCAGATTTATGTTTCATTAAGTAGATATACCCATATCTGCTTAAATCATCTGTGAAGGTGAGAAAATAACGATACCCGCCGCGAGCCTCAACATTCATCGGACCACATACATCTGTATGTATGATTTCCAACAAATCTGTTGCTCGCTCCTGTGATGCCCGGATAATTAAGCTACAGTAAACCTTTGTTAATGATGCCACGCCACCGCGGTTACTGTTGATAATCCCGCGTTAGTTCAAAAACCGATTCAAATTCAAAATTTAATAAAAGGTAAACATCAATTTTTTCAAACTTTAAAACTAAAATGTTCGGGTTGTGCCCAATGTTGCAGAAGTTACTACGATGGAGGAACCACACTTTTATAAAATGTTTAAATACTCTTAAGATGGATAAAATAGTAGCAAAAACAATTAGTTAAATGATTATAAATTAATAAAACAATTACAAACTATTTTATATTAGGTGCCAAGTTAATTGTGGTGGTGGCTTATTTGCTAATGCCAGTTTAGGTACAACTAATGTATTTTATAAAACTAAGGTATTTAAAATATAAAATTAAAAAAAGAAAAGAATTAAAACAAAAGACAAAAAAATAAAAAGGGAGAAATACCCCCTGGCCAACTGGGCCGAACAGCCCAGCCGGCCAACCCAGCAGGCCCAACTGGCCAACCCCACTTCTCTCCTTATCCCCTCATCCCCCGCAACCCTAGCCACCACCGACACCTCCCACTCCCCCATCTGGATCGGGCAACTGCCCCGATCCCCATCGCCGAACAATGCTCTTTGGCGCCCCGACCCCGCCGACCTCATTGCCCTTTGTCGAGAACGGTGCACCGGCCCCGTTGCCGACCACTGTCACTCGCTGGACCGCCCCACCATCGTCGTCACCTCCCCGACTCCTCATCAAGCCCGCTGTCTAACCCCTACACCATGCCGTGAGCTTCCTCCCTTCCCCCTCTGTCGCCGGGGCCACCCCCCACCGCGCCTAGCGGATGCGTGGCTGCGCTCCCGTGCGCCCACGGTCCGCGCCTGCTCCCCGGCTCGCCGCCGTAGACCCGCCATCCTGCGCCACCCCTGCTCCCACCTGCACCTGCGCCTGCTCCCAACCGCGCCCGCGGCCACCCCCGCCGCGCCCTTGCGACGCTGCCGCTCGCCCGCTGACCGCTGCTGCCTGCTTCGTTGGCGCGCCCGCAGTCGCTCGCGCCGTTGCTCGCCTCCGGCCTCTGCTTGTCACGGCGTCGTCCTCGACAACACCCGACCATGCCAGTGCCCGGGACGGAGGCACCGCGCCGTGCCTCGCCCACACCCTGCGCCTCACCCGTCGCCGTTGCTCCTCCCCGCGGCCGCTCGTGCCCGCACGCCCCCTCCCTCGCCTGCCGTCGCCTCCTCTTTCTGCCGCAGCTCGACACCCGCCGCTGTAGCTCGCGGCCTCGCCCGTCCACCGTCCTCCCCAGGCACCACCACACCTGGCCGCCGACCACCTCCCCTTCGTCGGCCCGCCTCGCCATGGCTTCGGCCTCGCCCTGCGCCCAGGCGGGTTCGGCCTCCACGGGCGCCTGCGCCTGTTAAGCCACCCACCCCGCTTGGCCACTTGGGCCCATGACAGGTGGGGTCGACCCCCTGTTGAGAGAAAAGGAAATAAAAAAAGATTAAAAAATATAAATGATAATACATAATCAATTAATTAACTTAATTAAACAGGTTTAATTAAACTAATTAAAATTTGTTAGCCTAATAACCTAGTTAGACTAAATTAACTACTATGTTAGTGTAACAGTCAATGATAGGGGGGCCCCACACCCTGTTGACCAGTCAAACGTTGACTGGTTAACTGGGACCTCCTGGCCCACCTGTCAGCCTCTGGTACACTTCTGTGTACGCAGAGCTGGGTGCACCTAGCATTTAACTATTTAATTTCGAATTAATATTAATTCCAGAAATTTCAGAAAAATGAATTAAAACTTTGAAAATTAATATAAAATAAACCGTAGCTCGGATGGAAAAACTTTGTACATGAAAGTTGCTCAGAACGACGAGACGAATCCGGTTACGTAGCCCGTTCGTCTGCCACGCATACCTAGCATAGCGAACACGCAACTTTTCCCCTCTGATTCATCTGTCCGAAAACGCGAAACACCGGGGATATTTTCCCGGATGTCTTCCCCCCTTCACCGCTATCACCTCATACCGCGTTAGAACACGTCTAGCTCTGCATGTTGTCCTGTTATGCACTTGCTTGCTATGTATTTACTGTTTCTCCCCCCTCTTCTCTTCGGTAGACCCCGTGACGATGCTGATGCCCCTGTGGTCGACTACGTCACCGACGACCCCTCCTTCTTGTCTGAGCAACCAGGCAAGCCCCCCCTTGATCACCAGATATCGCCTATTCCTTCTCTATACTGTTTGCATTACAGTAGTGTAGCATGTTACCGCTTTCGGTTAATCCTATTCTGATGCATAGCCTGTCATTGTTGCTACAGTTGTTATCCTTACCTGCTATCCTACTTCTTAGTATAGGATGCTAGTATTCCATCAGTGGCCCTACATTCTTGTCCGTCTGCCATGCTATACTATCGGACCGAGATCACTAGGGAGGTGATCACGGGTATATACTATATACTTTATATACATGACACATGTAGTGACTAAAGTTGGGTCAGCTCGTTGAGTACCCGCAAGTGATTCTGATGAGGGGGCTGAAAGGCTAGGTGGCTCCATCCCGGTAGAGGTGGGCCTGTTGGGGGAACGTAGCAATAATTCAAAAGTTTCCTACATGTCACCAAGATCAATCTAGGAGATACTAGCAACGAGAGAGAGGGAGTGCATCTACATACCCTTGAAGATCGCTAAGAGGAAGCGTTGCAAGAACGCGGTTGGAGGAGTCGTACATGTAGCGATTCAGATCGCGGCCGAATCCGATCTAAGCACCGAATAACGGTGCCTCCGCGTTCAACACACTGCAGCCCGATGACGTCTCCCGCGCCTTGATCCAGCAAGGAGGAGGGAGAGGTTGAGGAAGAAACTCCAACAGCAACACGACGTCGTGGTGGTGATGGAGTGGCAGTTCTCCGGCAGGGCTTCGCCAAGCTCACGCGGAGGAGGAGAGGTGTTGGGGAGGGGAGGGGCTGCGCCTTGGATGTGGTGTTGCAGCCCTCCCCTCGCCTCTCTATTTATAGGGAGAAGGGGGAAGGGGGCCGGCCCCTCTAGATGAGATCTAGAGGGGGGCGGCGGCCAAGGGGGAGGGGGCTTGCCCCCCAAGCAAGGGGGACGCCCCCTTTAGGGTTCCCCCCAAACCCTAGGCACATGGGCCCTAGAGGGGGATGGCACCCAGCCCACTAGGGGCTGGTTCCCTTCCACCTACAGCCCATAAGGCCCTCCGGGACAGGTGGACCTACCCGGTGGACCCCCGGAATCCCTCCGGTGGTCCCGGTACAATACCGGTATACCCCCGAATATTTCCGATGACCGTATGATGACTTCCCATATATAAATCTTCACCTCCGGACTATTCCAGAACTCCTCATGACGTCTGGGATCTCATCCGGGACTCCGAACAACATTCAGTAATCACATACAAGTCTTCCTAATAACCCTAGCGTCATCGAACCTTAAGTGTGTAGACCCTACGGGTTCGGGAACCATGCAGACATGACCGAGACAACTCTCCGGCCAATAACCAACAGCGGGATCTGGATACCCATGTTGGCTCCCACATGTTCCACGATGATCTCATCGGATGAACCACGATGTCGAGGATTCAAGCAATCCCGTATACAATTCCCTTTGTCAATCGATACGTTACTTGCCCGAGATTCGATCGTCGGTATCCCAATACCTCGTTCAATCTCGTTACCGGCAAGTCACTTTACTCGTTTCGTAATGCATGATCCCGTGACCAACTACTTAGTCACAATGAGCTCATTATGATGATGCATTATCGAGTGGGCCCAGAGATACCTCTCCGTCATACGGAGTGACAAATCTCAGTCTCGATTCGTGCCAACCCAACAGACACTTTCGGAGATACCTGTAATGCACCTTTATAGCCACCCAGTTACATTGTGACGTTTGGTGCACCCAAAGCATTCCTATGGTATCCGGGATTTGCACAATCTCATGGTCTAAGGAAATGATACTTGACATTAGAAAAGCTTTAGCAAACGAACTACACGATCTAGTGCTACGCTTAAGATTGGGTCTTGTCCATCACATCATTCTCCTAATGATGTGATCCCGTTATCAATGACATCCAATGTCCATGGTCAGGAAACCATGACCATCTATTGATCAACGCGCTAGTCAACCAGAGGCTTACTAGGGACATGTTGTGGTCTATGTATTCACACGTGTATTACGGTTTCCAGTTAATACAATTATAGCATGAACAATAGACAATTATCATGAACAAGGAAACACAATAATAACCATTTTATTATTGCCTCTAGGGCATATTTCCAGCAGTCTCCCACTTGCACTAGAGTCAATAATCTAGTTCACATCACTATGTGATTGTAATGAATCCAACACCCATGGGGTATGTTCATATCTTGCTTGTGAGAGAGGTTTATCAGTCAATGGGTCTGAACCTTTCAGATCCATGTGTGCTTTACAAATCTCTATGTCATCTTGTAGATGCAGCTACCACGCGCTACTTGGAGCTATTCCAAATAACTGCTCTACTATACGAATCCGGTTTACTACTTAGAGTCATCCGGATTAGTTTCAAAGTTTGCATCGACGTAACCCTTTACGACAAACTCCTTTACCACCTCCATAATCGAGAAAATTCCTTAGTCCACTAGTTACTAAGGATAAGTTCGACCGCTGTCATGTGATCCATTCCTGGATCACTCTTGTACCCCTTGACTGACTCATGGCAAGGCACACTTCAGGTGCGGTACACATCATAGCATACTATAGAGCCTATGTCTAAAGCATAGGGGACGACCTTCGTCCTTTCTCTCTCTTCTGCCGTGGTCAGGTGTTGAGTCTGACTCAATGCTCACACCTTGTAACACAGCTAAGAACTTTGTTGATCTATTTTGAACTCCTTCAAAATCTTGTCACGGTATGTATTCATTTGAAAGTACTATTAAGCGTTTTTGATCTATCCTTATAGATGCTCAATGTTCAAGTAGCTTAATCCAGGTTTTCCATTGAAAAACACTTTTCAAATAACCCTGTATGCTTTCCAGAAATTCTACATCATTTCTAATCAACAATATGTTAACAACATATACTCATGAAAAATTATATAGTGCTCCCACTCAGTTCTTTGGAAATACAAGTTTCTCATAAACTTTGTATAAACCCAAAATCTTTGATCATCTCATCAAAGCGTACATTCCAACCCCGAGATGCTTACTCCAGTCCTTAGAAGGATTGCTGGAGCTTTGCATACTTGTTAGCATCTTTCAGGATTGACAAAACCTTCTGGTTGTATCACATACAACCTTTCCTCAAGAAAAACGTCGAGGAAACAATGTTTTGACATCCTATCTACAAGATTTCATAAATAATGCAGTAACTGCTAACATAATTCCAACAGACTCTTAGCATCGCTACGAGTGAGAAAGTCTCATCGTAGTCAACTCCTTGAACTTGTCGGAAAACATCTTAATGACAAGTCGAGATTTCTTAATGGTGACACTTACCATCATTGTCCGTCTTCCATTTAAAATCCATCTGCACCCAACAGCCTTACGACCATCAAGTAGTTCTTCCAAAGTGTATACTTTGTTTTTATACATGGACCCTCTCTCGGATTTTATGGCCTCGAGCCATTCGTCGGAATCCGGGCCCACCATCGCTTCTCCATAGCTCGTAGGTTCATTGTTGTCTAGCAACATGACTTCCAAGACAGGATTACGTACCACTCTGAAGTAGTACACATCCTTGTCGACCTATGAGGTTTAGTAGTGACTTGATCTGAAGTTTCATGATCACTATCATAAGCTTCCACTTCAATTGGTGTAGGTGCCACGGGAACAACTTCCTGTGCCCTGCTACATACTAGTTGAAGTGACGGTTCAATAACCTCATCAAGTCTCCATCATCCTCCCACTCAATTCTTTCGAGAGAAACTTTTCCTCGAGAAAGGACCCGTTTCTAGAAACAATACTTTTGCTTCCGGATCTAAAATAGGAGGTATACCCAACTGTTTTAGGTATTCTATGAAGATGCATTTATCCGCTTTGGGTTCGAGCTTATCAGCCTGAAACTTTTTCACATGAGCGTCACAGCCCCAAACTTTTTAAGAAACGACAGCTTAGGTGTTTCTAAACCATAGTTCATACGGTGTCGTCTCAATGGAATTGCGTGGTGCCCTATTTAAAGTGAATGCGGTTATCTCTAACGCCTAACCCCATAAACGATAGTGGTAATTCGATGAGACATCATGGTATGCACCATATCCAATAGGGTGCAGTTATGATGTTCGGACACACCATCACACTATGATGTTCCAGGCGGTATTAGTTGTGAAACAATTTCCACAATGTCTTAATTGTGTGCCAAACTCGTAACTCAGATATTCATCTCTATGATCATATCATAGACATTTTATCCTCTTGTCACGACGATCTTCAACTTCACTCTAAAATTACTTAAACCTTTCAATAATTCAGACTTGTGTTTCATCAAGTAAATATACTCAGCATCACTCAAATCATTTGTGAAGTAAAAACATAATGATATCCACTGCGTGCCTCAGCACTCATTGGACTGCACACATCAAAATGTATTACTTCCAACAAGTTGCTTTCTTGTTCCATCTTACTGAAAACGAGGTCTTTCAGTCATCTTGCCCATGTGGTATGATTTGCATGTCTTAAGTGATTCAAAAACAAGTGAGTCCAAACGATCCATCTGTATGGAGTTTCTTCATGCATATCTACCAATAGACATGGTTCGCATGTCTCAATCTTTTCAAAACGAGTGAGTCCAAAGATCCATCAACATGGAGCTTCTTCATGCGTTTTATACCAACATGACTCAAATGGCAGTGCCACAAGTATGTGGTACTATCATTACTATCTTATATCTTTTGGCATGAACATGTGTATCACTATGATCGAGATTCAATAAACCATTCATTTTTCGGTGCAAGACCATTGAAGGTATTATTCAAATAAACAGAGTAACCATTATTCTCCTTAAATGAATAACCTATTGCGATAAACATAATCCAATCATGTCTGTGCTCAATGCAAACACCAAATAACAATTATTTAGGTTTAACACCAATCTCGATGGTAGAGGGAGCATGCGATGTTTGATCACATCAACCATGGAAACACTTCCAACATATCGTCATCTCACCTTTAGCTAGTCTCCATAGCCTTTTATTTCGAGTTACTAACACTTAGCAACCGAACCGGTATTTATTACCCTGGTGCTACTAGGAGTACTAGTAAAGTACACAATAATATAACGTATATTCAAAATACTTCTGTCGACCTTGCCAACCTTCTCATCTACCAAGTATCTAGGGTAGTTCTGCTTCAGTGACCGTTCCCCTCATTACAGAAGCACTTAGTCTCGGGTTTGGGTTCAACCTTGGGTTTCTTCACTAGAGCAGCAACTGATTTGCCATTTCATGAAGTATCCCTTCTTTCCCTTGCCCTTCTTGAAACTAGTGGTTTAACCATCAACAATTGATGCTCCTACTTGATTTCTACTTTCGCAGTGTCAAACATCGTGAGTTGCTCAAGAATCATCATGTCTATCCCTGATATGTTATAGTTCATCACGAAGCTCCAATAGTTTGGTGGCAGTGACTATGGAGAACCATCACTATCTCATCTGGAAGATTAACTCCCACTCGATTCAAGCGATTGTAGTACTCAGACAATCTGAGCACATGCTCAACGATTGAGCTTTTCTCCCTTAGTTTGCAGGCTTAAGAAACTTGTCAGAGGTCTCATACCTCTTGACGTGGGCACTAGTCTGAAATCCCAATTTCAGTCTTTGGAACATCTCATATGTTCTGCGACGTTTCAAAAACGTCTTTGGTGCCACAATTCTAAACCGTTAGCATTACGCACTGAACTATCACGTAGTCATCAAAACGTGTATGTCAGATGTTTCCCAACATCTACAAACGACGCTCGAGGTTCAACACACTGAGCGGTGCATTAAGGACATAACCCTTCTGTGCAGTAATGAAGACAATCCTCAGTTCATGGACCCAGTCCGCATAATTGCTACTGTCAACTCTCAACTAAATTTTCTCTAGGAACATATCTAAAACAGTAGAACCAAAGCGTGAGCTACGACATAATTTGCAAAGACCTTTTGACTATGTTCATGATAATTAAGTTCATCTAATCAAATTATTTAATGAACTCCCACTCAGATAGACATCCCTCTAGTCATCTAAGTGATACATGATCCGAGTCAACTAGGTCGTGTCCGATCATCACGTGAGACGGACTAGTCATCATCGGTGAACATCTTCCTGTTGATCGTATCCACTATACGACTCATGTTTGACCTTTCGGTCTTCCGTGTTCCGAGGCCATGTCTGTACATGCTAGGCTCGTCAAGTTAACCTAAGTGTATTGCGTGTGTAAATCTGGCTTGCCCCCGTTGTATGCGAACGTTAGAACCTATCACACCCGATCATCACGTGGTGCTTCGGAACAACGGACCTTAGCAACGGTGCACAGTTAGGGGGAACACAATTCTTGATATTTTAATGAGGGATCATCTTATTTATGCTACCGTCGTTCTAAGCAAATAAGATGTAAAAACATGACAAACATCACATGCAAATCATAAAGTGACATGATATGGCCAATATCATCTTGCGCCTTTGATCTCCATCTTCGAGGCGCGGCATGAACACCATCTTCACCGGCATGGCACCATGATCTCCATCATCATGATCTCCATCATCGTGTCTTCATGAAGTTGCCTCGCCAACTATTACTTCTACTACTATGGCTAACGGTTAGCAATAAAGTAAAGTAATTACATGGCGTTTTCATTGACACGCAGGTCATAAATAAATTAAGACAACTACTATGGCTCCTGCCGGTTGTCAGACTCATCGACATGCAAGTCGTGATTCCTATTACAAGAACATGATCAATCCCATACATCACATATATCATTCATCACATCCTTTTGGCCATATAACATCACATAGCAAACCCTGCAAAAACAAGTTAGACGTCCTCTAATTGTTGTTGCATGTTTTACGTGGCTGCTATGGGTTTCTAGCAAGAACATTTCTTACCTACGCAAAACCACAACGGTGATATGCCAATTGCTATTTACCCTTCATAAGGACCCTTTTCATCGAATCCGATCTGACTAAAGTGGGAGAGACAAACACCCGCTAGCCACCTTATGCATCAAGTGCATGTTAGTCGGTGGAACCAGTCTCACGTAAGCGTACATGTAAGGTCGGTCCAGGCCGCTTCATCCCACAATGCCGCCGGATCAAGATAAGACTAGTAACGGTAAGAAAATTGAACAAATCATCGCCCACAACTGCTTTGTGTTCTACTCGTGCATAGAATCTACGCATAGACCTAGCTCATGATGCCACTGTTGGCGAACATAGCAATAATTAAAAAATTTCCTACGTGTCACCAAGATCAATCTAGGAGATAGTAGCAACGAGAGAGAGGGAGTGCATCTTCATACCCTTGAAGATCGCTAAGCGGAAGCGTTGCAAGAACGCGGTTGGAGGAGTCGTACACGTAGCGATTCAGATTGCGGCCGAATCCGATCTAAGCACCGAACAACGGTGCCTCCGCGTTCAACACACGTGCAGCCCGATGACGTCTCCCGCGCCTTGATCTAGCAAGGAGGAGGGAGAGGTTGAGGAAGAAGCTCCAACAACAGCACGACGGCGTGGTGGTGATGGAGTGGCAGTTCTCCGGCAGGGCTTCGCCAAGCTCACGCGGAGGAGGAGAGGTGTTGGGGAGGGGAGGGACTGCGCCTTGGATGTGGTGTTGCAGCCCTCCCCTCGCCCCTCTATTTATAGGGAGAAGGGGGAAGGGGGGCGGCCCCTCTAGATGAGATCTAGAGGGGGCGGCAGCCAAGGGGGAGGGGGCTTGCCCCCCAAGCAAGGGGGCGCCGCCTTTAGGGTTCCCCCCAAACCCTAGGCGCATGGGCCCTAGGGAGGATGGCGCCCAGCCCACTAGGGGCTGGTTCCCTTCCACCTACAGCCCATAAGGCCCTCCAGGACAGGTGGACCCACCCGGTGGAACCCTAGAACCGCTCCGGTGGTCCCGGTACAATACCGGTATACCCCCGAATATTTCCGGTGACCGTATGATGACTTCCCTTATATAAATCTTCACCTTCGGACTATTCCGGAACTCCTCGTGATGTCTGGGATCTCATCCGGGACTCCGAACAACATTCGGTAATCACATACAAGTCTTCCTAATAACCCTAGCGTCATCGAACCTTAAGTGTGTAGACCCTACGGGTTCGGGAACCATGCAGACATGACCGAGACAACTCTCCGGCCAATAACCAACAGCGGGATCTGGATACCCATGTTGGCTCCCACATGTTCCACGATGATCCCATCAGATGAACCATGATGTCGAGGATTCAAGCAATCCCGTATACAATTCCCTTTGTCAATCGGTGCGTTACTTGCCTGAGATTCGATCGTCGGTATCCCAATACCTCGTTCAATCTCGTTACCGGCAAGTCACTTTACTCATTCCGTAATGCATGATCCCATGACCAACTACTTAGTCACAATGAGCTCATTATGATGATGCATTACCGAGTGGGCCCAGAGATACCTCTCCGTCATACAGAGTGACAAATCCCAGTCTCGATTCGTGCCAACCCAACAGACACTTTCAGAGATACCTGTAATGCACCTTTATAGCTACCCAGTTATGTTGTGATGTTTGGTGCACCCAAAGCATTCCTACGGTATCTGGGATTTGCACAATCTCATGGTCTAAGGAAATGATACTTGACATTAGAAAAGCTTTAGCAAACGAACTACACGATCTAGTGCTACGCTTAAGATTGGGTCTTGTCCATCACATCATTCTCCTAATGATGTGATCCCGTTATCAATGACATCCAATGTCCATGGTCAGGAAACCATGACCATCTATTGATCAACAAGCTAGTCAACTAGAGGCTTACTAGGGACATGTTGTGGTTTATGTATTCACACATGTATTACGATTTCCAGTTAATACAATTATAGCATGACCAATTAACAATTATCATGAATAAGGACACACAATAATAACCATTTTATTATTGCCTCTAGGGCATATTTCCAACAGGGCCTGGGTTCCCGACGGCCCCCGACTGTTACTTTGTGGCGGAGCGACAGGGCAGGTTGAGACCACCTAGGAGAGAGGTGGGCCTGGCCCTGGTCGGCGTCCGCAGATACTTAAAAATAACACATTTAACGAGATCTTGGTATTTGATCTGAGTCTGGCCACTGGCCTATACGCACTAACAATCTACACGGGGACAGTTATGGGCACTCGATGTCGTGGTATCAGCCAAAGCCTTCATGACGTCAGCGACTGAGCGGCGCGCGCCGGGTTGGACCAGAACGCCTGCTCTTGTATAAGGGAGGCTAGATCTACTCTCCGGCCGCCCTCGCAACGTGCAGGTGTGCAATGGGCGATGGGCCCAGACCCCTGCGTCATAGGATTTAGACCGGCGTGCTGACCTCTCTATTGTGCCTAGGTAGGGCTGCGACGTGTTGATCTTCCGAGGCCGGGCATGACCCAGGAAAGTGTGTCTGGCCAAATGGGATCGAGCGTGTTGGGTTATGTGGTGCACCCCTGCAGGGAAGTTAATTTATTCGAATAGCCGTGATCTTCGGTAACAGGACGACTTGGAGTTGTACCTTGACCTTATGACAACTAGAACCGGATACTTAATAAAACACACCCTTCCAAGTGCCAGATACAACTCGTGATCACTCTCTCATAGGGCGACGAGGGGAGGATCATCGGTTAGGATTATGCTACACGATGTTACTTGGTGAACTTACCATCTACTCTCTTCTTCTGCTATAAGATGGAAGTTACCAGAAGCGTAGTCTTTGATAGGAATAGCTATCCCCCTCTTATTCCGGCATTCTGCAGTTCAGTCCACATATGATACCCTTATTCCATTTGATACCACTGCATACATATGTAGTGTAGCTCCTTGCTTGCGAGTACTTTGGATGAGTACTCACGGTTGCTTTGCTCCCTCTTTTCCCCCTCTCTATACCCGATTGCTGCGACCAGACGTTGGAGTCCAGGAGCCAGACGCCAGTGTCGATGACGACTCCTACTACACTGGAGGTGCCTACTACTATGTGCAGGCTGCTGACGACGACCAGGAGTAGTTTAGGAGGATCCCAGGCAGGAGGCCTGCGCCTCTTTCGATCTGTATCCCAGTTTGTGCTAGCCTTCTTAAGGCAAACTTCTTTACTTATGTCTATACTCAGATATTATTGCTTCCACTGACTCGTCTATGATCGAGCTCTTGTATTCGAGCCCTCGAGGCCCCTGGCTTGTAATATGATGCTTGTATGACTTATTTTTATTGTTAGAGTTGTGTTGTGATATCTTCCCGTGAGTCCCTGATCTTGATCGTACACGTTTGCGTGTATGATTAGTGTACGATTGAATCGGGGGCGTCACAAGTTGGTATCAGAGCCGACTGCCTGTAGGAATCCCCTTCCACACTCCTTGGCCGAAGTAGAGTCTAGACATTGTAAAAGTTTTTACTAACATGGACGTGTGTCTTACGGGCCCATGTTGCCATTTGGGTGGTAATAGGATCTTTTATTCCTCGTCTATACTCCGGGATTCTAATCTCTCTTCTATTCGGGTTAAATGATTTTCTAAAAATCTAACTTTAGGTTCTCGAAAACACTTTCTCCCGGAGAGCCCCTTCAGTCCAGATGATCGCCGGCTGCACCAGAAGATTTCAAAGTTACTCCCCGATACTCTTTTGAGACCTTGTGCCCATTGCTTTTGCAATTCCCTACCACTGAAATATCCCTATGGATAAATACATACACTCGTCGTTCTTACTCTTATTCCCAGTTGATCTTGTTATTACAAGATACCCTGAAATCCTCTCTATGGTTCCGAGAGTATTTGTACCTACTGCCTTGCAGTTCTTTGCCACATGAATACCACTACAGATAATTTCTAGCACTCACCGGGTATTTGCTCATCCCCAGTTGATTCTTGTATTTCACAAAAGTCTTCAAAATACTATTTGAACTTCCGAAAATCCTGAGTAGCCTATTGCTCTTGAAATTCTTGCTTGCTTGCATTATGGTTAATCCCATAAGTCTAGTAATCTTATTGGCATCCTTTGTCACTATCATTTTAAGTACGTTGATTCTATATGTGCGTGAATGCACGCAATCATCAGTTGATCCTTATAAATTATCTTTCCGGCTCAGACGTCTTTCGAACATGAGCTATTTCTCGGCCAATCAGATTGCCATCGATTGTACCCCTAAGTCTATTCAACTTATCCATCCTTGATCAGAGCATTTGCTCCTGATCCCTTGATTTGAAAATCATAATTCCTTTGCTATTTAAACATTGAATTATTCAGGTGTTCTATAAACCGATCTGTTTGCATTCCTTCTTCCTCTGATTGGGTATCGATACTCACATTAGCTCCATTGTGGATCGCCATATCCACTGTTGGATTGTTATCCGACAGTGTCCTTCATAATTAATCACCTTGGAAGTTCTTTCCCTGATACATAATGCCTTTGGTAAATCCTATTCCTTGATTTGGCCAACCATGCTCTGCTTTCGAGCTGGTGATATTTACTCTTGAAGCTTGTGGTATATGTTCCTAAGAAGCCCCGATGGGTTGAACCAATGCCTTCCCTAATCTGTGCAAACCCGAAAGATTTCACGGGTCAAACTTATCTGGTATTGCACCAGGTAAAACTTTCCACAACTAATGTCATTTTCGAAATACGAGAGGTCAATGTAAGGTTATGCATTGAGGAAGTGGGAGTCGACCTTGAACCTTTGTGTTCATGCCCATGGAGACGATGTAGATCATATCATTAAAGCTTCTCTTCAATTAAATATTCCCTTGGTAGAAGTTCATCTTATATCTGGGATTTGGCCTTTTGCAATCATTGTTCCGGCCATGTTCTCCTTTTGAATACCATTTCTCGGACAAGTTGAAGTACTTGCCTTCTGTAGATCATTGCACCTGTCCAACCTTTACTTTGATCTACCGTCGAGTATTACACTTTGGTATCTCAAGAATATCATAGAACTGAATAACTTCTTATGGGTTCTTCATCAACTGTTATTTCTCACCGATTCCAATTTTCCTGGGTTCTGGGTTATCACCAACTGGGGACACCGATAACAGAATCGAGTCCGCACCGCAATTCAACGACGATTAGTGATCTTCATTACTTACGAGTTTGTACTCGACCATGTCATTCATGGCTTGCTCAGCTATATCATTATCGTGCTAAATTTTAACTGTGCTACATGGTCCTTCTTTCCGGAGCAAAAATTTCGACGGTGAGCTAATCTTATGGCGATCTTCCTTGTCATATCATTTGTCCTTGAACAACAAGCTTGATTTCGAGTTTGTGTCGTACTCATGGTCCCAAGGATAATTCACTTCATTATTCCTTTGACTTGATGTCATCGCCGACCGACTACATCTCCATGAAACCTCTCGACAAAATTTGTCGTGATCATCATCAACATTCTGAGTTCCTCCAGGATATCAATTGAATTCATGATGAGAAATACCACCCTTGGCCTCGATGATTTGTGTTATCATCGGCCACTTTATTACCTTCCCTCCAACACGAACTTGTTCGTGTTTTGTGTTATACCTTGAGTTCCTTGCTATCCAACATTTGATCTTTACCTTGGAATGTTACCACCTTTTATGTCAAGAATGTCGTGGGAATTTTACCACCTCTTGAGAATTCTTGATACAATTATTACTTCTCGCCATCTACGTTCATTTCTTGGTCCCTGTGTTGATTCTAATCGGAATACCGACAATTGAACTTTGAGGTGTGAATTCAAAATTTCTAGCAACCCGATTGCTTTGAAGTTAATGGTCGAGTTTCATTCTAATTCTTTGTTCATTAAGTCACCATTCTAACATTGATCGTGCAACCCAGCCCATATTTCGGGTGCAACTTTCAACCAATGTTTAAGTGTGTATGTTTTTCCTCGAGCATACATCATTATACCATTTGATCTGACAAATGTTATCTCCTTGTTCACATCATTGCGGAAATCCATCTTGTTGGAACTCTCGATGAAGTGTCGCTGAGACCATCAGCCACCTCTCCATCCTCTCCTTGGTTTAATGATGAACTCTTGTTTTGGACTCGCTCCCATAGTTCATTTCTTGAGAATCTTACATTGTCATCTCGTCAATTTTTGTTGCACCTTTTCTTCTCTGGCATCCTAAGTCAGAGGTATCCTGACACCAATCGGATCTGAACCTCGGTCAGATATGATGGTTGGGACATTTCCAAGAGTTATAACATTGGTGTTTATATGACCCGGTAAGGTGATGTCATGCCTAGCACACCTGGCCGGAGGATCTATTGTTATAGTTTCCTTTTTGTCAAGGTTAGTCATTCTTCCGTGAGGAAATTGTAAGACTTATTCTATAAGTTGTTCCTGATGGATCATTTTTGTTTCCAAAGTCCGATCTTCACATGTTGACCATGTCAATGCTATCTCGAAGCATGTCTATGGTACTCCGATTTTCAACAGGAACATTTGAAGCCCAATGTTAAATGTTTCCTGCTCAATTATCCAAACACCGTTGTACGGGTAATGTCATGAAAATTCTCTCCCGTACCTAAAGAGTTTTCTACATTATATCCTGTCATGGATATCATGCTCTGCTTGTCCTTGGGAAGGATATAACCTTGAAATATGTGTTTAAACACATTTTCCTTTCCATTGTTTTGATTAATCTGATAATCATATTTTCCTTTCTATTGTTTTGTTTAACCTTTTTGGTAATCTGACTTAACTAAGCAGTGATAATTCCCTACTTAGGTAAGAACCTGGTGGTACCACGCTGTTAGTAAGACCCTATTACTATTGTTGATGAAATTCCGGTAACCGCCGATGGATGAGAACTTTGCCTATTGGCCCGCCTCATTCAACGAGCAGGAAAATGGTTCTCTTCGTCCCTCATCCTTGGTATCGATGTTGTTATCGACATAACTGATAGGCTATCCTCTGACATGCCTTGCTTACATGATCGTGTAAGACGTCATCGCCTTCCTACTTTTAACCCCCATGGTGGGCCCATAACCCATAGATCCACATGATCGAAACCTGACTCTCCTATACAAACCCCTGATCCCAAGGTTGTTCCTCGCACTTGGCCTCGTATGTAATTCACGAGCCACCTTTCGAGAGGATCATCAATTCTGGTATCAGACACAATACTTATTCCCGTTCCTTGAAACCCCTATCACGTCCTGTTTCAGGCATCGAACGATTGCTTGCCCGCTCGAAACTTCCCATGATACCTCTTTATTTTGCTCTCGATATTTTCTTAAGTTTCAATTCGAGAGTTACTTTCCGCCACCTTCCCTGATGATATCGACCAGATAGTCAACCTTGCAGAGGTCCGTTCTTCTGGAATAACCACCCTTTATTCTTTCGTAAGTACGATGGAGTTCCTGAAGAAAGGACGCCGACTTCATCATGATGACCTGAAGCAGAGAAGTGAAGATATCATTGTATTGGATAGGCCTCTTCGAGAAGAGCAACTAAGACCGAGAAGAATCGTCGGAATTTTGTAACCTAATCTTCCCCCTTACCCCCTCTTAAATCTCGGGACGAGATTTTTGTAGTAGAGGAGAATTGTGACACCCGGATAATTAAGCTACAGTAAACCTCTGCTAATGATGCCACGCCACCGCGGTTACTGTTGATAATCCCGTGTTAGTTCAAAAACCGATTCAAATTCAAAATTGAATAAAAGGTAAACATCAAAATTTTCAAACTTTAAAACTAAAATGTTCGGGTTGTGCCCAATGTTGCAGAAGTTACTACGGTGGAGGAACCACACTTTTATAAAATGTTTAAATACTCTTAAGATGGATAAAATAGTAGCAAAAACAATTAGTTAAATTATTATAAATTAATAAAACAATTACAAACTATTTTATATTAGGTGCCAAGTTAATTGTGGTGGTGGTTTATTTGCAAATGCCAGTTTAGGTACAACTAATGTATTTTATAAAACTAAGGTATTTAAAATATAAAATTAAAAAATGAAAAGAATTAAAACAAAAGACAAAAAAAATAAAAAGGGAGAAAGACCCCCCTGGCCAACTGGGCCGAATAGCCCAGCCGGCCAACCCAGCAGGCCCAACCGGCCAACCCCACTCCTCTCCTTATCCCCTCACCCCCCCCCCCCCCCGCAACCCTAGCCACCACCAACACCTCCCACTCCCCCCATCAGGATCGGGCAACTGCCCCGATCCCCACCACCGAACGATGCTCTTTGGCGCCCCGACCCCGCCGACCTCGTCGCCCTCCGTCGAGAACGGCGTACCGGCCCCGTTGCCGACCATCGTCACTCGCCGGACCGCCCCACCATCGTCGTCACCTCCCCGACTCCTCATCGAGCCCGCTGCCTAACCCCTACACCATGTCGTGAGCTTCCTCCCTTCCCCCCTCTGTCGCTGGCGCCGTCCCCCCCCCCCGCCGCGCCTAGCGCATGCGTGGCCGCGCTCCCGCGCGCCCACGGTCCGCGCCCGCTCCCCGGCCCGCTGCCGTAGACCCGCCACGCCGTGCGCGCCCACCGTCCTGCGCCACCCCTTCTCCCACCTGCGCCTCCCAACCGCGCCCGCGGCCACCCCCGCCGCACCCTTGCAACGCTGCTGCTTGCCCGCTGACCGCTCCTGCCTGCTTCGTTGGCGTGCCCGCAGTCGCTCGCGCCGTTGCTCGCCTCCGGCCTCTGCTCGTCACTGCGTCGTCCTCGACAACACTCGACCATGCCAGTGCCCGGGACGGGGGCACCGCGCCCGTGCCTCGCCCACACCCTGCGCCTCACCCGTCGCCATTGCTCCTCCCCGCGGCCGCTCGTGCCTGCACGCCCCCTCCCTCGCCTGTCGTCGCCTCCTCTTTCTGCCGCAGCTCGACACCCGCCGTTGTAGCTCGCGGCCCCGCCCCTCCGCCGTCCGCCCCAGGCACCACCGCACCTGGCCGCCGGCCACCTCCCCTTCGTCGGCCCGCCTTGCCATGGCTTCGGCCTCGCCTTGCGACCAGGCGGGTTCGGCCTCCACGGGCGCCTGCGCCTGTTAAGCCACCCACCCCGCTTGGCCACTTGGGCCTATGACAGGTGGGGTCGGCCCCGTGTTGAGAGAAAAGGAAATAAAAAGATTAAAAAAATATAAATGATAATACATAATCAATTAATTAACTTAATTAAACAGGTTTAATTAAACTAATTAAAATTTGTTAGCCTAATAACCTAGTTAGACTAAATTAACTACTATGTTAGTGTAACAGTCAATGACAGGGGGCCCACACCCTGTTGACCAGTCAAACGTTGACTGGTCAACTGGGACCTCCTGGCCCACCTGTCAGCCTCTGGTACACTTCTGTGTACGCAGAGCTGGGTGCACCTAGCATTTAACTATTTAATTTCGAATTAATGTTAATTCCAGAAATTTCAGAAAAATGAATTAAAACTTTGAAAATTAATATAAAATAAACCGTAGCTCGGATGGAAAAACTTTGTACATGAAAGTTGCTCAGAACAACGAGACGAATCCGGTTACGCAATCCGTTCGTCCACCATGCATCCCTAGCATAGCAAACACGCAACTTTTCCCCTCTGATTCATCTGTCTGAAAACGCAAAACACCGGGGATATTTCCCCGGATGTTTCCCCTCTTCACCGGTATCACCTCATACCGCGTTAGAACATGTCTAGCTCTGCCTGTTGTCCTGTTATGCACTTGCTTGCTATGTATTTACTGTTTCTCCCCCTCTTCTCTTCGGTAGACCCCGTGACGATGCTGATGCCCATGTGGTCGACTACGTCACCGACGACCCCTCCTTCTTGTCTGAGCAACCAGGCAAGCCCCCCCTTGATCACCAGATATCGCCTATTCCTTCTCTATACTGCTTGCATTAGAGTAGTGTAGCATGTTACTGCTTTCGGTTAATCCTATCTGATGCATAGCCTGTCATTGTTGCTACAGTTGTTATCCTTACCTGCTATCCTACTGCTTAGTATAGGATGCTAGTATTCCATCAGTGGCCCTACATTCTTGTCCATCTGCCATGCTATACTATCGGGCCAAGATCACTAGGGAGGTGATCACGGGTATATACTATATACTTTATATACATGACACATGTGGTGACTAAAGTCGGGTCAGCTCGTTGAGTACCCGCAAGTGATTTTGATGAGGGGGCTGAAAGGACAGGTGGCTCCATCCCGGTAGAGGTGGGCCTGGGTTCCTGACGGCCCTCGACTGTTACTTTGTGGCGGAGCGACAGGGCAGGTTGAGATCACCTAGGAGAGAGGTGGGCCTGGCCCTGGTCGGCGTCCGCGGATACCTAAAAATAACACGTTTAACGAGATCTTGGTATTTGATCTGAGCCTGGCCATTGGCCTATGCGCACAAACCATCTACGCGGGGACAGTTATGGGCACTCGACGTCGTGGTATCAGCCGAAGCCTTCGTGACGTCAACGACTGAGCGGCGCGCGCCGGGTTGGACTGGAAAGCCTGCTCTTGTATAAGGGAGGCTAGGTCTGCTCTCCGGCCGCCCTTGCAACGTGCAGGTGTGCAATGGGCGATGGGCCCAGACCCCTGCGCCATAGGATTTAGACCGGCGTGCTGACCTCTCTATTGTGCCTAGGTAGGGCTGCGACGTGTTGATCTTCCGAGGCCGGGCATGACCCAGGAAAGTGTGTCCAGCCAAATGGGATCGAGCGTGTTGGGTTATGTGGTGCACCCCTGCAGGGAAGTTAATCTATTCGAATAGCCATGATCTTCGGTAACAGGACGACTTGGAGTTGTACCTTGACCTTATGACAACTAGAACCGGATACTTAATAAAACACACCCTTCCAAGTGCCAGATACAACCGGTGATCGCTCTCTCACAGGGCGACGAGGGGAGGATCATCGGTTAGGATTATGCTACACGATGTTACTTGGTGAACTTACCATCTACTCTCTTCTTCTGCTGCAAGATGGAGGTAACCAGAAGCGTAGTCTTCGATAGGACTAGCTATCCCCCTCTTATTCCGGCATTCTGCAGTTTAGTCCACATATGATACCCTTATTCCATTTGATACCAATGCATACATATGTAGTGTAGCTCCTTGCTTGCGAGTACTTTGGATGAGTACTCACGGTTGCTTTGCTCCCTCTTTTCCCCCTTTCTATACCCGATTGCTGCGACCAGACGTTGGAGTCCATGAGCCAGACGCCACTGTCGACGATGACTCCAACTACAATGGAGGTGCCTACTACTACGTGCAGGCCGCTGACGACGACCAGGAGTAATTTAGGAGGATCCCAGGCAGGAGGCCTGCGCCTCTTTCGATTTGTATCCTAGTTTGTGCTAGCCTTCTTAAGGCAAACTTGTTTACTTATGTCTGTACTCAGATATTATTGCTTCCGCTAACTCGTCTATGATCGAGCTCTTGTATTCGAGCCCTCGAGGCCCCTGGCTTGTAATATGATGCTTGTATGACTTATTTTTATTGTTAGAGTTGTGTTGTGATATCTTCCCGTGAGTCCCTAATCTTGATCGTACATGTTTGCGTATATGATTAGTGTACAATTGAATTGGGGGTGTCACAGCTCCATAGTTCCGAAGAACGGCGTTTTAGTCATCTTTCCCATGAGGCATGGTTCACAAGTACCAAGTGATTCATAATCAAGTGGTTCCAAAAGTCCATCAGTATGGAGTTTCTTCATGCGCTTTACACCAATGTGACCTAAACGGCAGTGCCACAAATAAGTTGCACTATCATTATCAACTCTACATCTTTTGGCTTCAATATTATGAATATGTGTAGCACTACTATCGAGATTCAATAAGAATAGACCACTCTTCAAGGGTGCATGACCATAAAAGATATTACTCATATAAATAGAACAACCATTATTCTCCGATTTAAATGAATAACCGTCTTGCATCAAACAAGATCCAGATATAATTTTCATGCTCAACACTGGCACCAAATAACAATTATTCAGGTCTAAAACTAATCCCAAAGGTATATGTAGAGGTAGCGTGCCGACTGCGATCACATCGACTTTGGAACCATTTCCCACGCGCATCGTCACCTCGTCCTTAGCCAATCTTCGCTTAATCCATAGTTCCTGTTTCGAGTTGCAAATATTAGCAACAGAACCAGTATCAAATACCCAGGTGCTACTGCAAGCATTAGTAAGATACACATCAATAACATGTATATCACATATACCTTTGTTCACCTTGCCATCCTTCTTATCCGCCAAATACTTGGGGCAGTTCCGCTTCCAGTGACCAGTCTGTTTGAAGTAGAAGCACTCAGTTTCAGGCTTAGGACCAGACTTGGGTTTCTTCTCTTGAGCAGCAACTTGTTTGCCGTTCTTCTTGAAGTTCCCCTTCTTCTTCCCTTTACCATTTTTCTTGAAACTAGTGGTCTTGTTGACCATCAACACTTGATGCTCCTTTTTGATTTCTACCTCCGCAGTCTTTAGCATTGCGAAGAGCTCGGGAATTGTTTTATCCATCCCTTGCATATTATAGTTCATCACGAAGCTTTTGTAGCTTGGTGGCAGTGATTGAAGAACTCTGTCAATGACACTATCAACAGGAAGATTAACTCCCAGTTGAGTCAAGTGATTATGATACCCAGACATTTTGAGTATATGTTCACTGACAGAACTATTTTCGTCCATCTTGCAGCTATAGAACTTATTGGAGACTTCATATCTCTCAATCCGGGCGTTTGCTTGAAATATTAACTTCAACTCCTGGAACATCTCATATGCTCCATGACGTTCAAAACGTCGTTGAAGTCCTGGTTCTAAGCCGTAAAGCATGGCACACTGAACTATCGAGTAGTCATCAGCTTTACTCTGCCAAACGTTCTTAACATTGTCAGCAGCATTTGCAGCAGGCCTGGCACCTAGCGGTGCTTCCAGGACGTAATTCTTCTGTGCAACAATGAGGATAATCCTCAAGTTACGGACCTAGTCCGTGTAATTGCTACCATCATCTTTCAACTTTGCTTTCTCAAGGAACGTATTAAAATTCAACGGAACAACAACACGAGCCATCTATCTACAATCAAACATAAACAAGCAAGATACTAATCAGGTACTAAGCTCATGATAAATTTAAGTTCAATTAATCATATTACTTAAGAACTACCACTTAGATAGACATCCCTCTAATCCTCTAAGTGATCACGTGATCCAAATCAACTAAACCATGTCCGATCATCACGTGAGATGGAGTAGTTTCAATGGTGAACATCACTATGTTGATCATATCTACTATATGATTCACACTCAACCTTTCGGTCTCAGTGTTCCGAGGCCATATCTGCATATGCTAGACTCGTCAAGTTTAACCTGAGTATTCCACGTGTGCAACTGTTTTGCACCCTTTGTATTTGAACGTAGAGCCTATCACACCCGATCATCACGTGGTGTCTCAGCACAAAGAACTTTCGCAACGGTGCATACTCAAGGAGAACACTTATACCTTGATAATTGTAACACCCCGGATGTAATTTACCTTATATGTATCCCAACTCTTGCTGTTTCCGGCGCTAAGTTATTTTATTTCCTTGGGTTCGGGTTTTTGTCTCCGTGTGTTGTTTGCTTGTCATGCATCTCATATGATGTCATCATGTGCATTGCATTTGCATACGTGTTCGTCTCTTGCATCCGAGCATTTTCCCCGTTGTCCGTTTTGCATTCTGGCGCTCCTATCTCCTCCGGTGCCCCTCTCTACCTCTTTTCATGTGTGGGGGTTAAACATTTTCGAATTGGAACGAGACTTGCCATGCGGCCTTGGTTTACTACCGGTAGACCGCCTGTCAAGTTTCGTGCCATTTGGACTTCGTTTGATACTCCAACGGTTAACCGAGGGACCGAAAAGGCCTCATGTGTGTTGCAGCCCAACACCCTTCCAATTTGGCCCAAAACCCACCTAAACCCTCTCCATCGTCTCGGTCGTTCGATCACGATCGCGTGGCCACAAATCGCACCTCATTTGGAGCTTCCTAGCTCCCTCTACCTCTATAAATATGTCCCTCCTCGAAAATTCCGGATCCAAAACCACCCTAACCTAGCTCCCCACCTCTTCAGCGCGCCGGACGTTGTCCGTCGGCGCCGGACACATCGTCGCGCCCTACCGCCGCGCGCCACGTGGCGGGCGCGCCCACATCACCGTCGTCGGCCCGCCTGGGCCCGAGAGAAGCCCTCCCGGCCCGGCTCCTCCCTCGCACCGCCCGCGCCTCCACTCTGCCCTGCGCCGCCCGGGAGCCCCGCCGCCTTCGCCACCCCATCCCGTCGTCGGCGAGCTCCGCCGCGGCGAGCCTCCTCGTCGACCGTGCTGCCCGAGCCGGCCTCCTCGCCCAGGAGCGCCGCTGACGCCGCCCCGCCCAACTCCGGCGAGGATCCGGCACCCCGAGCCCCTCTTGCCTCGGATCCGTTCAACTCCGGCGGAGCTCCGGCTGCTACAACGAATTCCGGCCGTCCTCGGGCCGCATGCACACCAGATCAGATCTAAGATCGCCGCTACAGTAAACCCTAGTCGGGGTTGACTTTTCCCTCTACTTTTAGTATTTTTATGCAACTTTGGCATGCTATAACTCCGCATCCGTAGCTCCGATTTGCGCGTGTAGCATATCAAAATGTTCGCTTTAGAGATTACATCATTTCATCTCATTGCATCATTTTCATTTGAGCTCATCTTGATGCCCGAAATGCTGTTGGAAGAGGGCTATGTGATAAAATTGTCGGATCTGTTTCATCAAATAGATATTTGTCATTTTTGC
Organism: Triticum urartu; assembly: GCF_056163025.1. Taxonomy (NCBI): domain Eukaryota; kingdom Viridiplantae; phylum Streptophyta; class Magnoliopsida; order Poales; family Poaceae; genus Triticum; species Triticum urartu. The sequence goes on along the minus strand of NC_141874.1, from coordinate 498,013,136 downwards.
CATGTTTAATGTGTGCATGATATGCTCCTGAGCTCTACATGAGTTTTGTTATATGCCATGCCATCTTTACATAGGTGCTTACCTTGTATTTTTGTGATATATGTGGTGACTAGCACAAGCTTGCAAAGTAGTGCAATCGGTAATGCTGATTTCAGGGACTTAGAATTTCTCCAAGTCCTTGTCCTGATTTTGTCATTATGCCATATGTTCATGTTGTTTCCTAGTGATCCATGCCTCTTTTGAGGATGATCAGTAAGGATGATTTGTTAACATTGTGGTGATATATACATCCATGTCTTTGTTTGCATTTATGGAGCCCCCTAGCTTGAGTCAATCGAGATCTACTTTTGCTATTTCGTGAATCCTGGCAGATTGTTGTCTTGTTAGCGATTTTGCCGAGGATGTTGCTATTGATCCGTGCATGCTATGTTGTTGTTCTTGCCATGTCTATCTCCTATGCCATGTATTCTTGATGGTTGTATGCTTAGTTTGTCATGCCATGCTCTGTAGTGAGTGCATCGAGCTCATGAACATGTCTACTCGTTAACAGATTTGCATGCCCCAGTTTTTCACCAAGTCTGTAATCTGATTATGTTTTTGCCATGTTCACATGCTTGCAATTGTATTTTCTCATCCCTTTTGGCTCAAGGTCACTAAGGGACTTTTGTTAAGTGCTTTGAGTAGCTTCATGTCATGCCTTGATTTGCCATGTTAAGTTCCTGTAGCATATAGTTTTCATGCTCTAAAGTGTGCTACCTGATGTTAAAATTCCAGACTTGTGTTAATTTCACAAAGTCTGAAACCTGTTATCAATTGCATTTTTGCCATGCTTGTTTGAACCTGTTAATGGATATTGGCCGTATCTCAATGTTCATCTTTTGTCAAGCATCATGAGTGGATCCCTTCCATGTATTTTGTTGTCATGTTTGAGTGTTGTAGCATAATTATCTTGATGCCTTTAGATGGCTACTTGCTGATTATCGCAGACCGGTGCCATATTTGTTTTGCTTGCCATTTCCAAATCGTGCATCCGATTCCGGTGATCTTTATATCGATTTCAACCGAAATCACCTCACCTTTTCAGTGGCACTATTGGATTTCCAAGTTGAGGCCAGGTTCAATCATTCCTTGCCAAATCTTGCATATGCATCACATATCGCATCCCGCATAGCATACCATGTTTGCATCATGTTGTTCGAGCATTGCACATGGTTGATTGTGTTCCTTTTGCTTGTTTGTCTTGTTTGGGTAGAGCCGGGAGACGAGTTCGCTAACGAGGAGCCCGTTGAGTTTGCTTACGAGGATCAAGTCAACTCTGACAACTTTGCAGGCAAGATGATCATACCCTCGAAATCACTTCTATCTTTGCTTGCTAGATGCTCGCTCTTTTGCTATGCCTATGCTACGATGCCTACCACTTGCTTATCATGCCTCCCAAATTGCCATGTCAAACCTCTAACCCACCATGTCCTAGCAAACCGTTGATTGGCTATGTTACCGCTTTGCTCAGCCCCTCTTATAGCGTTGCTAGTTGCAGGTGAAGATTGGAGATCGTTCCTTGTTGGAACATTGTTTATTGTTGGGATATCACCATATTATCTTGTTTATCTTAATGCACCTATATACTTGGTAAAGGGTGGAAGGCTCGGCCTTTTGCCTAGTGTTTTGTTCCACTCTTGCCGCCCTAGTTTCCATCATATCGGTGTTATGTTCCCGGATTTTGTGTTCCTTATGCGGTTGGGTTATAATGGGAACCCCTTGACAGTTCACCTTGAATAAAACTCTTCCAACAATTCCCAACTTTGGTTTTACCATTTGCCACCTAGCCTATTTTTCCCTTGGGTTCCGCGGACTCAAGGGTCATCTTTATTTAAACCCCCGGGCCAGTGCTTCTCTGAGTGTTGGTCCAACCTGTCAGCTGCCGGTGGCCACCAGGGGAAACTCTGGGCTGGCCTACCGGAACCTTGGACAATCCGGTGTGCCCTGAGAACGAGATATCTGCAGCTCCTATCGGGATTTGTCGGCACATTCGGGCAGTGTTGCTGGTTTAGTTTTACCATTGTCGAGGATGTCTTGTAAAACCGGGATGCCGAGTCTGATCGGAATGTCTCGGGAGAAGGAATATCCTTCGTTGACCATGAGAGCTTGTGATGGGATAAGTTGGGACTCCCTGCAGGGATTCGAACTTTCGAAAGTCGTGCCCGCGGTTATGGGCAGATGGGAATTTGTTAATGTCCGGTTGTAGATAACATGAAACTTAACTTAATTAAAATGAATCAACTGCGTGTGTAACCATGATGGTCTCTTCTCGGTGGAGTCCGGGAAGTGAACACGGTGTTGGAGTAATGCTTGACGTAGGTTTTTATAGGATCACTTCTTGATCATAGTTCTTTGATTCGTGCTTTGCTTTCTCTTCTCGCTCTCTTTTGCGAACAGGTTAGCCACCATAAATGCCAGTCGCTTGCTGCAGCTCCACATACTACCTTGCCTTACCTATAAGCTTATATAGTCTTGATCGCGAGGGTGCGAGATTGTTGAGTCCCTGTGACTCACAGATTACTTCCAAACCAGATGCAGGGACCGATGATACCGCTCCAGACGATGCGCTTGAGCTCAAGTGGGAGTTCGATGAAGACTCTCGTCGTTACTATGTGTTTTTTCCCAGATGATCAGTAGTGGTGCCTAGTTGGGGCGATCAGGGATCATGTCGCATGTTGGGGTTGATCTTTTATTTTGGTACTGTAGTCGGACCATGAGTGTATTGGATGATTGTAATGTTATTCATGTATTTGTGTGACGTGGTGAGTGTAAGCCAACTATGTATCCTTTCCCTTTTTATATATTTACATGGTTGTTGTGAATATTACCTTACTTGCGACACTGCTTTCAATGCGGTTATGCCTCTAAGTCGTGTTTCGACACGTAGGAGATATAGCCGCATCGAGGGCGTTACAAGTTGTTAATCAGAGCCTTCCCCGACCTTAGGAGCCCCCCTGCTTGATCGAATAGCTGGCGTTGTTGAGTCTAGAAAAATGTTTTGAGTCATTTAGGATTATATATATCGGAGAGTTAGGACTTCTTTTTACTCCCCAGTCCCTTCATCCCTCTGGTAAGGCATCCTGACGTAGAGTTTTGGCTCTTCTCTTCTCAAATTTCACTAAAAAAATTTAGGATCACGCGGGTATCTTGGAATCGTTCCGATCGATTTGTGACGACAACATTGTTCTTGGTGCCTCCTGTCATTTAGGGGTTGTGGCAGTGTCCCGGGGAGTTGAGCTCCGAGGTGTTGTCGTCACAATTTTATCGTTGCAGTTCTGGAATACCTGAGTTTAGTTTCGCCGACATCGAAAATCTCTTTTATGCAGTTGTTGGTGAGATAACCTCGACGCCACCCAGTACTGGGGCGGGAGTTCGGGAGTATTGCCATAACTTGTATAACGGATGCTTTTCGAAGGTTGAGGTAGACGATTTCCGAAGTTTTTCTCGGTTATGTGTTGAAGGTTGGATACAGCTGGATGTAGGATTTTCTAGATTTGAGTGAGATATTATGCTTCCCCTGTATCCCCAACACCTGATTGCATAACCGGAAAGGTTCGGGAGTTTCATAGGTGGGAATTCTTGTAGCTCTAGTTCTTCTTTCGTGGATATTTGGTTTGAGATTGGGTCATCCTTACCGAGTATTCGTTCTTGTTCTGTACCTTGTTGTTTTTCTTCTATCTAAATTCTAAGTGGCTTCTCAATTTATGGATATGTGACCATTTCAATTGGAATGCATTCGTTCATTTTGTTCGGATGTGAAGACTATATGTTGCAATTTCAACCAGTTTGTTTCAGCTTCAATATTTGTCTGTCAATGTGCTAATGGATGTCAACCTCTTCAGGATGGATCCTCCAACGCGCACGACTCCGAATCCTGATCCGCCACCACCACCTCCACCTCCGGAGGCATGGCAAGCTGTGATGGCCGCTACCAATGCAAACACGCAGCTGATCATGCAACTTCTTCAAGAGCGCAACCAAGGGAACCAGGGCCAAGGCAACAATCAGAATCACTTTGCTACACTCAACCAGTTCCTTGCTAACCAGCCAAAGACCTTCAGCAATTGCGTTGAGGCAACAGACGCTGATGATTGGCTCGTGGACATATGCAAGCATTTCGAGTGCAGTAACGTCAGGCCTGAGGACTTTGTCAAGTTCGCTTCCTTCCAACTCAAAGACCAAGCTGCAGAATGGTTCAGCAGTACAAAGATTCCAGAGGAGGCTGTGTGATTACCTGGGATGAATTCCGTCAAGACTTCAAAGCTCATCATATTCCTCAGGGCGTGGTTGAAAGCAAGCGTGAGGAATTCCGCAACCTGAAGCAAGGCTCTATGTCTGTCTACGAGTACAACAAGATGTTTAAGAAGCTCGCCCGTTTTGCTAAGCAGGACGTCCCTGACGAGAAGAGCATGATATATCAGTTCAGGGGTGGTCTCAGAGAAGAAATCCAGCTAGCTCTCATTCTCTTTGAGCCCAAGAGGTACGATGAGTTTTACAACATGGCAATGAAGCAAGAGACTGCTCAACTGAAGTGCGATGCTTCCAAGAAGAGAGTCGAAGATGCTACTCCTTCTTCCTCAACTCAAGTGGCTAAGCAGCAGAAGTATTGTCTTCCTCCTCCTCCGTTCCGTCAGCCTTATCAACAGAAGAGCAAAGGTGGCAGTGGATCTTCCCACCCACCCAACCCTGGCTTTCAGAACAAGACTTCATCTCAAGCTCCAAGATCGAGTGCTCCGTATCACCGTCCGCTCTCGGAGGTCACGTGCAACAAGTGCCAACAGAAGGGTCACTATGCCAACAAATGCTTCAATCAGAGGCGTCTCCCTCCTCCTCCTCCTGTGAGATCGGCAAGTACAGCTGTGGTCAAGCATAACCCCAAGCACGCCAAGGTCAACTTGATGAATGCAGCTCAGGCAGAGGAATCGTCAGATGTCATCATGGGTAACCTTCCTGTTAACGATATTCCAGCTAAAGTTCTTTTTGACACTGGTGCATCACATTGTTTCATCTCAAGACCTTTTGCATCTAAGCATGAGTTGGCTTTGCAAGTTTTGCCTAGACCAATAGCAGTTGTCTCTCCCAGTAGGCGCATGAATGCTAACTCCATTGTTCCGGATGTTACTATCACTTTGGGTGACTACAAGTTTCTGTCTTCTCCTACGGTTCTTGGTGACTCGGATATTGATCTTATTCTCGGAATGGATTGGCTTTCTAAGCACAAGGCTCAGCTTGATTGTGCAGCCAGGCAGATTCAATTGACTCATTCGTCTGAGGATGTAATTGTCTTTGCCGCAAGGGATGATACCATCCGTCTGTTTTCTCTCAATGAGAAGGGTGAACTGGATGCCATCTCTCAAATTCCAGTCGTTTGCGAAAATCAAGACGTCTTTCCAGAAGAGCTTCCAGGAATGCCTCCGCACCGGCCAGTTGAATTCGTCATCGATCTTGAGCCTGGCACGGAACATGTTTGCAAACGTCCTTACAAGCTTGGACCTGAAGAATTGAAGGAGCTGAAGAAGCAACTCGATATTCAAGAGCGAATGGGTCTCATCCGACCTAGTTCTTCTCCGTGGGGTTGTGGAGTTCTTTTTGTGAAGAAGAAGGATGGAACGGACTAACTTTGTATTGACTACCGTCCATTGAACAAGAAGACTATAAAGAACAAGTACCCACTTCCCAACATCAACAAGCTGTTTGAACAACTCAAAGGTGCTCAAGTATTCTCCAAGCTTGATCTCCGTATGGGCTATCACCAGATTCGAATCCGTGAGCAAGATATTCCCAAGACGGCGTTCAGAACAAGCTATGGTTCATATGAATACACTGTCATGTCTTTTGGCCTCGTCAACGCTCCTCCGACTTTCTCTCGCATGATGAACTTCATATTCAACGCCTACACAAATGACTTTGTCTTGGTCTACCTCGATGACATTCTGGTCTTTTCCAAGAACAAGGAAGATCATGCCAAGCACTTGCGTTTGGTGCTCGATAAGCTCAGAGAACATCAGTTCTACGCCAAGTTCTCAAAGTGCGAGTTTTGGCTCGATGAGGTTCTCTATCTTAGGCATATCATCTCTGCCAAGGGCATAGCGGTGAATCCTGAGAAGGTGTCTGCAATTGTGAATTGGGAACCACCTCAGAACGTGAAGCAACTCCGCAGCTTCCTTGGTCTCGCTAGCTACTGTCGAAGGTTCGTTGAGAACTTTTCAAAGATCGCGAAGCCTCTTTCAAACCTTCTCCAGAAGCACGTCAAGTACGTTTGGTCTCCGGAATGTGACATCGCTTTCAACACTTTGAAAGAGAAATTAGTCACTGCTCCAGTTCTGACTCCTCCTGATGAATCCAAACCGTTCGAGGTCTTCTGCGATGCCTCTCTTCAAGGTCTTGGTGCAGTGTTGATGCAAGAGAAGAAAGTTGTGGCTTATACCTCTTGCCAGTTGAAGCCCAACGAGAAGAACTACCCCACTCATGACCTCGAGTTGGCGGCAGTTGTGCATGCTCTTTTGACTTGGAGACATCTCTTATTGGGAAGAAAAGTGGACATCTTCACTGACCACAAGAGTCTCAAGTACATCTTCACTCAGCCTAATGTCAACCTCAGGCAGACTCGTTGGGTCGAAATGATTCAAGAGTATAATCCGAGCATCGAATATACTCCAGGCAAGGCCAATGTGATTGCTGACGCATTGAGCAGGAAGACTTACTGCAACAGTCTGATTCTCAAGCCCTACCAACCTGAGCTTTGTGAAGCTTTCCACAAACTCAACCTGCAAGTTGTTCCTCAAGGTTTCCTCGCCAACCTTCAAGTCTCTCCTACTTTGGAAGATCAGATTCGCGAGGCTCAACTTCTTGATGCTATGGTGAAGAAGGTGAAGATTGGGATTGCCAAGAGTCAATCCAAGTACAAGTGCTATCGCCTTGATGACAAGGATACTCTCTTCTTAGAGGATCGCATTGTTGTGCCTAAAGGTGACCTTCGTAAAGTCATTATGAATGAGGCTCACAATTCACTCCTCTCCATCCACCCTGGGAGTATGAAGATGTACCAGGACCTCAAGCAGGCATATTGGTGGACTCAAATGAAGCGCGAGATTGCTCAGTTCGTGAATGAGTGTGATGTCTGCAGAAGAGTGAAGGCAGAACACCAACGACCAGCTGGTCTCCTCCAACCTCTTGCCATTCCAGAATGGAAGTTTGACCACATTGATATGGACTTCGTGACGGGATTTCCAAAGTCCAAGCGTGGCAATGATGCTATATTCGTTGTCATCGACAAACTCACTAAAGTGGCTCACTTTCTGCCTATCAAAGAGTCTATCACTGCAGCTCAATTGGCGGAGCTTTATACCTCTCGGATTGTCTCTCTGCACGGCATTCCACAATTGATCTCTTCAGACCGTGGCAGCATCTTTACCTCCAAGTTTTGGGATTCTTTTCAGAAGGCCATGGGCACCAACATCCGTTTCAGCACAACTTTTCATCCTCAAACTAGCGGTCAAGTCGAGCGTGTCAATCAGATTCTTGAAGATATGCTCAGGGCTTGCGTTATCTCCTTCAGTATGAAGTGGGAAGATTGTCTTCCATATGCCGAGTTCTCCTACAACAACAGTTTTCAAGCAAGTTCGGGCAAGGCCCCATTTGAAATTCTCTATGGCAGGAAGTGCCATATTCCTCTCAACTGGTCAGAGACCGGTGAATGTCAACTTCTTGGAAATGACTTGATCACAGAGGCAGAGTAAATGTGCAAAGTCATTCGTGATAACCTCAAAGCAGCGCAATCGCGTCAGAAGAGCTACTATGATAGTAAGCATCGTGATTTGGCTTTCGAGATCGGAGACCATGTTTACCTCCGCGTCTCTCCAATGAAAGGTACTCGTCGCTTCTGTATCAAAGGGAAGCTTGCCCCTAGATACGTGGGTCCTTTCAAGATCGTCAGCAAGAGAGGCGATCTCGCCTATCAACTCGAGCTTCCTTCAAACTTTGCAAATGTGCACGACGTGTTCCATGTCTCTCAGCTCCGCAAGTGTTTCAAGACCCCTGACCGCACCGTCAACTTTGAAGACATTGATCTCCAAGAAGACCTTTCTTATCGTGAGCACCCAGTTGCTATTCTTGAAGAGACTGAGCGCAAGACTCGCAATAAGTCAATCAAATTCCTCAAAGTCAAGTGGTCACACCATTCCGACCGTGAAGCCACCTGGGAACGCGAGGATCACCTCCGTTCTAAGTACCCGGCGTTTTCCAGTCCTAGATCTCGGGATGAGATCCTTTCGTAGTGGTGGAGTGTTGTAACACCCCGGATGTAATTTACCTTATATGTATCCCAACTCTTGTCGTTTCCAGCGTTAAGTTATTTTATTTCCTCGGGTTCGGGTTTTTGTCTCCGTGTGTTGTTGCCTTGTCATGCATCTCATATCATGTCATCATGTGCATTGCATTTGCATACGTGTTCGTCCCTTGCATCCAAGCATTTTCCCCGTTGTCCGTTTTGCATTCCGGCGCTCCTATCTCCTCCGGCGCCCCTCTCTACCTCTTTTCATGTGTGGGGATTAAACATTTCCGGATTGGACCGAGACTTGCCATGCGGCCTTGGTTTACTACCGGTAGACCGCCTGTCAAGTTTCGTGCCATTTGGACTTCGTTTGATACTCCAACGGTTAACCGAGGGACCGAAAAGGCCTCGTGTGTGTTGCAGCCCAACACCCTTTCAATTTGGCCCAAAAACCACCTAAACCCTCTCCATCGTCTCGGTCGTTCGATCACGATTGCGTGGCCGCAAACCGCACCTCATTTGGAGCTTCCTAGCTCCCTCTACCTCTATAAATATGTCCCTCCTCGAAAATTCCGGATCCAAAACCACCCTAACCTAGCTCCCCACCTCTTGAGCGCACCGGACGTTGTCCGCCGGCGCCAGACACATCGCTGCGCCCTACCGCAGCGCACCACGTGGCGGGCGCGCCCACATCACCGTCGCCGGCCTGCCTGGGCCCGAGAGAAGCCCTCCCGGCCCGGCTCCTCCCTCGCGCCGCCCATGCCTCCACTCTGCCCTGCGCCGCCCGGGAGCCTCGCCGCCTTCGCCGCCCCATCCCGTCGCCGGCGAGCTCCACCGCGGCGAGCCTCCTCGTTGACCGCGCCGCCCGAGCCGGCCTCCTCGCCTACGAGCGCCGCTGACGCCGCCCCGCCCAACTCCGGCGAGGATCCGGCGCCCCCGGCCCCTCTTGCCTCGGATCCGTTCAACTCCGGTGGAGCTCCGGCTGCTACAGCGACTTCCGTCCGTCCTCAGGCCACGTGCACGCCAGATCGGATCTGAGATCGCCGCTACAGTAAACCCTAGTCGGGGTTGACTTTTCCCTCTACTTTCAGTATTTTTATGCAACTTTGGCATGCTATAACTCCGCATCCGTAGCTCCCATTGGCGCGTGTAGCATATCAAAATGTTCGTCTCAGAGAGTACATCATTTCATCTCATTGCATCATTTTCATTTGAGCTCATCTTGATGCCCGAAATACTGTTGGAAGAGGGCTATGTGATAAAATTGTCGGATCTGTTTCATCAAATAGATATTTGTCATTTTTGCCATGTTTAATGTGTGCATGATATGCTCCTGAGCTCTACATGAGTTTTGTTATATGCCATGCCATCCTTACAGAGGTACTTACTATGTATTTTTGTGATATGTGTGGTGACTAGCACAAGCTTGCAAAGTAGTGCAATCGGTAATGCTGATTTCAGGGACTTAGAATTTCTCTAAGTCCTTGTCCTGATTTTGTCATTATGCCATATGTTCATGTTGTTTCCTAGTGACCCGTGCCTCTTTTGAGGATGATCAGTAAGGATGATTTCTTAACACTGTGGTGCTCTATCCATCCATGTCTTTGTTTGCATTTATGGAGCACCCTAGCTTGAGTCAATCGAGCTCTACTTTTACTATTTCGTGAATCCTGGCAGATTGTTGTCTTGTTAGCGATTTTGCCGAGGATGTTTCTATTGATCCGTGCATGCTATATTGTTGTTATTGCCATGTCTAGCTCCTATGCCATGTATTCTTGATGGGTGTATGCTTAGTTTGTCATGCCATGCTCTGTAGTGAGTGCATCGAGCTCGTGAACATGTCTACTCGTTAACAGATTTGCATGCTCCAGTTTTTCACCAAGTCTGTAATCTGATTATGTTTTTGCCATGTTCACATGCTTGCAATTGTATTTTCTGATCCCTTTTGGCTCCAGGTCACGTAGGGACTTTTGTTAAGTGCTTTGAGTAGCTTCATGTCATGCCTTGCTTTGCCATGTTAAGTTCCTATAGCATATAGTTTTCATGCTCTAAAGTGTGCTACCTGATGTTAAAATTCCAGACTTGTGTTAATTTCACAAAGTCTGAAACCTGTTATCAATTGCATTTTTGCCATGCTTGTTTGAACCTATTAATGGATATTGGCCGTATCTCAATGTTCATCTTTTTTCACGCATCATGAGTGGATCCCTGCCATGTATTTTGTTGTCATGTTTGAGTGCTGTAGCATAATTATCTTGATGCCTTTAGATGGCTACTTGCTGATTATCGCAGACCGGTGCCATATTTGTTTTGCTTGCCATTTCCAAACCGTGCATCCGATTCCGGTGATCTTTATATCGATTTCAACCGAAATCACCTCACCTTTTCAGTGGCACTATTGGATTTCCAAGTTGAGGCCAGGTTCAATCATTCCTTGCCAAATCTTGCATATGCATCACATATCGCATCCCGCATAGCATACCATGTTTGCATCATATTGTTCGAGCATTGCACGTGGTTGATTGTGTTCCTTTTGCTTGTTTGTCTTGTTTGGGTAGAGCCGGGAGACGAGTTCGCTAACGAGGAGCCCGTTGAGTTTGCTTACGAGGATCAAGTCAACTCTGACAACTTTGTAGGCAAGATGATCATACCCTCCAAATCACTTCTATCTTTGCTTGCTAGATGCTCGCTCTTTTGCTATGCCTATGCTACGATGACTACCACTTGCTTATCATGCCTCCCAAATTGCCATGTCAAACCTCTAACCCACCATGTCCTAGCAAATCGTTGATTGGCTATGTTACCGCTTTGCTCAGCCCCTCTTATAGCGTTGCTAGTTGCAGGTGAAGATTGGAGATCGTTCCTTGTTGGAACATTGTTTATTGTTGGGATATCACCATATTATCTTGTTTATCTTAATGCACCTATATACTTGGTAAAGGGTGGAAGGCTCGGCCTTTTGCCTAGTGTTTTGTTCCACTCTTGCCGCCCTAGTTTCCGTCATATCGGTGTTATGTTCCCGGATTTTGCGTTCCTTACGCGGTTGGGTTATAATTGGAACCCCTTGACAGTTCGCCTTGAATAAAACTCTTCCAGCAATGCCCAACTTTGGTTTTACCATTTGCCACCTAGCCTATTTTTCCCTTGGGTTCCGCGGACTCAAGGGTCATCTTTATTTAAACCCCCGGGCCAGTGCTCCTCTGAGTGTTGGTCCAACCTGTCAGCTGCCGGTGGCCACCAGGGGCAACTCTGGGTTGGCCTATCGGAACCTTGGACAATCCGGTGTGCCCTGAGAACGAGATATGTGCAGCTCCTATCGGGATTTGTTGGCACATTCGGGCGGTGTTGCTGGTTTAGTTTTACCATTGTCGAGGATGTCTTGTAAAACCGGGATGCCGAGTCTGATCGGAATGTCTCAGGAGAAGGAATATCCTTCGTTGACCGTGAGAGCTTGTGATGGGCTAAGTTGGGACTCCCCTGCAGGGATTTGAACTTTCGAAAGCCGTGCCCACGGTTACGGGCAGATGGGAATTTGTTAATGTCCGGTTGTAGATAACATGAAACTTAACTTAATTAAAATGAATCAACTGCGTGTGTAACTGTGATGGTCTCTTCTCGGCGGAGTCCGGGAAGTGAACACGGTGTTGGAGTAATGCTTCATGTAGGTTGTTATAGGATCACTTCTTGATCATAGTTCTTCGATTCGTGCTTTGCTTTCTCTTCTCGCTCTCTTTTGCGAACAGGTTAGCCACCATAAATGTCAGTTGCTTGCTGCAGCTCCACATACTACCTTGCCTTACCTATAAGCTTATAGTCTTGATCGCGAGAGTGCGAGATTGTTGAGTCCCCGTGACTCACAGATTACTTCCAAACCAGATGCAGGGACCGATGATACCGCTCCAGACGATGCGCTTGAGCTCAAGTGGGAGTTCGATGAAGACTCTCGTCGTTACTATGTGTTTTTTCCCAGATGATCAGTAGTGGTGCCCAGTTGGGGCGATCGGGGACCATGTCGCATGTTGGGGTTGATCTTTTATTTTGGTACCGTAGTCGGACCATGAGTGTATTGGATGATTGTAATGTTATTCATGTATTTGTGTGACGTGGCGAGTGTAAGCCAACTATGTATCCTTTCCCTTTTTATATATTTACATGGGTTGTTGTGAAGATTACCTTACTTACGACACTGCTTTCAATGCGGTTATGCCTCTAAGTCGTGTTTCGACACGTAGGAGATATAGCCGCATCGAGGGCGTTACAATAATTTAGTGAGAGATCATCTTATAATGCTACCATCAATCAAAGCAAGATAAGATGCATAAAAGATAAACATCACATGCAATCAATATAAGTGATATGATATGGCCATCATCATCTTGTGCTTGTGATCTTCATCTCTGAAGCACCGTCATGATCACCATTGTGACCGACGCGACACTTTGATCTCCATCATAGCATCGTTGTCGTCTCGCCAACTTATGCTTCTACGACTATCGCTACCGCTTAGTGATAAAGTAAAGCATTACAGGGCGATTTCATTGCATACAATAAAGCGACAACCATATGGCTCCTGCCAGTTGCCGATAACTCGGTTACAAAACATGATCATCTCATACAATAAAATATAGCATCATGCCTTGACCATATCACATCACAACATGCCCTGCAAAAACAAGTTAGACGTCCTCTACTTTGTTGTTGCAAGTTTTACGTGGCTGCTACGGGCTAAGCAAGAACCATTCTTACCTACGCATCAAAACCACAACGATAGTTCGTCAAGTTAGTGCTGTTTTAACCTTCTCAAGGACCGGGCGTAGCCACACTCGGTTCAACTAAAGTTGGAGAAACTGACACCCGCCAGCCACCTGTGTGCAAAGCACGTCGGTAGAACCAGTCTCGCGTAAGCGTACGCGTAATGTCGGTCCGGACCGCTTCATCCAACAATACCGCTGAACCAAAGTATGACATGCTGGTAAGCAGTATGACATGTATCACCCACAACTCACTTGTGTTCTACTCGTGCATATAACATCAACGCATTAAACCAGGCTCGGATGCCACTGTTGGGAACGTAGTAATTTCAAAAAATTTCCTACGCATTCGTAAGATCATGGTGATGCATAGCAACGAGAGGGGAGAGTGTGTCCATGTACCCTCGTAGACCGAAAGCGGAAGCGTTAGCACAACACGGTTGATGTAGTCGTACGTCTTCACGATCCGACCGATCAAGCACCGAACGCACGGCACCTCCGAGTTCTGCACACGTTCAACTCGATGACGTCCCTCTAACTCCGATCCAGCCGAGCTTTGAGGGAGAGTTCCGTCAGCACGATGGCGTGGTGACGATGATGATGTTCTACCAACGCAGGGCTTCGCCTAAGCACTGCTACGATATGACCAAGGTGGATTAGGGTGGAGGGGGCACCGCACACGGCTAAAATATTCAAGAGATCAATTGTTGTGTCTATGGGGTGCCCCCCTCCTTTGTATATAAAGGGGGGAGGAGGAGTGGGGCGGTCAAGGGGAGGAGGCGCGCCCAAGGGGGTGCAATCCTACTCCAAGTAGGTTTTGCCCCCTTTCCTATTCCAACTAGGAGAAGGGGAAAGGGGGAGGTGGAGAGAAGGAAGGAGAAGGGGGGCCGCCACCACTTCCCTTTCCCAATTCGGATTGGGGCAAGGGGGGCCGTGCGCCACCTCCTGCCGCCTCTCCTCTTCCACCACTTGGGCCCATGAGGCCCAATAACCCCTGGGGGGGTTCCGGTAGTCCGGTATATATCTGATAACCCCCGGAACCATTTTAGTGTCTGAATATAGTCATCCAATATATCAATCTTCATGTCTCAGCCATTTCGAGACTCCTCGTCATGTCCGTGATCACATCCAGGACTTCGAACTACCTTCGGTACATCAAAACACATAAACTCACAATATAACCGTCATCGAACTTTAAACGTGCGGACCCTACGGGTTCGAGAACTATGTAGACATGACCGAGACACGTCTCCGGTCAATAACCAATAGCGGAACCCGGATGCTCATATTGGCTCCTACATATTCTACGAAGATCTTTATCGGTCAAACCGCATAACAACATACGTTGTTCCCTTTGTCATCGGTATGTTACTTGCCCGAGATTCAATCGTCAGTATCTCAATACCTAGTTCAATCTCCTTACCGGCAGGTCTCTTTACTCGTTCCGTAATACATCACCCCGCAACTAACTCATTAGTTACAATGCTTGCAAGGCTTGAGTGATGTGTATTACCGAGTGGGCCCAGAGATACCTCTCCGACAACCGGAGTGACAAATCCTAATCTTGAAATACGCCAACCCAACAAGTACTTTTGGAGACACCTGTAGAGCACCTTTATAATCACCCAGTTATGTTGTGACGTTTGGTAGCACACAAAGTGTTCCTCCGGTAAACGGGAGTTGCATAATCTCATAGTCACAGGAACATGTATAAGTCATGAAGAAAGCAATAGCAACAAACTAAACGATCAAGTGCTAAGCTAACGGAATGGGTCAAGTCAATCACATCATTCTCCTAATGATGTGATCCCGTTAATCAAATGACAACTCTTTGTCTATGGTTAGGAAACATAACCATCTTTGATTCAATGAGCTAGTCAAGTAGAGGCATACTAGTGACACTCTGTTTTGTCTATGTATTCACACATGTATCATGTTTCCGGTTAATACAATTCTAGCATGAATAATAAACATTTATCATGATATAAGGAAATAAATAATAACTTTATTATTGCCTCTAGGGCATATTTCCTTCACTTTTGCCCTTCTCGCTTTCGCGATGGTAGGGCGGCGGGTGAGTGCGGTTGTACCGCCTTAAGCGATAGTACCGCTTAGTGCGATACTGCCACTTCTAGTACCGCTGGGACTACTGTAGCTCTATGGTGCCTTAGGAAACTTTGTTCCCATTCCGTCCTACCCATCTCCACTACCGCATTGTGCAATACGCATCGGTAGTACCACTCATAGGGTCGGTAGTACCGCTCTGGCGGAACTACCGTGCATGTGCCTTGCCCACTTGCACGCATCGGCCGGTACCACCACGCCAAGCGGTGGTACCGCTCGTGCGCGTCTACGGGCAGGTAACGGTTGGATTTGTCCTCACCTATGAAGAGGGGGGGTCTTTTTCCACATTGGTTCTTATCCTTTGAGCTTGTCTGTGCCCCCCATTGTTGACCTTCTTTGAGCTTGCTATCTCCCAATCCCTCCAATGATTCTTGCTAGTTCTTGAGGGAAAAGAGAGAGGAGATCTAGATCTACATTTCACCAATCACTTTCCCCTCTATATGAGGGGAGCCCCTTGGATCTAGATCTTGGAGTTCTTTGTGTTCTCCTTGTGTGTTCTTCCTCTCATCTTCCTTCATACCTTAAGTTGTTGTGGTGGGATTTGGGAGAGGGCTTGGGCACTTGGTGTGCCCCTTGCCATTGCATTTGGTGCATAGGTTTGAGTTCTTCACGATGATATGTGAAAGTGACGTTTGAGTACCATATTAAACTTAGAGTGCTTGGTACCATAGAGCTTGTTCTCTTGGGTGCTTGGGCGCTATAGAGAGTTGGTGCTGTCTCGGAGCTCAATCATTATGGTGTAAAACTCCGGCGAAGCGTCAGGGTCTTCAATTAAGCTGTGGAGATTATCCCGAGCAATTTGCATGCGTTCCGATGACCACCCCAAGGGCTGCCATTTGTACAGATTCGATGACCACCCCCGAGATGGACTGGCCCAAAGGCGCGTTGGGGAGCGAGGGCTGCACATTGCGCAAACATGCTCAGTAACCAGTACACCGACCTTACCTTGTCGACTACTATCAGGAAATGGCTGTATTTGAGCCTTCATCTAGAACAACATTAACGTCTCAAAAATAATCTAGTACAACATTAACATATATTATTTACCTACTACAAAATATTTGAAAATAAAATATATCAATAAATTAATTCAAAAAGTTCACAGATTTGGAAAGAAATGTTCAAAAAATAACAAAAAAATTCATGAATTTAAAATAAAGTTCATCTATTTGAAAAGGCATTCATCAATATTGAATGTTCACAATAATATATATTTAATTTGAAAACAATAATAAAAAAATTGCAAAAAGTTCATCAATTTTGAAAAAAATGTTCGTTGATTTTGATTTTGTCGAATTTGAAAAAAATCCATGTATTTTAAAAAAATAGGTCACGAATTCAAAAAGGTTCATCGACTTGAAAAAGTACATGAATTCAAACAAATCCACTGGATTTTATTTTTCTATCGATTTTTTGAAAAGAAAAGGTCATGTTTTCAAAGAAAAAGAAAAAAAAGATAGAAGAGAAGGAAAAAAGAAAGGAAAAGAAAAGAAGAACATAAAAAAAGATAAAAAAACAATAAAATGATGTAACTAGTGACATTTTGGGTGGGTGGCCTGGTTGTTTACCGTAGCTTATTCTAGAAGAAGAGAGGTCGTGGGTTCGAATCATAATCCTTGCTTGGGGAGGTCCGAGTCAGTGCTTTGAGCGCCGGTTGACGTACTGGCGCTCAAGCAAACAATCTGGTGGGCTGGCCCATTAGCATGGCGCTTATGTCGCTCGGTCGGTCGATAGCAGGATCGATCCTTGCTCGCTCGGTTCCGCTATATTTGATTGTTTACCCTGTTGATCGTGGACTTCTCAAAATTTGGGGAAAAAGCTCTATCAAACTTGATAAAAGTTCACGAATTTGGATAAAAGTTCATCTATTTAAAAAAAGATTCGTCAACTTTGAAAAAGTTCAGAAAAATAAAAAAAACTCATCAAATTTGAAAATAATAATCAAAAGTTGGGAAAATGTTTGTCAGTATTGCAAATCCATGGTGTTTTGAAAAAAGAGGTACGAATTCAGAAAAGTTCATCAACTTGGAAAATTTTCACGAATTCAAAGAAAATTCATCGGATTTTGATTTTTTTACCAATTTTGATAAGAAAAGGGTCACATTTTCTGAAAATGGAAAATGAAAGGGAAAGGATAATAAGAAACAAAGAAGAGAAGAGAAAAGAAAAAACCAAAAAAACAAACAAAGATGTAACTAATCACGTTTGGGTGGGTGGCCTGATTGTTATCATAACTTATCTCTACTACTTAAAAAGAGCGTAAGGTTTCCATTTCATCTCTCTTTCGTCCAACCTTTCATATATACGTCCCACTCTTTCCTTATCCTTTTTTATTTTTTCCACCCATATTTGATTTTTCTCTCATCCATTCAATTGTCTCATGTTTATTAACTTACCAAAATAAATACATATTTTGTTGGCAAGTCGTTAAATCTCTACTACTTAAAAAGAACGTAAGGTTCCCATTTCACCTCTCTTTCGTCTAACCTTTTATATATACGTCCCACTCTTTCCTTATCCTCTTTGATTTTTTCCTCCCATATTTGATTTTTCTCCCATCCATTCAATTGTCTCATGTTTATTATCTTACCAAAATAAACACATATTTTGTTGGCAAGTCATTAAATTCTTACCAAATAAGTGCTTAACAATAAATCTCTACTACTTAAAAAGAACGTAAGGTTCCCATTTCACCTCTCTTTCGTCCAACCTTTCATATATACGTCCCACTCTTTCCTTATCCTTTTTTATTTTTTCCACCCATATTTGATTTTTCTCTCATCCATTCAATTGTCTCATGTTTATTAACTTACCAAAATAAATACATATTTTGTTGGCAAGTCATTAAATCTCTACTACTTAAAAAGAACGTAAGGTTCCCATTTCACCTCTCTTTCGTCTAACCTTTCATATATATCTCTACTACTCAAAAAGAACGTAAGGTTCCCATTTCACCTCTCTTTCGTCCAACCTTTCATATATACGTCCCACTCTTTCCTTATCCTTTTTTATTTTTTCCACCCATATTTGATTTTTCTCTCATCCATTCAATTGTCTCATGTTTATTAACTTACCAAAATAAATACATATTTTGTTGGCAAGTCGTTAAATCTCTACTACTTAAAAAGAACGTAAGGTTCCCATTTCACCTCTCTTTCGTCTAACCTTTTATATATACGTCCCACTCTTTCCTTATCCTCTTTGATTTTTTCCTCCCATATTTGATTTTTCTCCCATCCATTCAATTGTCTCATGTTTATTATCTTACCAAAATAAACACATATTTTGTTGGCAAGTCATTAAATTCTTACCAAATAAGTGCTTAACAATAAATCTCTACTACTTAAAAAGAACGTAAGGTTCCCATTTCACCTCTCTTTCGTCCAACCTTTCATATATACGTCCCACTCTTTCCTTATCCTTTTTTATTTTTTCCACCCATATTTGATTTTTCTCTCATCCATTCAATTGTCTCATGTTTATTAACTTACCAAAATAAATACATATTTTGTTGGCAAGTCATTAAATCTCTACTACTTAAAAAGAACGTAAGGTTCCCATTTCACCTCTCTTTCGTCTAACCTTTCATATATATCTCTACTACTCAAAAAGAACGTAAGGTTCCCATTTCACCTCTCTTTCGTCCAACCTTTCATATATACGTCCCACTCTTTCCTTATCCTTTTTTATTTTTTCCACCCATATTTGATTTTTCTCTCATCCATTCAATTGTCTCATGTTTATTAACTTACCAAAATAAATACATATTTTGTTGGCAAGTCATTAAATATCTACTACTTAAAAAGAACGTAAGGTTCCCATTTCACCTCTCTTTCGTCTAACCTTTCATATATACGTCCCACTCTTTCCTTATCCTCTTTGATTTTTTCCTCCCATATTTGATTTTTCTCCCATCCATTCAATTGTCTCATGTTTATTATCTTACCAAAATAAACACATATTTTGTTGGCAAGTCATTAAATTCTTACCAAATAAGTGCTTAACAATAAAATGGCAAAGAAATCATGACGATTCCATACAAAGATTTGGCAAGATTTTAGCGTATCAATATCCCTATACTTAAAAAGAACGTAAGGTTCCCATTTCACCTCTTTTTCGTCCAACCTTCCATATATACGTCCCACTCTTTCCTTATTCTTTTTGATTTTTTCCTCCCATATTTGATTTTTCTCCCATCCATTCAATTGTCTCATGTTTATTAACTTACCAAAATAAATACATGTTTTGTTGGCAAGTCATTAAATTCTTACCAAATAAGTGCTTAGCAATAAAATGGCTGATAAATCATGGCGATTACATACAAAGATTTGGTAAGATATTAGCGTATCAACATATTAATATACGTGGATTCTCAAAAACAATAATACAATAATAGATGTGCAGTCAGGGGCTAATCTACTAGAATGTTTATACTCCCGTTGCAACGCACGGGCAATTGTCTAGTACTAGAAGAAGAGAGGTCGTGGGTTCGAATCATAACCCTGGGGAGCTCCTAGTCAGCTCTTCGAGCCAGACGCTTGGTTGCCGTACCTGCGCTCACGCCCACGATTTGGTGGGCCGGCCCATTAGCAAGACGCTTGCATCGCTCGATCGGTTGACAACAGGATCGATCCTCGCTCGCTCGGTTCTGCTATATTTGATCGTTTAATCCTGTTGACAGTGGACTTCTCAAAATTTGAATAAATGTTTATCAAACTTGGAAAAAAGTTCATAAATTTGAAAAACGTTAATCGAGTTTGGAACAAAAGTTCATCAAATTGGAAAAAAGTCCAACCAATTTGAGAAAAGTTCAACCAATTTGAGAAAAGTTCATCGAATTTGAAAAAAGATCATCAGTTTGAAAAAAAGTTCATTGGTTTTAAAAAAATATTCATTGATTTTGGAAAAAAGTTCATTGAAAATTAAAAAAATTTCATCGATTTTGAAAAGAAGTTTATCGGTTTTGAAAAAAGTTCAAAAATATGGAAAAATTCCAATCAAATGTTAAAGAAAGTTCACAAATTTTGAATAAAATCATCGATCTGAAAAAAATTCATGGATTTAAAAAAAATCAATTTTGAACAAAAGTTCATCGATTAAAATCACACATTTAGGAAAAAGAAAATAAATAGTAAAAGAAAAAAGAAAAAGAGATGCAAACTGGAGAAAGAATAAAAGAACAAAAGAAGGTACTATGCACAAAGTGTGCCTTGTCACTAGTGATTAGCGCAGCGCGCTGTGAACGTACAAGTCTCGAGTTTGATCTGTCGCACGCGCATCATTTATTGCACTTTAAACAGATAAAAGAAAAACGCAAAATGGGCTTGCCCTGCTTTCAACAGAGGATGTGCGCTTCAGGCGTCCATTTGCAAAATGACCTGTAACGGGATCTAAAGCGCCAAATATGAACCGCCCCTTGCTTGTACTTTTTGTTTTTAGAAATAGAAAATATATCAAATGGGCCGGCCCATGAGTGGAGGGGGTGTGCGCCATGTCGCAAAATAGACTACCAATAGGAATTGCCTCCTCCCAACGCGCAGCGCGGTATAGGAGGTTCCGTACGAAACACCCATGATGGGAATGTTCTATTTGTCGGGCTCTGCATCAAATTGGCGGATCCGTCTTGCCTGCTCCCTTCTCATGCTTTCATCTATGCTCCCACTTCATCCTATGATTGTCTTTTTTTCTTTTTCCTTTCTAATCTAATCATCCCTCCTGATTTTAAGGGAAGGGGGCCGGGTTTTATTTTATTCCACTCAAATCAAGCCACATACGCGGGAGTACGGATGGGCACACGCGCGGGGAGCAGGCAAGTCTCGTCCCAAATTGGCACACAAACGCACTGGCCTGCCCATTTTAGAAGGAACATACTTATTGTACAATCCATTTTCCCCTAGAAAATCTGTTTTGGGGAACCTTCTACAAGGTTCTTGACCTGTTTTGGGGAACCTTCTACAAGGTTTATGAACCGATTTTTTTCTGTTGTTTTTTTACTAGGTTTTTTCTTTTCTAGTTATTTATTTTCTATTATTTATTTTTTCGAGTCACAAATTACAAAAAGTATTAAGAATTTCAAAAAATAACATTTGTTAAAAAATCAATATTTTCTTATTTTGAATATCAGAGTTTTGAAAAATGTTTGAAATTTCAAAATGTATTCCAAATTCAGAAATGTTCAGAAAATTTGGAATTTTCCTATATTTTTAAAACATGTTTGCAATTTAAAAAATTGTTTAAAATAAATGGTCCTGATTTATAAAAATACTTGCGATTTAAATTGTTCGAGTTTAAAAATGTTCAGGAATTTCAAGAAAATATTTGGGTTTCAAAAATTGTTCATAGTTGCAAAAAAGTTTGCCTTTTACAAAAAATATTCACATTTTCAAAAATGTTTCATGGTCTTTAAAAAACAGTATTGAAAAACTCCCAGAAAAAAACCATGTGCTACCGTCTCTGCACAGTGCCGATGAGTCACTACAGCACGTACAATTGAAAAACGTGAAACAAGAAACAAAGGACATGAATGGCCGCTAATGAGCTGGCCTGTTGGCTCGCGCCTGTGCGTTTTGGGGTATATTTTATGCAAAATGCGTCATATAGGGTACACCCCCCCCCCCCCCAATGGACCATTCCCTAAAATACATGTTGTGCCCAAAAATGAAGAAACAATTGGCAAGGTCTTAATTGCACGTTGATATTATGTGTTGTCGATTTTAGGTATACATTAATTTGGGGAGGGTGCTAACTTGTTTAGTGCTAAACACATTCAGCGTCGAACGCTGGGGCGATATAGACCATTGCATAGACGTGGTTGAACGGATGAGATATATTGGCTCCCCGCAACTCGCTATTTTGAGATATAGATATTTGGTATAGATGTAGATTACCAAAATCAATGTATATAGGATTATAACGCATTTTCAAGTTGTTTATTGGCTCACTATGCGAAAGAGAGATGTTTCAGTACACGATTGGTATGAGACCAGTGTACCTTTGCGCCCGCTTTGAGTTGGCTTAAAAAACAAGACAATCCAAGCCTCTGAAGGCATTGTTAAACATAAGACTATCATATTTAGGTTCAAGGAGTTATCTTGTAGCTTTTTAATTCTGATCACAGGTTATGTGTGTTGTAATTAATCTTCTTTATCTCTTTCCTTTTCTTCTCTCCTTGTAACCCACGCATGTATGCATCTCCAGGGATATGCCCCTGCATATTTAATACAAAGCCGTTGCTTGTAACAAGAAAGCTGTTCTATTTTCGCAGGCATGTTTTTATAGAAGAAGTCTCTAAATACTATCGCCAATCCACTGGTGGACTAGCATGTTGTGTGTGGCTTTGCTAACAAATACTAACATGCAATGTACTCCCTTCGTCTCATAATGTAAGACGTTTTTAACACTATATTAGTGTAAAAAAAGTCATATATTATGGGATGGAGGGAGTAGTTTTGAACAGAAAGAGTACCGTGCAAGCACAATTCTTTTTTCTTGTAGGGACCTTGCACGCAAAATTTAATCATACAACAAGTTCCACTTTCCTTGACTAAAAATCATCTTGCTGAATTAAAGCTCTATATAAAGCAAGCTATACTGAGAGTCGTGTGGCTTTCCTAAAAGTAGGCAAGACCTGCGGCCGGTCTCGCGGTATCCAGGCTTACCTCGGGATTATCATTCACTCATCTCTTGCTGACCCACACAAGACATAAGTTTTGGTTGCTACCGTCCCATGCATGGTATACTATTCCCTTCTCTTACCATATCTTTTCTTGACCATTCCATATGATCTACCTAGCTTCCATGTTGATCAAATGAGTATTTGCCCTTTTGGATATTTTGCCTTACGAAAAGACGCACCAAAAGAAGAAAGAAAAGAGAAAAGAGGTGGTAGAACGCTAAAGAGAGCACATCGTCATGATATGTATGGCTTGCTTGGCTGTCTAGGCCTTTTCTGCCATGTAGGCGTATACGTATGTACGTAGCATATCATGATGCGTCATGCAAAAGAGATCTAAGGGATCAAACCTAGCTCTCGATCGTATCCTTGGATCCCCAAGCCATCATAAACCACTCTCAGTCTAGTACTTGAGATACATATGTAGCTCTAGTTAAGTACTGCCATCACATCTTTTAGTGCATATAGTTACATTATAAGTATACTACCGAGCTACCATGCTTTAAGCCCTCTAGCGATCATTAGTTGTCGTGATGACTAATGAGAGATCTGAGAGTAGGGCATTTTGGTGACCAAGCTCCATGGAGCCATTTATTTTTGAAAAATTCAAAATTCAAACTTTTCGGTTTTAGAAAAATCTGAAAAAAATATGCAAGTATACAAGGATGAAATGTACATGTGCGTAAAAACTCAGGACGGAATACCTTGAAATGGGACCTGTTCAAAAAAGTCAAATATCTGGACTTTGAGGATGAATGGTATTATGTGTTGAAAAGCCTCAGATTTGTTTATATTTTTTGCACATCCCTTATTTCAACGTACTTTGTCCTGAAAACTTACACACATGTACATTATACGTCCATATATATATATGTATTTTTTTAGAATTTTTTGAAATGTAAAAATATAAATTTTGATAAATTTTGAATTTTGCAAATGGAGGCCTCCATGGAGCTCGGCCTCCTCCAAAAGTGTGTGTGTGTGTGCGCGCGCGCGCGTACTGATGAGTAAATGTTGTTAGCACACTGATCCCTCGTTTCTGAATAAATAAAATTATTGATCTTGTGAACGTGGTCGACCCAAAATGCACCTCCGCCAAAACTTCTGGTGGCAAGCAGACGAATTTCTCAGTCATTTCTGCTAGGAGATTCCAGTACCTGGGATACGACAACATATATCCGATATGGGAACATATATCCTGTGCTTACTTCTCTCATAACAGACTTTCGTTGAGCTTTATTTATAAAGTCCAAACGGCCAAACAAATACATGGTGGTAGGAAAATCCCCATACAAGTGAGTCAAAAGATAAACATGGCAACCAAGAGAACAACGAGAACACCACCAACCCGAAGCTGAACAAGACAATATGAGTTGCCATACCTAACATGAGACAAGCTAAACTACCAAACCGGGATAGAACCGCGCCGCCTGGGAAAACTACAAAACCTTGATGCACCGAACATACCAAGAATCATCAGGGAGGGCAAGAATCTGCCATCTCACTCCGGGTCATGGAGCTCTGATCCTGCGAGCAGATCATAAGGACCGAGAACGATGACCATAAAGGCACGTGTAAGTGATAGGAGACCAACGAATTCACACCATATCAGACCCAAAGAAGCTTCAAGCTAGGATCAAGGCAAGCCTGAAGATGTCGACGCACAACACTCGGGTGGTATCTTAGTTCCCTAAAGAAGCCCCCAAGAGGGTAATGACGTGAAGTGTCACTGTCGCCGAGCCCGAGTCGACGCATTAGGATTTTCACCTGGACCCTACATGGAGGAGTTAAATGGCCGGCACGAGAACTCTAGATCCAAACCAGGAAGCCACAACGCCGAAGCCACCATAACACAATGGTCACCCACCACCCCTCCCCTCGTTGCCCCCATAGCCAAGAGACGGCCCCAACACCACTGACGCATTGCTCACTACAGAGCTAAGCGCAACCTCACCACTGCCACAAGAGCAACAAGATGTCCGAGAACCAGGCAAGAAGAACCAGACAGACTTAGAGCGCAAATGTCGTCGTTCAGCACCGGACATCCCCGATGTTGGTCCACGAAATGGGAGCCCCACCTTGGCTCGGGGGCATAGATCAAAGGGGCAGACAACATCATAGCTGAGACAGCCCTCTGGCAGCCGGAGCGATGGACCTCCATGGGCCGGATCAGGTCCAGCACTGGAGGCCCTCCACAACCTAACCCTAGATAGGCCACCACCGGATGTAGAAAAACATGCACGCCACCACAGCCGCTGCAAGCCATGGCCTGGCCCGAGTAGGCGAGCACCCATGCACCGCGCCGACAAAAAGGTTGCCATGCACCGCCCGACCACGCCGACACTCTAAATTCACACCACACCGCCTCCAAGGGTCATCACGCCGGATCTTATGTGCTAGTTTGTAAGTATTGCAGTCATGTCGTGATTTTGGTGATGGGATTTGCCCCTTTATAGTGACCGTGTGGCATATTCTTGCTATTTGTCTGGCCTTCTTTTCAATAAATTATTGTTCTAAGTATATCTTCTAACATTGCAAGATGCATGGGCAGGGTGGATGGCCTTCCATTACCTACAAAATCCATGTTGCCTGCCCCCACATTGTTGTTGTTTTTGGATGATCCTTAGTCTAGCTTCTCAGTTTGGAGGGGTAAGTCTACTTATTGGCGTAATAGCATTGTGAGGAAAGGTATAAGCACTAAAGGAAACACCCGGCCTCTACATAGTTAAGATACACACAGCCAAACATCAACAGTCTGAGAATTTTTTTTAAATAACCCGACATATCGGTAACAATAAAGTCATATAGGACCGACACTATGCCTTCCAACTCCATATAGTAACATTTTTTTTACACTAGAATACAGCTTACACGTCAAAGTGCTGGTGTGCACAACACCCAAACCGTAGAGTAGATGAAAACACATTGATATCACCAGAACAAATTTACATCACCTCCATTTAATATGCCATTGATCCAATCCTTAAACCCTGGTATCCCAAAAACCAAACCACAAAGAAAGAAACTACAAGTTTTGAACGAAGAAACAAACGGAAAGAAGAGCTAATCATACATGTAGTTAATCTAGCTTCTTTTTTTTTCCCCATCAGAAACCCCCTGACGATGAACACATGCATGGATCCTTCATGTGCACAATCACAAGTCCTCCCGTCTTCTGAAAAACAGCGTCCGGTCAACCGCCGTGAGCAGGCAGACATCACGCTCGTCCGCATGCTCACTCTCTATGTTGATGTTCAGATCAAAGCAAGACGACGAGGTCTCAGCTTCTTTGTGATCATCATCAACCGTGTGCTCCTCCTTGGTCTCCGGCCTCATCTGCTTGGTTGGCGGCGAGCAAGCTCTAGACTTGGAGTCGAAGCTCTCGCAGCAAAGGATGACGATGGTGTCGCTCACGCCGACCTCGTCGCCGGTTTGGCTCCGTATCACCCCGCTGTCGATGGCTTCCTTGATGCCCACCTGGCAGTACTGATCGGCCTGCTCGAAGTCATCCATGAGAATGACACGGTGCGGATTCTCGGAGACGGCGTCGTAGAGCCGCTCTAGGTAGGCCTCGCCCTCGGTCGCCGCCGACGTCCGGGGCCGCTTGCTCCTGTGCTCCTCGGTGGAGCAGGATGCGGACGTCGAGGAAGCGCCGAGTTTGATGGACACGAAGTTCTTGCGCGAGCCGAAGACGAGGTTGGCGAGCTCACGGGCCACCCTCTCCTTGCCGTCGGCGTCGCCTCCGAGGAAGAACATCCACGTCTCCTCCTTGGCGTCCGTCGACCTCGACTTGTCGCGCCTCTTGGCGATCCCTGACCGGCACTGGAGGACGGTGCTGGCGATCTCAGGGACGATCTCCTTCTGCCACGGCACCTCCTTCTCCAATGCGGCGCAAAGAAGCTTGAGGTTCTCGGCGTTGAGCTCCTTGAACCTGGAACGGCACTCCACCTCCACGGAGCCGTTGGAAGCGCCCGAGTCGTGCGACGAGACCTTCTCGTCGGCCTCGCACTTGGGTTTCCATGGATGCTTGCCGTCGAGGTCGGCGAGAAGCCACGACTGGCGAGGCTGGTGGCCATGCTCGTAGGAGGAAATGGAGGAAGCCGGAGACACGGGTGCCGAGAAGTGCAGCGTCATCCGCTGAGATGGTTTGCTGCAGATGGAGTTCCAGTTCCTGCTGAGATCCATGACATGCGTAGGCTCCTGCAGGTGCAAATTAACACAAAGGTCAGTGATGAAGATCAAAATAAGATTGGATCGGAGAAATTAATTAAGGAATATGCATCATCAAGGTTTATATATGATGATGATTGGACACTCGAGTACTAGCTAGGGTATGGTACCTGGTCGCGGCAATGCTGGAGCCAGGATGGGATGGTGGACGAGGACACGAAGGAGGGCGGCAATGCGGCTTTGGTGTCAATCCTGACGCCGGAGCAATCGCCGCAGCATCTGGAGGTCAGCTGGGCGCCGCCCAAAAGCGGCCAGCGGGGCACCGGTCCGTTCCCATCCATGTCGGAGCTCGCTTTCATGGACTGATTGACTGCGCCCAGTGCACTGCACAAAAAAAGAACAAACGGAATAAGATTCCACTGTCACCTCACCTCACCCATCGATCCACATGTCCTCAGCTAATCCAATCGACTATGATGCTAGTAAGATTGATTAGTTGGGCAAACAAATTGAAGATATATTGCTGTTGAGAGGCGCTAGCTACGGCCCTAAAGCTTTTGCCAGGAAAGCACGCAAAAGGCGCAAGCTTTCACTGATCGGTCGCTCACGCTCATAGCAGCCTGCCTCAGCAAAGCGTGAAAGCCACATTGCAGGCCGGGGCAGAGACCAGAGAGTCAGTGCTACAAGACAACTGAGAACTACTACTAGCAGGTAGCAGCTAGCTAGGCTACTTGCTCAGCAACGAATTGTCAGAGAGACGTCTCCATTCGGGCTGATTCCTCCACCTGAAGTGACAGGGACATTCACATACTGATGCGCGCCCTGGGAAACGTAACAACTTTAGATCGGGACGGCCGGATTTACCTGTCGTCCAAGGCGCAGGTGAGGCTCAGCGCGAGGCTGCCGGCGGGGACGGTGAGCGTCTGGAGCCCCCACAGGTTCTCCAGCGACGGCTGCCCCGCCCTGCACTTCGTGTACGTCTGGTAGCTCCCGAACCCGACGAGCCAGAGCCCGTGCTCACCGCCGGCCGCGCACGCCAGGGCGCGCACCTCGGTCACCACGTGCTCCACGGGGCAGTAGTACCCTCTCCGACCGCCTTGGACGTGGCCGCTCCAGAACTCGGCCGCCCACTTGAGGTCCTCCACCACCAGCAGGACATGCCCTCGGCTCTTGATGAGGCACCGCAGCTCGCCCAGCCGCCGCTCCGCCTCCTCCCTCGGCATCTCCCGGAACGAAGACACACGGAGGCTGACCACCTGCGCGCTCCGTAGGGCGTCGTGCTTGGCCTCGCCTCTCTTGACCTTGTCCATGGCCGCGCGCACCGTGGCCTCCGCCGCGGCAGTGTTCTCGGCAACGACCACGACCCTCGTCTTGCTCCGGCCGGCCAGGCAGTGGAGCACGGCGGCAGCGTCCTCGTCGCGCGCCTGGCCGAGTGGGAGCTTGGCCTTGGAGGTTTCTTGATGCTTGCTTGTGGTGGCCGTGCTGCTAGGGTTAGGGTTTTGGTGGGGATTGGCGTTGGTGGCGGCCGTGGTGGTGGTGCTGCACACGGTCTGCTCGACGTTGGCCTTGATCTGCGTGCTGGAGAAGCCGGCCTCGCGCATGACGCGGCTGACGCTGGGGTCGTCGAGGATGGAGACGACGAGCTGCTCGAGCTCGATCTTGACGGCGAGCACCGGCTGCTGCTGGCTATCGACGGATCCGCGCCGCTGGTGCGCCTGCGCGCGCTTGAAGGCCGCGACGAGCGCGTTGGAGAGCGACGGCGGGTAGTAGTGGTGGTGGCCGTGGCCGCCGAGCAGCGGTGAGGAGGCGACCGCGGCGGAGGCCGGCAGGCGGTTGAGGGCGACGTTGAAGCACAGCTCCAGCGCCTTGCACTGGAGCGGGTGCGAGTGCGAGCGGAGGCACGCCGCGCGCAGCAGCCCCGCCGGCGCCGCCAGCATCGCGCTGGCCACGTGCAGAGGCGTGACCTGCGCGTTCCCCCTCCGGCGCGCCAGGCTCACGGCCTGCTTCACAACCCCCGCCGCCTCCGCCGTCAGCGCCTGCTGCACGGTGCACCCCCCGGCCCTCATGTCGAGCAACCACCAATAGCTACCTAGCTAGCTCCAACCGATCCGATGGACGCAGCTAGCAACGGTACGGCAGAGCAAGCAGTACGTACGTGCAGCCGGCTGATATCTAGCTCAGAGGATGTGCGGACAAAGACGGCGAGATGTGTAGATATAGACGAGGTGCCACTGCAGAGCAAGTGGTGGCTGTGGCGCTGCTTTATATTGGTGAATGAGTGTTCATCTTTTGAGCAGGCCGGCTAGCAGCTACTAGGGGTTAGGGGTGAAGGGAGGAACGGATTTCGGAGTATGAATTTGTGCCTTTCTTGTTGGGGAGGGCTGCGTATGTTTATCTCTCTTCCTCTTTCCCTTTCCCTTTCTCTTTCTCTTTGGGGGACTCCATTTTTTTGGGTCCAAAGTGGATTTTGTGGTGGCAAAGAAAAAGGTGTTGTTGGCTCGGTAAGTAGAGGAGAATGCATGTGCTGACAAAGCACATACACAAAGGCGCCTCAGCTTTTCCCCCCATTCCCCCTCTCTATCTCTACCACAGTGTCTCGGAGACAGGTCGGGATAGGAGATCGTATGGACGTACGCAGTATCTTTGTGCCCAGAATTTTGTATGTCATCACTTGCCTCTAAAGAATGACCAGGGAGCTAAATTCTATGCGTCACTGCATCAAAGTGAGCAAACTGACAAGCATAAGATTTATCACTCGATCTGGAAGGATTTGGACAAGTGACAAATGTTCATTGCTCACTGGCCTGGTTTGGCTCAGTGGACGTACGCAAGAGTTTAAACATCAACTTTGTGGAAGATAGGTCTCACTAAAATAGTACATTAAGGTTCTAGCACAGAGACATGACACATGCAAATGATGATATCCAGCACGCAATAGTTAGCGTTGGCGTCACAATTAACTTACAGAAATCTATTTATATGAGCATCAAAGCTTTTATAGAAAGCCGAGGTTTTTTCTTTTTGCGAGAAAGAGAAAGCTGAGATTAATACATATGTTTGTGAGTTGTGATGGTAATCATCATGGCCATGAATCTTTGTACAACTAGCAAGTAAAAATGGCAAAGGGGAAAAATCCATACATACAGTAGCCTGATATATTTAGCAAAGGGACAGCTCTTTCATACAACTCACTCTACTTGCAAAACTTAGAGCAAACCTAGCAGAGTCGCTGAAACGGGTCAAACACCATAATAACTGTCGTTTTGGCGAATGAGGCGTAAAGTCATCAGCCCGGATCCCATCGCTGAAAATTGTCGAGAGTGCTCCAAAACGTGCCCTATGTTCTTCGTATTTGGAGAAAGGGGGATATGTTGGAGTGCACCCATCCCGCAAACGACTTTGGCGCGAACATTTCTATTCTAGCTCCTTCATGTAGGCGACAGTGTCACCCTGCCTCTCCGTAGCAACGCTTCCAGCGCCCGCTACCCCTGTTCTACGCCATGGACTCCGCAACGACCCCATGTCCCATTCCATCGGTGTCTTGCAAGATCTTACGCCTCCCACCTCGTTATCCAGACACCACCTAAGTTAGTACCTTGTCGGCTCAACCGCGGATGACATGGGCGCACTAGTGAATAACCCTTCACCACCATTACCGACGTCGGCTCCATCCCCCTCCCCACCCCCACCACCACCGCAGTGCATGGTCCGCGACAGTCGAGCGCGCATCATGAACAACAATATTCCAAAGTACAAGAAGGTGCCGAGCTCTACTGCGCCCCACACAACTCCCCATCCGCCCTTCGTCCCGGCAGCTGGCCGAAATCCATGGTCGAGAGTGAGTGAAACGTTCAATGAAATGTCGAGTAGGTAAAACATTGTTTTCCCTTTGTCTTTTGATTTGTCCGCTTCAATTGTGCAAACTGATGGTGATCAAATTCAAACAATGGTGGCAATTGTGCAATCTTTTTGTGAAGTACTGGTTTTATTAACTAGAGTATATATGCACAAATAGAGAAGAAATAGCAGAGAAAATTATGGTGGCTTCAATTTTGAAGAATCTAAGTTTGCACATTGCCTCAGCAGCCTCTAAAAAGTAGTGGAGTGCACTTCAATTGTTGTGGAGGCCACCGTTTTGGCAGTCATTCCAATGCGTTTTGCATACTGCCATTTTGGCCACTCTGCTAAAGTTGTTCGTATGCCCTTGCCATTTCTGCATGACACTGAAGGAAATATGCCCTAAAGGCAATAATAAAGTTGTTATTTATATTTCCTTATATCATGATAGATGTTTATTATTCATGCTAGAATTGTATTAACCGGAAACTTAGTACATGTGTGAATACATAGACAAACAGAGTGTCACTAGTTTGCCTCTACTTGACTAGCTCGTTGAATCAATGATGGTTATGTTTCCTAACCATAGACATGAGTTGACATTTGATTAACGGGATCACATCATTAGAGAATGCTGTGATTGACTTGACCCATCCGTTAGCTTAGCACGATGATCGTTTAGTTTGTTCCTATTGCTTTCTCCATAACTTATACATGTTCCTATGACTATGAGATCATGCAACTCCCGAATACCGGAGGAACACTTTGTGTGCTACCAAACGTCACAACATAACTGGGTGATTATAAAGGTGCTCTACATGTGTCTCCGATGGTGTTTGTTTAGTTGGCATAGATCGAGATTAGGATTTGTCACTCCAATTGTCGGAGAGGTATCTCTGAGCCCTCTCGGTAATGCACATCAATATAAGCCTTGCAAGCAATGTAGCTAATGAGTTAGTTACGGGATGTAGCATTACAGAACGAGTAAAGAGACTTGCCGGTAACGAGATTGAACTAGGTATTGAGATACCGACGATCAAATCTCGGGCAAGTAACATACCGATGACAAGGGGAACAATGTATGTTGTTATGCGGTTTGACCGATAAAGATCTTCGTAGAATATGTAGGAACCAATATGAGCATCCAGGTTCCTCTATTGGTTATTGACCGGAGACGTGTCTCAGTCATGTCTACATAGTTCTCGAACCCGTAGGGTCCGCACGCTTAACGTTCGGTGATGATCGGTATTATGAGTTTATGTGTTTTTTATGTACCGAAGGTAGTTCGGAGTCCCGGATATGATCACGGACATGACGAGGAGTCTCTAAATGGTCGAGACACAAAGATCGATATATTGGATGACTATATTTGGACGTCGGAATGGTTCCGGGTGAGTTCGGACATATACCGGAGCACCGGGAGGTTACCAGAACCCCCCGAGAGGTATATGGGCCTTATTGGGCCATAGTGGGAGAGAAAGAGAGGGAGGCCTAGGAGGGGGCGCGCCCCCTTCAAGCCCAATCCGAATTGGGTGGGGGGCCAGCCCCCCTTTACTTCCCCCTCTCTCCCCCTTCCTTCCACTCCTAGTTCAACTAGGGAAGGGGGGAATCCTACTCCCGGTGAGAGTAGGACTCCCCATGGGTCGCGCCATAGGAGGGCCGGCCCTCCCCCTCCTCCACTCCTTTATATACAGGGGAGGGGGCACCCCATAGACACACAAGTTGATCATTGATCTCTTAGCCGTGTGCAGTGCCCCCCTCCACCATAATCCACCTCGCTCATATCGTAGCGGTGCTTAGGCGAAGCCCTGTTCCGGTAGCATCATCATCACCGTCATCACGCCGTCGTGATGACGAAGCTCTCCCTCGACACTCTGCTGGATCATGAGTTCGTGGGACGTCACCGAGCCAAACGTGTGCAGATCGCGGAGGTGTCATAACTTCGGTACTAGGATCGGTCGATCGTGAAGACGTACGACTACATCAACTGCGTTGTCATAATGCTTCCGCTTACGGTCTACGAGGGTACGTGGACAACACTCTTCCTCTCGTTGCTATGCATCACCATGATCTTGCGTGTGCATATGATTTTTTTTGAAATTACTGCGTTCCCCAACAGTGGCATCCGAGCCAGGTTTATGCGTAGATGTTATATGCACGAGTAGAACACAAAAGAGTTGTGGGCGTGGGTATATACATATTTCTTGTCGTCACTAGTTGATTCTTGATTCAACGGCATTGTTGGATGAAGCGGCCCAGACCGACATTACGCGTACGCTTACGCGAGATTGGTTCTTGATGACCCACAAGTGTGGGGGATCAATCATAGCCTTTTCGATAAGTAAGAGTGTCGAACCCAACGAGGAGCAGAAGGAAATGATAAGCAATTTTAAGTAAGGTATTCTCTACAAGGACTGAAATTATCGGTAACAGATAGTTTTGTGATAAGGTAATTTGTAACGCGTAGCAAGTAATAAAAGTAAATAAGGTGCAGCAAGATGGCCCAATCCTTTTTGTAGAAAAGGACAAGCCTGGACAAACTCTTATATGAAGGAAAGCGCTCCTGAGGACACATGGGAATTATTGTCAAGCTAGTTTTCATCACGTTCATATGATTCGCGTTCGTTACTTTGATAATTTGATATATGGTTGGACCGGTGCTTGGGTACTGTCGTTACTTGGACAAGCATCCCACTTATGATTAACCCCTACTATAAGCATCCGCAACTACAACAGAAGTATTAAGGTAAACCTAACCATAGCATGAAACATATGGATTCAAATCAGCCCCTTACGAAGCAACTCATAAACTAGGGTTTAAACTTCTGTCACTCTAGCAACCCATCATCTACTTATTACTTCCCAATGCCTTCCCCTAGGCCCAAACAATGGTGAAGTGTCATGTAGTCTACGTTCACATGACACCACTAGAGGGATGACAACATACATCTCATCAAAATATCAAACGAATACCAAATTCACATTACTACTTATAGCAAGACTTCTCCCATGTCCTCAGGAACAAACGTAACTACTCACAAAGCACATTCATGTTCATAATCAGAGGGGTATTAATATGCATAATGGATATGAACATATGATCTTCCACCAAGTAAACCATCTAGCATCAACTACAAGGAGTAATCAACACTACTAGCAGCCCACAGGTACCAATCTGAGGTTTGGATACAAAGATTGGATACAAGAGATGAACTAGGGTTTGAGATGAGATGGTGATGGTGAATATGTTGATGGAGATTGACCACGTCCCGACGAGAGGATCGTTGGTGATTGCGATGGTAATGATTTCCCCCTCCCGAAGGGAAGTTTCCCCGGCAGAACAGCTTCGCTGGAGCCCTAGATTGGTTCCGCCAAGGTTCCGTCTCGTGGCGGCGGAGTTTCGTCCCGTGAGCAAGCTTATCATTTTTTCCTCGACGAAAGACTCCATATAGCCAAAGATGGGCATCAGAGGGCCACCAGGGGCCCACGAGGCAGGGGGTGCGCCCCCCACCCTCGTGGACGGTGGGTGGCCCCCCTCCGGTACTTCTTTCGCCCAATATTTTCTATATATTCTGAAACGTGCCTCCGTGAAGTTTCAGGACTTTTGGAGATGTGCAGAATAGGTCTCTAATATTTGCTCCTTTTCCAGCCCAGAATTCCAATTGCCAGCATTCCCCCTCTTCATGTAAACCTTGTAAAATAAGAGAGTATAGGCATAAGTATTGTGACATAATGTGTAATAACAGCCCATAATGCAATAAATATCGATATAAAAGCATGATGCAAAATGGACATATCAACTCCCCCAAGCTTAGACCTCGCTTGTCCTCAAGCGAAAGCCGAAATCGAAGAATATGTCCAGATGTTTAGAGATAGAGGTGTCGATAAAATAAAATACGGACATGAGGGCATCATGATCATTCTTAGAACAACAACATATATATACATACATATATATATACACATATTGTCATATGATCTCCCATGCTAAAGTAACAATTCATTCACATACTCAAGTATGAATCAGAAACTTTATTGAAAACTAACAAACTATAATCTCAGTCATTGAAGCAATTGCAATTTATCATAACATAGGAAAGAGTCAATATAAGAGCTTCTCAGCAAGTCCACATACTCAACCATCATTTAGTCTTTCACAATTGCTAACACTCACGCGATATTTATGGTTATGAAGTTTTAATCAGACACAGAGAAAGACATGGGCTTATAGTTTTGCCTCCCAACTTTTTACCTCAAGGGTAATGTCAACAATAATAGTTCATGAAAACCCACATCCAATTATCCATATATATCGGGATCTTTCCAACACATTGTGCTTGCCAAAGGATAAAATGTAAAATGGAAAGGTGAAGATCACCATGACTCTTGCATGAAGTATAAGACAAGAATAAAAGATAGGCCCTTCGCAGAGGGAAGCAGAGGTTGTCATGTGCTTTTATGGTTGGATGCACGAAATCTTAATGCAAAAGAACATCACTTTATATTGCCACTTGTAATATGGACCTTTATTATGTAGTCCATCGCTTTTATTTCTTCCACATCACAAGATCGTATAAATCTTATTTTCTCTGCAGTAATAAGTCATACATATTTAGAGAGCAATTCTTATTGCTTGCAACGATGACAACTTACTTGATGGATCTTACTCAATCCATAGGTAGATATGGTGGACTCTCATGGCAAAACTGGGTTTAGGGATATTTAGAAGCACAAGTAGTATCTCTACTTGGTGCAAAGAAATTGGCTAGCAAGAGAGGGAAAGGCAAGCTCAACATGTTGAATGATCCATGACAATATAATTTATCTTAGATGCAAGAAAACATAACCCATTAAGTTGTCTTCCTTGTCCAACGTCAACTCTTTAGCATATCATACTTTAATGAGTGCCCACAATTATAAAAGATGTCCAAGATAGTATATTTATATGTGAAAACCTCTCTTTCTTTATTACTTCCTATTAATTGCAATGATGACCAAGACTATGTTTGTCAACTCTCAACAACTTTTATTCATTATACTTTTTATATGTGAAGTTACTACTCTCCATAAGATCCATATGATCTCTTTATTTCTGTTCTTTTATTTTACTCCCTCAAGATCATAGCAAAATAATCAAGCCCTTGACTCAACACTAATCTTTATTATATATAGCTCACGGACTCAATTACATAGAAGGATCATAAAGCAAAACTCACAACTAGATCATACTAAAACTTTATTCTACTAGATCAAGATATTACCAAAAGGATCGAACTAAGAAAAACGGTAAAGATAAAAGTGATGGTGATACGATAACGGGGCACTCCCCCAAGCTTGGCAGTTGCCAAGGGGAGTGCCCATACCCATGTGTTTATGTTTCCTTCCTCGGAGGTGGTGATGAAGGAGTTGTTGATGATGTAGGCTTGTCGTCCATCTTCCAAGTCATAGGCTCACCATCATAGAAGGATGATCGAGTCTCCGGGATCCTCAAATCTGCAGCCAAACTCATCCTCTTGAATCTATATTCATACTCACAGTTTTGGTTTTGCAGGTCATAGATCTGGGCTTGGAGGTGCTCGATTTTCTCGTGAAGCTTGAAGATGGTCTCCCCAATGTTCTTGTCATCTAGCTTGTGGTTGTTGGTGAACTCCATGATCATTATATGATTGGAGTCGAGTCCACGTTCCACCATCTCCTGGCACTTGAAAATTTGTTGCTCCAATGCCTCGAGCCTTGCCTCCATGCTTCCGGTCCTCCTTGGTCCCTCAACATCGCGGATATGCAGCAACCCTTCACGCATCTCAATGGTTTGAGGGTGTTGCAGCACCTCCGCGAGGTAGGGGTTGATGACCTTCTCGAAGAACTTGTCCTTGGGGGCACTTGAAGATGCCATGGCGATCTAGATCTGTCAGAAAAATAGCTCGAAACAAAGACAGAGGATATTTGTGTGATACGGTGGTCAAAACCTTCGGGAGATTATATAATGAATTTTTACCGACAAAGAGAAGTATCGTGCAAGAAAGCGGATTCCGGAGAGCACACGAGGTGCCCACGAGGCAGGGGGCGCGCCCAGGGGGTAGGGCGCGCCCTCCACCCTCGTGTCATTTTCGGTCCGCTTCTTATTTTCCTATTTTCTTAAATATTCCAAAACGGAGAAAATTTTCCATTAGAACTGTTTTGGAGTCGGTTTACTTACCGTACCACGTACATATTCCTTTTCAGAGTCTGAAACGTTCTGGAAAGTGTTCCTTATGTATTCCTCCGGGGTTACGGTTTCAATAACATTGGTTTCAACATTTATGGGATTTCCTGGGTATAATGTTTGATTCTTTGACCGTTCACCACACTCGGATTTGTGCCTTCGAAGTTGTTGATTTTTATGGCACCGAAACGATATACCTCCTCGATGATGTAAGGACCTTCCCATTTAGAGAGGAGTTTGCCTGCAAAAAATCTTAAAGGAGAGTTGTATAACAATACATAGTCACCTACATTAAACTCACGTTTTTGTATCCTTTTGTCATGCCATCTTTTAACTTTTTCTTTAAACAGTTTAGCATTCTCATAAGCCTGGGTTCTCCATTCATCAAGTGAGATAATGTCAAAAAATCTCTTCTCACCGGAAAGTTTGAAGTCATAGTTGAGCTCTTTAATAGCCCAATATGCCTTATGTTCTAGTTCAAGAGGTAAGTGACATGCTTTACCATAAACCATTTTATACGGAGACATACCCATAGGATTTTTATATGCAGTTCTATAAGCCCATAATGCATCATCAAGTTTCTTGGACCAATTCTTTCTAGATCTATTGACAGTCTTTTGCAAAATTAATTTAAGCTCTCTATTGCTAAGTTCCACTTGACCACTAGACTGTGGATGATATGGGGATGCAATTCTATGATTAACATCATACTTAGCAAGCATTTTATGGAAAGCACCATGAATAAAATGTGAACCACCATCAGTCATTAAATATCTAAGGACTCCAAACCTCGCAAAATAACTTCTTTAAGCATCTTAATAGAGGTGTTATGATCAGCACTACTAGTTGGAATAGGCTCTACCCACTTAATAACGTAATCAATAGCAACTAAAATATGTGTATACCCATTAGAGGAAGGAAAAGGTCCCATATAATCAAAGCCCCAAACATTAAATGGTTCAATAACAAATGAATAATTCATAGGCATTTCCTGACGTCTACTAATATTACCAATTCTCTGACATTCATCACAGGATAAGACAAACTTACGGGCATCCTTGAAGAGAGTAGGCCAATAAAAACCGGATTGCAATACCTTGTGTGCAGTTCTGTCTCTAGCGTGGTGTCCTCCATAAGCTTCGGAGTGGCACTTGCGTAGGATCTGTTCCTGTTCATGCTCAGGTACACACTGTCTAATAACACCATCTACTCCTTTATAAAGATGTGGGTCATCCCAGAAGTAATGTCTTAAATCATAGAAGAACTTTTTCTTTTGCTGGTATGTGAAACTAGGTGGTATAAATTTAGCAACAATGTAATTAGCATAATCAGCATACCATGGAGCAGTACGAGAAGCATTTATGACAGCTAATTGTTCATCAGGAAAGCTATCATCAATAGGTAGTGGGTCATCAAGAACATTCTCTAACCTAGACAAGTTGTCTGCAACGGGGTTCTCAGCTCCCTTTCTATCAATAATATGCAAATAAAATTCTTGTAGCAAGAGAACCCATCTAATAAGTCTAGATTTAGCATCTTTCTTTTCCATAAGATATTTAATGGAATATAAGGTCTGAACTTATCACAAGCAAATACAACTGCTAATTTTTTTTTCAGTAGTAGCATAATTTCTTTGGGCACTGATACGTCTCCAACGTATCTATAATTTTTGATTGCTCCATGCTATATTATCTACT
Source organism: Triticum urartu (assembly GCF_056163025.1). Taxonomy (NCBI): domain Eukaryota; kingdom Viridiplantae; phylum Streptophyta; class Magnoliopsida; order Poales; family Poaceae; genus Triticum; species Triticum urartu. Next base: position 497,974,372 of record NC_141874.1, on the reverse strand, counting down.
GTTTTGGACATTATTGGGCTTTATTATCCACTTTTATATTATTTTTGGGACTAACCTATTAACCGGAGGCCCAGCCTAGAATTGTTGTTTTTTGTCTATTTTAGGGTTTCGAAGAAAAGGAATATCAAACGGAGTCCAAACGGAATGAAACCTTCGGGAACGTGATTTTCTCGCCGAACATGATCCAGGAGACTTGGACCCTACGTCAAGAAACAAAGGAGCAGGCCACGAGGTAGGGGGCACGCCTACCCCCCCAGGCGCGCCCTCCACCCTCGTGGGCCCCCTGTTGCTCCACCGATGTACTCCTTCCTCCTATATATACCTACGTACCCCCAAACGATCAGATACGGAGCCAAAACCCTAATTCCACCGCCGTAACTTTCTGTATCCACAAGATCCCATCTTGGGGCCTGTTCCGGAGCTCCGCCGGACGGGGTATGCATCACGGAGGGCTTCTACATCAACACCATAGCCTCTCCGATGAAGTGTGAGTAGTTTACCTCAGACCTTCGGGTCCATAGTTATTAGCTAGATGGCTTCTTCTCTCTTTTTGGATCTCAATATAATGTTCTCCCCCTCTCTTGTCGAGATCTATTCGTTGTAATCTTCTTTTTGCGGTGTGTTTGTTGAGACCGATGAATTGTGGGTTTATGATCAAGTTTATCTATGAACAATATTTGAATCTTCTCTGAATTCTTTTATGTATGATTGGTTATCTTTGCAAGTCTCTTCGAATTATCAGTTTGGTTTGGCCTACTAGATTGATCTTTCTTGCAATGGGAGAAGTGCTTAGCTTTGGGTTCAATCTTGCGGTGTCCTTTCCCAGTGACAGTAGGGGCAGCAAGGCACGTATTGTATTGTTGCCATCGAGGATAACAAGATGGGGTTTTTATCATATTGCATGAATTTATCCCTCTACATCATGTCATCTTGCTTAAGGCGTTACTCTATTTTCATGAACTTAATACTCTAGATGCATGCTGAATAGCGGTCGATGACTGGAGTAATAGTAGTAGATGCAGGCAGGAGTCGGTCTACTTGTCTTGGACGTGATGCCTATATACATGATCATACCTAGATATTCTCATAACTATGCTCAATTCTGTCAATTGCTCAACAGTAATTCGTTCACCCACCGTAAAATACTTATGCTCTTGAGAGAAGCCAGTAGTGAAACCTATGGCCCCCGGGTCTATCTTCATCATATTAATCTTCCAATACTTAGTTATTTCCTTTGATTTTTACTTTGCCTTTATTTTACTTTGCATCTTTATCATAAAAATACCAAAAATATTATCTTATCATATCTATCAGATCTCACTCTCGTAAGTGACCATGAAGGGATTGACAACCCCTTATCGCGTTGGTTGCAGGAGTTATTTGTTTTGTGTAGGTACTAGGGACACGCGCGCAACCTCCTACTGGATTGATACCTTGGTTCTCGAAAACTGAGGGAAATACTTACGCTACTTTGCTGCATCATCCTTTCCTCTTCGGGGAAATCCAACGCAGTGCTCAAGAGGTAGCAAGAAGAATTTCTGGAACCGTTGCCGGGGAGGTTCGCACAAGTTAAGATTTGACTCCTGACAACGAGCCATTTCTGACGCCGTTGAGTCAACATACCAAGTACCCATCACATACCCTTATCCCCCGTATTACATTATTTGCCATTTGCCTCTCGTTTTCCTCTCCCCCACTTCACCCTTACCGTTTTATTCGCCTTCTCTCTCTCTCTATCCTCCCTCTCTTTCTCTATTTGCCTCTTTTTGCCCGCTTGCTTTTTGTTTGCTTGTGTGTTAGATTGCTTGCTGTCGTTATGGCTAGTCCCTTATCTGCTCCTTTGTCTCCCGAGTTTGAGGTTCTTCACTTCAAACAAAGGCAAGGAGAAAATTTAAAAGATGCTTGGTTTAGAATGATGGAATCTAATCATAATTGTACCCTAGAGGTGAATTTTAGAATTTTGCTTCGCAACTTTTATGTTGGACTAAATATGTCTCATAGATAACTTTTGGATTGCGTTGCCAAAGGCAATTTTATTGAAATTGATCCCAGTATTGCACATGAAATTATAGAAGGTATAGTAGGAACTCTACCTCAACAAAAGGGGCTTCATCATACCCAAGAGGAAACGCAAGTTTTTGAGAAAATTTGCGAAGTAACTAAGATTTTACAAAAGTCTCTTGAACCTCTTAAGAGTGTTAGCGGAAATCTCCACCGCATGAATATGTTGATTACCCTTTGCAGTAAGCGGTTGGACTCTTTAGATCTCAAGATTTCCGAATATGAAGGGAAACGTAAAGAACCTCCCTGATTCGAGCATAACTCCGCTAAAAGAATTAAGAATCAAGATGATAATACCTAGATCTATCCTTGCTTTTTATGCCTAGCTAGGGGCGTTAAATGATAGCGCTTGTTGGGAGGCAACCCAATTTTATTTTTATTCCTTGCTTTTTGCTCCTTTTTAGTAATAAATAATTTACCTAGCCTCTGTTTTGGTTGTGTTTTTTGTGTTTAATTAGTGTTTGTGCCAAGTAGAACCGTTGGGAAGACTTGGGGAAAGTCTTGATATCTTGCTGTAAAAAACAGAAACTTTAGCGCTCACGAGAACTGCTGCCATTTTTATTTGGAAAGTGATATTTAGTTAATTATTTTTGAAGATGATTAATAGATAAATTCCTCACTTCCAGAAATTTATTTTAGAATTTTTGGGGTTCCAGATCTTGCTCTAGCTACAGATAACTACAGACTGTTCTGTTTTTGACAGATTCTGTTTTTCGTGTGTTGTTTGCTTATTTTGATGAATCTATGGCTAGTAAAATAGTTTATAAACCATAGAGAAGTTGGAACACAGTAGGTTTAACATCAATATAAATAAAGAATGAGTTCATTACAGTACCTTGAAGTGGCCTTTTGTTTTCTTTTGCTAACGGAGCTCACGAGATTTTCTACTTTGAGTTTTGTGTTGTGAAGTTTTCAAGTTTTGGGCAAAGATTTGATGGATTATGGAACAAGGAGTTGCAAGAGCCTAAGCTTGGGGATTCCCATGGCACCCCCAAGATAATCTAAGGACACCTAAAAGCCAAAGCTTGGGGATGCCCCGGAAGGCATCCCCTCTTTCGTCTACTTCTATCGGTAACTTTACTTGGAGCTATATTTTTATTCACCACATGATATGTGTTTTGCTTGGAGCGTCTTGTATGATTTGAGTATTTGCTTTTTAGTTTAACACAATCATACTTTCTGTACACACCTTTTGAGAGAGCCATACATGATTTGGAATTTGTTAGAATACTCTATGTGCTTCGCTTATATCTTTTGAGTTATATAGTTTTGCTCTAGTACTTCACTTATATCTTTTAGAGCACGGTGGTGGATTTGTTTTATAGAAACTATTGATCTCTCATGCTTCACTTAGATTATTTTGAGAGTCTTAAATAGCATGGTAATTTGCGTAAATAATCCTAATATGCTAGGTATTCAAGATTAGTAAAAAAAACTTATGAGTGTTTTGAATACTAAGAGAAGTTTGATGCTTGATGATTGTTTTGAGATATGGAGGTAATAATGTAAAAGTCATGCTAGTTGAGTAGTTGTGAATTTGAGAAGTGCTTGTGTTGAAGTTTGCAAGTCCCGTAGCATGCACGTATGGTAAACGTTATGTAACAAATTTGAAACATGAGGTGTTCTTTGATTGTCCTCCTTATGAGTGGCGGTCGGGGACGAGCAATGGTCTTTTCCTACCAATCTATCCCCCTAGGAGCATGCGCGTAGTGCTTGGTTTTTGACGACTTGTAGATTTTTGCAATAAGTATGTGAGTTCTTTATGACTAATGTTGAGCCCATGGATTATACGCACTCTCTCCCTTCCATCATTGCTAGCCTCTTCGGTACCGTGCATTGCCCTTTCTCACACTGAGAGTTGGTGCAAACTTCGCCGGTGCATCCAAACCCCGTGATATGATACGCTCTTTCACACATAAACCTCCTTATATCTTCCTCAAAACAGCCACCATACCTACCTATTATGGCATTTCCATAGCCATTCTGAGATATATTGCCATGCAACTTTCCACCATTCCGTTTATCATGACACATTCATCATTGTCATATTGCTTAGCATGATCATGTAGTTGACATAGTATTTGTGGCAAAGCCACCGTTCATAATTTTCATACATGTCACTCTTGATTCATTGCATATCCCGGTACACCACCGGAAGCATTCATATAGAGTCATCTTTTGTTCTAGTATCAAGTTGTAATCTTTGAGTTGTAAATAAATAGAAGTGTGATGATCATCATTAATAGAGCATTGTCCTAAAAAAGGAAAGGCCAAAAAAAGAAAGGTCAAATAAAAAAGAAAAAAAGAAAGGGACAATGCTACTATCCTTTGCCACACTTGTGCTTCAAAGTAGCACCATAATCTTCATGATAGAGAGTCTTTTGTTTTGTCACTTTCATATACTAGTGGGAATTTTCATTATAGAACTTGGCTTGTATATTCCAACAATGGGCCTCCTCAAGTGCCCTAGGTCTTCGTGAGCAAGCAAGTTGGATGCACACCCACTTAGTTTCTTTTGTTGAGCTTTCAAACATTTATAGCTCTAATGCATCCGTTGCATGGAAATCCCTACTCCTCGCATTAACATCAATCGATGGGCATCTCCATAGCCCATTGATTAGCCTCATTGATGTGAGACTTTCTCCTTTTTTGTCTTCTCCACATAACCCCCATCATTATATTCTATTCCACCCAAAGTGTTATGTCCATGGCTCGCGCTCATATATTGCATGAAAGTTTATAGGTTTGAGATTACTAAAGTATGAAACAATTGCTTGGCTTGTCATCGGGGTTGTGCATGATGAGAGCATTCTTGTGTGACGAAAATGGAGCATGACTAAACTATATGATTTTGTAGGGATGAACTTTCTTTGGCCATGTTATTTTGAGAAGACATAATTGCTTAGTTAGTATGCTTGAAGTATTATTATTTTTATGTCAATATGAACTTTTATCTTGAATCTTTCGAATCTGAATATTCATGCCACAATTAAGAAGAATTACATTAAAATTTTGCCTAGTAGTATTCCACATCAAAAATTCTGTTTTTATCATTTACCTACTCGAGGACGAGCAGGAATTAAGCTTGGGGATGCTTGATACGTCTCCAACGTATCTATAATTTTTGATTGCTCCATGCTATATTATCTACTGTTTTGGACATTATTGGGCTTTATTATCCACTTTTATATTATTTTTGGGACTAACCTATTAACCGGAGGCCCAGCCCAGAATTGCTGTTTTTTTGCCTATTTTAGGGTTTCGAAGAAAAGGAATATCAAACGGAGTCCAAACGGAATGAAACCTTCGGGAACGTGATTTTATCGCCAAACATGATCCAGGAGACTTGGAACCTACGTCAAGAAACAAAGGAGGAGGCCACGAGGTAGGGGGCGCGCCTACCCCCCCCCCCCCAAGGCGCGCCCTCCACCCTCGTGGGCCCCCTTTTGCTCCACCGACGTACTCCTTCCTCCTATATATACCTACGTACCCCCAAACGATCAGATACAGAGCCAAAACCCTAATTCCACCACCGTAACTTTCTGTATCCACAAGATCCCATCTTGGGGCCTGTTCCGGAGCTCCGCCGGAGGGGGTATCCATCACGGAGGGCTTCTACATCAACACCATAGACTCTCCAATGAAGTGTGAGTAGTTTACCTCAGACCTTCGGGTCCATAGTTATTAGCTAGATGGCTTCTTCTCTCTTTTTGGATCTCAATACAATGTTCTCCCCCTCTCTTGTGGAGATCTATTCGATGTAATCTTCTTTTTGCAGTGTGTTTGTTGAGACCGATGAATTGTGGGTTTATGATCAAGTTTATCTATGAACAATATTTGAATCTTCTCTGAATTCTTTTATGTATGATTGGTTATCTTTGCAAGTCTCTTCGAATTATCAGTTTGGTTTGGCCTACTAGATTGATCTTTCTTGCAATGGGAGAAGTGCTTAGCTTTGGGTTCAATCTTGCGGTGTCCTTTCCCAGTGACAGTAGGGGCAGCAAGGCACGTATTGTATTGTTGCCATCGAGGATAACAAGATGGGGTTTTTATCATATTGCATGAATTTATCCCTCTACATCATGTCATCTTGCTTAAGGCGTTACTCTATTTTCATGAACTTAATACTCTAGATGCATGCTGAATAGCGGTCGATGACTGGAGTAATAGTAGTAGATGCAGGCAGGAGTCGGTCTACTTGTCTTGGACGTGATGCCTATATACATGATCATACCTAGATATTCTCATAACTATGCTCAATTCTGTCAATTGCTCAACAATAATTCGTTCACCCACCGTAAAATACTTATGCTCTTGAGAGAAGCCACTAGTGAAACCTATGGCCCCCGGGTCTATCTTCATCATATTAATCTTCCAATACTTAGTTATTTCCTTTGATTTTTATTTGCCTTTATTTTACTTTACATCTTTATCACAAAAATACCAAAAATATTATCTTATCATATCTATCAGATCTCACTCTCGTAAGTGACCGTGAAGGGATTGACAACCCCTTATCATGTTGGTTGCGAGGAGTTATTTGTTTTGTGCAGGTACTAGGGACGCGCGCGCAACCTCCTATTGGATTGATAACTTGGTTCTCAAAAACTGAGGGAAATACTTATGCTACTTTGCTGCATCATCCTTTCCTCTTCGAGGAAATCCAACGCAGTGCTCAAGAGGTAGCAGGCACTGTCTAGAGTTTTACTAGCATATTGGATAACATTTAGTTTCTTATCAACTCTTTGTCCTAGAACAGCCCCTACAGCATAATCACTAGCATCACACATAATTTCAAATGGTAAATTCCAATCGGGAGGTAGAACAATAGGTGCAGAAACCAAAGCTTTCTTAAGTTTTTCAAATGCTTCTACACAATCATCATCAAAGATAAAAGGAACATCTTTTTGTAAGAGATTAGTCAGAGGCCGAGAGATTTTAGAGAAGTCCTTAATGAACCTCCTATAAAAACCGACATGACCAAGGAAACTTCTTATACCTTTAATGTCCTTAGGACACAGCATCTTTTCAATAGCATCAACTTTAGCTTTATCAACTTCAATACCTCTTTCAGAAATTTTATGCCCCAAGACAATACCTTCATTAACCATAAAGTGGCACTTCTCCCAATTCAAGACAAGATTAGTTTCTTCACATCTCTGCAAAACTCGATCAAGGTTGCTTAAGCAATCATCAAAAGAAGTCCCATAAACAGAGAAATCATCCATGAATACCTCAACAATCTTTTCACAAAAGTCAGAGAATATAGCAGTCATAAATCTTTGAAAGGTAGCAGGTGCATTGCATAAACCAAAAGGCATACGTCTATAAGCAAAGGTACCAAAAGGGCAAGTGAAAGTTGTGTTTTCTTGATCCTCTTTTGACACAGGTATTTGAGAGAAACTAGAATAACCATCTAGAAAGCAAAAATGTGTATGTTTGGATAATCTTTCTAGCATTTGATCAATAAAAGGTAAAGGGTAATGATCCTTTTTAGTAGCTTTATTTAATTTGCGAAAATCAATTACCATTCTTTAACCTGTAAAAATTCTTTGTGGGATCAATTCATCTTTATCATTAGGAACAACCATAATACCTCCCTTCTTAGGGACACAATGGACAGGACTTACCCACTGACTATCAACAACGAGATAAATTATACCTGCCTCAAGAAGCTTTAGTATTTCTTTTCTTACCACTTCTTTCATCTTAGGATTTAACCATCGTTGGTGATCAACAACCGGTTTAGCATCCTTCTCCAATTTTATTTTGTGCTAGCATAAAATGGGACTGATGCCCTTAAGATCATCGACAGTATATCCAATAGCAGCATGGTACTTCTTCAGAGTTTTCAATAATTTCTTTTCTTCATGCTCTGAAAGGTTAGCACTAATAATAACAGGATATATCTCTTTCTCATCAAGATAAGCATATTTAAGAGTATCAGGTAAAGGCTTAAGCTCAAACACGGGATCACCCTTGGGTGGAGGAGGATCCCCTAGGATTTCAACAGGCAAGTTGTGTTTCAAAATAGGACCCTGTTTAAAGAATACTTCATCTATTCCCCTTCTTTCAGTCATAAATATATCATTTTCATGGTCTAGCAAATATTGTTCTAAAGGGTCACAAGGAGGCACGGAAATAGAAGCAAGACCAATAATTTCATCTTTACTAGGCAATTCTTTATCATGGGGTTGTCTACGAAATTTAGCAAAATTAAACTCATGAGATATATCCCCTAAACCAACAGAAAAAATATCCTTATTGCAGTCTATCTTAGCATTAACAGTATTCAGGAAGGGTCTACCAAATATAATGGGACAAAAGTCATCTTGTGGGGAACCGAGAACAAGAAAATCAGCAGGGTATTTAACTTTCCCACACAAGACTTCAACATCTCTAACAATCCCAACTGGTGAAATAGTATCTCTATTGGCAAGCTTAATTGTTACATCAATCTCTTCTATCTCAGCAGGTGCAATATCATGCATAATTTCTTGGTATAAGGAATGAGGTATTGCACTTGCACTAGTGATAACCCACAAGTATAGGGGATCGCAACATCTTTCGAGGGTAGAGTATTCAACCCAAATTTATTGATTCGACACAAGGGGAGCCAAAGAATATTCTCAAGTATTAGCAGCTGAGTTGTCAATTCAACCACACCTGGAAATTTAGTATCTGCACCAGAGTGTTTAGTAGCAAAGTAATATGATAGTGGTGGTAACGGTAACAAAAGAGTAATGAAAGAAAATTAATATTTTTGGTATTATGTAGTGATTGTAACAATAGCAACGGGAAAGTAAATAAGCGTAAACCAGTATATGGAAAGCTCGTAGGCATCAGATCAGTGATGGATAATTATGCCGGATGTGGTTCATCATGTAACAGTCATAACATAGGGTGACACAGAACTAGCTCCAATTCATCAATGTAATGTAGGCATGTATTCCAAATACAGTCATACGTGCTTATGAAAAAGAACTTGCATGACATCTTTTGTCCTACCCTCCCGTGGCAGCGGGGTCCTAATGGAAACTAAGGGATATTAAGGCCTCCTTTTAATAGAGAACCGGAACAAAGAATTAGCACATAGTGAATATATGAACTCCTCAAACTACGGTCATCACCGGTAAGTATCCCGATTATTGTCACTTCGGGGTTAACGGATCATAACACATAATAGGTGACTATAGACTTGCAAGATAGGATCAAGAACTCTCATATATTGATGAAAACATAATAGGTTCAGATCTGAAATCATGGCACTCGGGCCCTAGTGACAAGCATTGAGTATAGAAAAGTCATAGCAACATCAATCTCAGAACATAGTGGATACTAGGGATCAAACCCTAACAAAACTAACTCGATTACATGATAAATCTCATCCAACCCATCACCGTCCAGCAAGCCTACGATTTAACTACTGACGCACGGCGGTGAGCATCATGAAATTAGTGATGGAGGATGGTTGATGATGACGACGGCGACGAACCCCCCTCTCCGGAGCCCCGAACGGGCTCCAGATCAGCCCTCCCGAGAGGTTTTAGGGCTTGGCGGCGGCTCCGTAACATAAAACGCGATGATTTCTTCTCTCCTATTTTTTTCTTCCCGAAAGAAGATATATAGAGTTGGAGTTGGAGTCGGGAGGTCTCCAGGGGGCCCACGAGTTAGGGGGCGCGCCCTAGGGGGGGGCACCCTCATGGACAGGGTGTGGGGCCCCTGATCTTCATCTTTGGCAAGGATTTTTTATTATTTATTGTAAGATATTCCGTGGAGTTTCAGGTCATTCTGAGAACTTTTGTTTTCTGCACATAAAACAACATCATGGCAATTCTGCTGAAAACAGCATCAGTTCGGGTTAGTTCCATTCAAATCATACAAGTTAGAGTCCAAAACAAGGGAAAAAGTGTTTGGAAAAGTGGATACGATGGAGACGTATCAACTCCCCCAAGCTTAAACCCTTGCTTGTCCTCAAGCAATTCAGTTGACAAACTGAAAGAAATAAAGAAAAACTTTTACAAACTCTGTTTGTTCTTGTTGTTGTAAATATGTCAAGCTGGCATTCAAGTTTTCAGCAAAGATTATAACTAACCATATTTGCAATAATTCTCAGGTCTCATGATTACCCATATCAATAGCATAATCAACTAGCAAGCCATAATAATAAATCTCGGATGACAACACTTTCTCAAAACAATCATAATATGATATAACAAGATGGTATCCCGCTAGCCCTTTCTGAGACCGCAAAACATAAATGCAGAGCACCTTTAAAGAGCAAGGACTGACTAGACATTGTAATTCATGGTAAAAGAGATCCAATCATAGTCACACCCAATATAAATTAACAGTGATGAATGCAAATGACAGCTGCGCTCTCTAGCTAGTGCTTTTAATAAGAGGATGATGACTCAACATAAAAGTAAATAGATAGGCCCTTCGCAGAGGGAAGCAGGGATTTGTAGAGGTGCCAGAGCTCGGTTTTGAAATAGAGGTGAATAATATTTTGAGCGGTATACTTTCATTGTCAACATAACAACCAAGAGATGGTGATATCTTCCATGCTACACACATTATAGGCGGTTCCCAAATAGAATGGTAAAGTTTATACTCCCCCTCCACCAACAAACATCAATCCATGGCTTGCTCGAAACAACGAGTTCCTCCAACTAACAACAGTCCCAGGGGGAGTTTTGTTTTGCAATTATTTTGATTTAGTTTGCATAAAGCATGGGACTGGGCATCCCGGTGACCAGCCATTTTCTCGTGAGTGAGGAGCGGAGTCCACTCCTCTTGAGAATAACCCGCCTAGCATGGAAGATATAGACAACCCTAGTTGATACATGAGCTATTCAAGCATACAAAACAGGATGATTATTTGAAGGTTTAGAGGTTGGCACATACTAATTTACTTGGAACGGCAGGTAGATACCGCATATAGGAAGGTATAGTGGACTCATTTGGAATAACTTTGGGGTTTAAGGGATTGGATACACAAACAGTATTCCCACTTAGTACAGGTGAAGGCTAGCAAAAGACTGGGAAGCGACCAACTAGAGAGCGACAACAGCCATGTACATGCATTAAAATTAATAAACATTGGATGCAAGCATGAGTAGGATATAATCCACCATGAACATAAATATCGTGAAGGCTATGTTGATTTGTTTCAACTACATGCGTGAACATGTGCCAAGTCAAGTCACTTAAATCATTCAAAGGAGGATACCACCCTATCATACCACATCATAACCATTTTAATAGCATGTTGGCACGCAAGGTAAACCATTATAACTCATAGTTAATCAAGCATGGCACAAGCAACTATGATCTCTAATTGTCATTGCGAACATGTTTATTCATAACAAGCTGAATCAAGAATGATGAACTCATCATATTTACAAAAACAAAAGAGGTCGAGTTCGTACCAGCTTTTCTCATCTCAGTCAGCCCATCATATATCATCATAATTGTCTTTCACTTGCACGACCGAATGATGTGAATAATAATAAGAGTGCACGTGCATTGGACTAAGCTGGAATCTGCGAGCATTCAATAAATAGGAGAAGACAAAGCAATATGGGCTCTTGGTTAAATCAGCAATAAAGCATATAAGAGCCACTTCAACAACTTAATCATGGTCTTCTCCTACTGACCCCCAAAGAAAAGAAAAGAAATAAAACTATTTACACGGGAAAGCTCCCAACAAGCAAAAGAAGAACAGGAAATCTTTTTGGGTTTTCTTTTTAATTACTACTACAAGCATGGAAATTAAACTGATTAAAAGCTACAACTAATTTTTTTTGTTTTTCTTAAGGCTTATTAAACACACAAGAAGAAAGCATAAAAGGAAATAAACTAGCATGGATGATACAATGAAAAAGTATGAACACCGACATTTAGCAATGAGTGTGTGAACATGAATATAGTGTCGGTGAGAAATACGTACTCCCCCAAGCTTAGGCTTTTGGCCTAAGTTGGTCTATGGCCACGGCTGGCCTGGCTGATATCCATAATAATAGTTGTTGGGGTCGTACTGTGATGAGGAAGAAGAAGGCTCCGATTGCCACTGACTGGCAATCATCTCCGGATCCCACTGATAGTTAGACTGTCGTGAAGGATCAAATTATGGTTCTGGTTCTGGCTCCTCGGCTGGTGCAGGGTTCCGGTAGGCGTGGATAGCCGTCAACGGAACAAGGTACGTGCCTACAGTCAAATCAAACAAAGAAGGAGCAGGCAAGGTAATAGTCTCAGGATGATGTTTATTAAAGAACAATTGATATTTAAGCTCTCCTGCCCTATTCTTAATAATAAAATCATGTGCCACCATACTTTTATAATCTAGATAAACATGAGGCAACACTTTTTCTTCCTTCTCAGCATGCCTAATAGGTATGTTAAAATGTGCAGCTAGGCGTGTAGCATAGATGCCTCCAAAGATGGGGCCCTTTGTACGGTTCAAACTTAACCGTTTAGCAATAATACCGCCCATACTAAAAGTGTTATCACTGTATAAACCTTGGAGCAAAATAATAATATCAGGCATACTAAGGTTTCCACAGTTTCCGCGACCAATTAAGCAAAGACTAGCAAATAATGCAAAGTAACGTAAGACAGGAAAATGTATGCTAGTGATTCCTGCATCGGAAACCTTCCTAGTTTCCCCTGCAGTGATAGTATCAATAAATCCCTCCACATCATCATGATGTGGTTCTTCTGTCTTGCCCTCAAAATGGACTAAACAAATCCGACAAAAATCATAAAGTGACATCTCCTTATGCTCATCATATAAATGAAACTCCACCATAGGTGGTGAGTTCCTAGAATGAAAATGAAAGTTTTGCACAAAGGTATTTGTGAGTAAGAGATACTGATCGCATTGGTCGTGGAGGAAAGCGGTGAGGCCTGCATTATGAGCCAATTCATGAAAATCTTCATATCTCGGCTGCTCTCAAGAAATCCTCGGAAGGCCATTCACACGCCCGAACCTCCACGGTGCGCGGAAAATTATACTTAGGCTTCGGTGTCTTTTCCTTCGAGCTTTGGCTCGATGAGTCCCTCAATAATCTCCTCATCATTTTCTGAAAAATTCTGAAATTTTTAGTAACTTCAAAATAAAAGTAAACCAAACTCAATAATATTGATAGCAACCACTCCTACAAGTGCCTGGAGCCTTATCATGCATCAAAACTACTTTTGACCATATAAATTTGACATGCAAGCTCAAGAACAGGGTCACCTAAGCAGCAAAAATTTGCAATGAATAAAGCACTAGAACAAAAACTAATTGGACCAATGGAGGAGTCACATACCAACGAACAATCTCCCCAAGCAGTTTTGTGAGAGGTGCTTTGAGCAAGGAGATCGAAAATGGCAGCAAAGAGGGCTGGAACTCATGCTTGAGTTGGTTTTTCGTGTTTGTGGGAGGAAGAAGAAGAGGATGGGTGCAGGAATAAGTGGAGGAGGGCCACCGCGGGCCCACGAGGCAGGGGGCGCGCCCTAGAGGGGTAGGCGCTCCCTCCACCCTCGTGGCAAGGTGGCTGGGCCCCCTGGTGTGTTCTTTGTTCCATAAATCCTCAAATATTCTAGAAAAAAATCATATTTAGTTTTCAGGGCATTTGGAGAACTTTTATTTTCGAGGTATTTTTATATTGCATGGATAATCATATAACGGACAGACAAATTGTTTATTTTTTACTTTATTTCAACTAAATAACAGAAAGTATAGAGAGGGTACAGAAGGTTGTGCTTCTACTTTCATCCATCTCATGCTCATCAAAAGGAATCCACTAACAAGGTTGATCAAGTCTTGTTAACAAACTCATTCTGATTAACATGAAACCATAGAAATTTCGAATAACACTAGGTTACCTCAACGGGGATATGTACATCCCCAATAATTATATCATATTTATTCTTGACAGTAGGAAGAGGAAATTCAAAACCTCCGAATATAATCAATGGAATTTTTCTGATAGAATTGATACTATGAATTTGAGGTTGTTTCCTCGGAAAGTGTACCGTATGCTCATTACCATTAACATGAAAAGTGACATTGCCTTTGTTGCAATCAATAATAGCCCCTGCAGTATTAAGAAAAGGTCTTCCAAGAATAATAGACATACTATCGTCCTCGGGAATATCAAGAATAACAAAGTCCGTTAAAATAGTAACGTTTGCAACCACAATAGGCACATCCTCACAAATGCCGACAGGTATAGCAATTGATTTATCAGTCATTTGCAAAGATGTTTCAGTAGGTGTCAACTTATTCAAGTCAAGTCTACGATATAAAGAGAGAGGCATAACACTAACACCGGCTCCAAGATCACATAAAGCAGTTTTAACATAGTTTCTTTTAATGGAGCATGGTATAGTAGGTACTCCTGGATCTCCAAGTTTCTTTGGTATTCCACCCTTACAAGTATAATTAGCAAGCATGGTGGAAATTTCAGCTTCTGGTATCTTTCTTTTATTTGTAACAATATCTTTCATGTACTTAGCACAAGGATTCATTTTGAGCATATCAGTCAATCGCATACGCAAAAAGATAGGTCTAATCATTTCAGCAAAGAGCTCAAAATCCTCATCATCCTTTTTCTTGGATGGTTTGGGAGGAAAAGGCATGGGTTTCTGAACCTAAGGTTCTCTTTCTTTACCATGTTTCCTAGCAACAAAGTCTTTCTTATCATAACGTTGATTCTTTGATTGTGGGTTATCAAGATCAACAACAGGTTCAATTTCTACATCATTATCATTACTAGGTTGAGCATTATTATGAACATCATCATTAGAATTTTCATTAGGTTCATGTTCATTGCCAGATTGTGTTTCAGTATCAGACATAGAGATATCATTTGGATTATCAGGTGGTTCACCAATAGGTTCACTAGAAGTTTGCACAATTCTATCATTTTTCTTTTTCTTCTTTTTAGAAGAACTAGGTGCATCAATTTTATTTCTTTGAGAATCTTGCTCAATTCTCTTAGGGTGGCCTTCAGGATACAAAGGTTCCTGAGTCATTCTACCAGTTCTAGTAGCCACTTTAACAGCATAATTATTTTTCTTACTATTCATCTCATTGAGCAATTCCTTTTGAGCTTTAAGTACTTGTTCTACTTGAGTGGTAACCATAGAAGCATGTTTGCTAACAAGTTTAAGTTCACCTCTAATATTAGCCATATAATCACCCAAGTATTTAATCATATCAGCATCTTGTTTTAATTGTCTACCAAAATAAGCATTGAAGTCTTCTTGCTTAAACATAAAATTATCAAACTCATCCAAGCACTAACTAGCAATTTTAGTAGGAGGAATTTCGGCTCTATCATATCTATAGAGAGAATTTACCTTTACTACCTGTGTCGGTTTATCGAGGTCTGGAGGTTCTTCAATAAATAAAGGATTAAGATCATATGTTTCTTCAATAGGCGGTAAATTAAGACCATGTATTTCTTCAATAGGAGGTAAATTCTGAACATCTTCAGCTTTAATACCTTTTTCTTTCATAGATTTCTTTGCCTCTTGCATATCTTCGGGACTGAGAAATAGAACACCTCTCTTCTTCGGAGTTGGTTTAGGAATAGGATCATTAATTGGAGCAGGAGCTGGCTCAGGAGGTGCCCAATTATTTCATTTGTCAACATATTATTCAATAAGATTTCAGCTTCATCCGGTGTTGTTTCCCTGAAAAGAGAACCAGCACAACTATCCAGGTAATCTCTGGAAGCATCGGTTAGTCCATTATAAAAAATATCAAGTATTTCATTTTTCCTAAGAGGATGATCAGGCAAAGCATTAAGTAACTTGAGAAGCCTCCCCCAAGCTTGTGGGAGACTCTCTTCTTTAATTTGCACAAAGTTGTATATTTCCTTTAAAGCAGCTTGTTTCTTATGAGCAAGGAAATATTTAGCAAAGAAGTAATAGATCATATCCTGGGGACTACGCACACAACCAGGATCAAGAGAATTAAAACATATCTTAGCATCACCCTTTAATGAGAACGGAAATATTTTAAGGATATAAAAGTAGCGAGATCTCTCATCATTAGTGAACAGGGTGGCTATATCATTTAATTTAGTGAGATGTGCCACAACAGTTTCAGATTCATATCCAAGAAAAGGATCAGATTCAACCAAAGTAATTATATCAGGATCAACAAAGAATTCATAATCCTTATCAGTAACACAGATAGGTGAAGTAGCAAAAGCAGGGTCAGGTTTCATCCTAGCATTTAGAGATTGCTTATTCCATTTAGCTAATAACCTTTTGAGTTCATATCTATCTTTGCAAGCTAAAATAGCTAAAGAAGCTTCTTGATCAAATAAATAACCCTTAGGAATAACAAGTGATTCTTCATCATCACTTTCATCATCATAATCAGATTCAATATTTTCAATCTCTCTAGCCCTAGCAAGTCGTTCCTCAAGAAAATCACCAAGTGGCACAGTAGTATCAAGCATAGAAGTAGTTTCATCATAAGTATCATGTATAGCAGAAGTAGCATCATCAATAATATGCGACATATCAGAACGAATAGCAGAAGCAGGTTTAGGTGTCACAAGCTTACTCATAATAGAAGGTGAATCAAGTGCAGAGCTAGATGGCAGTTCCTTACCTCCCCTCGTAGTTGAGGGATAAATTGTTGTCTTAGTGTCTTTCAAATTCTTCATAGTGTCCAGCAGATATAAATCCCAAGTGACTTAAAGAATAGAGCTATGCTCCCCGGCAACGACGCCAGAAATTAGTCTTGATAACCCACAAGTATAGGGGATCGCAACAGCTTTCGAGGGTAGAGTATTCAACCCAAATTTATTGATTCGACACAAGGGGAGCCAAAGAATATTCTCAAGTATTAGCAGCTGAGTTGTCAATTCAACCACACCTGGAAACTTAGCATCTGCAGCAGAGTGTTTAGTAGCAAAGTAATACGATAGTGGTGGTAACGGTAACAAAAGAGTAATGAAAGCAAAGTAATATTTTTGGTATTATGTAGTGATTGTAACAATAGCAACGGGAAAGTAAATAAGCGTAAACCAGTATATGGAAAGCTCGTAGGCATCGGATCAGTGATGGATAATTATGCCGGATGTGGTTCTTCATGTAACAGTCATAACATAGGGTGACACAGAACTAGCTCAAATTCATCAATGTAATGTAGGCATGTATTTTGAATATAGTCATACGTGCTTATGGAAAAGAACTTCCATGACATCTTTTGTCCTACCCTCCCGTGGCAGCGGGGTCCTAATGGAAACTAAGGGATATTAAGGCGTCCTTTTAATAGAGAACCGGAACAAAGCATTAGCGCATAGTGAATACATGAACTCCTCAAACTACGGTCATCACCGGTAAGTATCCCGATTATTATCACTTCGGGGTTAACGGATCATAACACATAATAGGTGACTATAGACTTGCAAGATAGGATCAAGAACTCTCATATATTGATGAAAACATAATAGGTTCAGATCTGAAATCATGGCACTCGGGCCCTAGTGACAAGCATTAAGCATAGCAAAGTCATAGCAACATCAATCTCAGAACATAGTGGATACTAGGGATCAAACCCTAACAAAACTAACTCGATTACATGATAAATCTCATCCAACCCATCACCGTCCAGCAAGCCTACGATGGAATTACTCACGCACGGCGGTGAGCATCATGAAATTGGTGATGGAGGATGGTTGATGATGACGACGGCGACGAATCCCCCTCTCCGGAGCCCCGAACGGACTCCAGATTAGCCCTCCCGAGAGGTTTTAGGGCTTGGCGGCGGCTCCGTATCGTAAAACATGATGATTTCTTCTCTCCTATTTTTTCTCCCCGGAAGCAGATATATAGAGTTGGGGTTGGAGTCGGGAGGTCTCCAGGGGGCCCACGAGGTAGGGGGGCGTGCCCTAGGGGGGGCGCCCCCACCCTCATGGACAGGGTGTGGCCCCCCTGGTCTTCATCTTTGGCGAGGATTTTTTATTATTTATTGTAAGATATTCCGTGGAGTTTCAGGTCATTCTGAGAACTTTTGTTTTCTGCACATAAAACAACATCATGGCAATTCTGCTGAAAACAACATCAGTCCGGGTTAGTTCCATTCAAATCATACAAGTTAGAGTCCAAAACAAGGGCAAAAGTGTTTGGAAAATTAGACACGACGGAGACGTATCAACTAGCACCCATATCACATAAGCCATGATAGCAATGATCTCCTATTTCAACAGAAATAACAGGCATGCCTACAATAGGTCTATGTTTATTTTTAGTATCTGGTCTAGCAATTCTAGCAGATTCATTGCAGAAGTAAATAAAATGCCCATCAATATTATCGGCCAAGAGATCTTTAACCATAGCAACACTAGGTTCAACTTTAATTTGCTCAGGGGGTTTAGGTGTCTTAATATTACTTTTGTTAACCACAATTGAAGCTTTAGCATGACCCTTTATTCTAATAGGGAAAGGTGGTTTCTCAATATAAGCAGTAGGAACAACAGGATCATTATAAGTGATAGTCTTTTCTTCAACTTTAATAGGTGCAACTACTTTTACTTCAATGGGAGGATTATATTTAAACCACTTCTCCTTAGGGAGATCAACATGAGTAGCAAAGGATTCACAGAAAGAAGCTACTATCCCAGAGTCAAGTCCATATTTAGTGCTAAATTCACGGAAAGTATCGGTATCCATAAAAGATTTAACAGAATCAAACTTAGGTGTTATACCTGATTCCTTACTTTCGTCGAGGTCCCAATCTTCAGAGTTGCGTTTAATTCTTTCCAATAAATCCCATTTGAATTCAATAGTCTTCATCATAAAAGATCCAATACAAGAAGTATCGAGCATGGAGCGATTACTGAGAGAAAGCCGAGCATAAATTTTTTGAATAATCATTTCTTTTGAGAGCTCATAATTGGGGAATGAATATAGCATTGACTTAAGCCTCCCCAAGCTTGAGCGATGCTTTCTCCTTCGCGAGGCCAAAAATTATATATATAATTACGATCACGATGAACAAGATGCATAGGATAAAACTTCTGATGAAATTTCAATTTCAATCGTTGGTAGTTCCATGATCCAATATCATCACATAGCCTCAACCATGTCAATGGATCTCCCTTCAAAGATAAAGGGAAGACCTTCTTCTTGATAACATCCTCGGGCATACCTGCAAGCTTAAATAATCCACAAACTTCATCCACATAGATTAGGTGCAAATCGGGATGTAATGTTCCATCACCTGTGAAAGGATTAGCTAGCAGTTTCTCTATCATACCCAAAGGAATTTCAAAGTAAACATTTTCAGTAGGTTTAGTAGATTGAGGAGCAACTCTTTGCTCTACTGGTCGGGGTGAAGATACCCCGAACAAGCCCCTCAAAGGATTATGTTCCATAGTAACAAGTGACAGTAAATTTCAGCACACTATATAAATTTTCCCTTACCAAATTAAACCTACCAAAGGCGCCAGAAAAGAATCTTGATGACCCACAAGTGTAGGGGATCTATCGTAGCCTTTTCGATAAGTAAGAGTGTCGAACCCAACGAGGAGCAGAAGGATATGATAAGCAGTTTTCAGTAAGGTATTCTCTGCAAGGACTGAAATTATCGGTAACAGATAGTTTTGTGATAAGGTAATTTGTAACGAGTAGCAAGTAATAAAACTAAATAAGGTGCAGCAAGATGGCCCAATCTTTTTTGTAGCAAAGGACAAGCCTGGACAAACTCTTATATGAATGAAAGCGCTCCCGAGGACACATGGGAATTATCGTTAAGCTAGTTTTCATCACGTTCATATGATTCGCGTTCGGTACTTTGATAATTTGATATGTGGGTGGACCGGTGCTTGGGTATTGTCCTTACTTGGACACGCATCCCACTTATGATTAACCCCTATTGCAAGCATCCGCAACTACAACATAAGTACTAAGGTAAACCTAACCATAGCATGAAACATATGGATCCAAATCACCCCTTACGAAGCAACTCATAAACTAGGGTTTAAGCTTCTGTCACTCTAGCAACCCATCATCTACTTATTACTTCCCAATGCCGTCCCCTAGGCCCAAACAATGGTGAAGTGTCATGTAGTCGACGTTCACATGACACCACTAGAGGGATGACAACATACATCTCATCAAAATATCGAACGAATACCAAATTCACATGACTACTTATAGCAAGACTTCTCTCATGTCCTCAGGAACAAACGTAACTACTCACAAAGCATATTCATGTTCATAATCAGAGGGGTATTAATATGCATAATGGATCTGAACATATGATCTTCCACCAAGTAAACCATCTAGCATCAACTACAAGGAGTAATCAACACTAGTAGCAACCCACAGGTACCAATCTGAGGTTTGGATACAAAGATTGGATACAAGAGATGAACTAGGGTTTGAGATGAGATGGTGCTGGTGAAGATGTTGATGGAGATTGACCCCCTCCCGATGAGAGGATCGTTGGTGATGACGATGGTGATGATTTCCCCCTCCCGGGGGGAAGTTTCCCCGGCAGAACAGCTCCGCCGGAGCCCTAGATTGGTTCCGCCAAGGTTCCACCTCGTGGCGGTGGAGTTTCGTCCCGTGAGCTAGCTTATCATTTTTTTCCTCGACGAAAGACTCCATATAGCCAAAGATGGGCATCAGAGGGCCACCAGGGGGCCCACAAGGCAGGGGGCGCGCCCAGGGGGTAGGGCACGCCCCCCACCCTCGTGGACGGTGGGTGGCCCCCCTCTGGTACTTCTTTCGCCCAATATTTTTTATATATTCTGAAACATGCTCCCGTGAAGTTTCAGGACTTTTGGAGATGTGCAGAATAGGTCTCTAATATTTGCTCCTTTTCCAGCCCAGGATTCCAGCTGCCGGCATTCCCCCTCTTCATGTAAACCTTGTAAAATAAGAGAGAATAGGCATAAGTATTGTGACATAATGTGTAATAACAGCCCATAATGCAATAAATATCGATATAAAAGCATGATGCAAAATGGATGTATCAGTTCTACCGACGTGCTTCGCACACAGGTGGCTAGTGGGTGTCTGTTTCTCCAGCTTTAGTTGAATCGGATTCAATGAACAGGGTTCTTTCTGAAGATCAAAAAGCAATCACTATACCGCGTTGTGGTTTTTGATGCGTAGGTAAGAACGGTTCTTGCTCAGCCCGTAGCGGCCACGTAAAACTTGCAACAACAAAGTAGAGGACATCTAACTTGTTTTTGCAAGGCATATTGTGATGTGATATGGTCAAGACATGATGCTATATTTTATTGTATGAGATGATCATGTTTTGTAACATAGTTATCGGCAACTGGCAGGAGCCATATGGTTGTCGCTTTATTGTATGAAATGCAATCGCCATGTAATTGCTTTACTTTATCACTAAGCGGTAGCGATAGTCGTAGAAGCAATAGTTGGTGAGATGACAACGATGCTTCGATGGAGATCAAGGTGTCAAGCCGGTGACGATGGTGATCATGGCGGTGCTTTGGAGATGGAGATCAAAGGCACAAGATGATGATGTCCATATCATATCACTTATATTGATTGCATGTGATGTTTATCCTTTATGCATCTTATTTTGCTTAGTTCGACGGTAGCATTATAAGATGATCTCTCACTAAATTTCAAGGTGTAAGTGTTCTCCCTGAGTATGCAACGTTGCTACAGTTCGTCATGCCGAGACACCACGTGATGATCGGGTGTGATAAGCTCTACGTTCACATACAACGGGTGCAAGCCAGTTTTGCACACGCAGAATACTCGGGTTAAACTTGACGAGCCTAGCATATGCAGATATGGCCTCGGAACACTAAGACCAAAAGGTCGAGCGTGAATCATATAGTAGATATGATCAACATAGTGATGTTCACCATTGAAAACTACTCCATCTCACGTGATGATTGGACATGGTTTAGTTGATATGGATCACGTGATCACTTAGATGATTAGAGAGATGTCTATCTAAGTGGGAGTTCTTAAGTAATTTGATTAATTGAACTTTAATTTATCATGAACTTAGTACCTGATAGTATTTTGCATGTCTATGTTGTTGTAGATAGATGGCCTGTGCTGTTTTTCCGTTGAATTTTAATGTGTTCCTAGAGAAAGCTAAGTTGAAAGATGATCATAGCAACTACACGGAATGGGTCCGTAACTTGAGGATTATCCTCATTGCTGCACAGAAGAATTACGTCCTGGAAGCACCGCTAGGTGACAAACCCGCTGCAGGAGCAATGCCAGATGTTATGAACACCTGGCAGAGCAAAGATGATGACTACTCGATAGTTCAGTGTGCCATGCTTTACGGCTTAGAACCGGGACTTCAACGACGTTTTGAACGTCATGGGGCATATGAGATGATCCAGGAGTTGAAGTTAATATTTCAAGCAAATTCCTGGATTGAGATATATGAAGTCTCCAATAAGTTCTACAGCTGCAAGATGGAGGAGAATAGTTCTGTCAGTGAACATATACTCAGAATGTCTGGGTACCACAACCACTTGAGTCAGCTGGGAGTTAATCTTCCTGATGATAGTTTCATTGACAGAGATCTTCAATCACTGCCACCAAGCTACAAGAGCTTCGTGATGAACTATAAATGCAAGGGATGGATAAGACGATTCTTGAGCTCTTCGCAATGCTAAAAGCTGCGGAGGTAGAAATCAAGAAGGAGCATCAAGTGTTGATGGTCAACAAGACCACCAGTTTCAAGAAAAAAAGGTAAAGGGAAGAAAGGGAACTTCAAGAAGAGCAGCAAGCCAGTTGCTGCTCAAGTGAAAAAACCAAGTTTGGACGTAAGCCTGAGACTGAGTGCTTCTACTGCAAAGGGACTGGTCACTGGAAGCGGAACTGCACCAAGTATTTGGCGGAGAAGAAGGATGGCAAAGTGAAAGGTATATTTGATATACATGTTATTGATGTGTACCTTACTAATGCTCGCAGTAGTGCCTAGGTATTTAATACTGGTTCAGTTGCTAACATTTGCAACTCGAAACAGGGGCTACGAATTAAGCGAAGATTGGCTAAGGACGAGGTGACAATGCGCATGGGAAATGGTTCCAAAGTCGATGTGATCGCTGTCGGCACGCTACCTCTACATCTACCTTCGGGATTAGTTTTAGACCTAAATAATTATTATTTGGTGCTAGCATTGAGCATGAACATTATATCTGGATCTTGTTTGATGTGAGACGGTTATTCATTTAAATCAGAGAATAATGGTTGTTCTATTTATATGAGTAATATCTTTTATGGTCATGCACCCTTGATGAGTGGTCTATTTTTACTAAATCTTGATAGTACTGATACACATGTTCATAGTATTGAAGCCAAAAGATGCAGAGTTGATAATGATAGTGCAACTTATTTGTGGCACTGTCGTTTAGGTCATATTGGTGTAAAGCGCATGAAGAAACTCCATTCTAATGGACTTCTGGAATCACTTGATTATGAATCACTCGGTACTTGCGAACCATGCCTCATGGGCAATATGACTAAAACTCCGTTCTCCGAAACAATGGAGCGAGCAACAGAGTTATTGGAAATCATACATACTGATGTATGTGGTCCAATGAACATTGAAGCTCACAGCAGATATCGTTATTTTCTCAGCTTCACAGATGATTTGAGCAGATATGGGAATATCTACTTAATGAAACACAAGTCTAAAACATTTGAAAAGTTCAAAGAATTTCAGAGTGAAGTGGAAAATCATCGTAACAAGAAAATCAAATTTCTGCGATCTGATCGTGGAGGTGAATATTTGAGTTATGAGTTTGGACTTCATTTGAAACAATGCAGAATAGTTTCGCAACTCACGCCACCTGGAACACCACAACGTAATGGTGTGTCCGAACGTCGTAACCGCACTTTATTAGATATGATGCGATCTATGATGTCTCTCACTGATTTACCGCTATCGTTTTGGGGTTATGCTTTAGAGACAGCTGCATTCACGTTAAATAGGGCACCATCTAAATCCGTTCAGATGACACCTTATGAACTGTGGTTTGGCAAGAAACCCAAGTTGTTGTTTCTTAAAGTTTGGGGCTGTGATGCTTATGTGAAAAAGCTTCAACCTGATAAGCTCGAACCCAAATCGGAGAAATGTGTCTTTCATAGGATACCCAAAGGAGACTGTTGGGTACACCTTCTATCACAAATCCAAAGGCAAGATATTCATTGCTAAGAATGGATCCTTTCTGGAGAAGGAGTTTCTCTCGAAAGAAGTGAGTGGGAGGAAAGTAGAACTTGACGAGGTAATTGTACCTTCTCCCTTATTGGAAAGTAGTTCATCACTGAAATCAGTTCAAGTGATTCCTACACCAGTAAGTGAGGAAGCTAATGATGATAATTATGAAACTTCTGATCAAGTTACTACCGAATCTCGTAGGTCAACCAGAGTAAGATCCGCACCAGAGTGGTACGGTAATCCTATTCTGGAAGTCATGTTACTTGACCATGACGAACCTACGAACTATGAGGAAGCGATGATGAGCCCATATTCCGCAAAATGGCTTGAGGCCATGAAATCTGAGATGGGATCCATGTATGAGAACAAAGTATGGACTTTGGTTGACTTGCCCAATGATCGGCGGGCCATAGAGAATAAATGGATCTTCAAGAAGAAGACTGATGCTGATGGTAATATTACTATCTACAAAGCTCGACTTGTTGCAAAAGGTTTTCGACAAGTTCAAGGAGTTGACTATGATGAGACCTTCTCACCTGTAGCAATGCTTAAGTCCGTCCGAATCATGTTAGCAATTGCCGCATTTTATGATTATGAAATTTGGCAAATGGATGTCAAAACTGCATTCCTTAATGGATATCTTAAAGAAGAGTTGTATATGATGCAACCAGAAGGTTTTGTCGATCCAAAAGGTACTAACTAAGTGTGCAAGCTCCAGCGATCCATTTATGGACTGGTGCAAGCCTCCCGGAGTTGGAATATACGCTTTGATAGTGTGATCAAAGCATATGGTTTTATACAGACTTTTGGAGAAGCCTGTATTTACAAGAAAGTGAGTGGGAGCTCCGTAGCATTTCTGATATTATATGTAGATGATATATTGTTGATCCGAAATGATACTGAATTTCTGAATAGCATAAAAGGATACTTGAATAAGAATTTTTCAATGAAAGACCTCGGTGAAGCTGCTTATATATTGGGCATCAAGATCTATAGAGATAGATCAAGACGCTTAATTGGACTTTCACATAGCACATACCTTGATAAAGTTTTGAAGAAGTTCAAAATTGATCAGGCAAAGAAAGGGTTCTTGCCTGTATTACAAGGTGTGAAGTTGAGTCAGACTCAATGCCCGACCACTGCAGAAGATAGAGAGAAAATGAAAGGTGTTCCCTATGCTTCAGCCATAGGATCTATCATGTATGCAATGTTGTGTACCAGACCTGATGTGTGCCTTGCTATCAGTTTACCAGGGAGATACCAAAGTAATCCAGGAGTGGATCACTGGACAGCGGTCAACAATATCCTAAAATACCTGGAAAGGACTAAGGATATATTTCTCGTATATGTAGGTGACAAAGAGCTCGTCGTAAACGGTTACGTCGATGCAAGCTTTGACACTGGTCTGGATGACTCTGAGTCACAAATCGGATACGTATTTTTATTAAATGGTGGAGCTGTCAGTTGGTGCAGTTCCAAGCAGAGCGTCGTGGCGGGATCTACGTGTGAAGCGGTATACATAGCTGCTTCAAAAGCAGCAAATGAAGGAGTCTGGATGAAGGAGTTCATATCCGATCTAGGTGTCATACCTAGTGCAACGGGTCCAATGAAAATCTTTTGTGACAATACTGGTGCAATTGCCTTGGCAAAGGAATCCGGATTTCACAAGAGAACCAAGCACATCAAGAGATGCTTCAATTCCATCCGCGATCAAGTCAAGGAGGGAGACATAGAGATTTGCAAGATACATACGGATCTGAATGTTGCAGACCCTTTGACTAAGTCTCTCTCACGAGCAAAATATGATCAGCACCAAGACTCCATGGGTGTTAGAATCATTACAATGTAATCTAGATTATTGACTCTAGTGCAAGTGGGAGACTGAAGGAAATATGCCCTAGAGGCAATAATAAAGTTGTTATTTATATTTCCTTATATCATGATAAATGTTTATTATTCATGCTAGAATTGTATTAACCAGAAACTTAGTACATGTGTGAATACATAGACAAACAGAGTGTCACTAGTTTGCCTCTACTTGACTAGCTCGTTGAATCAATGATGGTTATATGTTTACTAACCATAGACATGAGTTGTCATTTGATTAACGGAATCACATCATTAGAGAATGATGTGATTGACTTGACCTATCCGTTAGCTTAGCACGATGATCGTTTAGTTTGTTGCTATTGCTTTCTCCATAACTTATACATGTTCTTATGACTATGAGATCATGCAACTCCCGAATACCGGAGGAACACTTTGTGTGCTACCAAACGTCACAACGTAACTGGGTGATTATAAAGGTGCTCTACAGGTGTCTCCGATGGTGTTTGTTGAGTTGGCATAGATTGAGATTAGGATTTGTCACTCCGATTGTCGGAGAGGTATCTCTGGGCCCTCTCGGTAATGCACATCAATATAAGCCTTGCAATCAATGTAGCTAATGAGTTAGTTACGGGATGTAGCATTACGGAACGAGTAAAGAGACTTGCCGGTAACGAGATTGAACTAGGTATTGAGATACCGACGATCAAATCTCGGGCAAGTAACATACCGATGACAAAGGGAATAATGTATGTTTTTATGCGGTTTGACCGATAAAGATCTTCGTAGAATATGTAGGAACCAATATGAGCATCCAGGTTCCGCTATTGGTTATTGACCGGAGACGTGTCTCGGTCTTGTCTACATAGTTCTCGAACCCGTAGGGTCCGCATGCTTAACGTTCGGTGACGATCCGTATTATGAGTTTATGTGTTTTTTATGTACATAAGGTAGTTCGGAGTCCCGGATATGATCACGGACATGATGAGGAGTCTCGAAATGGTCGAGACATAAAGATCGATATATTGGATGACTATATTTGGACGTCGGAATGGTTCCGGGTGAGTTCAGGCATATACCGAAGCACCGGGAGGTTACCGGAACCCCCCGGAAGGTATATGGACCTTATTGGGCCATAGTGGGAGAGAAGAGAGGGAGGCCTAGGAGGGGGCGCGCCCCCCTCAAGCCCAATCCGAATTGGGTGGGGGCGCCCCCCCCCCTTCCTTCCACTCCTAGTCCAACTAGGGATGGGGGCAATCCTACTCCCGGTGGGAGTAGGACTCCCCATGGGGCGCGCCATAGGAGGGCCGGCCCTCCCCGTCCTCCACTCCTTTATATACGAGGGAGGGGGCACCCCATAGACACACAAGTTAATCATTGATCTCTTAGTCGTGTGCGGTGCCTCCCTCCACCATAATCCACCCCGGTCATATCATAGCGGTACTTAGGCGAAGCCCTGTTTCGGTAGCATCATCATCACCGTCATCACGTCGTCGTGCTGACGAAGCTCTCCCTCGACACTCTGTTGGATCGTGAGTTCGTGGGACGTCATCGAGCCGAACGTGTGCAGATCGCGGAGGTGTCGTAACTTCGGTACTAGGATCGGTCGATCGTGAAGACGTACGACTACATCAACCGTGTTGTCATAACGCTTTCGCTTACGGTCTACGAGGGTACGTGGACAACACTCTTCCCTCTTGTTGCTATGCATCATCATGATCTTGCATGTACGTAGGAAAAAAATTGAAATTACTGCGTTCCCCAACAGCTACCATATACGTGCAAACCCCATATAACATATCTTCACAAAACATTACTGTAGTACCAACAATTAGTAACAAATGCGAACGAGCATAGCTCAAATGGTTAGGTTCCTTATGGTGAAGCAAGTCCACTAGGATTCAAATACAAGACTTGGCACTCGTGCTCGCATTATCCTTAATTTATTTCAAGCTTTTCGATGATGTTCATTTAGTGGGAAACGTCCCGTCTCCGATTAAGCTAACAAATTCAACTTCCTTTTTCGATAGAGTGAACTTTATTAGCTCAAAATGAAGTATCAGGAGGATACAAAACTCAATGAGCACACATCCGATCTCCGCGTAACTAGGATGCACACAGCCAACATATACACAAACGAAAACACATCGGCAACTAGCAAAGTCATACAAGCCAAAGTTATGTGTAGGCGAGAAAAAAAAATAGCCCAAAGCGACAAACTAGAACAAAATACATAAAAGAATATGCCTGAAATGCACAGTGCTAGTACGGTGTCCATACACCTTTATTTGATATATACTCCCCGGTCGTATAGTGATACAGTTGATCGCATTAAGAAGAGAGAATGTGTCTGATCGATGCAGCAATGATGACGATACAACATGTGATGCTTTATGTGATCGATACGATCGATCGGATGTGGCCTGCCTGCAGTGACCTCTCATCTTTTGAGAGGGCCCCCGTTCAAATTGGTTTTCTTTTTCCGGGGAGAGATCTCTGTGCCCTAAAAGAATCGGGAACTGTGTACGGCCTCTTTCTCCCCAGACTCAAAGTATAAGGAATAAAGCGCATGCACTCCGACTCCCCTCTACGCCCATATGATCGATGTGTGTATGTGGGTGTGGAGGAGTATATGCATGGCATGGCGTGGCAAAAATTACCAGTGGCAGCAGTAGGCCAGGCCAGTGGCACATAAAACACGACTCAAAAAAGTGGCGCATAAAACAGCCACATGGTGTTCAGCAAAGCTGGGGCTTTTCGGCATTCCTGCTCCCTTGAAAGCAGGCTGCGTTGCTAGACGCATCAGGGATTGACGAGCTCGTTGATCAGCTCCAGATTAGTACTACTAGTTCTCTGGTTTCAGTGCCGATCGAAATGTGCCTCCCTATAGGCTAGCTATAAGCTAGAGTGCAGAGAATATATATGTATGTATGCTATGTTCATGTGAGATCTAACAATGACCTAATAATAACAGCATGCATGTATTTCTAGTGATGTTTGAGTTGCAAACGCCTTCAAAGTACAAACAATTAGTACGTAGCCAGGGAGAACTCCTAGAAGCAGGAGTGTTCAAGTGGTTTGCAATGGTACGTACGCTAGCGCCACTAGGAGCAGAATTAACTGTCAGGGAAAAGCCAAAGCATGTAACAAAGCCAGGTTAACAGCATCATTGACCGGTCATTACTGTGTGCATTTGCATCAAAAGTCGTGCGCGGACAATGTTCTTTATGGGGATACGAAGAGCGAAAAGGGGCCGAGTGATCAGCCGTCCATAACAAAAGGATCAGAAACGCATGACTTCCCGCTCACGCCGCCGGCCCAAGAGAAATCCTATCATTCAATCATCAATCACAATCCCATCTAAGTTTCATCGCTGCAATGCGCTTGTGAATTTCTGTTCACAACCGCATGTACCAGACAAACCTATTTACCAGTTAGTTATATCTTCTCCTAAGCTCCTAGTACCTGAGGAGAGCAAGCTATGAGCTTCTTTCTAGGATTCTGGCATTGCCGTGTAGTAGTGTGGTGTGTGCACAGTATGATGTGTTCAAACTAATCTGAGCTAGTAGTGGTCACAGTCAAAGAAATCTTTGGTCACATATGACCCAAAAGGGAAGCAAAAGGGCCAAGCCCTAATCATCACAAAGCCATTCGCCCCAAAAGGAGCGCTTCAAGGGAGAAAAAGTATATACGCAGTTTGAGAAACGACTCGAGCAGAGATCGAGAAGAGCAGCAAATACTACTACTGTAAAAGAAAACACAAAGACAAAAGCAGAAAAGAAACCCTAATCACTGCATGCCCTTCTTTTGATCTTTTCTTTTCTTTTTCTTTCTCTGTCTACTACGTACTAGTATAGCTACTTAATGGAGGCAGCGGTTAGCTAGGCTGCTGTTTAGATCTTTCATGGCAAAGGGGCAGTTTGGTGTGCCCAGGGATTAAACAAGCACTAAGCACTGTGTTGCCGCAGGCAGCTTTTTAAAGTGGAGCTAGAGTGGATGCTAAAAAAGTGCATAAGTGGCATTATCTGCAGGAAAGCTTCCGCATTTTCATACCTCTGGCGCGCTGCTAATGGGAGCAGAAGCTGCCGCAGAGCCACTATGCTACCTCTACAAGGTAATGGAGAAAGGACACCTGTGCTTCTGCCAGTGCAATTATAAGTAAGATATGTATATAAGATGGTGGATAGATAGCACCTGTCATGCTCCTTTTTCCCTCCCAAGAGGCGTATTACTGAGCTATTAGCTGATTTACTCTGAGACAAGAACACCATATGCATTATTCAGCTTGCTTTAAAGGCTGCTATGCATGAAAAGTTGGTGAAGAGAGTACCTTGAACAAAATATAGAAGATGGTTTTGGAGCTGCATAAATTCAGCGACAGCAACCGCTTCCAGCCCACCACTTTGCGCTTTTGGAGCTCCATTTTTTTTTCATTTTCCTTCTTTTTGCCCCAGGCCCCCCACAAACAAGAGGCAGATGCATATAAGAACGAGCTTGATCGAAAAGTAAAGGCCATCCAGATGGATGTATTCTACACGCAAGAGAACCAAGAAGATTCATGACCATTTAGCTTTATGATAGAAACAGATAAAAGGGGCATGATACTTACAGCAAGTTATTTGGGCTACATGTTAGCACCTTCCCATCAGGCTTGCTGGGCCGGGCTCTGGGGCTGACAGAAAGCAATGAGCATGTCCACCACCATGATGAGTAACTAACATTTCCCACCACTATGTATTCTACACGCAAGAGAAACAACAAGATTCATCACCGTTTAGCTTTGCGATGGAAACAGATGGAAGGGGCATGATACTTACGGAGTAAGTCATTTGGGCTGAATGTTACCACCTTCCCATCAGGCTTGCTGGGCCGGGCTCAGGAGCTGACAGAAAGCGATGAGCATGTCCACCACTAAGAGCACAAAAAAAAATCTCAAGAAAAAACCTATTCCCTCTGACCCAAAATAAGTGTCACAATTTTCAACTAGTTTTGAACTGGGGTTAGTTCAAAACTGCGACACTTTTAATGGGTCGGAGGTAGTGGTAGCATTAACATTTCAATTTTACTACTCCAATTAGCTTCACAGCATCAAAATTTGTAACAGACCATGATCAATTCCAAATAAAGCCATTGGCTGACATAAGATAAGATTTTATTTCCAATCTTGTATTGTTCTTTCCAAATTGGAGCAGGGAAGATCCACACACAGACAAACCCTTATTGTAGAAATTACAGAGTCAATTGTACGCGTGATAACTACAACTCGGGTCACAAAAACACATGTAACCGAGAAACGGCCATGACAAAACTCGACAGCGAGTGCAAAGGACGCGTCTAGATGGCAGCGAAGTACTCCTTGCTGCCCTTAGGGTCAGGCTTCATCGACTTTTCCCCAGGTTTCCATCCTGCCGGGCAGACCTCGTCTGGGTTTTCTTGGACGTATTGCAGAGCCTGTCAATGAAGAAAAATGTTTATCAGGTTATACAAACTTGTATCGCCTTTTCTATCAAATATTACAGTTTGCATTAATAGCTACCAGGTACGTGCTTTGTTGTGTTAAACACTAGATCAATACTACTGAACTAAAACCACGTCACTTATTTTTGGGACTGAGGGAGTATTAAATAACAATTAAAAAGCAGAAATTGGCATGCATCCTTACTCTGTCAGGTACTATATCAAAATTAAAGAAATGTCGTGAAAATGCACTTTATTTAAGAGGGTTCTTTTTTCTCTTGTTATTCTACCTGAAGGGTTCTCAAGGTCTCATCCACACTGCGGCCAATACCAAGGTTGTTAATAGTGGAATGCTGAATCACACCCTCCTTGTCAATGATGAATAATCCTCTCAGAGCAATTCCCTGGTAAAAAATAACATTCAAGAACCTTATAAAACTTCACAACAAACAAGGAAAGGCATAATAAAAGCAAAATATCCAGGAGCAATGAGCAGTTCATATGAAACTAGCAGGTGGTCAAAAACAAACGTCAGTAATACCTGATCAGGGATCAATACACCAAAAGACTTTGAGATTGATTTGGTGACATCAGAAACCAGCGGATACTTAAGATCACCAAGTCCACCAGATTTCCTCTCTGTCTGCACCCATGCAAGATGGGAAAACTGCAAGCAGAAAGCATTTCAAGTGTGAAGTTACTAGGTGAAATCGATTAATATATGTCACAGTTACTTATCACTTCATAGAATAATTAAAGAGACTAATGACCATAATGCTATAAAATGAGATGCTTGATGCAAAACCAGATCAAAACGAAAAGGACAGGGTAGCAATACTGTTTGCGCACCAGCCACTAGTTTTCTGGGTATAGGTTACAACGGTGCACTTTATAAGCAGAAGGGATACAAGAAAATAAATGTTTTAGCCCTAAATCATCCTCAATGGAGTTAGTGTGCATATCTAACACGTGGAATACAAAAAACTAGATCCATTTATCTGATCAATACAGATCATTCATCACTCTCCTATTCGCACAAGGCATAATTTACATCGCATATATTCATCCAAAAGAAAAGCTCCATCATTGTACCACTGCAATGTTAACTCTTATGTTCATCTTCAATGGAGTTAGTGAGCATATTTGGCACACGGAATGCAAAAATCTAGATCCATTTATCTGATTAATACAGATCATTCTTTACTCTCATATTCACACAAGGCATAATTTACATTGCATATGTTCATCCAAAAGATATAACAAAACTCCAGCACTGTACCACTGCAATGTTAACTATTATGTTCATCCTCAATAGACCTACATTCATCCTCAATGGAGTTAGTGAGCATATTTAGCACGTGGAATAAAAAATATAGATCCATTTATCTGATTAATACGGATCATTATTTAGTACCGTATTCGCATAAGGCATAATTTATGTTGCATCCCTGCATCCAAATGATATAACAAAGCTCCAACATTGTGAGACTGCAATGTTAACTCTTATGCTCCAAACGTGCCCAGATTCAATTTTCACATGAAGAAAGAACATGCATTCATTGACACAATCCAAACTTGGTGTTTCAGTTGATAGTGTGGGTCACCGAATAGCTGATTAACTGATTTATTGGCCGATTAACTGGAAAATTCGCCTATTTATCCCTACTCAGCACCCGACCAATATGGTGCCAGTTAGGCGATGTCCTGAACATTGGTATTCATTGACACAAACAGATGAAGGCCTCCTTTGGTTTGTAGGAATTTCATAGGATTTCTAGAGGATAGGATTCTTATAGGATTTTTTCCTTTAGAGCCCTTTGGTTCATAGGAATGGATTCCTATTCCTACATAGGATTGGTTCCTATCCTCCACATTTCATAGGAAAATAAAAATGAGCCTAGACTCAATGGAAAAATTCCTTTGGTGTCAACCAAATGACATCTTGTTTCCTATTCCTACTCATAGGATTTGAGATACATGTCATCTCATTTCCTACAAGATTCCTATTCCTACGATAATCCTGTCCTATGAACCAAAAGAGGCCGAATACTTTACAATTAATTTCTAGATAAGGCACTTAATGCATGTCAGAGCTAGACGAATAGTATCAAGAGAGCAGCTATGTGTCCAGATGGATGGGAAGTAACATACCACACTATCAACTGAAACACCAAGAATTTCAGTGTTTATCTTCTCAAACTCCTCATGTCTATCGCTGAAAGCCGTAATCTCTGCAAAATTTGCATGTATGCAGTTTAGAAATGACAGACAGAAATGAATAGTTTTCCTTCACGGGGCGCAAGATGGTTAACGCACCAGTTGGGCAGACGAAGGTGAAGTCCAGAGGGTAGAAGAAAAGAATCACATACTTCTTCCCAATGTAATCAGATAGCTTGACCTGTATGTAGTTACACCAAAAGGACACCATCAAAAACATCACACCCCCGACCAAACATACAGCTGCAGCGTTAATAAATCGTGCACCAAAATCTGAATTATCAACCGGGTAGAGCACAGTTTTGCTCGTGTAAGCGAATTGGTATACAAACGCGCACGGACAATGCAGTTGGCTACGGGCTTACGTTGATGAACTCCTGGTCGAACACGGCCTCCGCCGCGAAGTCCGGCGCCTTGTTCCCCACCAGCGGCAGGTCGTACTGCGGACAGAGACGCATACACACGTGAAAATTCCATTCACAGACGTACCATGGCAAAAACAAATACCGAATCAAGGCGCAACAAACCTCGGCTGCGGCGCGGGCGACGAAGCTGCGGGCCCTGGCCGTCCTCGAGCCGGCGGCGGCGAGGCGGGAGGGCCTGGCGGCGGCGCGGGGAAACGATAGGCACTGCGGCGCCCCGGCTGGCTTCGGGGACGCGACGAGCGCGGCGGCCGTGGACACGGTGGAGGCGGAGAAGGCGCACGCCATGGCCGCGGTTGTCAGGCGGGGAGGGGATTAGGTAGCCTCCAGATAGATAGGGTTCCCGAATATGAAGAGGCCGTTTAAGCAGAGGACGTGCCACTCAGACGCCAGTGGCTCTCCTCGCTGCCGCGTGAGCTGGGCCGGGAATTCTGGAAGCTTCTTAGATCCATTCTAGGCCACGGCCCGGCGTGAAAAGCCCGTGTATGTAGTTTTCGCCCCAATAAGAGATCATCTCGAGTTCGATGCCGAATATTCTTGCGGGGTAGCTTAAAAAAAAGAATATTCTTGCGGAACCGGTATATGAAAAGATCGCGGCGAGGGAACAGGGCCGTTACGCGGCGCGGCACGGCGCATCGCGGCACGTTAGCGTGCCCTGACCGCCAAATCAGACGGTCGGTGTCGTACCCCAAAGGGAATCGAGATCGAGATTTGGGGAAAACGAGGCTAGGGTTCGTCCAGGAAAGAGAATAGGGTATCAAGAGGAATATATTGTATTAGTTGTAAAGTATTTAGGATTCTTGATCATAGCAAATGGCATGGGTTTACAACCGAGGGCGCTGGCTTATATAGCTCAGCTGGCAACAGAACAGTAAACAATAATGCTACAGAACGGTAAGTAACGCTTCAGGGATGGCGAGCCTGTGAGCCATCCGATCTTCTCGCCTTCTTCCATCTGAGACGTCTGTTAACTGAATGAAGCAACACTTGTAACTGAAGATACGCAGTGAGCTGACAGTACCCCCTAAGAGCGAACTTGTCCTCAAGAAGCTTGTCGATTGAACCACCCGGCAGTCGTTTGCTTGAAGAAGGCCGGAAACGTCTTCTTGATGAAATCAGCATCTTCCCATGACGCGTCTTCAGGGGGTAAATTTTCCAATTGGACTAACCACTGGACCACTGGTAAATTATTGCGAGGAATTTGGCGAGTTTCAAGAACCAGACTTGGTTCAGTGCGCACGCGACCATCAGGGCCAACCAAAGGAAGATCTGCATAGGGAATTGCCAACGGCCCCAGATGTTTCTTGAGCTGACTAACGTGGAAAACCGGATGAATGGCAGCATCATCTGGTAGTAGCAGTTTGTAGGCCACAGCACCCACTTTAGCGATCACTCGAAATGGACCGTAGAATTTACTCTGTAACTTAATGTGAGACTTGGCGCCGAATGCATTCAGTCTGTACGGCTGCATTTTCAAATACACCATATCTCCAATCTCCAACTGTCTCTCCACCCGTTTGAGGTCAGCATATTTCTTCATGCGTGCTTGAGCATTTGCTAAATTAGTTTTGAGTTGTTGCCACATAACAGTCCTGTCTATGAAGAATTCAGCAGCTTCAGTGGTGTTACTAGTAAGTGCCCGTGGAAGCTGCAGATCAGGAGGAGGATAACCCCATAGAGTGCTTCGAATGGTGTGTTCTTCAAGGATGAGTGGAAAGATGTAATGTATCAGTACTCGGCCATGGACAAGTGCAGTCCCCATTTCTTTGGTTCCAGAGATGTCATGCACCTTAAGTAGTTTTCGATGCATTGGTTGACACGCTCGATTTGTCCATCGGACTGAGGATGGTAAGTGGAACTGTACCTGAGCTCAATTCCCATAGCACGAAATACATCTTGCCATAGCTTGCTCGTGAAGATGTGGTCTCGATCAGAGACAATGGCCAGTGGTGGTCCATGCAACTTCAGGACATTGTCGATGAACGCTCTGGCAACAGTCGGAACCGTGTAAGGGTGGGACAAGGGTATGAAATGAGCACATTTGGAGAGCCTGTACACCACCACAAAGATGACATCGTGTCCATTAGATTTGGGAAGACCTTCTATGAAGTCCATGCTGACATGTGTCCAAACCATATCTGGAATGTGAAGAGGATCTAGAAAACCAGGGTATGGGCAGTTCTGTCCCTTGTTCTTCTGACAAACAGGGCAAAGTAGGACGAAATTATCCAAATTTCTCTTCATGCCAGGCCAATAAAACACTTGTTTTAATCTCTGGTAGGATGCTTTCATGCCCGAATGGCCCCCAACAGCAGAGGAATGCAAGGCATGCATTATTTTCTTTCTCAGCTCATTACATCTTCCTACATAAATTTCCCATTATGTCTGATGATACCATTGTGCAGAGAGTTCCTGTTGACAGTGTGAGATGAGGATAGGAGGAGTTGTTCCAACAATTTCTGACAGTGAGGATCTTCATTGTAGGAATTCTCAACCTCTGCTTATCCACTGTGGTGTTGCTAAAGAAATAGCCAAGCAGGAGTGCTTTCTAGAAAGGGCATCAGCCACTATGTTTTCTTTGCCCTTTTTATATTCCATGTGGTAGTTGAACTCAAGTAATTTCAGCATGAGTTTATGCTGGATGCTTGTGGAAAGCTTTTGATCTGTCATGAATTGCAAGCTCTGGTGGTTAGTCCTAATGATCAAATCATTTCCCAAGAAGTAGTGCCTCCATCTTTTCAAAGCTTCCATAATGGTCAATGCTTCCTTCTCATATGTGGAAAGTGCAGCATTCTTAGGACAGAGAACAGAGCTATAATAAGCTATAGGTTGTCCTTGCTGCATCATAACTGCTCCCAGCCCAGTGCTTGAAGCATCTGTCTCCAGAACAAATGGTGAGGAAAAATCTGGGAGGGCCAGTACTGGGACAGAGATGAGTGCCTTTTTTAGAGTTTGAAAGGCTTGTGTTTGTTCCTGGGTCCAAAAGAAGCTATCTTTCTTTAGAATATTGTGCAATGGCCTGGCGATACTACCAAAATTCTTCACAAATTTTCTGTAATAACCACACAGACCCAGAAATCCTCTTAATTGAGTGGGAGTTGATGGAGTTGGCCAATCTTCAATTGCTGCCACTTTGGAGGGGTCAGTTGAAACTCCATTACCAGAAATTATATGGCCAAGATATGCAACTTGAGGAACTGCAAAAACACACTTAGACAGGTTGGCATACAGCTGATGTTGCTTCAGCAGCTGCAATACAATTCTAAGATGTTCCTTATGTTCTTCTGGAGTTCTACTGAAGATGAGAATATCATCAAAAAACACCAAGATGAAATTCCTTAGATAAGGTCCAAAAATTTTGTTCATGAGTGCTTGAAAGGTGCCTGGAGCATTTGTGAGACCAAAGGGCATAACTAGAAATTCATAGTGCCCAAAGTAGGTCCGGAAGGCAGTTTTAGGGATATCTTTTTCATTCATCCTGATTTGATGGTACCCAGATTTGAGGTCCAGCTTGGAGAAAATCTTGGCTCCCTGGAGTTCATCCAGCAAATCCTCTATGACAGGAATTGGAAACTTGTTTTTAATCGTGGTTGCATTTAATTTCCTGTAATCAATGCACATTCTCCATGACCCATCTTTCTTCATAACTAAGATTGCTGGAGAAGAGTAGGGACTCTGGCTTTCCCTAATGATTTTGGACTGTAATAACTGATGTATTTGCTTTTCCATCTCATTTTTCTGCCGGTGTGGTACTCTATATGGCCTTGTATTAGGAGGAACTGAGTCAAGCTTTAGTGGTATCTCATGATCTAGTTCCCTAACAGGTGGTAATTCTGTTGGCTCTTGAAACACCTCAGGAATAGACTGCAGTACTTCTTGAATTTCTGGAGGGGGAGTGATGTCTTTGCTGGGTAGGAAGGATGTGTCCTCTGCCAGTTGTACGACAAATGCAGGGGCTCCATTAAGTAACAGTCTGTTGAGTTCCAGAGCATCAATTTCTTGAGTTGCAGACAAGGTTTCACAAGCTGGAATTGTCACTGGAGTGGTTTTGTTATGATGGATGATTAATTGTCTCGGATCATAAGAAAAAGCCACAGGGCTGTGCTGGGCCATCCAATCAAAACCAAGGACTATATCATGTCCAGGGAGGTCAAGCACTCTGAATTGCTGCTCGAACTGTGTTTTACCAACAGTAATGATAGTAGTAGGGATGTAAGAGCCAGACCAGAGAGTTCCACCCCCAGCTACAGTGACAGCCCTTGTCTTATCCTTGATGATTGTGCAAGAAGTTTGGAGAGCAAATTGTAAACTCATAAATGTAGAATTGCTATCTGAATCTACCAAAGCAATTGCTTGTTTGCCTCCTACAGTCACAACAATTGAGATAGTATTAACACTATCTGCTTGCATAGCTTGCAGAGAAATCCTCATGCACTGTTCTTCTCCTGCAAGTTGTTCCTCTTGTTCCTGTTCCTCAATTTCTTCTTGTTCAACGGGGGTTTCAGTGGGTATTTCACCTGTAAGAACATTTATGACAGGGGCTTGTTTGCATTTATGCCCATGGAACCAATGATCTCCACATCTCCAACACTTTCCTGGTTCTCTTGCTCTTTGAGTAACAGCAGGTGCTTTAAAATCAGCAGGTTTATCAGGAAGATTGCTGGGCTGTTTAGGAAAAACAGTAGTGGTCTTTGAGGAAGAAGTGTATTGTTGATAATGCTTCTTCACAGGTGCTCCTTGCTCCATGTCAATTGCTAACCAGTAGGCATCAGTCAATGTCACTGGTCTGAGAGGTCTTAGTTGAAATTTGATCTGTGACCTTAATCCATTGACATAGCAGCATACAAACCAGCTCTCTGAAATGTGTGGGTTCTCTTGTTGGACATCTGCCATAAGCTCCTCGAATTGTTCTGTATATTCAGCAACAGTCAAGGTATTTTGCTTGAGGGAATTGAACTTATCTGGAAGATCATAAGAACTGGAAGAAGAAAATCTGTGTTGTATTTCAGTACAAAACTATGACCATGTTGGTTTTTTTGCTAAGAGCCATGAACGCCTGAGCCATACATCAACCTTGCCTGTAATGTGCATCTGCGCCAAGTTAACCTTGTATTCAGATGGGGTGCCTGCCATTTGGAAGAATTTTTCACATTGGCGAATCCACCCTCCTGGGTTGTCGCCCTCGAATGCAGGAAAGTCAAGACGCGGCCCCTTAGTGATAGATTTCAGAAATTGAGTCCTCATTTCCTGTTCATATTGCCTGTAAAAATCTTCCCAATGTGTTCTGACTGCTGGTGGCTGAAAGTTGTTGAATACAGCAGTGTGGGCTGTGCGATAAGTGGCTGTTGGTGTCACATTTCCTGATTGTGGTTCCCGTGGAGGTAGTTCAGGAAAGCCTGGAGGAGCTGATCTGTTTGGTATTCGAACAAGAGGTATTAGGCTGAATCTGAAGTGCACATTGCTTGGTCTTTTCCTGTTCCACAGCCAAACGTTTGCGCAACTCATCAGTAAGTGGCCTAGCATTGTCAGGATCGGCTGCTTCAGCTGAGGATTGTCCAGCAAGCTACTTGTCACCAGGAGGAGCTCGCTGGACTGCAGTGGGTTGTACAGGACTAGGAGCACGGTTGGAATTGAAGCTCTTCAGAACATCTGCCATGGTGGCCAACTGAGTGTTGAGAGCGGAGACTGCATCTTGCACCCCTGTCAGTACCTGTGTCATGGCGTCCTGCTTGAGGTGTATGGCATGGACATCCTTGCGCAGATCATCGATTTCACCCCGCATCTCAGCAGTGTCATCTCGGTTCTGCAACACCTCGCCCTTGAGAGCGAGCAATTCTGCAATTTCCCCCTCGTCCATGCTTGCCTTCGAGCGCCCCATCACGACCCAGAAGTTCAGAGAGGAATTTTACAACCGGAGGAACCGGAAACCCAATCTAAACTCTGGATCCTGCCACCGCCATGAAGATACGCCACCAATGCAACACCACTTGTTGCGGACCTGGGAATTTACTGCTGGAACGATATGTTCCCGTAACCAGTCCGTCGCCACAAGTTGTCGCCGAACGATCTACCGCCGCCAATCGCCTCCAACTCCGCCGCCCAACGCCAGATCTCACTGTCGCCAGAAATCAGGGAGAGGAGGATGGGAAAAAAAATTCACCCGCGCAGTCCTCCGCACCGCCGAGGAGCGGCCTGGCTCATGATACCATTTGTCGTACCCCAAAGGGAATCAAGATCGAGATTTGGGGAAAACGAGGCTAGGGTTCGTCCAGGAACGAGAATAGGGTATCAAGAGGAATATATTGTATTAGTTGTAAAGTATTTGGGATTCTTGATCATAGCAAATGGCATGGGTTTACAACCGAGGGCGCTGGCTTATATAGCTCAGCTGGCAACAGAATAGTAAACAGTAATGCTACAGAACAGTAAGTAACGCTTCAGGGATGGCGAGCCTGTGAGCCATCCGATCTTCTCGCCTTCTTCCATCTGAGACGTCTGCTAACTGAATGAAGCAACACTTGTAACTGAAGATACGCAGTGAGCTGACAGTCGGGACGTGGAGAAATAACGTGAGGTCGTGTCACAGGCTCACGCTACGCCATTTTTCCTCGCTGCACAGTCACTGGACTCTTTACGCACGGTATGGCCCTTCCTTCCGGACGCAGTTAAACTGACCTTGAGCTCATGTGAGCTCGCTGGGTGAACAGTAAAATAAATAAATAAATAAATAAATAAGAATAGATTCATTTTTTAGAAAACATTGACAAATGTTTTGCTTCCTAGTAAAATTTCAACATTGGATGACATTCCTGAAAATGTGGCAAAAACAAAAAACAAAATTGATGCTCCAAATGTGGTATTTTCCAAAGCATTTTGGAGCATCAATTTCGGTGTTTTTGCCATGTCTTCCACTAATGCCATTTAGTGATGAAGCATTACAAGCAATGTTTTTTCAATTTTTGCTAAAAAATCTGAAATATTTGTGAAAAAATTCTTTCAATTTCACTGTTTACCAGAGCTCACATGTTTCAAACTCATGAAGAATGTGTACAAGAATGTTACGTCATGCATGGCTAATACCGGTGGGGAAGCTCTATTTACAAGTGTTCCCTCCATTGGACTTCATGGATAAGCTTGTGACACCAAAAGTTAAAGGCGACATGGGTATCTGATATTTGCACTTCAATCTTGTGATGCTTGGAAAGCATGGCTAGCATCTTTTTACCGGCTAAAGTCCTTGTGTGTGGGGTGTTGAAAGAAAATATTCCCCCACACTGATTTCCTCCATGCAGCAACCCCAGCTCGATCTTGGGCGACATTGAAGGCCATCGTTGCAGGGCGGGAGGCTCTGAATGTGGTTTTTTGTAACTTTTTTATTTTCTACATAACTTTATAAGTATGTTTTTTGTAATCTCCTCCACAACCATCTCTATGTGCACGGACAGACGGATATCGAACACTTCTTCTCTGAAGCTAATGGGGCGAACTGGCACTACCCCGTTGGACAAGGTATCAAATCTTATTGACAACTACATAGGAAACTAAAATGTGGATTTTGTTCGTGGAAACTTCTTTCAGCCGAATGTGGAGGAGATTTTGAACATACCTTTAAACCCTGTCGACAATGCTTAAGGCCGCGGAGTTATAAATCAAGAAAGAGCATCAAGTGCTCTATCTTGTTCGGCAAGAATTGTAGTATGGAGGTCTAAGTGGTTGTTATTGTAATTATAAGCATTACCTCAGAGGGATTTGAGGATAAATATCTTGGGCTCCCGGTGCTACAAGGGAGAATGAAGGCTGGTAAATTTCAATCCACTAAGGAAAAAGCCCTCAAAATATTATCGGACTGGATAGAAAAATATGCCTCATGTGGGGCGAAAGAAACTTTGATTAAATCTATCCTACAGTCTCTTTCGGTGTACGCAATGGGTATTTTTAAATTTCCAGCATCACTCTGCGAGGAGTTGTCTCAGATCATAAGGAATTTCTGGTGGGGTGACGAGGAGAATAGGAGGAAGACTCATTGGCTGGCTTGGGATAAGATGACTAAGCCTAAAGGTGAGGGTGGGATGGGATTCCGGGACCTCGGATTATTTAACCAGGCTCTGCTAGCGAAGCAGGCTTGGAGGTTGGTGGTTAATCCTGAATCTTTGTGCGCTAAAGTGATTAAGGCAAAATATTATCCCCAGGGACATATCCTTGATACGATTTTACCGCAGTCAGCTTCTCTTACTTGGCAAGGTATTCTGCATGAATTGGATATGCTTAAATCCGGAGTCATTTGGAGAGTGTGTGATGGGACTAATAATATCTGGAGAGATAACTGGCTCCCAAGATCTTGTGGACTTAAAATTACTGCCAGAAAGAACATGACAAGAGTCAAATGGGTATCAGACTTGATGCTGAGCGGTCCTAGGAGGTGGGATGAAAATATGGTTAAGCATTTGTTTTATCCATATGATGCGGAGGAGATTTTGAGGTTGCGTATGCATTCAAATGGGGAGGGTGATTTTGTTGCTTGGCATTTTGAAAAAAATGGGATGTTCTCGGTTAAAAGTGTGTACAAGCTTGAGCTTACTTTGAAGGATAAAAAAGAGGATGAGGGTCAATGTAGTGAGGCTGTGTTGGGGGAGAGGAAAATCTGGGATGTCATCTGGAAGGCTAATGTCCCTCAGAAGATTCGCATTTTTGCGTGGAGGGTTGCAACTAATAGCTTAGCTGTCTAGGTTAATAGAGTGCTGCATCACTAAACTTCTGTTCCGATGTGCACTATTTGTGGAATGGAGGATGAAAGTACTTTTCATGCACTTCTTAGGTGTCCGAAGGTGGTTGCGTTGCGGATGGCCATGAGGGACATTCGGCAGTTACCTACGGAGAATGTCTTCAGATATATAGGGTATGATTGGTTTATTGTTCTTCTAAGTCAATTGAGGCATGTCATGCGCGACCAAATTATTTTCATTTTCTGGAGAGCATGGCACTTGAGAAATGACTTGATATTTGGTAAAG
Source organism: Triticum urartu (assembly GCF_056163025.1). Taxonomy (NCBI): domain Eukaryota; kingdom Viridiplantae; phylum Streptophyta; class Magnoliopsida; order Poales; family Poaceae; genus Triticum; species Triticum urartu. Next base: position 497,931,190 of record NC_141874.1, on the reverse strand, counting down.
GAAAGGAATCAGTAGCAGCTTCTGCTAGCTTTGTGGAGAATTATTGGGTGTCTTATGCCGCATGTCACTCAGTGCCTCCAGTAGATTCGAAAAATAAATGAAAAGGTCCAATGGATGGATTAAGATGGGCACCTGATAATGTGGGAGCTAAGGCGGATTGGACTCCCCCACCAACTGGTTTTTTAAAGATTAATGTTGACGCAAGCTTTGTAGAGAGCATCAGAGAAGCAAGTGTTGGTGTGGTGGTTAGGAATGCAGCTGGGTAAGTCATTGTCTCCTCTTGGGACTTCATTGGATCGTGTCAAAGTGTGGAGGAAGCAGAGCTAAGGGCATGCATTGCTGGTCTATACATGGTATACCTCTCCACAATCCTATTATTTGAGAGACTGATTGTGCGTTTGTTGTGGCGACTCTTGCAACAGAGAACCTTGATAGGTCAGCGTTGGTCGATTTGAAGAAGGAAGCACTGAGCTTATCTAAGCTGATAAACAACTTTCAAATGGCTAAGATTAGTCGATCCGCCAATGTGGTGGCTCATCTAATAGCAAAATTTAGTTTTGACAATAGATCTGATGGTATTCTTGTTAATGATGTACCGCCCTGTGTGGTGAATTTTGTATCGAACGATTGTAAGTTTCGCTCTGGTTAATTAATGTAAGGTGGTATTCAAAAAAAAGAAAGATCATCAAGTGTTGATGGTTAACAAGACCACTAGTTTCAAGAAAAAGGGCAAGGGAAAGAAAGAGAACTTCAAAAAGAATGGCAAGCAAGTTGCCACTCCCGGGAAGAAGCCCAAAGCTGGACCCAAGCCTGAAACTGAGTGCTTCTACTTCAAAGGGACTGGTCACTGGAAGCGGAACTGCCCCAAGTATTTGGCGGATAAGAAGGATGGCAAAGTGAACAAAGGTATATTTGATATACATGTTATTGATTTGTACCTTACTAATGCTCGTAGTAGCGCCTGGGCATTTGATACTTGTTCAATTGCTCATATTTGTAACTCGAAATAGGAGCTAAGGATTAAATGAAGATTGGCTAAGGGCGAGGTGACGATGCGCGCCGGGAATGGTTCCAAAGTCGATGTGATCACCGTCGGCACGCTACCTCTACATCTACCTTCGGGATTAGTTTTAAATCTGAATAATTGTTATTTGGTGCCAGCGCTGAGCATGAACATTATATCTGAATCTTGTTTAATGCGAGACAGTTATTCATTTAAATCAGAGAATAATGGTTCTTCTATTTATATGAGTAATATCTTTTATGGCAAGCACCCTTGATGAATGGTCTATTCTTGTTGAATCTCGATCGTAGTAATACACATATTCATAATATTGATGCCAAAAGATGCAAAGTTGATAATGATATTGCAACATATTTGTGGCACTACCGTTTAGGTCATATTGGTGTAAAGCGCATGAAGAAACTCCATGCAGATGGACTTTTGGAATCACTTGATTATAAATCATTTGATACTTGTGAACCATGCCTCATGGGCATGATGACTAAAACTCCGTTCTCCGGAACAATGGAGCGAGCCAATGACTTATTGGAAATAATACATACCGATGTATGCGGTCCGATGAGTGTTGAGGCACGCGTCGGATATTGTTATTTTCTAACCTTCACAGATGATTTGAGTAGGTATGGGTATATCTACTTGATGAAACACAAGTCTGAAACATCTGAAAAGTTTAAAGAATTTCATAGTGAAGTGGAGAATCATCGTAACAAGAAAATAAAGTTTCTACGATCTGATCGCGAAGGCGAATATTTGAGTTACGAGTTTGGCCTTCATTTAAAACAATGTGAAATTGTTTCACAACTCACGCCACCTGGAACACCACAGCATAATGGTGTGTCCGAACGTCGTAACCATACTTTATTGGATATGGTGCGTTCTATGATGTCTCTTACCGATTTACCACTGTCGTTTTGGGGTTATGCATTAGAGACAGCCGCATTCACGTTAAATAGGGCACCATCTAAATCCGTTGAGATGACACCATATGAACTATGTTTTGGCAAGAAACCTAAGTTGTCGTTTCTTAAAGTTTGGGGTTGCGACACTTATGTCAAAAGGCTTCAACCTGATAAGATCGAACCCAAATCGGAGAAGTGTGTCTTCATAGGATACCCTAAGGAAACAATTGGGTACACCTTCTACCATAGATCCATGTTGGGGAACGTAGTAATTTCAAAAAAAATCCTACGCACACGCAAGATCATGGTGATGCATAGCAACGAGAGGGGAGAGTGTGTCCACGTACCCTCATAGACCGAAAGCGGAAGCGTTAGCACAACGCGGTTGATGTAGTCGTATGTCTTCACGATCCGACCAATCAAGTACTAAACGCACAGCACCTCCGAGTTCTGCACACGTTCAACTCGATGACGTCCCTCGAACTCCGATCCAGCCGAGCTTTGAGGGAGAGTTCCGTCAGCACGATGGTGTGGTGACGACGATGATGTTCTACCGACGCAGGGCTTCGCCTAAGCATCGCTACAATATTATCGAGGTGGATTATGGTGGAGGGGGGCACCGCAGACGGCTAAGAGATCCAAGAGATCAATTGTTGTGTCTCCAAGGGGTGCCTCCCTCCCCATATATAAAGGAGTGGAGGAGGAGGAGGAGGGGGGCGGCCACCCTAGGCGCGCCCCATGAGGAGTCCTACTCCCACCGGGAGTAGGACTCCCCCTTTCCATGTGGGAGTAGGAGAGGAGAGGGAAGGAGAGAGAGGGGGGGAAGGAAAGGGGGGCGCCACCCCCTCCTTGTCCAATTCGGACTGGGGGGGGAAGGGGGCCCGCGGCTGCCCTTGGCCGCCCTTCCTCTTCTCCACTAGGGCCCAATAGGCCCATTAGTCTCCTCGAGGGGTTCCGGTAACCCCCCGGTACTCCGGTATATGCCCGAAACTCCCCGAAACCATTCCGGTGTCCGAACATAGTCATCCAATATATCGATCTTTACGTCTCGACCATTTCGAGACTCCTCTTTATGTCCGTGATCACATCCAGGACTCTGAACTACCTTCGGTACATCAAAACACATAAAATCATAATATAACTGTCATCGAACTTTAAGCATGCGGACCCTACGGGTTCGAGAACTATGTAGACATGACCGAGACACGTCTTCGGTCAATAACCAATAGTGGAACCTGGATGCTCATATTGGCTCCCACATATTCTACGAAGATCTTTATCGGTCAAACCGCATAACAACATACGTTGTTCCCTTTGTCATCGGTATGTTACTTGCCCGAGATTCGATCGTCGGTATCTCAATACCTAGTTCAATCTCGTTACCGGCAAGTCTCTTTACTCGTTCTGTAATACATCATCCCGCAACTAACTCATTAGTTGCAATGCTTGCAAGGCTTAAGTGATGTGTATTACCGAGTGGGCCCAAAGATACCTCTCCGACAATCGGAGTGACAAATCCTAATCTTGAAATACGCCAACCCAACAAGTACCTTCGGAGACACCTGTAGAGCACCTTTATAATCACCTGGTTACGTTGTGACATTTGATAGCACACAAAGTGTTCCTCCGGTAAACGGGAGTTGCATAATCTCATAGTCATAGGAACATGTATAAGTCATGAAGAAAGCAATAGCAACATACTAAACGATCAAGTGCTAAGCTAACGGAATGGGTCAAGTCAATCACATCATTCTCCTAATGATGTGATCCCGTTAATCAAATGAAAACTCATGTCTATGGTTAGGAAACTTAACCATCTTTGATTAATGAGCTAGTCAAGTAGAGGCATACTAGTGACACTATGTTTGTCTATGCATTCACACATGTATTATGTTTCATGTTAATACAATTCTAGCATGAATAATAAACATTTATCATGATATAAGGAAATATAAATAACAACTTTATTATTGCCTCTAGGGCATATTTCCTCTAGTCTCCCACTTGCACTAGAGTCAATAATCTAGTTCACATCGTCATGTGATTTAACATCAATAGTTCACATCTTTATGTGATTAGTTCACATCTCCATGTGACTAACACCCAAAGGGTTTACTAGAGCTAATAATCTAGTTCACATCGCTATGTGATTTACACCCAAAGAGTGATCATGTTTTGCTTGTGAGAAATTTAGTCAACGGGTCTGCCACATTCAGAGCCGTATGTATTTTGCAAATTTTCTATGTCTACAATGCTTTGCACAGAGCTACTCTAGCTAATTTCTCCTACTTTCAATATGTATCTAGATCGAGACTTAGAGTCATCTAGATCGGTGTCAAAAGCTTGTATCGACGTAACTCTTTACGACGAACTCTTTTATCACCTCCATAACCGAGAAATATTTCCTTAGTCCTCTAAGGATAATTTTGACCGCTATCCAGTGATCTACTCCTAGATCACTATCGTACTCCTTTGCCAAACTCAGGGCAGTGTATACAATAGGTCTGGTACATAGCATGACATACTTTATTGAACCTATGACTGAGGCATAGGGAATGAATTTTCATTCTCTTTCTATTTTTTGCCGTGGTCGGGTTTTGAGTCTTACTCAATTTCACACCTTGTAACACAGGTAAGAACTCTTTTTTGACTGTTCCATTTTTAACTACTTCAAAATCTTGTCAAGGTATGTACTCATTGAAAAAACTTATCAAGCGTCTTGATCTATCTCTATAGATCTTGATGCTCAATGTGTAAGCAGCTTCATCGAGGTATTTCTTTGAAAAACTTTTTTTAACACTCCTTTATGCTTTCCAGAAAATTCTACATTATTTCCAATCAACAATATGTCATTCACATATACTTATCAGAAATGCTGTAGTGCTCCCACTCACTTTATTGTAAATATAGGCTTCACCGTAAGTCTGTATAAAACCATATGCTTTGATCATTTTATCAAAGCATATATTCCAACTCCGAGATGCTTGCACCAGTCCATAGATGGATCGTAGGAGCTTTCTTACTTTGTTAGAACTTTTAGGATCGACAAAACCTTCTGGTTGCATCATATACAACTCTTCTTTAAGAAATCCATGAAGGAATACAATTTTGACATCCATTTGCCAGATTTCATAAAATGCGGCAACTGCTAACATGATTCGGACATACTTTTAAGCATCGATACGAGTGAGAAAATCTCATCGTAGTTAACACCTTGAACTTGTCGAAAACATTTTGCGACAATTCGAGCTTTGTAGATAGTAACACTACTATCAGCGTCCGCCTTCCTCTTGAAGATCCATTTATTTTTAATGACTCACCGATCATCTGGCAAGTCAATCAAACTCCATACTTTGTTCTCATACATGGATCCCATCTCAGATTTCATGGCCTCAAGCCATTTCGCGGAATCTGGGCTCATCATCGCTTCCTCATAGTTCGTAGGTTCGTCATGGTCAAGTAACATGACATCCAGAACAGCATTACCGTACCACTCTGGTGCGGATCTCACTCTGGTTGACCTACGAGGTTCGGTAGTAACTTGATCTGAAGTTTCATGATCATCATCATTAGCTTCACTAATTGGTGTAGGTGTCACATGAACCGGTTTCTGTGATGAACTACTCTCCAATAATGGAGCAGGTATAGTTACCTCATCAAGTTCTACTTTCCTCCCATTCACTTCTTTCGAGAGAAACTCCTTCTCTAGAAAGGATCCATTCTTAGCAACGAATGTCTTGCCTTCGGATCTATAATAGAAGGTGTACCCAACTGTCTCCTTTGGGTATCCTATGAAGACACATTTCTCTGATCTGGATTTGAGCTTATCAGGATTGAAATTTTTTCACATAAGCATCGCAACCCCAAACTTTAAGAAACGACAACTTTGGTTTCTTGCCAAACCACAGTTCATACGGCATCGTCTCAATGGATTTAGATGGTGCCCTTTTTATTGTGAATGCAGCTGTCTCTAATGCATAACCCCAAAACGATAGTGGTAAATCGGTAAGAGACACCATAGATTGCATTATATCAAATAAAGTACGGTTATGACGTTCGGACACACCATTACGCTGTGGTGTTCCAGGTGGCATGATTTTGTGAAACTATTCCACATTGTTTTAATTGAAGACCAAACTCGTAACTCAAATATTCGCCTCTACGATCAGATCGTAGAAACTTTATTTTCTTGTTACGATGATTTTCCACTTCACTCTGAAATTCTTTGAACTTTTCAAATGTTTTAGATTTATGTTTCTTCAAGTAGATATACCCATATCTGCTCAAATCATCTGTGAAGGTTAGAAAATAATGATACCGGCCGCGAGCCTCAACACTCATCGGATTGCATACATCAGTATGTATTATTTCCAATAAGTCAGTTGCTCGCTCCATTGTTCCGGAGAACGTAGTCTTAGTCATCTTGCCCATGAGGCATGGTTCGCAAGCATCAACTGATTCATAATCAAGTGATTCCAAAAGCCCATCAGCATGGATTTTCTTCATGTGCTTTACACCAATATGACCTGAAACGACAGTGCCACAAATAAGTTGCACTATCATTGTTAACTTTGCATCTTTTGGCTTCAATATTATGAATATGTGTATCACTACGATCGAGATCCAACAAACCATTTTCATTGGGTGTATGACCATAGAAGGTTTTATTCATGTAAACAGAACAACAATTATTCTTTAATTTAAATGAATAACTGTTTTGCAATAAACATGATCAAATCATATTCATGCTCAACGCAAACACCAAATAACACTTATTTAGGTTCAACACTAATCCTGAAAGTATAGGGAGTGTGCGATGATGATCATATCAATCTTGGAACTACTTCCAACACACATCGTCACCTCGCCCTTTAACTAGATTCTGTTCATTCTGCAACTCCCGTTTCGAGTTACTACTCTTTAGCAACTGAACTAGTATCAAATACTTGAGGGGTTGCTATAAACACTAGTAAAGTACACATCAATAACATGTATATCAAATATAACTTTGTTCAATTTGCCATCCTTCTTATCCGCCAAATACTTGGGGCAGTTCCGCTTCCAGTGACCAGTCCCTTTGCAGTAGAAGCACTTAGTCTCAGGCTTAGGTCCAGACTTGGGCTTCTTCACTTGAGTAGCAACTTGCTTGTCGTTCTTCTTGAAGTTCCCCTTCTTCCCTTTGCCATTTTCCTTGAAACTAGTGTTCTTGTCAACCATCAACACTTGATGCTCTTTCTTGATTTCTACCTTCATCGATTTCATCATCATGAAAAACTCGGGAATCGTTTTCGTCATCCCTTGCATACTATGGTTCATCACGAAGTTGTACTAACTTGGTGATGGTGACTAGAGAATTCTGTCAATCACTATTTTATCTGGAAGATTAACTCCCACTTGATTAAAGCGATTGTAGTACCCAGACAATCTAAGCACATGCTCACTGCTTGAGCTATTCTCCTCCATCTTTTAGCTATAGAACTTGTTGGAGACTTCATATCTCTCAACTCGGGCATTTGCTTGAAATATTAACTTCAACTTCTGGAACATCTCATATGGTCCATGACGTTCAAAACGTCTTTGAAGTCCCGATTCTAAGCCGTTAAGCATGGCACACTAAACTATCAAGTAGTCATCATATTGAGCTAGCCAAACGTTCATAACATCTTCATCTGCTCCTGCAATAGGTTTGTTACCTAGTGGTGCATCAAGGACATAATTCTTCTGTGCATCAATGAGGATAAATCTCAGATCACGGACCCGGTCCGCATCATTACTACTATCATCTTTCAACTTAGTTTTCTCTAGGAACATATATAAAACATAGGGAAGCAACAACGCGAGCTATTGATCTACAACATTATTTGCAAAATACTATCAGGACTAAGTTCATGATAAATTAAAGTTCAATTAATCATATTACTTAAGAACTCCCACTTAGATAGACATCCCTCTAATCATCTAAGTGATCACGTGATCCATATCAACTAAACCATAACCGATCATCACGTGAAATGGAGTAGTTTTCAATGGTGAACATCATTATGTTGATCATATCTACTATATGATTCACGCTCGACCTTTCGGTCTCAGTGTTCCGAGGCCATATCTGCACATGCTAGGCTCGTCAAGTTTAACCCGAGTATTCTGCGTGTGCAAAACTGGCTTGCACCCATTGTAGATGGACGTAGAGCTTATCACACCCGATCATCACGTGGTGTCTCGACACGACGAACTTTGGCAACAATGCATACTCAGGGAGAACACTTTTACCTTGAAATTTAGTGAGAGATCATCTTATAAAGCTACCGTCGAACTAAGCAAAACAAGATGAATAAAAGATAAACATCACATGCAATCCAAAGTACTGTCATGATCTTCTTTGTTACCGGCATGACACCATGATCTCCATCATCTTGACCTCTATGAATGTGTCATCACATGGTCGTCTCGCCAACTATTGCTCTTGCAACTATTGCTATCGCATAGAGATAAAGTAAAGCAATTATTTGGGGCTTGCATCTTATGCAATAAAGAGACAACCATAAGGCTTCTGCCAGTTGCCGATAACTTCAACGAAACATGATCATCTCATACAACAACTTATATCTCATCACGTCTTGACCATATCACATCACAACATGCCCTGCAAAAACAAGTTAGACATCCTCTACTTTGTTGTTGCAAGTTTTACGTGGCTGCTATGGGCCGAGCAAGAACCGTTCTTACCTATGCATCAAAACCACAACGATAGTTCGTCAAGTTAGTGTTGTTTTAACCTTCTCAAGGACCGCGCGTAGCCACACTCGGTTCAACTAAAGTTGGAGAAACTGACACCCGCCAGCCACCTGTGTGCAAAGCACGTCGGTAGAACCAGTCTCGCGTAAGCGTACGCGTAATGTCGGTCCGGGCCGCTTCATCCAACAATACCGCCAAACCAAAATATGACATGCTGGTAAGCAGTATGACTTGTATCACCCACAACTCACTTGTGTTCTACTCGTGCATATAACATCTACGCATAAAACCTGGCTCGGATGCCACTGTTGGGGAACGTAGTAATTTCAAAAAAAATCCGACGCACACGCAAGATCATGGTGATGCATAGCACCGAGAGGGGAGAGTGTGTCCACGTACCCTCATAGACCAAAAGCGGAAGCGTTAGCACAATGCGGTTGATGTAGTCGTATGTCTTCACGATCCGACCGATCAAGTACCGAACGCACGGCACCTCCGAGTTCTGCACACGTTCAACTCGTTGACGTCCCTCGAACTTCGATCCAGCCGAGCTTTGAGGGAGAGTTCCGTCAGCAGGACGGCATGGTGATGATGATGATGTTCTACCGATGCAGGGCTTCGCCTAAGCACCGCTACGATATTATCGAGGTGGATTATGGTGGAGGGGGGCACCGCACACGGCTAAGAGATCCAAGAGATCAATTGTTGTGTCTCCAAGGGGTGCCTCCCTCCCCGTATATAAAGGAGTGGAGGAGGAGGAGGGGGCCGGCCACCCTAGGCGCGCCCCATGAGGAGTCCTACTCCCACCGGGAGTAGGACTCCCGCTTTCCATGTGGGAGTAGGAGAGGAGAGGGAAGGAGAGAGGGGGGGAAAGGAAAGGGGGGCGCCGCCCCCCTCCTTGTCCAATTCGGACTGGGGGGAAGGGGGGGCGCGGCTGCCCTTGGCCGCCCCTCCTCTTCTCCACTAGGGCCCAATAGGCCCATTAGTCTCCCCGGGGGGTTCCGGTAACCCCCCGGTACTCCGGTATATGCCCGAAACTCCCCGAAACGATTCTAGTGTCCGAACATAGTCATCCAATATATCGATCTTTATGTCTCGACCATTTCGAGACTCCTCGTTATGTCCGTGATCACATCCAGCACTCCGAACTACCTTTGGTACATGAAAACACATAAACTCATAATATAACCATCATCGAACTTTAAGCGTGCGGACCATACAGGTTCGAGAACTATGTAGACATGACCGAGACACGTCTCCGGTCAATAACCAATAGCGGAACCTGGATGCTCATATTGGCTCCCACATATTCTACGAAGATCTTTATCGGTCAAACCGCATAACAACATACGTTGTTCCCTTTGTCATCGGTATGTTACTTGCCCGAGATTCGATCGTCGGTATCTCAATACCTAGTTCAATCTTGTTACCGGCAAGTCTCTTTACTCATTCCGTAATACATCATCCCACAACTAACTCATTAGTTGCAATGCTTGCAATGCTTAAGTGATGTGTATTACCGAGTGGGCCCAGAGATACCTCTCTGACAATCGGAGTGACAAATCCTAATCTCGAAATACGCCAACCCAACAAGTACCTTCGGAGACACTTGTAGAGCACCTTTATAATCACCCAGTTACATTGTGATGTTTGGTAGCACAAAAAGTGTTCCTCCGGTAAATGGGAGTTGCATAATCTCATAGTCATGGGAACATGTATAAGTCATGAAGAAGGCAATAGCAACATACTAAATGATCAAGTGCTAAGCTAACGGAATGGGTCAAGTCAATCACATCATTCTCCTAATGATGTGATCCCATTAATCAAATGACAACTCATGTCTATGGTTAGGAAACTTAACCATCTTTGATTAACGAGCTAGTCAAGTAGAGGCATACTAGTGACACTATGTTTGTCTATGTATTCACACATGTATTATGTTTCCGGTTAATACAATTCTATTAATAATAAACATTTATCATGATGTAAGGAAATATAAATAACAACTTTATTATTGCCTCTAGGGCATATTTCCTTCAATCCGAAGGCAATGTTTTTGTTGCCAAGAATGGAACATTTCTACAGAAGGAGTTGAAGGAAATATGCCCTAGAGGCAATAATAAAGTTGTTGTTTTATATTTCCTTATTCTTGGTAAAGGTTTATTATTCATTCTAGAATTGTATTGATCGGAAACTTAAACACATGTGTGAATACATAAACAAATACCGTGTCCCTAGTAAGCCTCTACTAGACTAGCTCGTTGATCAAAGATGGTTAAGGTTTCCTAACCATGGACATGTGTTGTCATTTGATAACGGGATCACATCATTAGGAGAATGATGTGATGGACAAGACCCATCTGTTAGCTTAGTATAATGATCGTTCAGTTTATTGCTATTGCTTTCTTCATGTCAAATACATATTCCTCTGACTATGAGATTATGCAACTCCTGGATACCGGAGGAATACCTTGTGTGCTATTGATACGTCCATTTTGCATCATGTTTCCTTACTGTTATTTATGACGTTTTTATCCATAATAATGCTTTTTGGAGTGATTCTAATGCCTTTTCTCTCATAATTTGCAAGGTACACACCAAGAGGGAGAATTCCGGCAGCTGGAAATCTGGACCTGGAAAAGCTACGTCAGGCTACCTATTCTGCACAACTCCAAACAAGCTGAAACTTCACAGAGATTTTTTAGGGAATATTGAAGAATTATTGGAGCCAATAAGTACCAGAGGGGGGCACCAGGTGGGCACAACCCACCTGGGCGCGCCAGGGAGCCCAGGCGCGCCCTGGTGGGTTGTGTTCAATCTTGTTACCGGAACTTATGATGAAAATACTTCTATGCTTGATACTACAGTGCCACTTGGTGAATTTCTTGATGAACAACTTGCTAGGGTTAGAGAGAATGAAATTATTGGAACTAATAATATTGAAGATAGTGATGATGAAGACTCTCCCCCTAATGAATATGAATTGCATGTTGTGCTTGAGGGCTATGTTCTAGACGAAGAATCTGCTAGAGCTATTCTTGCTTGTAATGATAGAAGTGATCTTAAGAAGTTATTAGACAAATGGAAGCAGCGATCTCTTAATGCTAGAATGAAACCTGACCCTGCTTTTGCTACTTCACCTATCTATGTTACTGATAAGGATTATGAATTCTCTATTGATCCTGATATAATTACTTTGGTTGAATCTGATCCTTTTCATGGCTATGAATCTGAAACTGTTGTGGCACATCTTACTAAATTAAATGATATAACTGCCCTGTTCACTAATGATGAGAAATCTCGCTACCTTTATATCCTTAAAATATTTCCGTTCTCATTAAAGGGTGATGCTAAGATATGGTTTAATTCTCTGGATCCTGGTTGTGTGCGTAGTCCTCAGGATATGATTTATTACTTCTCTGCTAAATATTTCCCTGCTCATAAGAAACAAGCTGCCTTGAGGGATATATATAATTTTGTACAAATTGAAGAAGAGAGTATCCCACAATCTTGGGGGAGGCTTCTCAAGTTACTTAATGATTTGCCTGATCATCCTCTCAAGAAAAATGAAATACTTGATATCTTTTATAATGGACTAGCCGATGCTTCCAGAGATTACCTGGATAGTTGTGTTGGTTCTGTTTTTAGGGAAAGAACACCGGATGAAGTTGAAATTCTATTGAATAATATGTTGACAAATGAAAATAATTGGACACTTCCTGAGCCAATTCCTGAGCCTATTCCTAAACCAACTCCAAAGAAAAGAGGTGTTCTATTTCTCAGTCCTGAAGATATGCAAGAGGCAAAGAAATCTATGAAAGAAAAAGGTATTAAAGCTGAGGATGTTAAGAATTTACCTCCTATTGAAGAAATACATGGTCTTAATTTACCGCCTGTTGAAGAAACATATGATCTTAATCCATTACCTATTGAAGAAATTCATGGTCTTGATAACCCGACACAGGTAGTAAAGGTAAATTCTCTCTATAGATATGATAAAGCTGAAATCCCATTTACTAAGTTTGCTAGCCCATGCTTAGATGAGTTTGATAAATTTATGGTTAAGCAAGAAGACTTCAATGCTTATTTTGGTAGACAATTGAAATACAATTCAAATATGCTTGAACACTTGGGTGATTATATGGCTAATGTCAAAGGTGAACTTAAACTTATTAGTAAACATGCTTCTATGGTTACCACTCAAGTAGAACAAGTACTTAAAGCTCAAAATGATTTGCTCAATGAACTGAATAGTAAGAATAATGATAATGCTGTTAGAGTCATGACTAGAGGTGGTAAAATGACTCAGGAACCTTTGTATCCTGAAGGCCACTCTAAGAGAATTGAGCAAGATTCTTAGAGAAATAATATGGATGCACCTAGTCCTTCTAAAAGGAAGAAAAAGAAAAATGATAGGACTTTGCATGCTTCTAGTGAACCTATTACTGAAACACCTGAGAATCCAAATGATATTTCTATTTCTGATGCTGAAACACAATCTGGTAATGAACCTGAAACTAGTGATAATGTTAATGATAATGTTCATAATGATGCTCAACCTAGCAATGATAATGATGTAGAAATTGAACCTACTGTTGATCTTGATAACCCACAATCAAAGAATCAATGTTATGATAAGAGAGACTTTGTTGCTACGAAACATGGTAAAGAAAGAGAACCATGGGTTCAGAAACCCATGCCTTTTCCTCCCAAACCATCCAAGAAAAAGGATGATGAGGATTTTGAGCGCTTTGCTAAAATGATTAGACCTATCTTTTTGCGTATGCGATTAACTGATATGCTTAAAATGAATCCTTATGCCAAGTATATGAAAGATATTGTTACAAATAAAAGAAAGATACCGGAAGCTGAAGTTTCCACCTTGCTTGCTAATTATACTTTTAAGGGTGGAATACCAAAGAAACTTGGAGATCCAGGAGTACCTACACCATGCTCCATTAAAAGAAACTATGTTAAAACTGCTTTATGTGATCTTGGAGCCGGTGTTAGTGTTATGCCTCTCTCTTTATATCGTAGACTTGATTTGAATAAGTTGACACCTACTGAAATATCTTTGCAAATGGCTGATAAATCAACTGTTATACCTGTCAGTATTTGTGAGGATGTGCCTGTTGTGGTTGCAAACGTTACTATTTTAACAGACTTTGTTATTCTTGATATTCCCGAGGATGATAGTATGTCTATTATTCTTGGAAGACCCTTTTTGAATACTGAAGGGGCTGTTATTGATTGCACCAAAGGCAATGTCACTTTTCATGTTAATGGTAATGAGCACACGGTACACTTTCCGAGGAAACAACCTCAAGTCCACAGTATCAATCCTATTGGAAAAAATCCATCGATTATTTTTGGAGGTTTTGAATTTCCTCTTCCCACTATCAAGAAGAAATATGATATTCTTATTGTTGGGGATGTGCATATTCCTGTTGAGGTAACCTAGTGTTATTCGAAAATTCTCCGGTTCCATGTTACTCGGAACGAGTTTGTTAACAAGACTTGATCAACCTTGTTAATGGATTCCTTTTGATGAGCATGAGATGGATGAAACTAGAAAGCACAACTCTCTGTACCCTCCTTTTACTTTCTATTATTTATTTAAATAAAATAAAAATAGTATTTTCAGTCTGTTATCTGATTTATCCGTGCAATGTAAAAATACCCCGAAAATAAAAGTTCTCCAAATGCCCTGAAATTTAAATATGATTTTTTTTGGAATATTTGAGAATATTTGGCACTGAGAACACAGCAGGGGGCATCCACCTAACCACGAGGGTAGAGGGCGCGCCCTACCCCCTAGGCGCGCCCCCTGCCTCATGGGCCCACGGTGGCCCTCCTCCACTTATTCCTGCACCCACACACTTCTTCTTCCTCCCACAAGCACGATTATCCAGTTCTTACCCGAGCCCAAGCTCATTTAGCTGCCATTTTCGATCTCCTTGCTCAAAGCACCTCTCACAAAACTGCTTGGGGGGATTGTTCCTTGGTATGTGACTCCTCCATTGGTCCACTTAGTTTTTATTCTAGTGCTTTATTCATTGCAAATTTATGCTGCCTAGGTGACCATGTTCTTGAGCTTGCATGTCAAATTTATATGGTTCCAAGTAGTTCTAATGCATGATATAGGCTCTAGGCACTTGTAGGAGTACTTGCTATCAATTTTGTTGAGTTTGGTTTACTTTTATTTTGAAGTTACTAAAAAAATTCAGAAATTTTTCAGAGGAAGAAATATGCTTAGGAAAATGTACCAAGGTGGTTCTTCAAGGAAGCAAGGACCCAGGCTTGCAATGCGTGATGCTGATGAAGAGACACCAAGAGACGCTCCAGTGCGTCCTTGTGAATGGCCTTGGGAAAACTTTATGGATCGAGCGGGAATTAAGGAATAATTTAACGCATATTTGCGTAACGCTGATCTTGTGAGCTTCGAGGAAGAAAAGTGCCGCCAGTACCACTATCTCACTAGTTCCTTTGTGAGGAGGTTTGAATTTTCATCTTCACGTAATTCTCCAACTATCCTGTTTGATCTTTATGAAAAATCTTATACGATGGACTTAGAGGATTTTACTACTGCTTGCAAACTTCCACATTGGGGTAGTGTCAGGGAACCTCGCAAATCTGAATTTAGAGATTTTCTTGCTAGTATAACTGTGGGGAAATCTAGAGATATAACACAAGCTACCATAGGGAGCATTCACTTTCCTGCTATACATTATTTTGCTCTCTTCATAGGTAGATGCATTAATGGTAAAGATGAAGCATGTCATATGTGTGTTCCTGACCTCAGTATTCTTAGGAGTGCTGTGTTAGGAGACAAATCTTATAATTTGGGAGCCATTGTTGCACGTAGGTTGCATCTTAATAGATTTAATGGAGATTTCTTTGGTGGAATTTATGCAACTCGCTTAGCTGATTTTCTTGGTGTAACCATACGTAATGATGATACTGAATTGCCTCCTTCTTACCTAGACTTTAATGCTATGGTTCACCACCAGTTTGTTGAGAGGAATGAATCACCTCTCCAGTATCGCTTAATCTTTGACAGACGCCGTGCTGTCTGTATTACTCTCCCTGCTCCTGCCTTCTTTGATTACCAGGCAAAAGGAAGATATGTTATTACCAGAGAGGAGGCAGATGAGTACGAGAGGAGGGCGGAGGCCACTCGTCGCCACGCTGCAGCTCAGGAGGCGATAGCCGCTGCATCGTAGTACGACCCCAACTATTACTATGGATATCCGCCAGGCCAGCCGTGGCCATAGACCAACTTAGGCTAAAAGCCTAAGCTTGGGGGAGTACGTATTTCTCACTGAGATTACATTCATGTTCACACACTCATTGCTAGGTGTCGGTGCTCATACTTTTCCATTGTATCATCCATGCTAGTTTATTTCCTTTTTATGCTTTCTTCTTGTGTGTTTAATAAACCTTAAGAAAAACCAAAAAAATTAGTTGTAGCCTTTAATTAGTTTACTTTCCATGCTTGTAGTAGTAATTAAAAAGAAAACCCAAAAAGATTTCCTATTCTTCTTTTGCTTGTTGGGAGCTTTCCCGTGTAAATAGTTTTATTTCTTTTCTTTTCTTTGGGGGTCGATAGGAGAAGACCATAATTAAATTGTTGAAGTGGCTCTTATATGCATTAGTGTTGATCTGACAAAAGAGCCCATACTGCCTTGTCTTCTCCTGTTTATTGAATGCTTGCAGATTCCAGCTTAGTCCAATGCACGCGCACTATTATTATTATCCACATCGTTCGGTCGTGCAAGTGAAAGGCAATTATGACGATATATGATGGACTGACTGAGATGAGAAAAGCTGGTATGAACTCGACCTCTCTTGTTTTTGTAAATATGATTAGTTCATCGTTCCTGATTCAGCCTATTATGAATAAACATGTTTGCAATGACAACTAGAGATCATAGTTTCTTGTGCCATGCTTGATTAGCTAGGAGCTTATAATGGTTTACCTTGCATGCCAACATGCTATTAAAATGGTTGTGATGTGGTATGGTAGGTGGTATCCTCCTCTGAATGATTTAAGTGACTTGACTTGGCACATGTTCACGCATGTATTTGAAACAAAATCAACAAAGCCTTCACGATATTTATGTTCATGGTGGATTATATCCTACTCATGCTTGCATTCGGTGTTGATTAATTTTAATGCATGTTCATGATTGTTGTCACTCTCTAGCTGGTCACTTCCCAGTCTTTTGCTAGCCTTCACCTGTACTAAGCGGGAATACTGCTTGTGCATCCAATCCCATAAACCCCAAAGTTATTCCATATGAGTCCACCATACCTACCTATATACGGTATCTACCTGCCGTTCCAAGTAAATTTGTATGTGCCAAACTCTAAACCTTCAAATAAATATCCTGTTTTGTATGCTCGAATAGCTCATGTATCAACTAGGGCTGTCTGTATCTTCCATGTTAGGGGGGTTATTCTCAAGAGGAGTGGACTCCGCTCCTCACTCACGAGAAAATGGCTGGTCACCGGGATGCCCAGTCCCATGCTTTATGCAAATCAAATCAAAATAATTGCAAACAAAACTCCCCATGGGACTCTTGTTAGTTGGAGGCACTCGTTGTTTTGAGCAAGCTATGCATTGATGCTTGTTGGTGGAGGGGGAGTATAAACTTTACCATTCTGTTTGGGAACCTCCTATAATGTGTGTAGCATGGAAGATATCGCCAATCTTGGTTGTTATGTTGACAATGAAAGTATAACGCTCAAAATATTATTCATCTCTATTTCAAAACCGAGCTTTGACACCTCTACAAATCCCTGCTTCCCTCTGCGAAGGGCCTATCTATTTACTCTTATGCTGAGTCATCGCCCTCTTATTAAATATCACCAGTTGGAGAGCACCGCTGTCATTTGCATTCATTACTATTAGTTTACATTGAGTATGACTTGACTGGGTCTCTTTTATCATGAATTACAATGTCTAGTCAGTCCTTGATCTTTAAAGGTACTCTACATTCATGTTTTGCGGTCTCAGAAAGGGCTAGCGAGATACCATCTTGTTATATCATATTATGATTGTTTTGAGAAAGTGTTGTCATCTAAGATTTATTATTATTGCTCGCTAGTTGATTATGCCATTGATATGAGTAAACATGAGACCTAACCGTTATTGTGAATATGGTTAGTTCATAATCTTTGCTGAAAACTTGAATGTTGGCTTTATATATTTACAACAACAAGAGCAAGCAGAGTTTGTAGAAGTTTTTCTTTATCACTTTTAGTTTGTCAACTGAATTGCTCGAGGACAAGCAAAGGTTTAAGCTTGGGGGAGTTGATACGTCTCCGTCGTATCTACTTTTCCAAACACTTTTGCCCTTGTTTTGGACTCTAACTTGCATGATTTGAATGGAACTAACCCGGACTAACGCTGTTTTCAGCAGAATTACCATGGTGGTATTTATGTGCAGAAACAAAAGTTCTCAGAATGACCTGAAACTTCATGGAACGTCTATTTGGAAATAATAAAAAATCCTTGCAAAAGATATAGACCAGGGGGACCACACCTTAGCCACGAGGGTGGGGGCGCGCCCCCTACCTCGTGGGCCGCCTGGAGCTCCTCCGACATCAACTCCAACTCTATGTATTTGCTTTCGGGGAGAAAAAAATCAGAGAGAAGGATTCATCGCGTTTTACGATACGAAGCCGCCGCCAAGCCCTAAAACCTCTCGGGAGGGCTAATCTGGAGTCCGTTCGGGGCTCCGGAGAGGGGAATTTGTCGCCATCGTCATCATCAACCATCCTCCATCACCAATTTCATGATGCTCACCGCCGTGCGTGAGTAATTCCATCGTAGGCTTGCTAGATGGTGATGGGCTGGATGAGATTTATCATGTAATCGAGTTAGTTTTGTTAGGGTTTGATCCCTATTATCCATTATGTTCTGAGATTGATGTTGCTACGACTTTGCTATGCTTAATGCTTGTCATTAGGGCCCGAGTGCCATGATTTCAGATCTGAACCTATTATGTTTTCATCAATATATGAGAGTTCTTGATCCTATCTTGCAAGTCTATAGTCACCTATTATGTGTTATGATCCGTTAACCCCGAAGTGACAATAATCGGGATACTTACCGGTGATGACCGTAGTATGAGGAGTTCATGTATTCACTGTGTTAATGCTTTGGTCCAATACTCTATTAAAAGGAGGCCTTAATATCCCTTAGTTTCCATTAGGACCCCGCTGCCACGGGAGGGTAGGACAAAAGATGTCGTGCAAGTTCTTTTCCATAAGCACGTATGACTATATTCGGAATACATGCCTACATTACATTGATGAATTGGAGCTAGTTCTGTGTCACCCTAGTTTATGACTGTTACATGATGAACCGCATCCGGCATAATTCTCTATCACCGATCCATTGCCTACGAGCTTTCCATATATTGTTCTTCGCTTATTTACTTTTCCGTTGCTATTGCTATCATCACTACAAAATACCAAAAACATTACTTTTGCTATCATTACCTTTTGCTACCGTTACCACTACTATCATATTACTTTGCTACTAAACACTTTGCTACAGATATTAAGTTTCCAGGTGTGGTTGAATTGACAACTCTGCTGCTAATACTTGAGAATATTCTTTGGCTCCCCTTGTGTCGAATCAATAAATTTGGGTTGAATACTCTACCCTCGAAAACTGTTGCGATCCCCTATACTTGTGGGTTATCATGCTCACCCAGGCCCACCTCTGGTGCCCATCTTCTGGTATATAGGTCGTTCTGACCTAGAAAAAATAGGGAGAGGACTTTCGGGATGGAGCACCACCGTCTCGAGGTGGAACTTGGGCAGGTGCACTTTTGCCCTCCGGCGAAGCGATTCCGCCGGGGGAACTTCCCTCCCGGAGGGGGAAATCATCGTCATCATCATCACCAACAACTCTCCCATCTTGGGGAGGGCAATCTCCATCAACATCTTCAATGGCACCATCTCCTCTCAAACCCTAGTTCATCTCTTGTGTTCAATCTTGTTACCGGAACTATAGATTGGTGCTTGTGGGTGACTAGTAGTGTTGATTACATCTTGTAGTTGATTACTATATGGTTTATTTGGTGGAATATTATATGTTTAGATCCATTATGCTAATTAATACTCCTCTGATCATGAGCGTGTTTATCATTTGTGACTAGTTACCTTTGTTCTTGAGGTCACGAGAGAATTCATGTTGCAAGTAATCATGTGAATTTGATATGTGTTCGATATTTTGATAGTATGTATGTTGTGATTCCCTTAGTGGTGTCATGTGAACATTGACTACATGACACTTCATAATATTTGGGCCTAAGGGAATGCATTGTGGACTAGCAATTAGATGATGGGTTGCGAGAGTGACAGAAGCTTAAACCCCACTTTATGCGCTATTCAGTAAGGGACCGATTGGATCCAAAAGTTTAATGATAAGGTTATAATTTATTCTTAATACTTTTCTCGTAGTTGCGGATGCTTGCATGAGGGTTAATCATAAGTAGGAGGTTTGTTCAAGTAAGAACATCACCGAAGCACCGGTCCACCCACATATCAAAGTATCAAAGTATCAAACAAGAATTAAACAAACATGATGGAAGTGACTAGATGAAATTCCCGTGTACCCTCAAGAACGCTTTGCTTATCATAAGAGACCGTTTTGGCCTGTCCTTTGCTTCAAAAGGATTGTGCTACCTTGCTACACTTTTGTTACTACTATCGTTACTTGCTCGTTACAAATTATCTTGCTATCAAACTATTCCACTACTTACAATTTCAGCACTTGCAGACATTACCTTACTGAAAACTACTTGTCATTTACTTCTGCTCCTCGTTGGGTTCGACACTCTTACTTATTGAAAAGAGCTACAATTGATCCCCTATACTTGTGGGTCATCAAGGCTATTTCCTGGCACCGTTGCCAGGGAGTGAAGCGTCTTTGTTAAGTGGAATTTGGTAAGGAAACATTTATATAGTGTGCTGAAATATATTGTCACTTGTTACTATGGAAAACAATCCTTTGAGGGGTTTTGATACGTCTCCAACGCATCTATAATTTATGAAGTATTCATGCCAATATATTATCATTCTTGGATGTTTTACAATCATTTTATAGCAACTTTATATCCTTTTTTGGGACTAACCTATTGACTCAGTGCCCAGTGCCAGTTGCTGTTTTTTGCTTGTTTTTTACATTGCAGAAAATCAATATCAAATGGAGTCCAAACACTGCGAAACTTTTTATGGACTTTCTATGGGCCAGAAGACTCCCGATGGGCCATAACTGCACCTGGGGGGGTGCCCCGAGGAGGGCACAACCCACCAGGGCGCGCCAGGGGGCCCTGGTGCGCCCAGGTGGGTTGTGCCCACCTCGGTGGCCTCCCGCACCCCCTCTTTGCACTACAAATTCCCAAATATTCCGAAACCCTTTGGGGCTAACCTAGATTAGAAGTTCCACCACCGTAGGGCTCCGTAGCCATCAAAAACCAATCTAGACCCGTTCCAACACCCTGCCGGAGGGGGGAGGGAATCATCTCTGGTGGCCATCTTCATCATCCCGATGACCACCACGATGAGGAGGGAGTAGTCCACCCTCGGGGCTGAGGGTTTGTACCAGTAGATATTTGTTTAATCTCTCTCTCTCTCACGTGATCTATATCATGGGCTTTTTTTAATATAGTCGGATCATATGATGTTTCTCCCCTCTATACCCTTGTTGTGATGAATTAAATCTTTACCATTTGAAGTTTTATCTTATCGGATTGAATATTTAGAGATGAGAACACATGATATATGTCTTGCGGTATGAATACTTGAGGTGACAATTGGGGGTATCTTATTGATTCACTTGATATATGTTATGGCATTCAACTTGCGGATTCCCGCGGCGATATTGGGGTAATCTATGCATAGGGGTTGATGCACATTTTTATTATCTTTTCTCCGACGGAAACTTTGGGGTCACTTTCTAGTTATTTGTGTGGATTGAGTATTATGAATATGAACTTGCTTTGGTGTTATCTTAGTACAGACTCTAGGATAGATCGAACGAAAAAGATAGCTTTGTGTTATTTTAGTACGGACTCTTGAATAGATCTAACGGAAAGAATAGCTTTGAGGTGGTTTAGTACCCTATGAACAATTCCTATCTTTTGTTCTCCACTAATACGAACTCGGGAGTGATTCTTCGTTACACCTTGAGGGATAATCATATGATCCAACTATGTTAGCATTGTTGAGAGGTTGCACTAGCGAAAGTACGGACCCTAGGCCTTGTTTTTAAGCATTGCAACACCGTTTTTGTGCCCGTTTACTATTTGCTACCTTGCTGTTTTTATTTATTCAGATTATAAAAATATATTTCTACCATCATTATTACACTTTTATCGTCATCTCTTTGCCGAATTAGTGCACCTATACAATTTGCCATTGTATTGGGTGTGTTGGGGACACAAGAGATGTCTTCTATTTGGTTGCAGGGTCGTTTGAGAGAGACCATCTTCATCCTACACCTCTCACGGATTGATAAACCTTAGGTCATCCACTTGAGGGAAAATTGTTATTGTCCTACAAAACTCTGTGCTTAGAGGCCCAACACGCGTCTACAAGAATAAAGTTGCATAGTAGACATCAAGCTCTTTTCTGGCACCGTTGCCGGGGAGGTGAGTGCATGAAGGTATATCTTTAGATGTAACACCCACAATGCGGCTATATCTCCCACATGTCGGGGCACGACTTAGAGGCATAGCCGCATGGTAGGTTTGTCGCAAGAGGGGTAATATTCACACAATCCCATGTACTGAATAAGAAAGGGATAAAGAGTTGGCTTACAATCGCCACTTCACACAACTACAAGGTAACCATACGTCAACCAGAATACAATCAAGGTCCGACTACGGAACCAAAATAAAAGAAGACAACCCCAAATGCTAGATCCCGATCATCCCAACTGGGCTCCACTACTGATCAACAGGAAACGAAAAGAAAATAACGATCAAGATCTTCATCGAGCTCCCACCTGAGCTGGGTTGCGTCACCTGCAAAGGTATCATCGGCACCTGCAACTGTTTGGAAGTATCTGTGAGCCACGAGGACTCAGCAATCTCACACCCGCGAGATCAAGACTATTTAAGCTTATGGGTAGGATAGGGTAAAGAGGTGGAGTTGCAGCAAGCACTAAGCATATATGGTGGCTAACATACACAAATAAGAGCAAGAAGAGAAGCAATGCAACGGTCGAGAAGCTAGAAGTGATCAAGAAGTGATCCTGAAGCTACTTACGTTCAAGCATAACACAAGAACCGTGTTCACTTCCTGGACTCCGCCGAGAAGAGACCATCGAGGCTACACACGCGGTTGATTCATTTTAATTAAGTTAAGTGTCAAGTTTTCTACAACTGAATATTAACAAATTCCCATCTGCCACATAACCACGGGCACGGCTCTCGAAAGTTTATACCCTGCAGGGGTTTCCCAACTTAGCCCATCACAAGCTCTCACGGTCAACGAAGGATATTCCTTCTCCCGGGAAGACCCGATCAGTCTCGGAATCCCGGTTATAAGACATTTCGACAATGGTAAAACAAGACCAACAAAGCCACCCGAATGTGCCGACAAATCCCGATAGGAGCTGCACATATCTCGTTCTCAGGGCACACCGGATGGGCAAGACGTCAGGTTGGCATAGACCCTGGTTGCCCAGGGGGCGCCGGACATCGCCCAGTTTGGACCAAAACTCGGAGGAGCACTGGCCCGGGGGTTTAAAATAAAGATGACCCTTGAGTCTGCAGAACCCAAGGGAAAAAGGCTTAGGTGGAAAATGGTAAAACCAAGGTTGGGCCTTGCTAGAGGAGTTTTATTCAAAGCGAACTTGTAACGCCCTCGATGCGGCTATATCTCCCACGTGTCGAAGCACGACTTAGAGGCATAACCGCATTAAAAGCAATGTCACAAGTGAGGTAATCTTCACACAACCCATGTAATACATAAGGGAAAGGGATACATAGTTGGCTTACAATCGCCACTTCACACAATTACATGAATAAAGCATTACATCATCCAGATACAATCAAGGTCCGACTACGGAACCAAAATAAAAGAAGACTACCCCAAATGCTACACAGATCCCCGATCGACCCCAACTGGGCTCCACTACTGATCAACTGGGAAAATGGAACAACACAAAGTACAAGATCTTCAACGAGCTCCTCCTTGAGCTTGGTTGCGTCACCTGCTCGGTAACATCGGCACCTGCAAACTGGTTTTGGAAGTATCTGTGAGTCACGGGGACTCAGCAATCTCACACCCTCGCGATCAAGACTATTTAAGCTTATAGGAAGGGTAAAAGGTATGATGTGGAGCTGCAGCAAGCGACTAGCATATATGGTGGCTAACATACGCAAATGAGAGCGAGAAGAGAAGGCAAAAGCACGGTCGATAAACTATGATCAAGAAGTGATCCAAGTCTACTTACGTCAAGCATTACTCCAACACCGTGTTCACTTCCCGGACTTCGCCGGAAAGAGACCATCACAGTTACACACGCGGTTGATGTATTTTAATTAAGGTCAACTTCAGGTTTTCTACAACTGGACGTTAACAAATTCCCATCTGCCCATAACCACGGGCACGACTTTCGAAAGTTCAAATCCCTGCAGGGGTGTCCCAACTTAGCCCATGACAAGCTCTCACGGTCAACGAAGGATATACCTTCTCCCGAGACATTCCGATCAGGCTCAGTATCCTGGTTCTACAAGACAACTTCGACAAGTCAAAACCAATCCAGCAACACCGCCCGAAAGTGCCAACAAATCCCGATAGGAGCTGCACATATCTCGTTCTCAGGGCACACTCAGATGAGCGCTCCATACAACTAAAACCAAACCTCGAGTTTCCCCGAGGGGGCGCTGCACAGGACTCTAGTTTGGACCAACACTCAGAGGAGCACTGGCCCGGGGGGGGGGGGGTTAAAATAAGATGACCCTTGGGCTCCGGAAACCCAAGGGAAAAAGAGGCTAGGTGGCAAATGGTAAAACCAAGGTTGGGCATTGCTGGAAGAGTTTTATTCAAGTCGATTTGTCAAGGGGTTCCCATAATAGCCCAACCGCGTAAGGAACGCAATATCCGGGAACATAACACCGATATGACGGAAACTAGGGCGGCAAGAGTGGAACAAAACACCAGGCATAAGGCCGAGCCTTCCACCCTTTACCAAGTATATAGATGCATTAATTAAATAAGAGATATTGTGATATCTCAACAAAATATCCATGTTCCAAACATGGAACAAGCTTCAATCCTCACCTGCAACTAACAACGCTATAAGAGGGGCTAAGCAAATCGGTAACATAGCCAAACAACGGTTTGCTAGGACAAGGTGGGTTAGAGGCTTGGTTCAACAATATGGGAGGCATGATAAGCAAGTGGTAGGTATCGCAGCATAGGCATAGCAAAAGAGCGAGCAACTAGCAAGCAAAGATAGAAGTGATTTCGAGGGTATGGTCATCTTGCCTGAAATCCCGCAAGGAAGAAGAACGAGTCCATGGAGAAGACAAACAGACGAAGTCGAACGGGTCCTCACAAACGCGACGTTAACGGAACCAACCCGAAGAAGCAACACCGGAAAGAAGCACACAACATAGTAAACAACCATCACATAATCATGGCATGATGCACAATCTAGAATGATGCATGTCCGGTTTAAAGAGGCATGGCATGGCAAAAATGCACAAGCAATCCTACATATTAAGTGGAGCTCAATATGCAACGGGATGCATATTGGCGGAACACCACATTCGAGTTACTTAGTTCAATCTCGTTTATGTACCCAACAAGATTAAATGTTGTTAGCATGGCAAGAGGGTGAAGCAAAGTAAAACTACCTATCTAGTCAAGTTAAAATGAGGCCGGAAGCAACGAACAACAATTCCGGTAGATCCCCATATGCATATATTAGGTTTGGTGCTGTTCTGCCCTAAACCATATTTTATAGTTATTAAACATGCAAGATGATGCCACCATGTTAAACTAGGCAATTTCCTACCCCATTTACATATAAAGTTTATTAAATTCCGAGTTACGGTTATTTAGTTATGAATTAAATCATTTTAACATGGCATAGGAGCAAATTTAACCAAACAGCATTTTAACCATTTCAAACATGCATGAAAGTGGCAAATTATTAATCTACACAAAATTCTAAGCAAGTTTCATATATAATTTGCTTTAATCCGATGCACGGTTCTGAAGTTATGATATGCATGATGTTTGATGGCTAAACTGTAAAACTGGCAAGCTCCGGAAAATAACTAAATCGCAGAACCTAAAAAAACTACATAGGCCGGATCTGGAACAGGGCCCAACAGAGAAGGGGAGGCACAGCGGAGGCTCACCATGGGCTGAGGCCCAGCTGGTGAGGAGGAAGGCCAGCAAGGGCGGCGCAGATCTGGCCCGACTGGGCCTGGCTTGGCGCTGGCCGGCCCAGACTCGCGAGGTGGGGAGGATACGGGCGCGGCGCCCTCTGTTCGACAGAGAAGCAGAGGAGCAGCGGTGCTGGAGCGGCTTGCAAGCGGACTTGGCGCGGCGGCTTGCCGGTGGTCTCCGGCGAGGGCAGCGAGGTTGGCCGGATCCGAACAGATCCGAGCGGGGCCGATCCATTCCCGGCGGTGGGAGGCGACTCCGGTGCGGTGGAGCTCCAGCGGCGCGGGCGCGAAGCTTCAGGTATCCTGGCATCGTTCCTGTGAGGGAGAGCTGAAGGAGCTCGGGCCTCAGGTGCGGGAGCAGAGGGGCCGAGGCGCCATGTCAGGGGAATGGCAGCAGCGGCGGGGGAGCTTGGCGGCATCCATGGCTGGCGGCGTTGTATGGTTCCTGCAGCGACACGGTAGAGAGAGGGAGCACACGGTGAGAGAGAGAGAGGAGAGAAGGATGGGGAAGGAAGAGGCAGGGGCACAGGTCCTGCTCCAGGTGGTCTCCGACGAGACCGGCCGGCGACGAGGGACTCGAGGAGCTCCTCTCCTTTGGGTTCGAGCGGGGCAGGGAGGAAGAAACGCATCGAACAGGAGGAGGAGGCGGCTGCGGGATGCCTCGGGCTCCTCTGGTTCGATGCGCCGCAGACGCGGGAGGCGAGACGAGGCTAGATTGGTGGGTGGAGGAAAAAGAGGAGAAGGAGATCCCGAGGAGGATCGAGACCGGGTGGCGGCGGCTGGATGGGACTGATGGGACAACTCCCCTAGATTTTAGGGTTGCTCTTTTTATATAGTAAGTGGATTTTTGGATAGGGGAATTTGGTCCCTCCGATCTTAATCGGACGGACAGGAAAAATAGGTTAGGTAGCCCAAAGAGAAAAACGGAGACGTTTCGTAGACGTTTTGGGATGATCCGGATCCAACGGTGACGACTGTCCGGGTCGGGTCCGGGACTGATTTCGGACGCGCGCGAGAGGAGGGCCGCGGGCTGACGAGAGAGGTTAGGTTGGATCTGGCGGTAGGTCGTGGGTTGTGTAGACAGTCTCGAGCTGAGAGGAGAGAACAGAGGGAGGCCCGGCGACTGTTTCCGGAGACCGAAACGTCCGACGTTAGACCGGCTATACTGCCGCTATAGTTAATCGTTGGGGCGTCAAACGAACTCCGATTGCGATGAAACTTGGCAGGCGGTCTACCTACACTATAACAAGACCGCACGCCAACTCTCATCCCAATCCGAGAACATTTTCTGGCCACTTATAAAATACTATTTCGGACATGCCGCGGGCGCGTGCAAGCGTGTCTGGGCTCAGAACGGACAACGGACGGAACTGGGGGAACCCGGACTAATGCAAGTTTCGAAAACATGATGATGCAATGCACATGATGACATGACAAGATGCGACACACTAGCAAAAGACAAGGCAACAACAGCAAATGACTGGAAGACACCTGGCGCATCGGCCTCGGGGCGTCACAGAACTGTCAAGAGGTTCCCATAACAGCCAACTGCGTAAGGGACGCAAAATCAAGGAACATAACACCGGTATGACGGAAACTAGGGCGGCAAGGGTGGAAAAAACACCAGGCATAAGGCCGTGCATTCCACCCTTTACCAAGTATATAGATGCATTAAAGTAAACAAGATATAATAATGATATCCCAACAATATCCATGTTCCAACATGGAACAAACTTCATCTTTACCTGCAACTAGCAACGCTATAAGAGGGGCTAAGCAAAAGCGGTAACATAGCCGAACAACGGTTTGCTAGGAAAGGTGGGTTAGAGGCTTGACATGGCAATGTGGGAGGCATGATAAAGCAAGTGGTAGGTATCGCGACATAGCAATAGAGCGAACAACTAAGCAAGCAAAGATAGAAGTGATTTCGAGGGTATGGTCATCTTGCCTGAGATCCCGCAAGGAGGAAGAACGAGTCCATGAAGAAGACAAACGGACGTGGTCAAACGGATCCTCACAAACGCGACGTTAACGGAACTAACCCGAAGAAGCAACACTGGAAAGAAGCAAACAACATAGTAAACAACCATCACATAAGCATAGCATGATGCACAACCAAGTATGATGCATGTCCGGTTTAATGAGGCATGGGATGGCAAAGTGCATAAACAATACTACAAGTTAAGTGGAGCTCAATATGCAACGAGTTGCATATTGACGGAACACCACATCCATTATTTAGTTCTCTCTCGTTTATTTACCCAACAATATTAAATGTTATTAAACATGGCAAGAGGTGAAGCATAAGTAAACTAAACATTTAGGCAAGTTTAAATGAGGCCGGAAATAACAACAACCATTTCGGAAAATCCTCATATGCATTTAGCAATTTAAAGCAAACACCATTCTTGATGTTGTTATCATGATGTGGATGACATGTGAAAGTTTATGCAATTTTTTATTAAAAGTTTACATGAATATTATGAAGCATTTTGTCATCATGGCGGAAACAAAAGGGGTGCCACGGCAACTACGACGGAAAAGGTGCGACGGCGGCGAAACAGAAATGATGCCATGGCAACATTCCGATGATCCGGTAGCTCACAGGGATACCGGTGCAAAAGGAAGTGGGTGTGAGTGTGACATGCAAGATGATGGGGTGCTCCCGGATACCGGGTTCCCACATGTCGACGGCAAGGCAACGAGGAACTCGCAAAGAACAACTCAGACATGGTGCAACCACGATCAACTCATACAACACAAGCATTCGTCCACGGGCGGTCGTTCTCGGCAGTTGTACCTTCAAAGCGTGCGTTTTGAAGCGGATCGGGTTCGTAGAGGGAAGTAGTGGTACACGTTTCGTAGCCATTCGAGTCATCGGTAGAGGAACTTGACGCTTGTGTTACACGGGTCTTCGACAATGGTAGTGGTACATATTCTAGAAGCGGTTCACGACGAGGGAAGTCAAACTTGACGGTCCGAAGGGGTACTTGGCGAACAACGGTTGTCGTGGGACTTGTCGGTCCATGAAGTCGATCTCTCGCGTCTTGTTGTACACGTATCAGAGAAGATCTTGGCGTATCCATGTACTTGGCGTTCCGGTGTAGTAGTCGTTCTCGGGATCGGGGTCCTCGTGCACTTGACGACTCCGGAAGAGGAACTTGGCACCCACGGTTGTTGTGTCCACGGTCTTGACGTCAACGATGCTAGGCAGCTGCGGCATGCATGCTGTGAAGAGGTCAGGAAGCCATGGTGGCGACGACGGCCGGAGGCAAACAAGAGGTTGACGCAGCCATCTCCTCGAGCTAGAACACGATTGGACAGGGGCACGACGGCGTGCGGGTCACCGATGCGGGCAAAGGGCGGCTCTGTTGTGGGAGGCGGCAGCGGACGAGACAAGGTGCGGCGGGGCGCCATGGCACTGGCAGCGGCACCTGTGAGCAGAGGCGTGCGTAGGGTGGTAGAGCAGCAGCGGCAAAGGCGGACGCGGAGGAGAAGGAGGGCACGGGCAGGGAGGCCCTGGTGGGGTGGTCGACGGTGGCAAGATGCGGCGAGCCAGCGTCCAGAGGAGGCTCGACGGAGGAGCGGCGGCCGCTTGAAGGTCGAGGTCGCCGACGGGGGCCGGGTGGTGCAGGAACGAAGCAGCAGGGCGGCACCGGTGCTGGAGCTTCATCCTTCTCACTCCCCTGCTTGATGCAGGATCATGTGCTTGAGATCCAAGGTGGGAGAGGCGCGATGCAGGGTTACAAGGGAGAGGGGGCCGAGCGAGGGGAATAAGGAGCATGGGGGATCGAGAGCAAGGAGAGGGATGGGGGATCGAGCGGGGCTGCTGCGCGTGGGGCTCTGCTCCTCTCCTGCGACGGCGCTAGGAGGAAGGAGGGAATCGAGGGTGAGAAACAGGGATCGCTAGGGTTAAGCAGCGGGGCCGGCTGGGCCTAGGTGGGCCACGGGGAAGCAGGCCGACCTGGCTCTGAGGCCCAAGTGGCCAGCTGGGCTTCTCTCTCTCCCTCATATTTCTTTAATAGAAAAGAAAAAAAGAGAGGAAAAGAAAGAGAGGGCTAGGAAAAGATTTTGGGCATGGGGATAATTTTCCCGAACTCTAAAAAATATGCTAGTTTCGAGAAAATAGAAAAGGCAAAGATTGAAAGATGTAAAATTCAAACTCGTTTGAATTTAATTCAAATGGGTTTGAATTAGGACTTGGTTTTTGAAGTGTCCAATTTTTTTGAAAATTTAGGTGGAGCTCCGGAAAATGACGAAAGGACATATGGCAAAGTTAGAGGCCAAGAGTTGTGATAACAAAGGCATTGGGATTTGCAAGTGTGTTATGGTGAATTTCAAATTAAAGAAATATTTAATATAGCTCCCTACTATCGGGAGGATATGTTATAGAGAAATCACTATGTGAAATCCCTCAATTTAAATAGATGAAAGATCTATGCATTTTATTTAGTTGAGTTTAAAAAAAGAAACGGCATGATGGCATGATGACATGATGCAAAGCTCAAGATGCAAAGATGAAAGCAACAGACAAAAGAAATCCCCCGACAAAACTCAGAAAACATTGAAGGCATCTGAAGCGTCAGTCTCGGGGCGTCACAACACTCCACCACTACGAGAGGATCTCGTCCCGAGATCTAGGATGGCATCGGAGAGAAAAGGAAGAGGAAGATAAGAGGTAAAACTAAGTTGCTTCTTGAACAAACGAGTGAAACCATGAACCTTGAGAGGTTGAACAAATTGAAAGAAAGAAAAACAACGAAGATGAAAAAAGTTGAAAACAATCCGTTAGAAAAGAGGAACAAGGAACATTACTAGAGCCTTGTAGGTTGAAAGACATAAGAAAAGGGTTGCAATGGACAAGACGTACATGCAAGCACTCCGGTAGAAACGAGATGCACAAGGAACGATAAAGATCGATTGCGATAACACTCCGGTTGGAAATGGAAGGTAAAGAATATGAGCTTGGCAAAATGAAAACACTTGGATGAGAGTCCGGTTAGAAGAGGAATGATAGCCACAACACTTCGGTTAAAACAAGATAGAGAAGGAATAAGAATGATATAATTTGGGCGGCACTCCGACTGTAAATGGAAGGAATTGAACATGATCTTGACAAGATGGGAGGATACTTGAAAAGAGGACACGACACTCCGGTTAAAAGGATAAGCATGAGAAAAAACACGATCCTCAATTCGAGATGATGAGTGAAGAGAGCAACATCACAATGCCTCCGGAAGAAAGAATAGAAAAAAATAGATCATTGGAATAATAGAATGGAGAAGTAAATGCCAACTTCTGCCACAATTGAGCTTGGAGAGCACCCTTTCAAGAAGGTTATAACAGAGTTGTTGGAAAATCAACAACGAAACGAGTAAGCTTGTAGTGGGCTTATGGAAAACTTCTCAAAACTATGAGGTGAAATTCTGCCACTAACGGTAACAATAGATTGAATTGACATGAACAATGAGACGAGAAACTTATTTCATCGTGAGGATAAATGAAGAACTTGGTTCATTTATAAGCACCATAAATAGCAACAATCCTTAGGGAAAGCTTTAGGTGAAATATAACCCAAGATAACTCCAACAAAGTGATTGATGGATTGAGAAGAGCTCATGCTCGAAGAAATTGATGGGTTTAACTATCTCATTCTTGACAATTGTTGAATCATGAAACACGAACTCAAATTGTCATGAATGGCATAACACCACCTCAAAATGATAAGGTAGAACGAATTGCACTTCAGAATGCAAGATGAAGAAAGTTTGAACTCCTCAAAACAATACATGTGTTGAACACCATGTTTATTTAAGAGTATATCTTGGCGGATCTTAGCTTCGAGAGAAAACTTGAAGAACAATTGAAGAATGAAAAGAATCCTTGACGAACCACCATGTTGAGCCTCCATGAAGAACTCCGGATAGGAGAAGATAACATAAAAGAATTGAAGGTTTGAAGCGAACAAGATTGAAGCCTTGCAATGATTGGATGGAGCTTTGCGACGAGATAATGCGGAAGACCTGGAACTCCGGAAAAGAAAGATGAACAAAAGAAATCAAGAATTTTTGATGAACCTCCGGAATAAGGAATTAATCACTTGGATGAAACAAGAATAAGAATTACATTATGCTTATCCTTCATCAATTAAATTGATGACAAGCAACGGATTTTGCATACTACTTATTCTCGTTGAAAGGATTAAGAGAGATATAGCGTAAACTTGAGAAGGTCTTCTGCGAACCACCGGTAGGGTTGAAACAACGAATAAATTAATATGATAACAAAGGGAAGAGAGATCTTGAACGAACCACCGCAAGAATTGAAAATGAAAGTAGCAACGGCAGAATTCCCCGGGAAGAATTGGAAAACAAATGAAGATACTTGAGGGGGATTTACATACAAGTGAACGAAGAGATCACGAGCTGATTAGAGAATACTTGAATGATGCACCGGTAAGATTTTTAGAATGAGAGCTGAAAGCTGGAATGAATAATTCTGAGATGATGGGCTCCGGAGAATCAAACTGAAAAGACTCTTGAATTGCTCCGGATGGGTGAAAAGAATTCTCAGAATGGAAAACAATTATGAGAGGATGGCATCAAGCTTGAACTACGCATCTCTGAGAGAATGGATAAGATTTGGAGGAAAAACTCTTCTTCGGTCTTCAAATGTTGAGAATGACGATTAGAAACACCACCATGAATTGTTGAGATACTCCGGGAGAATGAAAAGCGAAGAGGTTGAGCCAACAATGAAAATAGTTATAAGATCTTGGAGAAACCAATTGACTGATGATAATTCATTCTTATGTCAAACTTTGAAGATTTGAGAATAGCTCCGTTAAAATTAGAAGAGTCAGGTAAGATCCTGGAAAAAGACCTGTGGGTTAGGGCCCACTCAAAAGACACACCATTGAAGAGGTTGCTTGAAAAGAGAGATTGCACCAGTTGAATTAAATGGCTTGAATGAGATAACAACCTCGGAATAGGTTGAAAGAATGCAGAGTGGAAACGCAAATCTTCGAGATATCTTCAGCACTCGAGAACAAATGAATGGCGAGAAGTGGATGATTAAGAGGTGCACCGGCATGAGAAAACATTTGAAGCGAGGAAAAGATATGATCGACAAGGCTTGAATTGGATCCATCGGAGAAGAAAGAGAATGAAGAATGATGAACTTGAAGCTCCGTTAGTATCTTCCTAAGAATCACCGGATGAGAACATTGACGGAAAAGAATGGAGAGACTTCTCATCCATAAAATGGATACTTGATTCAGAAATCCGAGTCCTTGAAGAAAAAGGGTGGGAGGGTGGGAAAACAAAGGCAACTTGGGACGGATGAAACAAACAACATTGAAGACTCGAGTTGATCTTGCGGATGGGAAAAATGATAGGATCATCTTGAAGAGAACCACACTGGTTAGAAAGAATTGACATGACAATCTTGATTATCATGAAGGATTAGTACTCACATAGAAATATGAGAACACCGCTTAGAAAGAGGCATGGAATCAACATTCGACTTCGAAGCAACTCGAATACCACAACTCAAAACAAAACAAAGGATTGGCTTGCAGAATAAGCCGGAAACATACATATGATAGATCCCATATCGTATCATGTGTCTGTTGGAAAGATATTCTAGGAGCTACTTGAATTCCCACTTATCAACTCCCGAAACCTTCTGGTTATGCAATCAGGTGTTGGGGATACAGGGGAAGCATAATATATCACCCAAAACTAGCAAATCCTACATCCAGCTGTATCCATCCTTCAACACATAACCAAGAAACATTCGGAAATCATTTACCTCAACCTTCGAAAAGCATCCGTTATACGAGCTATGGCAATACTCCCGAACTCCCACCCCAGTACTGGGTGGCGTCGAGGTTATCTCACCAACAACTGCATAAAAGAGATTTTCGATGTCGGTGAACTCAGGTATTCCAGAACTGCAACGATAAAATTGTGACGACAACACCTCGGAGCTCAACTCCCTGGGACACTGCCACAACCCCTAAATGTCAGGAGGAACCAAGAACAATGTTCTCGTCACAAAACCATCGGAACGATTCCGAGATACCCACCTGATCCTAAAAAAATTATAAAATTTTAGGAGAGAAGAGTCAAAACTCTATGTCAGGAGGCCTCACCAGAGCGACGAAGGGACAGAGGAGTAAAAAGAATCCTACTCTCCGATATATATAATCCTAAGACTCAAAACATTTTGTTCTAGACTCAACAACGTCAGCGATTCGATCAAGCAGGGGGCTCCTAAGTCGGGGAAGGCTCTGATACCAACTTGTAACACCCATGATGTGGCTATATCTTCCACGTGTTCGGGCACGACTTAGAGGCATAGCCGCATGGTAGGTTTGTCGCAAGAGGGATAATCTTCACACAATCCCATGTACTGAATAAACAAGGGATAAAGAGTTGGCTTACAATCGCCACATCACACAACTACAAGTTAAACATACATCAACCAGAATACAATCAAGGTCCGACTACGGAACCAAAATAAAAGAAGACAACTCCAAATGCCAGATCCCCAGTCGTCCCAACTGGGCTCCACTACTGATCAACAGGAAATGAAAACAAAACAACGATCAAGATCTTCATCGAGCTCCCACCTGAGCTGGGTTGTGTCACCTGCAAAGGTATCATCGGCACCTGCAACTGTTTGGAAGTATCTATGAGCCACGAGGACTCAGCAATCTCACACCCGCGAGATCAAGACTATTTAAGCTTATGGGTAGGATGGGGTAAATAGGTGGAGCCGCAGCAAGCACTAAGCATATATGGTGGCTAACACACACAAATAAGAGCAAGAAGAGAAGCAACGCAACGGTCAAGAAGCTAGAAGTGATCAAGAAGTGATCCTGAAGCTACTTACGTTCAAGCATAACACAAGAACCGTGTTCACTTCCCGGACTCCGCCGAGAAGAGACCATCGAGGCTACACACGCGGTTGATTCATTTTAATTAAGTTAAGTGTCAAGTTTTCTACAACCGAATATTAACAAATTCCCATCTGCCACATAACCACGGGCACGGCTCTCGAAAGTTTATACCCTGCAGGGGTTTCCCAACTTAGCCCATCACAAGCTCTCACGGTCAACGAAGGATATTCCTTCTCCCGGGAAGACCCGATCAGTCTCGGAATCCCGGTTATAAGACATTTCGACAATGGTAAAACAAGACCAGCAAAGCCACCCGAATGTGCCGACAAATCCCGATAGGAGCTGCACATATCTCATTCTCAGGGCACACTGGACGGGCAAGACGTCGGGTTGGCATAGACCCTGGTTGCCCAAGGGGCGCCGGACATCGCCCAGTTTGGACCAACACTCGGAGGAGCACTGGCCCGGGGGTTTAAAATAAAGATGACCCTTGAGTCTGCAGAACCCAAGGGAAAAAGGCTTAGGTGGCAAATGGAAAAACTAAGGTTGGGCCTTGCTGGAGGAGTTTTATTCAAAGCAAACTGTCAAGAGGTTCCCATAACACCCAACCGCGCAAGGAACGCAAAATCAAGGAACATAACACCGGTATGACGGAAACTAGGGCGGCAAGAGCGGAACAAAACACCAGGCATAAGGCCGCGCCTTCCACCCTTTACCAAGTATATAGATGCATTAAAGTAAATAAGATATAATAATGATATCCCAACAATATCCATGTTCCAACATGGAACAAACTTCATCTTCATCTGCAACTAGCAACAGTATAAGAGGGGCTGAGCAAAAGTGGTAACATAGTCAAACAACGGTTTGCTAGGAAAGGTGGGTTAGAGGCTTGACATGGTAATATGGGAGGCATGGTAAAGCAAGTGGTAGGTATCGCGGCATAGCAATAGAGCGAACAACTAAGCAAGCAAAGATAGAAGTGATTTCGAGGGTATGGTCATCTTGTCTGAGATCCCGCAAGGAAGAAGAACGAGTCCATGAAGAAGACAAACCGACGTAGTCGAACGGATCCTCACAAACGTGACGTTAACGGAACTAACCCCAAGAAGCAACACCGGAAAGAAGCAAACAACATAGTAAACAATCATCACATAAGCATGGCATGATGCACAACCAAGTATGATACATGTCCGGTTTAATGAGGAATGGCATGGCAAAGTGCACAAACAATACTACAAGTTAAGTGGAGCTCAATATGCAACGAGTTGCATATTGACGGAACACCACATCCATTATTTAGTTCTCTCTCGTTTATTTACCCAACAATATTTAATGTTATTAGACATGGCAAGAGGTGAAGCATAAGTAAACTAAACATTTAGGCAAGTTTAAATGAGGCTGGAAATAACAACAACCATTCCGGAAAATCCTCATATGCATTTAGCAATTTAAAGCAAACAACAATTTTAAACATTCTTGATGTTGTTATCATGATGCGGATGACATGTGCAAGTTTATGCAATTTTTTTATTAAAAGTTGACATGAGCATTATGAAGCATTTTGTCATCGTGGCGGAAACGAAAGGGGTGCCACGGCAACTACGATGAAAAAGGTGCCACGGCGGCGAAACGAAAATGATGCCATGGCAACATTCCGATGATTCGGTAGCTCATAGGGATACCGGTGCAAAAGGAAGTGGGTGCGAGTGTGACATGCAAGATGATGGGGTGCTCCCGGATACTGGGTTCCCACATGTCGACGACAAGGCAACGAGGAACTCGCAAAGAACAACTCGGACACGGTGCAACCACGATCAACTCATACAACACAAGCATTCGTCCACGGGCGGTCGTTCTCGGCGGTTGTACCTTCGAAGTGTGCGCTTCGAAGCGGATTGGGTTCGTAGAGGGAAGTAGTGGTACACGTTTTGTAGCCGTTCGAGTTATCGGTAGAGGAACTTGACGCTTGTGTTACACGGGTCTTCGACAATGGTAGTGGTACATATTCTAGGAGCGGTTCACGACGACCGTAGTCAAACTTGATGGTCCGAAGGGGTACTTGGCGAACAACGGTCGTCGTGGGACTTGTCGGTCCATAAAGTCGATCTCCCGCGTCTTGTCGTACACGTATCAGAGAAGAACTTAGTGTATCCATGTACTTGGCATTCCGGTCGTTCTCGGGATCGAGGTCCTCGTGCACTTGACGACTCCGGAAGAGGAACTTGGCACCCACGGTTGTTGTGTCCACGGTCTTGACGTCAACGATGCTAGGTAGCTGCGGCATGCATGCTGTGAAGAGGTCAGGAAGCCATGGTGGCGACGACGGCCGGAGGCAAACAAGAGGTTGACGCAGCCATCTCCTCGGGCTAGAACACGATTGGACAGGGGCACGACGGCGTGCGGGTCAGCGATGCGGGCAAAGGGCGGCTCTGTTGTGGGAGGCGGCAGCGGACGAGACAAGGTGCGGCGGGGCGCCATGGCACTGGCAGCGGCACCTGCGAGCAGAGGCGTGCATAGGGCGGCAGAGCAGCAGCGGCAAAGGCGGACGTGGAGGAGAAGGAGGGCACGGGCAGGGAGGCCCTGGTGGGGTGGTCGACGGTGGCAAGATGCGGCGATCCAGCGTCCAGAGGAGGCTCGGCGGAGGAGTGGCGGCCGCTTGAAGGTCGAGGTTGCCGACGGGGGCCTGGTGGTGCAGGGACGAAGCAGCAGGGTGGCACCGGTGCTGGAGCTTCATCCTTCTCACTCCCCTGCTTGATGCAGGAGCATGCGCCTGAGATCCAAGGCGGGAGAGGCGCGATGCAGGGTTACAAGGGAGAGGGGGCCGAGCGAGGAGAAGAAGGAGCATGGGGGATCGAGAGCAAGGAGAGCGATGGGGGATCGAGCGGGGCTGCTGCGCGTGGGGCTCTGCCCCTCTCCTGCGACGGCGCTAGGAGGAAGGAGGGAATCGAGGGAGAGAAACAGGGATCGCTAGGGTTAAGCAGCGGGGCTGGCTGGGCCTAGGTGGGCCGCGGGGAAGCAGGTCGGCCTGGCTCTGAGGCCCAAGTGGCCAGCTGGGCTTCTCTCTCTCCCTCATATTTCTTTAATAGAAAAGAAAAAAAATAAAGAGAGGAAAAGAAAGAGAGGGTTAGGAAAAGATTTTGGGCATGGGGATAATTTTCCCGAACTCTCAAAAATATGGTAGTTCCGAGAAAATAGAAAAGGCGAAGATTGAAAGATGTAAAATTCAAACTCGTTTGAATTTAATTCAAATGGGTTTGAACTAGGACTTGGTTTTTGAAGTGTCCAAAAATGTTGAAAATTTAGGTGGAGCTCTGGAAAATGACGAAAGGACATATGTCAAAGTTAGAGGCCAAGAGTTGTGATAACAAAGGCATTGGGATTTGCAAGTGTGTTATGGTGAATTTCAAATTAAAGAAATATTTAATATAGCTCCCTACTATCGGGAGGATATATTATAAAGAGAAATCACTATGTGAAATCCCTCAATTTAAATAGATCAAAGATCTATGCATTTTATTTAGCTGAGTTTAAAAAAAAGGCATGATGGCATGATGACATGATGCAAAGCTCAAGATGCAAAGATGAAAGCAACAGACAAAAGAAATCCCCCGACGAAACTCGGAAAACATCGAAGGCATCTGAAGCGTCGGTGTTGGGGCGTCACATTAGATCTTGCAATCGAATCTTTTAGTTTCTTGTTTTATCACTAGTTTGGTATATAGAAAATAAAACTACAAAAGTTGGAATTTAGGTTGCATCCTATTATTGATCATCTTTGTAATATCTTTCTTGAAAATGATGGTTCAGAAAATTGTGCTCAATTGTTAGAAGAAGTCAATAAAATGTTTGGCACAAAATATTTGAATGATGAGCATGATTGCAATGTTGTTAGTGTGAATTCTTTGAATATCCAAAATGCTAATGATGATTGCACAAGTCATGACAAAAATGTTTTTTTATAAGCATGCCACTTTTTGTGGAGTGAACTGGGAGTGCAATTTCACACCAAAAAGGGAAGATAGATTTTGTAAGAAGCATAAATATTTAGAAACAATAAATTGCAGAGGCTAGATGATTGTGCTGAAAGATGTAATTTTTTCGCCATCCTTGTGAACTTTGCAATGAACGTGGTCATTTAAATCTCCAATGAAATTTTTTTCATGATAAAATCATGTGCAAAAATTATGATAACTTGATTGCCCTTGAGCATCATAAAGATCTTAGCCTTCTTTTGGGGTATGAAGATATGAAACGTATAACCAAGGGTTTTCCAAATCCCAAGAGATTTCTTGATTTTGATCTAGAGGAAATTTATATGTTTTGTGCGGTAAATTGCATTGAGAATCCTTATATTTCCAACTATCTAAAGTCAAGAAAAACAATAGAATATGAAGAGAGTACTAATGAAAGGGAAAATATTTCTCAATACCCTCCTAGTGTTTTATTATGATGAATCAGGTAACGAGGAGGAGCTTCCTATCCAACCAATCTCATCAATAAGAAGCTTGAAAAGATTAATTAAACCCACACATGATGTGGTAAAGAAGAAGAAAATAACAAAGAATAGAGGTAAAAAGGTATCTCTCCCAAATAATGTTGCTCCCATCACCATCGTGCCTCATGAAAGTGAATCAAATATGTTGATGGAGGATGATGATTTTGTTATGCCTATTGCTTGTTGTGATGATTATGATTGGGAAGACAACGATATCGATTATGATCTTGAAAATATTTTTAGCACGTGCTTGGAAGAATATTATAATGATGTTTGCTATAGTATTGGTGCCATTCATGCTATTGATAAGAATGATTGTGATGATATGCAAAACCACAAGCTTGGGGATGCCATGTTTGATGAGTATGATTTGTTTGAAGATTTATTTACTGAAAATAATGCTTGTCCTAAGCTTGTGGATGCTTTGCTTACTGAATATGATCCTTTGATTCCTTCTACTTTCGATAAAAAAAATTATTATTATGAT
Source organism: Triticum urartu (assembly GCF_056163025.1). Lineage (NCBI taxonomy): Eukaryota > Viridiplantae > Streptophyta > Magnoliopsida > Poales > Poaceae > Triticum > Triticum urartu. Next base: position 497,891,213 of record NC_141874.1, on the reverse strand, counting down.
AGCATGCCTCCTATTTACGATGATTACATTGATGAAAGTGGGTTTGGAAGAGTGTCAACTCTAGGTAATAGTGATCCCACTATTTTGGATGGTGTTGAATCTTATTACAGTATTGATGAAAGTGTATTTGGTGAGGTCATGACTTTATTTGGTGATACATCTACTATTTTGGAAGAGTTTTCAATTGACTATGACAATGAAGTCGCTATCTATGATGATTACTATGATGACATGTATGCCATAAAGAGTAATAAATCTTCTATGCTTGTGCATCATGAAAAGAGTGCTGTATCTGATAGTTATATTGTTGAATCCATTCATGATGCCTCTGAAAATTATTATGAGAAAGGAACTTATGCCCTTACATATCTCAATAATATCAAGTTTCTTCTCTATGTGTTGATTGTTTTGAAGTTACACTTGTTTTGACTTCCTATGCTAGTTGATTCTTGTTCACATAAGTTGTTCGCTCACAAAATTCCTATGCATAGGAAGAGGGTTAGACCTAAATGTGCTAGCCATATGCTTCATGATGCTCTCTTCATGTTCCAATTCTTTTTTTTTATGCGAGCATCATTGAAATAATCATGCCTAGCTTAAAAGGCATTAAAGAAAAGCGCTTGTTGGGAGACAACCCAAAATTTACCCCTACTGTTTTTGTGTGTTCACATGATTAAGCTACTGTAGTAATCATTTTTTATTGCTTTTGTTTCAATAAAGTGCCAAGTAAGACCTTTGGGATGCCTTACGGTGATAGTTGATTTGATCTTGCTGAAAAATAGAAACTTTTGCGCTTATGAGAACAATTCTAATTTTTAACAGAAGCGTGATAAAATGCTGATTCTTTTTGCAGAAGATTAATAGAGAAATTTCTCAGGTTGTACTATTTTTTCAGAATTTTTGGAGTAAGAGAAGTATGGTTTAAGTATGGTTTGAGTACAGATTACTACAGACTATTCTGTTTTTGACAAATTCTGTTTTCAATGCATAGTTTGCTTCTTTTCTAGTTTCCATGGCTTATATTACTCAATATAAATTGTGGAAATGATATGCTACTGTAGGCATTGTGTGGAAACAATTATGAATCTTGTCTTTGACATTACCAAAAGTGGAATGGTTTGCTCTTTATCATACTAACCTATCTCACAAAGTCCCGTTAAGTTTTGTGTGATTGAAGTTTTCAAGTTTTGGGTGAGATATCGATATAAGGAGAATAAGAAGTGACAAGAACCTAATCTTGGGGATGCCCAAGGAACCCCCAAGAAAATATTCAAGGAAGATCCAAGCAATTAAGCTTGGGGATGCCCCTGAAGGCATCCCCACTTTTGTCTCCAACATTATCGGTAACCTCACTTGGAGCTATGTTTTCATTTGTCACATGATATGTGTTTTGCTTGGAGCATCATTTTATTTTGTTAGGATTTTCTTGATGTTATTTATAATAATTTTTTTCATCTTTTATTTCAATAAAAATGGCAATGATAGACTTTGCCATGCTTATTTTGTAAGCCTACATGTTGCTGTTTGAAAACAGAAAGTTTATCGCTGTTGCAAAAATTCCCTAGAAAAGTCAGAATGTGATAAAATGTTGAAACTTTTTCAAAAATGAGCTATGATAAATTTTCTACAGTTTGGTAAATTTTCATAATTTTTGGAGTTAGGGAAGTATTGATACTCTTGCATTCTTTACAGACTGTACTGTTTTGGCAGATTGCAGTCATGTTTGCATATGTTTGCTTGTTTAATGATTCTATTTGAGGATAGGAGTATTAAATATGCAGAGGAATTTAGTATGCAATGTTGAATAATAATTTTAGTGATTCGCTACAGTAGAGAATGATAAGGTTTTTGCATTGGTTTATACTAATTTATCTCATGAATTCTTGTTGAGTTTTGTGTGGATGAAGCTTTTTGAGATTTAGGAAAACCGTGATATGAGAGGAATTAAGGAGACACAAAAGCTCAAGCTTGGGTATGCCCAAGGAATCCCAAGATAATATTTCAAGAAGTCTCAAGCATCTAAGCTTGGGGATGCCTCGGTAGGCATCCCACCTTTCTTCTTCAACAATTATCGGTTAGTGTCGGTTGAGCCTAAGTTTTTGCTTCTTCACATGATGTGTGATGTCTTTGGATTGTCATTTTATTTTGTTTTGCTTCTTGTTTTAATAAATTACTTAAATCTGAAAGTTTTTAAATAAAACAGAGTCCTCAAATAGTTGCCAGGAAGGCTAAGTAAGCAACATTGAGTAAGTTGTTGAATAAATTGAATGTCATGAAGTTGCAATCATATCATGCCTACTGGTAGCTTCACATTGGGTTTAGAAAGTGAAATATTTTAAGGCTTGACAATCACAATATTGGTCATACAAGCAATTCACGAATAATTAGTATAAGGAAGAGAACTTTCACATGCAAATACACTATCATGGGAATATTTTGTGATTGTGAGCCCCCATCAAAATATTATATGCCAAAATTGTTGACGTTGGACAAGGAAGACAACGTAATGATTTATGTTTGATTCATATTCACATAGAAGTTATTTTGTCAATCATAGATCCTTCAACGTGTGGTGCTTGCCCCCCCCCCCCCATCTTTGCTAGCCAAAAATTCCGCACCAAGTAGAGATACTACTTGTGCACCCAAAAACCCTTAAATCCAAATCTTATTTTCACGAGTCCACTATATCTACCTATATGCGGTATTCTTTTGCCGTTCTAAGCAAATTTGGATGTGACATCTCTAATTTTCAAAATAAACTTCTCTTTTGTGTGTGTTTTTCACTCGCAAGCGGTGAGGGGTGGCTAATATTTTCCATGCTAAATGTGTTATTCTCAAGATGAGTGTTTATTCACTTGTCATTGCACGAGAGTAAGGCAAAGGTATTCGGGATGCCCAGTCCCGAAATGCAAAAAATTGAATGTACTTTATGTTGTCAAATAATAAATTCCTTGGAAAGTGTTGGTATGGAGGGCACCCGTGGATACGGTTAGCCATGGAAAGTGAAAGTATGGTGGAAAAAGGAATAAACTTTATTTTCTGTTTGGGAACCGCCTATGATATATCTAAGCATGGAAAGTATTGGGAACCCTAAGTCGTTTTCGTTGGTGGGATGGATACACCTCTCAAAATATTTTTTATCTCTCAATTTTTGCTTTGAGCTCTGGCACCTCTACAAATCCCTAATTCCCTCTACGAAGGGCCTATCTTTTACTTTTCAGTATTTACTTTTATGCAAAGAGTCAAAGTATTCCTTCTATTCTTTTTTATTTTCTCTTTTGGTAAGCATCATGTGGTGAGGAAAGATCTAGGCACATATGTCCAGTTGAATGTGGGTAGCATGAGTTATTATTGTTTACATCGGTGAATACGTTGGGAGGCAAAACAATGAGCTCCTATCTTTCTATGTGTCCGGTTGAAACGTTTTGCTCATGTGTATGCGGTGAGTGTTAGCAATCATAGAAGACTATATGATGGTTGAGTATGTGGAGCTCTTACTTAAAAATTTGTTGAATAAGTTGAATTGCAATTACTTGGTGACTAAGAACATAGGTTGTTGAGTTTCAAGAGAATTCATTGTTTGAACCTTAACATGTGAATTGGTTGCTACTATAACAAGAGAAGTTTCATAAGAAAGAATTGATGTTATGATGCTAGGAAAAGTGATTGAAATTATCATTGATCAAACTTATGCACTTTGCTAGCATTCACACTTCATAAATTATTTCTTTTATCATTTACCTACTTGAGGACGAGTAGGAATTAAGCTTGGGGATGCTGATACGTCTCCAACGTATCTATAATTTATGAAGTATTCATGCCAATATATTATCATTCTTGGATGTTTTACAATCATATTATAGCAACTTTATATCATTTTTTGGGACTAACCTATTGACCCAGTGCCGAGTGCGAGTTGCTGTTTTTTGCTTTTTTTACATCACAGAAAATCAATATCAAATGGAGTCCAAACACCGCGAAACTTTTTGTGGATTTTTTATGGGCCAGAAGACTCCCGATGGGCCAGAGCTGCACCTAGGGGGTGCCCCGAGGGGGACACAACCCACCAAGGTATGCTAGGGCCCCCTGGCGTGCCCAGGTGGGTTGTGCCCACCTTGGTGGCCTCCCGCACCCCCTCTTTGCACTATAAATTCTCAAATATTCCGAAACCCTTCGGGGCTAACCTAGATCAGAAGTTCCGCCGTCGCAGGGCTCCGTAGCCACCGAAAACCAATCTAGACCCGTTCTGGCACCCTGCTAGAGGGGGGAATCATCTCCGGTGGCCATCTTTATCATCCCGGCGACCACCATGATGAGGAGGGAGTAGTCCACACCAGTAGCTATGTGTTTAATCTCTCTCTCTCTCTCGTGATATATATCATGTGCTTTGTTAATATAGTCGGATCATATGATGTTTCTCCCCTCTATACCCTTGTTGTGATGAATTGAATCTTTACCCTTTAAAGTTTTGTCTTCTCGGATTGGATATTCAGAGATGAGAACACATGATATATGTCTTGCGGTATGAGTACTTGAGGTGACAATCGGGGTATCTTATTGATTCACTTGATATATGTTATGGCATTCAACTCATGGATTCCCGCAGTGGTATTGGGGTACTCTATGCATAGGGGTTGATGCACATTTTTATTATCTTTTCTCCGACGGAAACTTTGGGGTCTCTTTATAGTTCTTTGTGTGGATTGAGTATTATGAATATGAACTTGCTTTGGTGTTATCTTAGTACGGACTCTAGGATAGATCGAACAGAAAAAATAGCTTTGTGTTATTTTAGTACGGACTCTTGAATAGGTCGAACGGAAAGAATAACTTTGAGGTGGTTTAGTACCCTACAAACAATTCCTATCTTTTTTTCTCCGCTAATAGGAACTCGGGAGTGATTCTTCGTTACACCTTGAGGGATAATCATATGATCCAACTATGTTAGCATTGTTGAGAGGTTGCACTAGCGAAAGTACAGACCCTAGGCCTTGTTTTTAAGCATTGCATGTTGGGGAACGCAGTATTTCAAAAAAATTCCTACGATCACGCAAGATCTATCTAGGAGATGCATAGCAACAAGAGAGGAGAGTGTGTACACGTACCCTCGTAGACCGAAAGCGGAAGCATTTAGTAACGTGGTTGATGTAGTCGAACGTCTTCGCGATCCAACCGATCCAAGTACCTAACGTACGGCACCTCCGCGATTAGCACACATTCAGCTCGGTGGCATCCCTCGAACTCTTGATCCAGTTGAGTCCGAGGGAGAGTTCCGTCAGCACGACGGCGTGGCGACGGTGAAGATGAAGTTTACCGGCGCAGGGCTTCGCCTAAGCACTACGACGATATGACCGAGGTGTGTAACTGTGGAGGGGGGGCACCGCACACGGCTAAGAGAAACTTTTGTGTCCCTTTGGGGTGCCCCCCTCCCACGTATATAAAGGGGGGAGGGAGGAGGAGGCCGGCCAAGGTGTGGCACGCCCAAGGGGGGGAGTCCTACTCCAAGTAGGATTCGCCCCCCCTTTCCTATTCCCACAAGGAGAAGGGGGGAAGGAAGAGGAGAAGAGAAGGAAATGGGGGTCGGGCCCCCCAACCCTAGTCCAAATCGGTTTGGGCTAGTGGGGGCGCACGCCACTCCTTGGCCTGACTCCTCTCTTCCACCACTAGGCCCATGAGGCCCAATAACTTCCCGGGGGGTGGGGGGGGGGTTCTGGTAACCCCCGGTACTCCGAAACTCATCTGAAACGACCCGAACCATTCCGGTGTCCGAATGTAACCTTCCAATATATGAATCTTTATGTCTCGACCATTTCGAGACTCCTCGTTATGTCCGTGATCTCATCCGGGACTTCAAACAAACTTCGGTACATCAAATCACATAACTCATAATACAAACCGTCATCGAACGTTAAGCGTGCGGACCCTACGGGTTCGAGAACTATGTAGACATGACCGAGACACATCTCCAGTCAATAACCAATAGCGGAACCTGGATGCTCATATTGTCTCCCACATATTCTATGAAGATCTTTATCGATCAAACCGCATAACAACATACATTGTTCCCTTTATCATCGGTATGTTACTTGCCCGAGATTCGATCATCGGTATCATCATACCTAGTTCAATCTCATCACCGGCAAATCTCTTTACTCATTCCGTAATGCATCATCCCGTGGCTAACTCATAGACACATTGCTTGCAAGGCTCATAGTGATGTGCATTACCGAGAGGGCCCAGAGATACCTCTCCAATACATGGAGTGACAAATCCTAATCTCGATCTATGCCAACTCAACAAACACTATTGGAGACACCTGTAGAGCATCTTTATAATCACCCAGTTACATTGTGACGTTTGATAGCACACAAGGTGTTCCTCCGGTATTCGGGAGTTGCATAATCTCATAGTCTGAGGAACATGTATAAGTCATGAAGAAAGCAATAGCATAAAAACTAAAGGATCATTATGCTAAGCTAATGGATGGGTCTTGTCCATCACATCATTCTCTAATGATGTGATCTCGTTCATCAAATGACAACACATGTCTATGGTTAGGAAACTTAACCATATTTGATTAACGAGCTAGTCAAGTAGAGGCATACTAGGGACACTCTGTTTGTCTATGTATCCACACATGTACTAAGTTTCCGGTTAATACAATTCTAGCATGAATAATAAACATTTATCATGATATAAGGAAATATAAATAACAACTTTATTATTGCCTCTAGGGAATATTTCCTTCAGTCTCCCACTTCCACTAGAGTCAATAATCTAGTTCACATCGCCATGTGATTTAACACCAATAGTTCACATCACCATGTGACCAACACCCAAAGGGTTCACTAGAGTCAATAATCTAGTTAACATCGTCATGTGATTAGCACCCAAAGAGTACTAAGGTGTGATTATGTTTTGCTTGTGAGAGAAGTTTAGTCAACGGGTGTGCCACATTCAGATCCGTACGTATCCTATCACTACAAAAAAAGACACATTCGTGACATTTTGGGCCGAATGATTTTTTTCTGCCATACTTATGACACTTCTATGACGATAATTGTGACAAAACCCGGTATCATCATAGATGTGGTGGTCTCCTACTTCTATGACAAAAAATCATGACAGAAAATGGGCTTTTCATCCTGGGCGAGCTAGAGATGCAGCTGCATGACATTCTTTGGGCCATCCATGACGGAAAAAACCGTGGTAGAAGCGAGGGCGAGGAAAATTTCGGGGAGTTCCCAGATACGGTGGGTGAGGGAGTCCTGGACTAAGGGGTCCTCGGGCGTCCGACCTATTATCTATTGGGCCGGACTGATGGGCTGTTGAAAGATCGTGGATGTCGCCTAGAGGGGGGGGGGTGAATAGGCATTTTAAAATAATTACGGTTTAGGCTTGAACAAATGCGGAATAAACCTAGCGGTTAATTTGTCAAGCAAAAAACCTACAATAACTAGGCTCACCTATGTGCACCAACAACTTATGCTAAGCAAGATAAACTACTAGGTGATAGCAAGATATATGACAAGAAACAATATGGCTATCACAAAGTAAAGTGCATAAGTAAAGAGCTCGGGTAAGAGATAACCGAGGCACGCGGAGACGACGATGTATCCCGAAGTTCACACCCTTGTGGATGCTAATCTCCGTTTGGAGCGGTGTGGAGGCACAATGCTCCCCAAGAAGCCACTAGGGCCACCGTAATCTCCTCACGCCCTCGCACAATGCAAGATGCCGTGATTCCACTAAGGGACCCTTGGGGGCGGTCACCGAACCCGTACACTTTGGCAACCCTTGGGGGCGGTCACCGAAACCCGTCAAATTGCTCGGGGCAATCTCCACAACCTAATTGGAGACCCCTACGCTTGCCCGGAGCTTTACACCACAATGATTGAGCTCCGAACACCACCAACCGTCTAGGGCGCCAAGGCACCAAAGAGGAACAAGCTCTAGGGTGTCCAAACACCCAAGAGTAACAAGCTCAAGGGTACCAAGCACCCAAGAGTAATAAGCTTCTCAACTTGTAACTTCCACGTATCACGTGGAGAACTCAAACCGATGCACCAAATGCAATGGCAAGGGCACATGGAGTGCCCAAATCCTTCTCCCTCAAATCCCACCAAAGCAACTAATGATAGGGAGGAAAATGAGAGGAAGAACAAGAAGGAGAACACCAAGAACTCCAAGATCTAGATCCAAGGGGTTCCCCTCACATAGAGGAGAAAGTGATTGGTGGAAATGTGGATCTAGATCTCCTCTCTCTTTTCCCTCAAAAACTAGCAAGAAACCATGGAGGGATTGGGAGTTAGCAAGCTCGAAGAAGGTCAACAATGGGGGAAGAACACGAGCTCAAAGGATAAGGTTCATTGGGGAAGAAGACCCCCTTTTATAGGTGGGGAAGAATCCAATAGTTATGCTCACAGCCCACACAGAGCGGTACTACCGCTCGACCTCACGGTACTACCGCTGGGGCGGTAGTACCCCTTTGAAAAACAACAGCGAGGAGGAAAAAGGCCAGTAGAACCGCCGGAGCGGTACTACCGCTCGACCTCACGGTACTACCGCTAGGGATAGCGGTACTACCGCAAATGGTAGCGGTACTACTGCTTGCGAGCGGTACAAAAAAAATACTTCCATGCCTACTTCCACTGAGCAAAACACGAGATTTTGGTCCGGAGCGGTACTACCGCTCAGGAGCCGCGGTAGTACAGCTCGGGAGCGGTACTACCGCTCAGGAGCCGTGGTAGTACAGCTCGGGAGCGGTACTACCGCTCAGGAGCCGCAGTAGTACTGCTCTGGAGCGGTAGTAAAAAATTACATCCGCTCTAGCCGCGGTAGTACCGCTGCAGCCTTTACCAAAACAACCACAACTTCTGCAAACGGACTCCGAATTCAACAAAACCAAGTTTTTTGGAAAGCTAACGACATGGGCTAACACAATATAGATAGAAATATCAATAAGAAGCAAATGAGAAAAGAACCATAATAAAATGGTGAGAACCCTTCCTCGGATAAGACCGGTAAAACCTCCAACACCGAAAATATCATAGAAGATGCATGTGAACTCCGTTTTCGATGAACTCAAGCTTGTCATCAAGATGACCATAAGCTCTAAGACTCACAAATAGAACCAAACAAGAACCAAGAAAGATGATGCAAGCATGCAATGGTTTGAGCTCTCTACGAACGATACGATCAAGCTACTCACTTGAGAGCCCCCCTTGATAGTACGACAAACGGTCCTATAACCCAGTCTCCAAACTACCACCATGAGGCCGGTAGAATAGAGAACCTATAAAGGCCAAACCTTTGCCTTGCCCAAAGTCCGCTTGAGCTAGATGTAGATGATCTTGACTTCCTCAAGTAGGACCACCTTTCTTGATTGCGTTGGCTCGGTGAAGACTAGTAGATTGCTCCCCCATACTCCATTATGGGTGAGCCACTTTTCGGCACATCTTCACAAGTCCATTGTCACCACAATGGACGGCAATATTCAAGCACTTGATCTCTTCCTGATGCATCACTTGAACGTGCACACCGCAACCTAACCCCACAAAGAACTCTCACGAAGACTATGGGTTAGTACACAAAGCGTAGTGGTCAATGCTTACCATACGATGGGATCACTTGATCCCTCTCGGTACATCTTCTATGCTTTGTGATTGATCAACTTGATTCACTCTTGACTTAGTCTTGATCAACCTTGAACCTTTCCAACTCTCTTCATTTGGATGATGCCTTGAAGGTAAGCATGAATGATCACACAATCTTCTTCTTCAAGACATGCTTGCAATAAGCTCAACTCTCACATGACCAATCTTTAGGTAATTCCTTGAATAGCACCTTGGTCGACACAAACTCTCCTTGAAACCAACACATGTACTCCAAGAAAATCCTATGGACAAAACCTTCAAATATAACTCAAGGCAACCATTAGTCCATAGAGATTGTCATCAATTACCAAAACCAAACATGGGGGCACAGCATGTTCTTTCAGCTGTGAAGACATGAAGGCCGAAGACTATACCTGAGTCCGGATTGGACTCTCCTTGGCGTGGAAGGCAAGCTTGGCGACCGACTATGAAGATTCCTTCTTATGTAACCAACTCTATGTAAACCCTAGATCCCCTCTGTGTCTATATAAACCAGAGGGGATAGTCCGGAAAGGACACATTCATTACCATAGTCATATAGGCTAGGCTTTTAGGGCTTAGCCATCACGATCTCATGGTAGATCAACTCTTGTAACACCCATATTCATCAATATCAATCAAGCAGGACGTAGGGTATTACCTCCATAGAGAGGGCCCGAACCTGGGTAAACATTGTGTCCCCTGTCTCCTGTTACCATCGATCCTAGACGCACAGTTCGGGACCCCCTACCCGAGATCCGCCGGTTTTGACACCGACATTGGTGCTTTCATTGAGAGTTCCATTATGCCATCGACGAAGGGTTCGATGGCCCCTTCAATCGTCGATAGCGATGCTGTCTAAGGAGAAACCTTCCTCCCTGGATAGATTTTCGTGTTCGGCGGCTTCGTAATGCGGGCCAACTCGCTCGGCCATCTGGAGTAGATTGATAGCTACGCCCCTGGCCACTAGGCCAGATTCGGGAACTTGAACTACGTCGCGGATATCCGTGGAGACTTGATCTTCAATGGATTCAAGACCGCAGCGATCGTTCCCCTTCGCTCCGAGGAACATGACTTAAATCTGTCATCGGATCACATCCAGGAGATGGTCCCTGTTGCTGTAACGGCCTTAGAACCAGTGCAGATCATGCCATCCGGAGCCACAGAGTCCGCGGCGTTGGAGCCGCACACGGACTCGGCATCCCGCGATATCTGCGTCAGTGGAAGTCTGGATTCGTCTCCGGTTATATATTTCGGGCTATATACGCTTGCGAACACAGAGCTAGATCGGTTATCGATCTTCGAATTCAGTGCCGCAGACGTCTTTCAGCACTCACCTTTGGGCGATGTGCTAAACTCTTTAAGGAATCTGCCATTCACGGGAGGCTCGCAGCCGAACTGTGTCCGGTTCGAACCAGGGGCTGACGATGGAGAATTTTGCTTCCCGCCCGCCACCCACTTCATAGCCACTATCGAGGACTTAACCGACATGCCCACTCCTGGCTCCGCAGACATTGACGGCCCAGACAAAGATGCAGATAAGGGGCAAGGCCAAGATCCGCCAGTCATCAGGCACAAAACGGCCACCCCTTCACATGACGTGTACATGATCGATACACTCAAAAAGCCTCGCGGCAGAGACAAGGGAGACCTAGTTAAAACTCCTGAGTCACTAAGTTCCGGCGCCCCAAGCCAGCCCGCAGCAACAATGGCACTGGAAAAAATAGTACTCCGGACGGTGCCGAAAGCAATGAAGACCCTGTGGGAACAACATTTGAGCGGGAGGAACAGGAAAATGGGCAAGCCAGCCCCGACAAACAGGCCCTGCATAGCGACGGATCGGAAGACGACAACTACCTTCCGCTCTCCAAAGATGAGGAAAGCTTAGGCGACGAAGACTTCATCGTACCCGAAGAGCCCCTCGAACAGGAGCGCTTTAAGCGCAGGCTGATAGCTACGGCAAGGAGCCTGAAAAAGAAGCAGCAGCAGCTTCAAGCTGACCAAGACCTACTGAACGACAGATGGACCGAAGTCCTGGTCACCGAAGAATACGGCCTCAGTGGCCCAGCCAAAAGCTACCCAAAGCACAGATCGCTCTACCAGTCCGACGACAGGGCGTCGGGGCCCATACCTTCATCACACAACACGGCAGGTCACCGACAACTCTATCCGGATAAAAAGGCAACTCAAGCCGAACACCAGACCGCCCCACCTCGCCATAAAGGTAAGACCAACGCAGGCCAGGATTACCCAGATAACCTGCAGAGAGACTAGGACAATAGAGCAGGAAGCGCAAGACCGATCTACGGATCACAAAAACATGCTTCAGCACGCGACGATGGCTACCTATTCAGACGTGTCACACCTCGCCGCGACCAGGCCGAAAACCGCAATGGGACTCCTTCGGAATTACGCCACAGTGGGGTCCAACATAGAGGCGCCGCACACCCGTTTTGCTCCTCTGATGAGGCAATGGATCATGAATTTCCCAAAGGATTCAAACCCATCAATATTGAATCATATGACGGGACAACCGATCCCACAGTATGGATAGAAGATTTCATCCTCCACACCATATGGCCCATGGAGACGACCTCCACACCATTAAATACCTCCCACTAAAGCTAAAAGGACCGGCTTGGTACTGGTTAAACAGCTTGCCTGAAAATTCCATAGGCAGCTGGAAGGACTTGGAAGAGGCCTTCCTCGATAACTTTCAAGGAACACATGTCCAGCCATCGGATGCCGATGACCTAAGTCACATCGTCCAACAGCCCGGCGAATTAGCCAGGGAGCTCTGGACCCGGTTCTTAGTCAAAAAGAACCAAATCGTCAACTTTCCGGACACGGAAGCCCTCGCGGCTTTCAGACACAGCGTCCGGGACGAATGGCTTGCATGCTACCTCGGCCAAGAAGGACCTAAATCCATGACAACTCTCGCTGCTCTGATGACTCACTTTTGCATGGGAGAAGACAGTTGGCTCGCTCGTAGAAGCAATGGCGCCAGCAACCAGGGCACCTCCGAAATTCGAGACGCCAACGGCAAGCCACGGGGAAGCAAAAACAACTGTCACATTGACAATGAAAGATCAGTCAATACAGCGGTCGACGCCGGATTCAGCAACCCCAAGCCCGGTCAGCGGAAGAAGCCATCCAGGGCGAACCGAGATGAACCATCCAACCCGGACAAGATTTTGGACCGACCCTGCCAGATTCATGGCCACCCCGATAAACCAGCCAATCACACCAACATAAACTGCTGGGTCTTTAAACAGGTCGGCAAGCTCAACACCGAACACAGGGGAAGGAAGCCGCCAAGCGACAGGGATGACGGAAAGGTTCACCAATGAAAAACCGGGGGTTTGAAGCAGTCTCCACCCGAGGATCGACTACCCCTAGAACGGCAATAGCAACCCGGCTTCCACCGCCCACTCCGTACACCTACAAAGTTTGTACCACGCGTACATCATTACGCACTCAAGATACCATGGGCATCGGCGGAAGCACAATACGGACAAGCCTGCGAGCACTCCAGTAACCTTTTTTTATGTACAACTATTTACTTTCTTTTTTATTTCCTCTTTTGATATCCTTTAAAAAACAGGTGACGAACAGGATTAAAATTGGAAACCAGCTCTATCGGAGTCCGGATGCGTATACTCACCTAAGGGGCTATGTCCATCAAGGACTCCCCCCACCGAGGACTGGCGGCGCAGACGTGCGACAGGAGGTCCAAAATAACCTTTTGTAGACCGCACTCTCTATTTTCAAGCCTGTACTATGCCTGTTCCTCCGCCTCCAACCTCGAGAATGTCAAATAGCCCGGGGGGGGGGCGGCTTTTATATACATATATCATAAGTAATTATCGGCATATCGCTCGATTACCAGTAAACAATATCCGAGTTAGTCATCCGTATTGTTTTCCCGACAAATATGGTTCCTACGGTTATTTCACAAAAATACCTTGGCCTAACTTGCCAGGGGCTCGGTGTGGGAACAAATGAGTTGCCAGTAAAAGTCCGAACAACTTTATATCGCACTTCGGCATCGCAAGTTTGGCCTTATATGCATCAGCTCCGAATCATTGTCTTGGGTCAATAGTTGGGTTTCCTGGCTCCTATGCTTGGTACGCTATGTTCCACTCTATCGGCTAGGGTAGTAAAGGGAGAACTACTGCGATTGTGCCCTGGTCTAAACCGGACGAGCACCTCAGTAGAGAAAGCCAAAAACTGACTGTCATGATGCGGCGTGAGCTGGTCAACTACTTGATGACTTATTAGAATCTTTAGCGATTCTTCGTGTCACACGAGGGACCTTTTTCAGGTTAAATATGTAAGGTACCATATGCCGCATACATACCAGGGGCTATGTCGTAGCTCCGCCATAAAAATCCTATGGCTAAGTGAAAGTGTTAATGCCTTATAGTCTGATTGCCTGGTTCGCCACATTATCACCTCCTTCATGGACCAAGACGTTGGATAAAGAGTGATTAAATGCTTTTCCGAACACCCCCGTACTTCCTATGAAGGGGCTAAAGCCGACGACTGGAAAATATTAGATTATATCAAAACGGACGCATAGGAGGAATTCAAGCTTTCAAGCAAAACATAAATAGATTAACTATAAAATTGTTTTTACAATTTTCATACAACTCACTGATATGTCTCTGTCGTATCTACTTTTCCAAACACTTTTGCCCTTGTTTTGGACTCTAACTTGTATGATTTGAATGGAACTAACCCGGACTGACGCTGTTTTCAGCAGAATTGCCATGGTGTTGTTTTATGTGCAGAAAACAAATATTCTCGGAATGACCTGAAACTCCACGGAACATCTTAGAAAAAATAATAAAAAATCCTCGCCAAAGATGAAGACCAGGGGGCCCACACCCTTCTCACGAGGGTGGGGGGCGTGCCCCCTACCTCGTGGCCCCCCTGGATGCCCTTCGACGCCAACTCCAACTCTATATATTTGCTTTCGGAGAGAAAAAAAAATCAGAGAGATGAAATCATCGTGTTTTACGATACGGAGCCGCCGCCAAGCCCTAAAACCTCTCGGGAGGGCTGATCTAGAGTCCGTTCGGGGCTCCAGAGAGGGGGATTCGTCGCCGTCGTCATCATCAACCATCCTCCATCACCAATTTCATGATGCTCACCGCCGTGCGTGAGTAATTCCATCGTAGGCTTGCTGGACGGTGATGGGTTGGATGAGATTTATCATGTAATCGAGTTAGTTTTTGTTAGGGTTTGATCCCTAGTATCCATTATGTTCTGAGATTGATGTTGCTATGACTTTGCTATGCTTAATGCTTGTCACTAGGGCCCGAGTGCCATGATTTCAGATCTGAACCTATTATGTTTTTATGAATATATGTGAGTTCTTGATCCTATCTTGCAAGTCTATAGTCACCTACTATGTGTTATGATCCGTCAACCCTGAAGTGACAATAATTGGGACCACTCCCGGTGAGGACCATAGTTTGAGGAGTTCATGTATTCACTATGTGCTAATGCTTTGTTCCGGTTCTCTATTAAAAGGAGGCCTTAATATCCCTTAGTTTCCAATAGGACCCCGCTGCCACGGGAGGGTAGGACAAAAGATGTCATGCAAGTTCTTTTCCATAAGCACGTATGACTATATACGGAATACATGCCTACATTACATTGATGAATTGGAGCGAGTTCTGTGTCACCCTATGTTATGACTGTTACATGATGAACCGCATCCGGCATAATTATCCATCACTGATCCGGTGCCTACGAGTTTTCCATATACTGGTTTACACTTATTTACTTTCCCGCTACTACTGTTACAATCACTACAAAATACCAAAAACATTACTTTTGCTGTCTTTACTTTTGTTGCTGCTACCACCACTATCATATTATTTTGCTACTAAACACTTTGCTGCAGATACTAAGTTTCCAGGTGTGGTTGAATTGACAACTCAGCTGCTAATACTTGAGAGTATTCTTTGGCTCCCCTTGTGTCGAATCAATAAATTTGGGTTGAATACTCTACCCTCGAAAGCTGTTGCGATCCCCTGTACTTGTGGGTTATCAAGACTAATTTCTGGCGCCGATGCCGGGGAGCATAGCTCTATTCTTTGAGTCACTTGGGATTTATTCTGCTGGACACTATGAAGAACTTGAGAGATCCAAAAACCAAGATCTATCCCTCAACTACAAGGGGAGGTAAGGAACTGCCATCTAGCTCTGCAGTTGATTCACCTTCTGTTATGAGTAAGTTTGCGACACCTACACCCGCTTCTGCTATTCATTCTGATATGTCGCATGTTATTGATGATGCCACTTCTGCTATGCATGATACTTATGATGAAACTGCTTCTATGCCTGATACTACTATGCCCCTTGGTGAATTTCTTGATGAACAAATTGCTAGGGCTAGAGAAAAAGAAATTATTGAATCTGAATACGATGATGATAGTGATGATGAAAATATGCCTGTTATTCTTGAGGGCTATCTTTTTGATATGGAATCTTCTGCCGCTATTTTAGCTTGCAAAGATAGATATGAGCTTAAGAGGTTATTAGTTAAATGGAACAAAGAATCACTTAGAGATAAAATGAAACCCGACCCTGCTTTTGCTACTTCACCTATTTGTGTTCCTGATAAGGATTATGAATTCTCTATTGATCCCGATATAATTACTCTGGTTGAATCTGATCCGTTTTATGGCTATGAATCCGAAACTGTTGTGGCACATCTTACTAAGTTAAATGATATAGCTGCCCTGTTTACTAATGATGAGAGATCACGTTACCTCTATATACTCAAAATATTTCCGTTCTCATTAAAGGGTGATGCTAAGATATGGTTTAATTCTCTTGATCCTGGTTGTGTGCGTAGTCCCCAGGATATGATTTATTACTTCTCTGCTAAATATTTCCCTGCTCATAAGAAACAAGCTGCTTCAAGGGAAATATACAACTTCGTGCAAATTAAAGAAGAGAGTCTCCCACAAGCTTGGGGGAGGCTTCTCAAGTTACTTAATGCTTTGCCTAATCATCCTCTTAAGAAACCTAGAATACTTGATATCTTTTATAATGGACTAACTGATGCTTCCAGAGATTACCTGGATAGTTGTGCTGGTTCTCTTTTCAGGGAAAGAACACCGGATGAAGCTGAAATCTTATTGAATAATATGTTGACAAATGAAAATAATTGGGCACCTCCTGAGCCAGCGCCTGCTCCAATTACTGAGCCTATTCCTAAACCAACTCCGAAGAAGAGAGGTGTTTTATTCCTCAGTCCCGAAGATATGCAAGAGGCAAAGAAATCTATGAAAGAGAAAGGTATTAAAGCTGAAGACGTTAAGAATTTACCTCCTATTGAAGAAATACATGGTCTTAATTCTTTATTTACTGAAGAACCTCCTGATCCTGATATCCCGACATAGGTAGTAAAGGTAAATTCTCTCTATAGATATGATAAAGCCGAAGTCCCTCCTACTAAAATTGCTAGTCAGTGCTTGGATGAGTTTGATAACTTTATGTTTAAGCAAGATGACTTCAATGCTTATTTTGGTAGACAATTAAAAGAAAATGCTTATATGATTAGACGCTTGGGTGATTATATGGCTAATATTAAAGGTGAACTTAAACTTGTTAGCAAACATGCTTCTATGGTTACCACTCAAGTAGAACAAGTACTTAAGGCTCAAAAAGAAGTGCTTGATGAAATGAATAGTAAGAAAAATGATTATGCTGTTAGAGTGGCTACTAGAACTGGTAGAATGATTCAGGAACCTTTGTATCCTGAAGGCCACCCTAAGAGAATCGAGCAAGATTCTCAAAGAAATAATATTGATGTTCCTAGTTCTTCTAAAAAGAAGAAGAAGAAAAATGATAGAACCGTGCAAACTTCTAGTGAACCTATTGTTGAACCACCTGATAATCCAAATGATGTCTCTATGTCTGATGCTGAAACACAATCTGGTAATGAACATGAACCTAATGAAAATATTAATAATGATGTTCATGATGATGCTCAACCTAGTAATGACAATGATGTAGAAGTTGAACCTGCTGTTGATCTTGATAACCCACAATCAAAGAATCAACGTTATGACAAAAAGAGACTTTGTTGCTAGGAAACATGGTAAAGAAAGGGAACCTTAGGTTCAGAAACCCATGCCTTTTCCTCCGAAACCATCCAAGAAAAAGGATGATGAGGATTTTGAGTGCTTTGCTGAAATGATTAGGCCTATCTTTTTGCGTATGCGATTAACTGATGTGCTCAAAACAAATCCTTATGCTAAATATATGAAGGATATCATTACTAATAAAAGAAAGATATCGGAAGCTGAAATTTCTACCATGCTTGCTAATTATACTTTTAAGGGTGGAATACCAAAGAAACTTGGAGACCCCGGAGTACCTACTATACCTTGCTCCATTAAAAGAAATTATATTAAAACTGCTTTATGTGATCTTGGAGCCGGTGTTAGTGTTATGCCTCTCTCTTTATATCGTAGACTTGACTTGAATAAGTTGACACCTACCGAAATATCTTTGCAAATGGCTGATAAATCAACTGCTATACCTGTCGGTATTTGTGAGGATGTGCCTGTTGTGGTTGCAAACATTACTATTTTAACGGACTTTGTTATACTTGATATTCCCGAGGATGATAGTATGTCTATTATTCTTGGAAGACCTTATCTTAATACCGCAGGGGCTGTTATTGATTGCAACAAAGGCAATGCCACTTTTCATGTTAATGGTAAGAGCATACGGTACACTTTCTGAGGAAACAACCTCAAGTTCATAGTATCAACTCCATTGGAAAAATTCCATCGATTATATTTGGAGGTTTTGAATTTCCTCTTCCTACTGTCAAGAAGAAATATGATATTCTTATTATTGGGATGTGCATATCCCCATTGAGGTAACTTAGTGCTATTCGAAATTTCTCCGGTTTCATGATTATCGGAATGAGTTTGTTAACAAGACTTGATCAACCTTGTTAGTGGATTCTTTTTGATGAGCATGAGATGGATGAAACTAGAAGCACAACCTTCTGTACCCTCTCTATACTTTCTGTTATTTATATTAAATAAAGTAAAAATAGTATTTTTCTGTCTGTTTCCTGACTTATCCATGCAATATAAAAATATCCTGAAAATAAAAGTCCTCAGAATGACATGCCAATTTAATATGATTTTTTCGGGAATATTTGAGGATTTACTGTGCAAAAATTACCGCGGGAGGAGCTGCCACCTGGCCACGAGGGTGGTGGGCGCCCTCCCCTCTAGGGCGCGCCCCCTGCCTCGTGGGCCCACGATGGCCCTCCTCCACTTATCCCAGCACCCATCTTCTTCCTCTGTCTCACACAAACCTGAAAAACCAACTCAAGCACGAGTTCCAGCCACTTTTGCTGTGATTTTCGATCTCCTTGCTCAAAGCACCTCTCGCAAAACTGCTTGGGGAGATTGTTCCTTGGTATGTGACTCCTCCATTGGTCCAATTAGTTTTTGTTCTAGTGCTTTATTTTTTGCAAATTTGTGCTGCATAGGTGACCATGTTCTTGAGCTTGCATGTCAAATTTATATGGTTCTAAGTAGTTCTAATGCTTGATATAGGCTCTAGGCACTTGTAGGAGTAGTTGCTATCTATATTATTGAAGTTGGTTCACTTTTGTTTGAAGTTACTAAAAATTTCAGATTATTTCAGAAAAATAATGAGGAGATTTTTGAGGGGCTCATCGAGCCAAAGCTCGAAGGAAAAGGCACCGAAGCCTAAGTATAATTTGCCGCGCACCGCGGAGATTCGGGCGTGTGAATGGCCTTCTGATGATTTCTTGAGAGCAGCCGGTATCTATGAAGATTTTCATGAATTGGCTCACAATGCAGGCCTCACCACTTTCCTCCATGACCAATGCGATCAGTATCTCTTACTCACAAATACTTTTGTGCAAAACTTTCATTTTCATTCTAGGAACTCACCACCTATGGTGGAGTTTCATTTATATGATGAGCATAAGGAGATGTCACTTTATGATTTTTTTTCGGATTTGTTTAGTCCATTTTGAGGGCAAGACAGAAGAACCACATTATGATGATGTGGCTAGGTTTATTGATACTATCACTGTAGGAGAAACTAGGAAGGTTTCCGATGCACAAATCACTAGCATACATTTTCCTGTTTTACGTTACTTTGCATTATTTGCTAGTCGTTGTTTAATTGGACGCAGAAACTATGGAAACCTTAGTATCCCTGATTTAATTATTCTGCACCACAGTTTATACAGTGATAACACTTTTAGTATGGGCGGTATTATTGCTAGACGGTTAAGTATGAACCGTACTAAGGGTCCCATCTTTGGAGGTATCTATGCTACACGCCTAGCTGCACATTTTAACATACCTATTAGGCATGCTGAGAAGGAAGAAAAGGTGTTTCCCCGTGTTTATCTAGATCATAAAAGTATGGTGGCACACGATTTTATTGTTAAGAATAGGGCAGGAGAGCTTAAATATCAATTGTTCTTTAACAAACATCATCCTGAGACTATTATCCTGCCTGCTCCTTCTTTGTTTGATTTGACTGTAGGCACGTACCTTGTTCTGTTGACAGTTATTCACGCCTACCGGAACGCTGCACCAGGCGAGGTGCCAGAACCGGAACCACAATTTGATCCTTCACGACAGTCTAACTATCAGTGGGATCCGGAGATGATTGCCAGCCAATGGCAACCGGAGCCTTCTTCTTCCTCATCACAGTACGACCCCAACAATTATTATTATGGATGTCCGCCAGGCCAGCCATGGCCATAGACCAACTTAGGCCAAAAGCCTAAGCTTGGGGGAGTACGTATTTCTCACCGACATTACATTTATGTTCACACACACTCATTGCTAGATGTCGGTGCTCATATTTTTTTCACTGTAATATCCATGCTAGTTTATTTTCTTTTTCCTGCTTTCTTCTTGTGTGTTTGTTAAACCTTAAGAAAAACCAAAAAAAAATAGTAGTAGTTTATTTTTCTGCTGTAGTAGTAATAATTAAAAAGAAAACCCAAAAATATTTCCCGTTCTTCTTTTGCTTGTTGGGAGCTTTCCCATGTAAATAGTTTTATTTCTATTCTTTTCTCTGGGGGTCAGTAGGAGAAGACTATAATTAAATTGTTGAAGTGGCCCTTATATGCATTATTGTTGATTTAACCCAGAGCCCATATTGCCTTGTCTTCTCCTGTTTATTGAATGCTCACAGATTCCAGCTTAGTCCAATGCACGTGCACTCTTATTATTATTTCACACCGTTTGGTCGTGCAAGTGAAAGGCAATTATGATGATATATGATGGACTGACTGAGATGAGAAAAGCTGGTATGAACTCGACCTCTTTTGTTTTTGTAAATATGATGAGTCCCTCGTTCTTGATTCAGCTTATTATGAATAAACACGTTTGCAATGACAATTAGAGATCATAGTTGCTTGTGCCATGCTTGATTAGCTATGAGTTATAATGATTTACCTTGTGTGCCAACATGCTATTGAGATGATTATGATGTGGTATGATGGGGTGGTATCCTCCTTTGAATGATTTAAGTGACTTGACTTGGCACATGTTCACGCATGTAGTTGAAACAAAATCAACATAGCCTTCACGATATTTATGTTCATGGTGGATTATATCCTACTCATGCTTGCATCCAATGTTTATTAATTTTCATGCATGTACATGGCTGTTGTCGCTCTCTAGTTGGTCACTTCCCAGTCTTTTGCTAGCCTTCACCTGTACTAAGCGGGAATACTGCTTGTGCATCCAATCCCTTAAACCCCAAAGTTATTCCATATGAGTCCACTATACCTTCCTATATGCGGTATCTACCTGCCGTTCCAAGTAAATTTGTATGTGCCAAACTCTAAACCTTCAAATAAACATTCTGTTTTGTATGCTCGAATAGCTCATGTATCAACCAAGGCTGTCCTTATCTTCCGTGTTAGGCGGGTTATTCTCAAGAGGAGTGGACTCCGCTCCTCACTCATGAGAAAATTGTTGGTCACCGGGATGCCTAGTCCCATGCTTTATGCAAACTAAATCAAAATTAATTGCAAACAAAACTCCCCCTAGGACCTGATGTATGTTGGAGGCACTCGTTGTTTCGAGCAAGCCATGGATTGATGCTTGTTGGTGGAGGGGAGTATAAACTTTACCATTTTGTTTGGGAACCGCCTATAATCTGTTTAGCATGGAAGATATCGCCATCTCTTAGTTGTTACGTTGACAATGAAAGTATACCGGTCAAAATACAATTTATCTCTATTTCAAAACCAAGCTCTGGCACCTCTACAAATCCCTGCTTCCCTGTGCGAAGGGCCTATCCATTTACTTTTATGTTGAGTCATCACCCTCTTATTAAAAAGCACTAGCTGGAGAGCACAGCCGTCATTTGCGTTCATCACTGTTAATTTATATTGGGTGTGACTATGATTGGATCTCTTTTACCATGAATTACAATGTCTAGTCAGTCCTTGATCTTTAAAGGTGCTCTGCATTTATGTTTTGTGGTCTCAGAAAGGGCTAGCGAGATACCATCTTGTTATATCATATTATGATTGTTTTGAGAAAGTGTTGTCATCCGAGATTTATTATTATTGCTCGCTAGTTGATTATGCTATTGATATGAGTAATTATGAGACCTGAGAATTATTGCAAATGTGGTTAGTTATGATCTATGCTGAAAACTTGAATGCTGGCTTGACATAGTTATAACAACAAGAGCAAACAGAGTTTGTAAAAGTTTTTCTTTCTTTCTTTCAGTTTGTCAGCTGAATTGCTTGAGGACAAGCAAGAGTTTAAGCTTGGGGGAGTTGATACGTCTCCGTTGTATCTACTTTTCCAAACACTTTTGCCCTTGTTTTGGACTCTAACTTGTATGATTTGAATGGAACTAACCCGGACTGACGCTGTTTTCAGCAGAATTGCCATGGTGTTATTTTATGTGCAGAAAACAAATATTCTCGGAATGACCTGAAACTCCACGGAACATCTTAGAAAAAATAATAAAAAATCCTCGCCAAAGATGAAGACCAAGGGCCCCACACCCTTCTCATGGGGGTGGGGGGCGCGCCCCCCCTAGGGCGCCCCCCGCTACCTCGTGGGCCCCTTGGATGCCCTACGATGCCAACTCCAACTCTATATATTTGCTTTCAGAGAGAAAAAAAATCAGAGAGAAGAAATCATCGCGTTTTACGATACGGAGCCGCCGCCAAGCCCTAAAACCTCTCGGGAGGGATGATCTGGAGTCCGTTCGGGGCTCCGGAGAGGGGGATTCGTCGCCGTCGTCATCATCAACCATCCTCCATCACCAATTTCATGATGCTCACCGCCGTGCGTGAGTAATTCCATCGTAGGCTTGCTGGACGGTGATGGGTTGGATGAGATTTATCATGTAATCGAGTTAGTTTTGTTAGGGTTTGATCCCTAGTATCCATTATGTTCTGAGATTGATGTTGCTATGACTTTGCTATGCTTAATGCTTGTCACTAGGGCCCGAGTGCCATGATTTCAGATCTGAACCTATTATGTTTTTATGAATATATGTGAGTTCTTGATCCTATCTTGCAAGTCTATAGTCACCTACTATGTGTTATGATCCGGCAACCCTGAAGTGACAATAATCGGGACCACTCCCGGTGATGACCATAGTTTGAGGAGTTCATGTATTCACTATGTGCTAATGCTTTGTTCCGGTTCTCTATTAAAAGGAGGCCTTAATATCCCTTAGTTTCCAATAGGACCCCGCTGCCACAGGAGGGTAGGACGAAAGATGTCATGCAAGTTCTTTTCCATAAGCACGTATGACTATATACGGAATACATGCCTACATTACATTGATGAATTGGAGCTAGTTCTGTGTCACCCTATGTTATGACTGTTACATGATGAACCGCATCCGGCATAATTATCCATCACTGATCCGGTGCCTATGAGTTTTCCATATACTGGTTTACGCTTATTTACTTTCCCACTGCTACTGTTACAATCACTACAAAATACCAAAAACATTACTTTTGCTGTCTTTACTTTTTTTGCTGCTACCACCACTATCATATTATTTTGCTACTAAACACTTTGCTGCAGATACTAAGTTTCCAGGTGTGGTTGTATTGACAACTCAGCTGCTAATACTTGAGAATATTCTTTGGCTCCCCTTGTGTCGAATCAATAAATTTGGGTTGAATACTCTACCCTCGAAAGCTATTGCGATCCCCTATACTTGTGGGTTATCACTCACTCAAACATTATGTCTTTTGAGCACTAACCCTCTACAAAGCGGGAGGCCTCTAGGACGTCTTCAAAATAATGATCCGGTTCTGGACAGTCCTTGCCTTTGGGTGAACCCTTCGTCACAACATCGATGGCCTTGATCTTCCCCCAGAACGTCTTGACTCGGGCAAAAGCCATCCGTGCACCCTCAATGCACGCAGACCGCTTCACAGCATTGATACGCGGAACCGCGTCAACAAGCCTTTGCACTAAACCGAAATAGCTATTCGGAACAGGCTCGGTTGGCCACAACCGGACTATGACGTCCTTCATGGCAGCGCCGGACATCCTATGAAGTTCAGCCCACTGGGACATCTTTTCATTAAGCAACAAAGGGTGCTTTGACGGGCCAAACTGCGACCAAAAAAGCTTCTCCGTTGCATATCCATCCCGCGCTTGGTAATATTGCGCCGCATCGGCAGAACTCTTCGGCAAATCCAAGAACTCGTCCGAAGAACTCCATACTTGGTTGAGCTGGGCATAGTTCGGGTCGCCGGACTTGGTTTGTAGCAGAAAGGGCTTTCCAGCCGCAATCTCACTCGCCTGTTGAACCTCCTCACGGGTCGCTCTGCATTCTGACCGCGCTCCCCTTTCCTCTTGTAAGGCCTTCTCTAAATCAGCCGTCAAGGCTTCATTCTTCTTCTCCAGAAATTCACAGCGGCTGGTAGCATTCTCCAGCTCGAGCGCCACCTTGGATATCTTCTCGTCATCTTGGCGCCGTGCAGCTTGTTCTGCTTCTAATTCAGCTGATGCCTTTTCGGCAGCAGCATCGCTATGCCGGACCTGCTCCTTGGCCCGGGCTAGCTCCGCTCGAAGAACTTCAACGGCGGCAGCACTATCTGCAGCCAAATATCAGCGTTATGCTTACACTACAAAAATGTATGAGGATTGCACCGAATACATACCTTGCGACTCGTCAAGACGCATATTGACTAAAGCAATATCATCCCCTGCCACATCAAGCTTCCGCTGCAAATCGACAATCTCCATAGTCCAGGAAGTGGCCAAAGGGGAAGCAGCCTGCGTTCAAGGTTCATCAGGTTAGTCCTCAAATGATCCTTTTTCGATCCTCCGTTTTGCTTCCCAACGGAAGACAACCTGAGTATCAGGGGCTACTAACTATACACAGGCGTATCTTCACAAATGACACATAGCTAAAAACGTTATGTTACAAACCTCGAAACCCTTCAGTAGGCTCATGAAGGCTTCATTTAATCCGCTCTTTGCGGACGAAATCTTCTCAATCAGTGTACCCATCAAGGTACGCTGTTCCCCCGAGACGGATGCTTTCCGCAACATGTCTCGCAGCATATCCGGAGTCTCTGGGTTTCCGGAAACTGCTCCAACAGCACGATCATCCTTTGAAGAAATCTGCTCGCCTGCCTCCAAAATCGCTGTCGGCTATGAACCGGACAGTCCGGGGCCCTCGTTACCATCAGCCCCGGAATCCCGGATGGTCGAAGGTCCACCTTGGGGTACCGCCTCTTCTGTCCCGTGGTCTAAAGGGACCCTCTGCGATGACACTTCAGAGTCATCCGCCTTGATGGGCGAGGAGGTTGGAGGAGGCGTCTCACTCTCCATCATCTCTGGAAGAAGACTCCCCGAAGAAGAGGATCGCCCAGAAAAACACTGTGTCGACCTGTAAAAATGCATGAATGCGTTACGGTAATAGCAACGGAACAGGACGCTATCAAGGCACTCCGGATTGTCTTACGGTTCGGCCGAGGGTGTAATGGCCTGGCTTATTAGGGATGATAGACTACTCATATCAATAAGGAATTCCTTCTTTTCCGGGAGCCCATTCGGACATAACTCCAAAGTTAAGCGTGCTCAGCTTGGAGTAGTGTCAGGATGGGTGACCAACCAGGAAGTTGCTCCCGGGTGCGCACGAGTGAGGACAAAGTGCATAGAAAAGACTAGTATTGATCTGTGGGGCCAGTCTAGATCCCGCCAGGAGTAACGACCACCGGCGGGTGTGTCCGGGGCGTTACAAGTTGGTATCAGAGCCGACCCTCGCGGTTACACAGATGTTTGCGGACAGGTGCGCGGTCATGTTGTTCATGACGTTTGTGACCCGTCGTGGCACACGGCATGGTACATGTACTGGACTGGATGCACAGATGTATGTGCCAAGAGGGAATGTTTCTGTGGCCCGACGAGGACGTCGATTCCTCTGAGTGGGGGTGTATGTAATGGCCTGGCTTATTAGGGATGATAGACTACTCATATCAATAAGGAATTCCTTCTTTTCCGGGAGCCCATTCGGACATAACTCCAAAGTTAAGCGTGCTCAGCTTGGAGTAGTGTCAGGATGGGTGACCGACCGGGAAGTTGCTCCCGGGTGCGCATGAGTGAGGACAAAGTGCGCAGAAAAGACTAGTATTGATCAGTGGGGCCAGTCTAGATCCCGCCAGGAGTAATGACCACCGGCGGGTGTGTCCGGGGCGTTACAGAGGGTTTGTCCCCTTGTTGGAGCTGCTCAACGGCATCGTCTCCCGACCCCAAGCTGGTCGACGATGGCATCTTGCCCTCTTGAAAGACTGCCCCTCCTCATCTTCGGAGGCAGCCCTTTTCCTCCTGTTTGGAGAAGGAACACTGGGTCCTTTCCTGCCTCTGTCTTCGGGCGAGGAAAGGTCGATTTCTCCAGACTCAGTGTCCGACTTGCCTCCAGAACCAAGGTCATGTTGGGTCTTCTCTCCCTCCCCTGCTGATGCCTGGTATGGCGCCGAGGCCAGCATCCTTGTTAACACAGGAGTAGCTGAGTCTTCGGGAAGGGGAGCCGGACACCTAATCAATTGCACCTTCTTTATCTAGCCCCGAAAAAGGATGATACCGTTGGTTTCTTGCCACTGGATATATGACCGTAATGTATTCGGCAAACGTGTACTTACCGGGGTGTCCGGATGGTTGCATTCTAGGCCGACATCTCTGGCAGTGTCCGGCCATTGCCTTCGTTTTCCGAAGACTAATCTCCACATTCCTTCGTGCGTTGTGCCGAAGAAGTTCTGAAGAGTCCGCGTCCCTTCTGGATTGAACTCCCATAGGCGGAGAGGCCGTCGCTGGCACGGTAGGGTCCGACGAACTTGCATTATATGAATGACGTTGGCTATGTCGATGTCCCTCTCAATGAGGTTCCGGATGCGACTTTGCAGAGTTTGCACATCATTCATTGATCCCCAATCTAGCCCCTTATTAATCCACGATGCAAGTTGGGTTGGAGGGCCGGGTCGAAATACGAGCGCAGTCGCCCACTTGGAGCTGCGGGGCTCGATGATATAGAACGATCCCTGTTGCCACGGCTCGGAAGATTTGGCGAAGGATCCTTTCAGCCAAACGGCGCTAGCAAGCTTGCTTATTGCAGCGCCGCCGCACTCGGCCTGCTCCCCCTCTACCACTGTGGGTGGGAATGACCTGCCCCTCGGCGGGAAGCCGATGATGGATTTCAGTGGCCAGGTACCACGCTGCTTGATGCTTTGCAATGTCTTCCTCCGTGACAGAATAGGCTACCCACCAGCCTTGACGGCTAGATCCGGACATGGTTGGGGCTGGTGGCAACGGAAGCCCGGGAGTTGGAGCTCGGGGTAGCAGGAGTTGAGGAAGAGGCAAGCGTGGAAGAAAAAGACGGGTCTGTACCCCTATATAAAGGCTGCAAATATCAAACGTCTCCTCTCAGGCCTCAAAAACTTGCTTGTTTCCAAGGAATTGTACCCAACTGACGGTTGGGTTACCCACGTTCGGGTCGACAGAAATCCCTAAAAAAAGGGAGGCACGATCTCCATTTGGATAAAATACGCCAATAATGCCACGTCCTGTGACGTGGGGCGATGGGGCGGCTAAAACGGTTTGCAAGTAAAGGCCGGGCGTGGTGTTGTATTACCAAAAAGTGGTCAGTGGATTGAACCCACGAAATATTATATCCTATACGGTTGTGCATACAAGTACGGATACAATCGCCATCTTGAAGTTCGGATAACAAGGAACCCGCCTTGCAATGCCGAAAACAATCCGCGCGTCGAACTCCTCATCATTGAAGCCAGGTTCAGGGGCTACTGAGGGAGTCCTGGACTAAGGGGTCCTCGGGCGTTCGACCTGTTATCTATTGGGTCGGATTGATGGGCTGTGAAGACATGAAGGCCGAACACTATACTTGAGTCTGGATTGGACTCTCCTTGGCGTGGAAGGCAAGCTTGGCGACCGACTATGAAGATTCCTTCTTATTTAACCAACTCTATGTAAACCCTAGATCCCCTTGATGTCTATATAAACTGGAGGGGATAGTCCGGAAAGGACACATTCATTACCATAGTCATATAGGCTAGGCTTTTATGGTTTAGCCATCACGATCTCGTGGTAGATCAACTCTTGTAACACCCATATTCATCAATATCAATCAAGCAGGACGTAGGGTATTACCTCCATAGAGAGGGCCCGGGCCTGGGTAAACATTGTGTCCCCTGTCTCCTGTTACCATCGATCCTAGACGCACAGTTCGGGACCCCCTACCCGAGATCCGCCGGTTTTGACACCGACAGTGGGTGGTCGGGGGCCGAGCGATGCGTGTTTCTCTCGTACACGCACGCGTGTGTGTGCAAGGTGTTGGGCTCTAACTGAACCCGAGCGAGGTGTTGGGCTCTAACTGAACCCGAGCGATTGCACTGCAGGCTACGCGTTACTGAACCCGAGTGATTCCTTCGCTACTGCTGCTAACTGAAGCCGATCGATGCTGCCTCTGGATGAACAGTGAGCATTGCTGGGGGGCTTTGGATGAACAGTTCTCGGTGGGGGTGGATGAATAGGACCCCGTGGAGGGCTGGATGAACAGGACCACCCCGTGGAGGGTTGGATGAACAGTAGACGATGGAAGGCTGGATGAATAGTAGCCCCTGGAGGGGTGGTTGAACAGGAGCCCGTGGAGAGGGCTGGTTGAACAGTAGCCGGTGGAGTAGCGCGCCGGTGGAGGCTGAATGAACAGGAGCCCGTGGATGAATAGTCGCAGGTGGAGGCTGGAGGAGGTCGACAGTGGATGAACAGGAGCCCGTGGATGAACAGTCATAGGTGGAGGCTGGAGGAGGTTGACAGTGGATGAACAGTAGCCCGTGGAGGCTGGAGGGGGTCGACGGTGGAGATGAACAGTATCCCGTGGAGTCCCGTTTTGCGGTATGCCACACCCCTCCCGATGAACAGGATCCCCGTTTCGATCATAGCGCTCCAACACAAGTCCATTTCTTCCGTTTTGCGGTACGCCACACCCCTCCCGATGAACGGGACCCCCGTTTCGACCGTAGGAGGTCTATTTCCTCCGTTTTGCGGTACGCCAGACCCCTCCCGATGAACAAGATCCCGTTTCGAACGTGGCCGGTCGAACACAAGGCCGTTTCCTCCGTTGTGCGGTACGCCAGGCCTCATTTCCATCGGCTGTTCTGTGCAAACCCTCCTGATGAACACGACGACGCATTCCGTTTTGACCCAGCCGGTTGGCTCCCCATGAACATGACGACGACACAGTTTCTCCGTTCCGACCCAGCCATGTACATGAGCCCTGGCCATACGTATGTGCGAGTAGGCGTTCGAGACCCTGCCCGTATGTACGTTCATGGCCGTATTTTCTTTCTTGCACACTGGCCGCTGTATGTACGTGTACATGCTACGTGTGCGCCTCTACTACGACACGTGCGCGCCTCTACATCGACCAGTATGTATGTACACGTTCGCGACCAGAATGACAACGCTACGCATGCTTCGACCAGGTGGGTCCCTACTGTCAGGCACTTCCTTGCATGCGAAGATGTAGCTGGTGGGTCCCAGCAGTCAGGGGGCGAATCATTTTTTTGCCCGGATGCACTTCCTTGCATGCGAAGATGTAGCTGGTAGGTCCCAGCAGTCAGGGGGGAAACATTTTTTTCGCGAAATACGGTTGCCCGTCCGGTGGGTCCCCGCTGTCAGTTGGAGGAATCATTATTTTCCGCGTAATAAGGAGGCACTTCCTTGCTGCG
Source organism: Triticum urartu (assembly GCF_056163025.1). NCBI lineage: Eukaryota > Viridiplantae > Streptophyta > Magnoliopsida > Poales > Poaceae > Triticum > Triticum urartu. Next base: position 497,861,288 of record NC_141874.1, on the reverse strand, counting down.
GCCGTGGACTCAGCTGTCAGCCTCTCCACATACAGTCCACGTCCGATGGAAGCCGTTCCTTGACCACGTTGAACCCGCCACCGAGAGCACCAGGGTGGTGGAAGACGGCGAGGCCTAGGAAGGGGACGACGCGGAGCCGGGGAAGATGCAGCAGTGGATGCCCATGCGTAGAGGAGTATGAGGGTTCACTGGTTCACTGCGGTGTGAGGCTGCCGTCGCCGCAGAATAACAGGGGGTGTGGGTGAGTAGAGGGATGGCCTGGCCAGCGATGGGAGTAGTAGGGGTGGTGAGGCCTCCGCGGCATCACAGCCGGCCACGGGAGGCAGGAGCACGAGGCATGACCGGCGTGGTTTGGGCGGCTGGAGCAAGAAGACCAGAGGTTGAACAAGCACTACAGCCATTGGATGGACATCGTACGGTCACTAGAGCTAGAATCGTGCATATTGACTAAGTTGACAAAGCCCTCCGTCCGCATCAACTTAGTAGGCCCACAAGTCAGCCTCCCACTATACTAGGTCCCAGCTAGCAGGGGGAGTGTTCATTTTTTTGTGCGTAATAAGGAGGCACTTCCTTGCGTGTGAAGATATAGCTCGTGGGTCCGAGCTGTCAGCGGCGGTAACGTTTTTTTCGCGAAATACAGAGGCCCTTTCGGTGGGTCCCAGATGTCAGGTGGAGGAATCATTATTTTTGCGCGTAATAAGGAGGCATTTCCTTGCGTGCGGCCGTGGTCCCAGCTGTCAGCCTCTCCACGTACAGTCCACTTCAGATGCATTTCAGTCGTTGACCACATTGACCAGGCCGCGCCGAGAGCACCAGGGCGATGGACGATGGCGAGGCCTAGGAAGGGAATGACATGGAGCCAAGGAAGACTCGGCAGTTGTTTCCCACGCGGAGGGCAGTATGACTATACGAGGGTTTACTGGTTCGTCTGCCATCACTGGAGAATAACAACAGGTGTGGGTGAGTAGCACTACAAAAAAAGAAACATCTGTAACATTTTGGGCCGAACAATTTTTTTTCTGTCATACATATGACACTTCTATGACGATAATTGTGACAAAACCCGGTATCATCATAGATGTGGCGGGCTCCTACTTGTATGACAAAAAATCATGACAGAAAATGGGCTTTTCGTCCTGGGCGGGCCGGAGATGCAGCTGCATGACATTCTTTGGGCCGTCCATGACGGAAAAAAACCGTGCTAGAAGCGAGGGCGAGGAAAATTTCGGTGAGTTCCCGATTACGGTGGGAGGTCGGGGGCCGAGCGATGCGCGTTTCTCTTGTACACGTACGCGCGTGTGTGTGAGGCGTTGGCTCTAACTGAACCCGAGCGAGGCGTTGGGCTCTAACTGAACCTGAGCGATTGCACTGCAGGCTACGCGTTACTGAACCCCAACGATCGATCGATGGCTATTAACTGAACCCGGTCGAGCGATTCCTTCGCTACTGCTGCTAACTAAAGCCGATCGATGCTGCCTCTGGATGAACAGTGAGCATTGCGGGGGGGGGGGGGGTTGGATGAACAGTTCCCGGTGGGGGTGGATGAACAGGACCCCGTGGTGTTGTCTCTGGATGAACAGGACCCCGATCGATCGAGCCGGTTGGGGGTGGATGAACATGGCCCCGTGTAGGGCTGGATGAACAGGACCACCCCGTGGAGGGCAGGATGAATAGTAGATGGTGGAGGGCAGGATGAATAGTAGCCTGTGGAGGGGTGGTTGAACATGAGCCCGTGGAGAGGGCTGGTTGAACAGTAGCCGGTGGAGTAGCACGCGGTGGAGGCTAGATGAACAGGAGCCCGTGGATGAACAGTCGCAGGTGGAGGCTGGAGGAGGTCGAAGGTGGATGAGCAGTAGCTCGTGGAGGCTGGAGGGGGTCGACAGTGGAGATGAACAGTATCCCATGGAGTCCCGTTTTGCGGTACGCCACACCCCTCCTGATGAACAGGACCCCCGTTTCGACCGTAGCGCTCCAACACAAGTCCGTTTCCTCCGTTTTGCGGTACGCCACACCCCTCCCGATGAACAGGACCCCCGTTCGACCGTAGGAGGTCCGTTTCGTCCGTTTTGCGGTACGCCACACCCCTCCCGATGAACAGGACCCCCGTTTGGACCGTAGGAGGTCCGTTTCCTCTGTTTTGCGGTATGCTAGACCCCTCCCGATGAACAGGATCCCGTTTCGAACGTGGCCGGTCGAACACAAGGCCGTTTCCTTCGTTGTGCAGTACGCCAGGCCTCGTCTCCATCGCCTGTTCCGTCCAAGCCCTCCCGATGAACACGACGCATTCCGTTGCCTCCCCATGAACACGACAACGATGCTGTTTCTCCGTTCCGACCCAGCCATGTACACGAGCCCTGGCCGTACGTATGCGCGAGTAGGCGTTCGAGACCCCGCCCGTATGTACACATACGTGGCCGTATTTTCTTTCTTGCACCCTGGCCGCTATACGTACGTGTACATGCTACTTGCGCGCCTCTACTACGACACGCGCGCACCTCTACATCGACCAGTATATATGTACGTACACGTTCGCGACCAGAATGACAACGCTACGTACGCTTAGACCAGGTGGGTCCCGACTGTCAGGCACTTCCTTGCGTGTGAAGATGTAGCTGGTGGGTCCCAGCAGTCAGGGGGCGAAATACGATGGCCCGTCCGGTGGGTCCCCGCTGTCAGGTGGAGGAACAATTATTTTGCACGTAATAAGGAGGCACTTCCTTGCTGCGGTCGTGGACCCAGCTGTCAGCGTCTCCACGTACAGTCCGTGTCCGATGGAAGTCGTTCCTTGACCATGTTGACCACGCCGTGCCGAGAGCACCAGGGCGGTGGACGACGGCGAGGCCTAGGAAGGGGACGATGCGGAGCCGGGGAAGACACGACAGTGGATGCCCATGCATAGATGAGTACGAGGGCACTGGTTTGCTGCGGTGTGAGGCTGCCGTCGCCGCAGAGTAACAAGGGTGTGGGTGAGTAGAGGGATGGCCTGGCCAGCGGTGGGAGTAGTAGGGGGCGGTGAGGCCTCCGCCGCATCGCAGCCGGCCACGGGAGGCAGGAGCACGAGGCACGACCGGCGCTGGTTTGGGCGGCCGGAGCAAGAAGACCAGAGGTTGAAGAAGCACTACGCCCGTTGGATGGACATCGTACGGTCACTGGAGCTAGAATCGTGCATATTGACTAAGTTGACAAAGCCCTCCGTCCCCGTCAACTTTGTAGGCCCACAAGTCAGCCTGCCACTATATTGGGTCCCAGCTAACAGGGGGAGTATTCATTTTTTTGTGCGTAATAAGGAGGCACTTCCTTGCGTGCAAAGATATAGCTGGTGGGTCCGAGCTGTCAGTGGCGGTAATGTTTTTTTCGCGAAATACAGAGGCCCTTTCGGTGGGTCCCTGACGATAGGTGGAGCAATCATTATTTTGCACATAATAAGGAGGCATTTCCTTGCGTGCGGCCGTGGACCCAGCTGTCGGCCTCTCCACGTACAGTCCACTTCAGATGCATGTCAGTCGTTGACCACATTGACCAGGCTGCGCTGAGAGCAGCAGGGTGGTGGACGACGGCGAGGCCTAGGAAGGGAACGACACGGAGGCAGGGAAGACTCGGCAGTTGTTTCCCACGTGGAGGGGAGTACAACTGTATGAGGGTTTACTGGTTCGTCTGTCGTCGCCGGAGAATAACAGCAGGTGTGGGTGAGTAGAGGGATGGCTAGGCCAGCGATGGGAGTACGGTGGGGCGGTGAGGCCTGCGCGGCAGCACAGCCGGCCGCGGGGAGGAGGGAGCAGGCAGTCCCGCCGGCGCTTGTTTTAGCGGCTGGAGTAGGAAGAGCAGAGATTGAAGAAGCACGGCGGCCGTTGGATGGACATCCAACAGTTACTGCTTGTGCGTCAACCTTTTTTTAGGAAAGCCTCAAATCTGTGGAAAACAGCATACAACCCATCTGCCATTATTTCTAATAATTTTCAGCCCATTTGCTAATTATTAAGGTTTTTTTGGAGCCCATATTCTTTTTCTTCGCATTACAACCCAAATTGTGGCCACGATTAAAAAATTATATGAAATTTTGCATATTTCGGTGCGGTCCGAACTGTTTTTAATCCCGAAATTTCGACTCACATTCGAACTGATTTTAAAAATAAATGTATATCAATATAAAATCCAACAAATTCTCCACGCATAAAAATTAATGTAATTTAAAATCTTGAAATGAAAAAAAGATATTTGAAACTAATTGCCTGTTTGGTGTGTTTTAAAAATGTACAGCCCATTTCTCATTACTGATGGGCCATTTTCTCGGCCAGCCAAATGAAAGCTCTCCTCGTCTTGAAAGATTTGCAGCCCAATAGGCCTGACAAAGCGACTTACTTGGCAAGTCACAAAAAACCTGGGCTGTGATCGTGGACCCAGCTGTCAGCCTCTCCACGTACAGTACTCTTCTGACGGAAGTCGTTCCTTGACCACGTTGACCACGCCATGCGGAGAGCACCACGACGGTGGACGATGGCGAGGCCTAGGAAGGGGACGACACGGAGCCGGGGAAGACGCAGCAGTGGAAGCCCGCGCAGAGAGGAGTACGAGGGTTCACTGCTTCGGCTGCGGTGTGAGGCTGCCGTCGCCGCAGGGCCTGGCCAGCGGTGGGAATAGTAGGGGGCGGTGAGGCCTCTGCGGCAGCATAGCTGGCCACGGGAGGCAGGTGCATGCGGCACGACCGACGCTGCTTTGGGCGGCTGGAGCAAGAAGACTAGAGGTTGAATAAGCACTACGGCCGTTGGATGGACATCGTACGGTCACTGGAGCTAGAATCGTGCATATTGACTAAGTTGACAAAGCCCTCCGTCCGCATCAACTTAGTAGGCCCACAAGTCAGCCTCCCACTATACTAGGTCCCAGCTAGCAGGGGGAGTGTTCATTTTTTTGTGCGTAATAAGGAGGCACTTCCTTGCGTGTGAAGATATAGCTCGTGGGTCCGACATGTCAGCAGGGGGAACGTTTTTTTGCGAAATACAGAGGCCCTTCCCGTGGGTCCCACCTGTCAGGTGGAGGAATCATTATTTTGCGCATACAGTCCATGGCCGATGGATGTCGTTCATTGACCAAGTTGACCAGGCCGCGCCGAGAGCACCATGGCGACGGATGACGGCGAGGCCTAGGAAGGGAACGACATGGAGCCGGGGAAGACTCGGCAATGGTTGCCCACGCGGTGGGGAGTACGAGGGTTTACTGGTCTGGCTGCCATCGCCGGAAAATAACAGGAGGTGTGGGTGAGCAGAGGAATGGCCTGGCCAGCAATGAAGTAGGGTGGGGCGATGCGGCCTGTGCGGCAGCACAGCCAGCCACGGGAGGCGGGAGCAGGCAGTCCCACCGGAGCTGGTTTGGGTGGCTGGAGCAAGAAGATCAAATATTGAAGAAGCAGCACGGCCGTTGGATTAACATCCAACGGTCACTGCTACTAGAATCGTTTGTGGACTAAGTTGACAAAGCCAAAGTACACGTCAACCTAGTAGACCCACAAGTCAGCCTCCAAATCTGTCCCAAACAACATACAGCCCGAAATTTCTAGCCAGATTCAAATTAATTTTAAATCTAAATATACCTTAATTTAAATTCAATGAAATTTTACCCGCACAAAAGCAATGAAATTTAAAATATCAAAATCCGAAAGAAAACAGTATTTTGGAACTAATTGTCTGTTTGCTGTATTTTTTCATTTTACAGCCCATTTATTATTACTTATAGCCCATTTCTTATTACTTATAGCCCATTTTCTAGGCAAAATGCATCCCTCCTCGTCTTGAAAGATTTCCGGCCCAGCAGGGCATAGAAAAGCAAGTAGGCCTACGTTGGTTATTCTGCAAAAAACAAATAGCTGGCTAGCAATTTTCAGAAAGGAAAAAAACAAACTGGGCTGGTCATGTGCTAAACATATGAAATAAAAGCCTGGGCTAGACGGGCCACAGGTCCCACACAACCCAGTTGATACCCTTCTCCGTCCCGAAAAAACAAAATTACTGCGCGCGCTGCTGGGTCCCTACTGTCATCCTCACCATGTACAATCATCTCCTTATTCCTCTCGGTTGTTGACCATGTTGACAACACCAGAGGGCGGCGCTGCGGCAAGTGAACCAAGGCGGAGGACGATGGTGAGGCCTCGGACGGGAACGAACATGAGCCGGGGCAGATCACAGCCAGCCATGGGAGGCAGGAGCAGGTGGTCCCGTCGGCGCTAGTTTGTCTTTGGCAGCTCGAGGAAGAAGAGACCGAAGAAACGCGACAGACGTTGAATGTCAATCCAACAGTCAAGGTTGGCACAATTGTTTGTTGACTAAGCGGACACCAAGTAGCATACTTTTTTATATATAGGAAGAAAACTGCGAGGAAAATGCGTTCGTCTGCCGTCCTCCTCACAGGGAACGTTTGCCACATAAGTGACTAGCACCCTTGGTTTTCAACCGAGAGGTCTTGGGTTCAAGTCCCAGGAACTCTCAATTTTGTCCTCCTTCCTTCCTCGCAAAAAAGGGAAAGAAAATCAAAGACTTGGGAAGGCGTACAGAACAAGCTAGTGTACCAGTGATGAGACGTTGTCGAGTTTTAGAAAAAAGAAAGACGTGCTCCTGTAGCTGGTTCAAATCCAAACCTAGACTATGACTATATATGGTGCTATGCTACTCTGCAAGTAATAAAACTGACATATCCAACATCCGCTTCTCCTCTTCTCTACTTACTCTGCCTAGCATCAGAAGCTCTGGCCGCAGCAACCATGTCCGCTGGCTGCTCGTCCACCTGCTCTTCAGCAGGCAACAACCAGATATGCGCCAAGTCGCAACCCGTACCATCGCCTATGGGTCTCATCACACCCTCGCTGGCACGCGCACCGCAGCCGATTACTCATCGCAACCCGCTGCCGTTGGTGTGGTGCCACTGCTGCAAATCACGCAGAGTCATCCGTCGCGTCTCAACCATAATCCGCAACCCTGGCCGAGTCTTCTACAAATGCCCGAATCATGGGGTAATAATATGTTTGAGTGTTGTTCTGCTGCTTTCAGTTGCTGATTTTTAAATAGTTTGGTTGATGATCTACCAATTTGATTCATGCAGAAAAGGGAAGATTCGTGTGATTTGTATTTCTGGGAAGTTGCTGATTTGGGGGAATGCAACTACGCTGATTATTTGGTTAGCCGAGGAATCCCAATACTAGCAGGTTGGGGTGTTGGACAAGTAACTCAAGGAACGGCAGAAGAGGAAGATGCAGAGCAGAAGGTTAAAGATGCAGTTCCTCTGATCATGGACAAGCAACAGCTGCTGAACGACCTTGACATCAATGAGGAGATGAAAGAGCTTGTGAAGATAATGGGAAAAATTGATGTGCTCTGTAGGATGATTGTCTCTTTATTTGCAGTGTATGTAGCACTCATGATGTATTCAGTGGCTACGACATGAGCACTTTGCTGAAACTAGTAATGAATGAAACCTGTGTAGCAGGCTGGGCATAGTGTTGTGAACATCTAATGATTTCTATTAATGGAAATCAGGGGGTATCCCCTTTTGCTCATATAAATAAATAAATAGCAGAGGCCCTGTCGGGTCAGCTTTGTTCTCATTCGAAGACGTCGAGCAAATTGCAGTCCAACAACAAACTATGTCATCAAATTCAAGTTTCACAGCCAAATATGAGTACAACTAAACAACAATGTCATCATGTTTTAGTTGTCATACAATCACCAAACACAAATCAGCATACATAACAAGTGTTGTTCTCACAGCAAAATACTGAACAACATGTTCATCAAGTTTCAGTTGTCATAGCAAACACAATTTCACATAGTAGATAAAAAAATGTCTTCTGACAGGCAAATATGACAAAAGCAATGTAATCATCATCCGCAGCAGCATCAACATCTTCTCCATGTGTATCAGTCTGAATCGTAATTCCCCACGGTGTCATCTTCTTCTTCGTCCTCAACGTCCTCAAATGTTGGCTTCTTCTTGATCAACTCTTGTATGTCCACAGCATGACACGCAATCTTTTCGCCGGCGTCATTGACGTGATGGTTCTCAAAGATATTAGGAACATCTGTGTTATCTTGTACATTAGGAGCAGTGTAAGCATCATCTTGTTGTGCAACTTCATTAAACTAATTCCTCTTCTCAAACCTTTGCAATACTCTCCAGTCATCGCTACATGCAAATGTGTCTTCCAAGAAAATATCTGTGTTGCTTGTTTTGCCAAAATAAAAGGCTCGTTGGTCTGGTACGCCGCCTTGACATTGATGGATTTGAAATAATCATCAGCTCTGGGTTTTGCGATCCTGGAAAACAGGTTATACCAACGACAACACAACAGAACCACACACTGATGATCCTCGAAACTGGAGATATACTGCAACTGAATAAGGTCTGTTATGTTAGCATACATTTTAGTTGTCTCTTTGTCATACGTATTCATGCTCATGATGGCACTGTTTTGTGTCTTCCTGCCTTTGTCTCGTTCAAGGGTGTTGTAGCGCACATCTCCAACAACGCAAGATTCATAATGTCTTACCCGAGTATCAGGACCCATTGCTAGTGAGTAAAGGGCATCATCAACTGCCTGCCCATCCTCCCGCATCTTCTTAACCTATGGTTAGAAAATAGACAAGCTGATCATCTTATGTACTCAATATATTAAAAAACTGACAGTGCACTTCAAAAGCTTACATGGTTCTTGAACCATTTCGCAAATCTTGCCATAACCAGTTTGTCAATGTTTCTTGGATTTTGCGGCAGTAACTCCTCTTTGTAGATGTTGCACCACATAGTGATCGCGTCAAACATCTAAATATATAAGAATGTGCTGCAAGTTTAGTAGATTACGATGTATAAGCTGCAGTACTACACTTACTTGATATAAGGTAGTATCTTAGGACAGTTATTCAACACATACCAAACCATTTTGTCCAAATCTTTAGGTTTGTCCTCTTGTCGACTCTTCCCTGTAACTCGAACAGAATAATCGAAAACATTGAGCCCGGGATTGTCTTCACCCACCTCTTTGCTAAGCTGATCAGCTGTTTCAATGTATTTTGAGCAGAATGTCAACGCTTCTGTAGCAATGTAGGCCTCTGCAATGGAACCCTCGGGTCTAGCTCTGTTCCTAACATAGCCCTTGAAAGTGCCTAGCCGCCTTTCAATAGGGTACATCCAGCCATACTGTACTGGACCTCTAAGTAGTGCCTCATCAAGTAGATGAACAGCCAAATGCACCATCACATAAAAGGAGGCTGGAGGATATATCTTCTCAAGGCCGCATAGGATAGTTGGTATCTTGTCTCTAAGACGCTCCAAAGCATCTATCCTGATATTCCTACTGCATAGTTCCCTGAAGAATTGTCCCAACTCTGCAACTGCTCTGTATAAGTCAGGGCGGCCCAATCCTCTAAGGATAACAGGTAAAACCCTTTGAAGTAGGACGTGCCAGTCATGAGTTTTCAACCCTTGTACCTTGTTTCCATCTGCACTGACTCTCCTTTCAGGGTTGGAAGCAAATCCATGTGGGAATCTCACACGTGACAGGACCTCGCAGAATTCTTTTCTTTTTACCTTGTCCAAGACGTACACAGCTGGTGCCATATCCCGTGGTTTACCTTCATCTTGCACCTGCAAATCCTTTCTGATACCCAGGTGTGTCAAATCAATCCTAGATTTTAAGGTATCTTTCGTCTTGCCTTCAATATTAAGAAGTGTGCCGATAATGCTGTCACATATATTTTTCTCGATGTGCATCACATCAAGATTATGCCGCAGATCCAAATCTTTCCAATACTCCAAGTCCCACAAAGTGGACCTGCGGGTAAACAATAATCTCTCTTCTACCCTGCCACGCTTCCTTTTCCCGCTACCATTACCAGGATGGTTTCCTGGTGTAATATGCCTAACCTTCTCTAATTCCACTTGCAACTCATCGGCGGTGAGCCTCTTTGGCGCATCACGATTTTCATGCTTTGCATTGAACACATGTCTTCGGTATTTTCTAGGATGCGGCTTGTCCTTGGCAAGGAAACGATGGTGTCCAATGTAACAGATCTTGCTAAGTATTGCGTATGACAGCGGATTCCTGTCACAGCGAACACATGCATTGTAACCACGTGTCGTTCGCCCTGACATAGTGCCCAAAGCTGGATAATCATGGATGCACCAAATTATAATAGCACGCAGAAAGAAATCAGATGGTGGGCTGCTATATAGGTCTCTAGTGAGAACACCCTTCCATAGCTGTTGAAGTTCCTCCACAAGAGGCTCCATGAACAAATCCAAATCCTTTCCAGGACTTTTTGGACCTGGGATGAGCAAGGCCATCATGTAGTTTGATTCTTTGGTGCAGACATTTGGAGGCATGTTGTAAGGGATAACAAGCACTGGCCACATGCTATATGTGGCGCTCTGGTGGCCAAATGGGTTAAATCCAGTCTAATGTTTCTCGGGTCAGCAGCAAACTCTTTGTGTTTATCATTGAAGCTTTTCCACTCACTACCATGAGATGGATGGCTCATTACATTCTGATCTCTGTACTCCTGGTTCCTAGAATGCCACAATACATCCTCTCTGTTTCAGCATCATGAAACAACCTCTGCAATCTTGGTGTAATTGGAAAATGTCTCAGAACATTATGAGGAATCCTCTTCACAGCATTGCCATCTTTCCATCTTGATGATTTGCATTTCGGGCATTCACTTAAGTTGGCATAATCCTTCCGAAACAGAACACAATTATTCTTACAAACATGGATCATATCATATCCAATTCCAATTGCACGAAGGAAATTCTTCATTTTACTGTAGGTGTGTGGCAGCTCAGACGCATCTGGGAAAGATTCGCGGAAAGCAGCCAACATCACATCGAATGATTTGTTGGTCATCCGCTCAGATGTCTTCACCTGAAGAAAGGTGACCATAGCTAAGAATACTGACAGCTTATTTCCCGGGGTGACAGCAACGTTGCATTGTTCCAACATGCGGGCCCACCGTTTTTCTTCTGCAGGTGAAAGTTCACGGAATGCACGAGCATTTTGTAGCATTGTTTCAATGTTGGTGAAACTCACTGGCTCCGCCACCACCACCTCCTCCTCCTCTTCCACCTGAGCATCAGGCAGATCAAGATGGTGATCTGCTGCTTCCACGTAGTCAATAACATTGACGTTCACAGCTTCACCATGATGAACCCACCTAGTATATGTGACCGACATCCCATACAAGTGTAGATGATTTTGCATAGTTGACTGGGGTCTTGTAACTGAATTCATACAACTGCTACATGGGCAGAGCACATCTGATTTCGGACCACCGTACTCAGCTCTGATAAAGTTCATGAAGTTTTCAACCCACTCGACATATGCAGCGGAGAATCTTCGAGCAGAAGTTATCCAAGTCCTGTCCATCTATTAGACATACAAATTAGTTCTTCTACTAGATATTACAGGAAAAACATATATGCTTTTTTATGAAGTCCAGAAAAAAATACCTAGGTCGATGTCTAAAGCTATGGCAAGATATTTGGACGAGCAGATCTAAGTAACGAAATATATGTAAAGCTAATTCAACAAACATATTTGAGTGCCAAATTATGGCAGGCTGTTTCAGCAGTCAATGAGGCCGAGCACACAGCCATCGAACTATCGAAGGCCATCGCAGCAACAAAGATCAAGTATAAAACGGTGTAGAGCTAGTTCAACTAATAGATTGGCTACTAGACCATGGCAATCTACGTCACAATAAATATATGGCAGGATATTTTAGCAACTAATCGGCCTTGGCATGCCATCTCAGCTAAGCAGATTGAGTGCAGAACAGGGCAAGGAAGCTTCTTAAGCAGAGCATATTGACAGTAAACTACTTCGGCAAACAGTGAGATTAACAGCGTCTATCAGCTAACATTCAGCGCTACACCGACATGAACGGGGCCTCGGTCTAGAATGCGCGTACCATGGGAGAAGCTGACCGCCGTGCATCTCCACACGAACGTCGCCAGCGGTGGCGGCGTTGACCGCCGTGCGCCTCCACAAGAACGTAGCCAAAGGTGGCGGCATGGCTAGAGGACGGCAGTCTACCAGAGCGTACTGTGGGAGCGAGAGCATCGCCGAACCATGGCGCCGACGTATCGGCGCGGCGGGGAGGGCGGCTTTGGCGGAGCAAATGGAGTGGAGGGGGACAGGGGGGAGGGGGGTTTGGGGAATATTATTGGCTAGTTGGCCGAAGGGCGGTTGAATCGAATTTGGGGGGAATTTTTGGGTGTGTGTGTGGGGGGAGGATTTTCGCGCGGTGGGCAGGGGGAGTTTGGCGCATGGTCGGTTTCTCCAAGTGCAGTCCCACGTGTCAATGAAGAGGCAAGCCGAAGCGCGTTCCGTTTGCGTGCGCCGTGTGTAGGACCGAACGTGTGTGGGGTGCAATGCGACCGCGACAGGAGTGCTGTGAGTGTACCGCATTTTTTCCTTTTTAAACTAGGTGCTTCGCCCCCTCAAAAAAAAAATCTGTTGCTTCGCGCGATCCATCGATACTACTACTAGTAATCCGGTAATCCCGACTAAAACGGCGCGGCCGGGTCTTTTCCCGCGCGATATGCTAGGAGGTTGCCTTAGTTGGGTTTTTTAGGTCGAGTAATGCTACACCTACGTAATCCCAGTTATGTAATTAACGTAATGTGAAACATGTGAGCTATTGATTGTAGATTGGGGGAGGGAGGGGCCCACCACCATGAAAATCAGGGGTGGAGAGAGAGAGGCAATTTACGTTAACCCTTTCGTAGGTTCCCGTAGATGTAGAAAGATGTGTCCGATCCTGCAATATAGGCCGTCCGATCTATATCTAACGGATAGGAAGGAAACTATGACAATTTACCCGCACTCCTCTCCACATTTGCAGATAAGGCTTTCCCTCGTTCATCCTTTTCTCCCACAAGATCTTGATCTTCCGTGCAACGCACTGGCATCTTGCTAGTACTCCTACAATATGTATATTATTGTGAAAGTTCATATACACCGGCCGAGATTAATGCAAACACGACAAATTTTCATTACATTTCAAACTTTTATAGGACAAAAAAAATAAAAGAAACCCGACCCTAAACCTATTCTATGGCGGCAACCGATGTCCTCCATCTGTGATCTCCATGTACGGGGGCGGGGTTCATGACCCATGAAGTGAAGGTGCGGTCTCCGGCGAGGAAAAGTAGAACACGGGAGATGGACCGGCCAGTTGGCACACCATGCCCTGCCACCTCCCATGCCCTACTCATCCTCGGTGGAGTCCCCGACCTCGGTGGTGCCGAACGTTGGACGGCGGTAAGTAGGACGCGTGGATGACGGTGCTCCCGTCGTCGGCCGTCAGCGTGGCCACCGCTTGTGCGGCGACTTGAGCGAGGGCGGCTTGCGGTCATGGCGGATGTGGTTCCAGGTAGGAGGACGATGCGCTATGGTGTGGAGGTTAGCTGGGCGTTGCCGCTTTAAGTAGCGCATTCCGGTGAGGCCAAGCGTCCGGGTGCGTCATTAAGTCGCCGGAGTTGGTTCCGCGGGCACCAAGCCTCTTAATGACGACATACGAACGGACGACATGAATGTGGGCAGCTGGCGCCGGCTGGGAACGCACCGCGCGACGGCGCGAGGGACGAGGGTTTTGGTGTGCCAGGGTAGTCAGCTGCGGTCATGGCAATGTTGGAGATGCCCTTTGCTCACATGCGATCCCCGCATGCCATTGAAAAACCAAGACGACCCGGCATGGTCTCAGGTCTAGAGGATGCAGTTGGCCGCGCTACACCACTCTGTGGACGCGTCGCGGCGCCCCGTGCATCCTCGACGAGCCGGGTGTTGGGGTGTGTTTGGATTGTGGCCAAAGTGCACCTTGCCAAAATTTTCGTCATGACCAAAAGATTGGTCTTTGTTTGGATGGTTGCCATTTTTTTGGCATGCCAATGAACTCTAGTTCATTTTTCTTGCCAATGTCGGCCAAATCATGGGCAACCAATACCTTAACCAAAATTTTGGTCATGACCCAAAGATTGGTCTTTGTTCGGATGGTTGCCATTTCTTTGGCATGCCAATGAACTCTAGCCAACTCAAGTTCATTTTTCTTACCAATGTCGGCCAAATCTTGGGCAACCAATACCTCAACCAAAATTTTGGCTACCCAATGCTTTGATGGGGCAACCTTGGGCACAAACCGAACATACCGTTGGTCGTGCCACAGCACTAACGCCACCCTCGGCAAACTGAAACCGACCGTGTCTAGCGATGATATGAGCGTGTCGCTCACCGTGGTCGCCGTGTCCAGAGGCGGTGCTGGAGCTACACCCCATTGTTGGCCCCAACGACCCACATGAACGGTTGTCGGTGGCGAGGAGGTCGTGGGCCAGCTCCTCCATTGGACTAGTCTGTGCTACGTCATCCCGACGGGTGTACCCCACATGTCCATTTCCCTATTTTCCCGGCCATATTCGAGCGTCAGTACTCCGCGTTGCGCATTAGGTCTTTCACTATGTAGGCGAAGCGAGACAACTTATTGTTTATTTAAGCCGTTCAAGTATAATCATGTGGTGTTTGCTTATTTATCATTCCTCTCCAACCCTCTTCTCCATCGATCATGCCGCCCTCCAGTCGAGTCCATCCTCCTGCATGCCTCATTTGAACATTCCGCCAAGTATCATTCGCATGTACCCACCCTACTCCTCTTTCAATAGATCTTCGGACCCCGAGATGAAATCGAGAGGGAACGAGTGGGGGCACGTGATACCTAAGGCGGATTCAAAATTTTGAACCGGTGATCATAGCATCCGCAAATCATATATAAAGGGTATTCAATGTTCGTTTCGTTTTTGAACATACAATATACTCCCTCCTATCCTTTCTAGTTTACATATAAGTTTTATGTGTAGTCAAAGTATATCTACTTTGATAAAAAAGGTATCAACATTCAACAACACCCAATCAATATTGTTAGATTCGTACGTACTCCTAGATTTGTACTCGAGATGGTTTCCAATTTGACTATTGACAAGATTAATAGTACATGAGATGTATAATGTGAAAATTATATCATTGGAAACTCCTTTCACATACGAATTTGACCGTATGCTTTATGTAAGTTGCATGTCATATATTATTACTCTAACATTTGGTCAAAGTTAGCCTCGAAAAACGCATTAGACCCTGTATGCTTTGTGTAAGTTGCATGTCATATATTATTACTCTAACATTTGTGTAAGTTGCATGTCATATATTATTACTCTAACATTTGGTCAAAGTAGTATAGTGGAAGTGGATCCTCTGACGTAGGTATCCCTGCCTTACCCTCCCTTTCGGTCACTTACTGGCGGACCCGATGCTTGCTAGGCCCCGCATGTCAGTTACTCAATGGGTTCGGCCACGTTAGGGGATCCTCATCCGTAGTATACTCCCTCTGTTTTTATTTACTCCGCATAAAACGGAGGGAGTGGTGGTATAATAAATGACGCGGGGGGGGGGGGGGAGGGGGAGGGATGTCGGTTTGCTCTCAACTGCGGTCCCACAAGCAAGCGAAAACGCAAGACGAAGCGCGTTCCATTTGGTGAGCGACGTGGAGGGTCCAGCGTGCCGGGCTGCAACGCGAATGCGACAAGAGCGATGTACAGTCAAAACCGATTGACCGGTCGTCACTGGAACCACTATTCACACCAGGACCTTTGCTGCTTGGCCTACGCCAGCCACTGCCCTAAAACCACACCAAATCTCCAGCCCATTCCCCCACCTTTCGATCCCCTAGCCCACATCAAGCGTCCCCTAGTTCGCCGGAAAGCCATGGTGCGCCGCAAGATCACTTACTACAAGATGTTGATGCCGGAGCGCCGTGCAGAAATTGCGGCGGCGGTCGGCGCCACAGACCTCCGTACCCAAGCTCGCTTTGCGGCGGGCCAATCCCCGAGTTCTCTGGAGCCAAGCTACGAGGAGGAGGAAGCCGATCCAATGTTCATGGCGGAGGACGTGGCGCAGAAGGCCCCCGATGGGTATGAGATGATGGACGTTGACTTCGTGCCGGCGTCCAAGTCCCCCATGGTGCAGGCGGACCAGCGGTTCAACATGGTGATACTAAAGGAGGACCGGGAGGCAGAGGCTCAACTCGACGCGGAGCGCGTGCATGCTGCTGCCATCGAGGCTCTCCTGCAGGTGGAACCGGATGTCGTGGATGTGAACCGGGCGGCGGAGGCTCAACTTGAGGCGGAGCGCGTGGATGCCGCTGCCATCGAGGCCCTCCTGCAGGCGGAACCGGACGTCCTGGACTTGAACCGGGCGGCAGAGGTCGACTCGACGCAGAGCGCGCGGATGCCGCTATCATCGACGCCCTCCTGCAGGCGGAACCGGATGTCCTGGACTTGAACCGGGCGGCGGAGGCTCGACTCGACGCGGAGCGCGCGGATGCCGCTGCCATCGAGGCCCTCCTGCAGGTGGAACCGGACGTCCTCGACTTGAACCGGGCTGTGCTCTCATCCGTTCAGAGCGCCCGCACGCTCCACTTGAACGAGTAGCTGGAGGCCGAGGACAACCACGGTGCGGAGACACACGTCGGCAGCGACGGCTGGTTCGCGCATGCAGCCAAAGACGACGAGGTCGTCTCTTTCCGCGAGCAGTGATAGTTTTTCTTTATGTTGTTGTTTTTATGGATCTTTTGCTATGTAAAAACATATATTTGTTATGCAAGTTGCCTGACTTGGGTCAGTCTACCATTTCAGGCGGTTGGATGAATATCCTATGTCTCCTAACCCTTCTTTCCTTCTTCCTCACCTCTTCTTCTTCCCCAACAGACCACCTCACGGGCCGTACGGATACTCCCCAACATGCGGTTGGATAAACATACTCTATGAAACGAAAATTATGTGTCAGCGATAGGATGGCTGAGTTTGGTGTGTTCACATGCGACAGCACGTGTCAGTGAGGGTGCGTTCCCTTGGTTGGGTTTGCGGCGTGCAGGAGCGACTGTGTGACGCTGCGGTGCGATCGCGGTGTGCAGGAGCGACCGTGTGAGGGTGCGGTGCGACTGCGATAGCCATGCGCAAGTGGACCTCCTTCTCATTTTGAAAACTTTAGGCAAGCTTGGCAAAAATGTGTGGCGAAGTTTGGCAATGCAAGGCCTAGACCCAAACAGGATAAGTACGTACGTACTAGGAGTACTAGTGTTAAAAAAGAAAGGCTGAGTTTTCCTTCGTGGGATTTAATCGATACAAATCCTCGTTTCATGTGTCAATTAATGCGTATTTTTTTCTCCAAAGACCAAAGAGCTAACCATCTCACTCATCATCGCTTGATTAATGCAGTGCCATGCAAACCAACCTTCTCACTTCCGCATGCATGCAGGGGATATTAATGTCCTTGGTTGCTAACCCCATCAATTTTGCATCGATTAGTGTTAGTGGCCCTTTGCAAATTGTAATTTTGATATATTGGCCTTGTGTACAAAAAATGGAGGTAGTAACTATATTTGACTTCCTTCCCCATTGTGGTGACGTCGATGATATTTTTTTATTTTTTTGGTGGTTTGGCGAAGTGCGTTCGACGGAGAACACCACCGAGGGAGACCACGGTAAGTCGTTCGCAAGTGCCGCCTGCACGCCGAGACAACCACCTTATTTGCATCCAGGAAGTCCTTTACTAGTACTACTAGGAGTAACTAATGTGGTGAGATGGCTTCTCAAAGAAGACATTGGAGAAGCGGAGTCAGCGAATAGTGAAATGATGGTTGCATCATCCGTGCTTTTGTGATTTGACGCCTCATTGCTTTGTGATTTGTGATAGAAGGGACAGGGGAATAGACTCTGTGCTCTATACTGTACTACATGCGTCCAAGCATGGGAGAAAGAGGAGAGACTTTGCATTTTTCTATTCCTTCAATCAATCAATCAGGGAGCTTCAGTTCCATCTTTTTGGCTTTGGAAACACCATCCACAATGGTTCCCACGATGCCAAAAGCTATTTTCACATTTGGCTACACATTGTGGATGCCCTTAACCGTACCACTTGGTTTTGCTCCTGTGTGCTATCTATACAAATCTCAATTATATTGATCTAAAAAATTATAGAATCGAGATTAGTAAAAAGGAGGTGATTTTGCCGCGCGGATGGCGGGGGAGGTTTCTTATTTGAGCAATGCTACATCCACGTAATGGTTTACGTAAAGTTACAAACTGATGTGATGTGGGACTATTTGATTGGATTAAAGGAGAGGATTAGGCCCACCCCACCTGAAAATGAGGGGGGCATATATAGATTAGATGGAAAGTATACGTAGCAGCTACGTAGCCCTTTGTAAGTCTAGGATTAGGCTTCTTATTTTCGGAGGACGTTGTCCTGGCGGTTTGCTAACATGCGGTCCCACATGTCAGTGCTTTACCAAGTCGATCCACGTCCCACATGAGGCAGAACAACGACAGAAGCAACACGTGGTTAAGTTGAAGAAGATGAGGGAGAAGCGGATTCAGCAACAAGTGAAATGATGGTTGCTTTGTCCCTCCAACTTAACTGCGGGAAAGGTGCAGCTTTGTGATTTGACGCCTCATTGCTCATTACTACGTCGGCGCCATGACTGGGGTGCTTCACCCCGGCTGCTCTGCACTATATTCCGGTATGGCACGTGGACCCGGTAGCTTGATGTCCCACATGTCGGCGAAAGGGACTAGAAGATTTATGAAAGTGAGCGCTCCACTCTTATGACGGAGGAGTAGACGACACGACGGCCCAGTGAACTGTCACTTGTACTGTATAGTACTATAGTTTTGCTGTTTCGCACGATCCATCGATACAAACCCGATTAAACAGGAAAGGGAGGGATTTTTCCCGCGCGATAGATGATACTGGCCATACATTTTAAAGGCAATTTTAATGTATGCAAACTGAATAATTATAAGTAACAATATGATATCTAGTAAAACTAAAAATACATATGATTTATTGTGTTAGAGTGTAGTAGTAGTGCTGTATTGCATAGTTATTAGACGTAACATGCGAGAACGTGTAGAGATGTAGTTTTGGAGGGCCTACAGAGAGAAAAGCGTAATACGGTCACCGAACTTCAGAATAAGCTGATTACGGTCACTATATACGTTTAACGGTGATTATACGGTCACTTGCTCACAGCTCAGCATCGGATTGCACTATGTTGACCGGCCAAATAGTCTGTGTGGCGCCATGTTGACTAGTTAAATTGACCACATTCGTTGTGGGTCCCACCTGTCAGTTCGCATAGGCAAAAGGTCAGATAAACACAAATTTATGCAGGCGTGACAAGGCTCCAACCCGTGCGCGGGAATCACCTGGTTGTGTATGTGTCTGTCAGGGCCTGATGTGTGCGCTTGCACGTGTAGGTTGAGCACTTGAGCGTGAGAGTGTGTGTTGGTCGTGTGGTGTACTGGTGTGTGCATGCATGCGTGCGTGTGTGGTGTGAGTGTTGCGTGCGTGCGTGCGCGGCTGCGTGTGTACGTGTGAGTGTTGCATGCGTGCGTGGGTGCATGTTTTTATGTGAGTGTTGCGTGGATGCAGTTTGTGTGCATACATGAAAGGGGCGTACAGGGGGTATGCGATGGAGAGAGAGATGCTCTTCGTTTCTCTTTATTATGACTAACTTTGTATATAGTATAAAAATATACAAATTCACAGTGCGGAATAAATATCATTGTGGGCACCATGCAATGCAAATTAGCGTTCGTACTCCTCCATATAACTTTGTAATGTTGTATATATGTAGAAACTCTAAAATAATTTTTTGGCCACACTTTATTCAAAAGGAATGTTGTATGCGAAATAAACGTGAAGAGAGGGCTTTTTAGATCAATGGGGTACGTGATGTAACATGTGTGAATGTGTAGTTGATGCATTTGGCGGGGCCTAGAGAGGTATGTGTGTGTATTACGTATTCGAGAGAGGCATGGATAGAGGGGCCGACGGGGGGGGGGGGGGGCGTGGGAGAGATAGCATGAGAAATGAGAGTGGTCTAGAGAGAGAGACGAATATGACGCCACGACAAGAGATTCCATTCCCTTGAGTGTGTATATCCAAGGGGGGAGGGAATAGAGGCACCAGGAGAAATTTTCTGTGTGTGTGGTGTTTGTGTTGTTATGTGTGGGTGTGAGAAGATAATGAGACGTGGGGGCAGAGGGTGTGTTACCGCGTGAGGTCCGGTGGGTCGAGGTGAGGCCCTTCGTTCTGTTCCGTCCTACACCACATTGGTCGGCCCGTGACGCATTTAGGAAGACCCATGGATGACTAGTCGTACAAGACAAAGATAGTAGAATTGTGAAGGACTCTGTGTTCACTGACAAAGCCGGCTAGGATTTGTAACCCTAGGTTCTCGGACTAAGGTAACCCCTTTACCTCTGATATTACTATTCATCCAACCTAACTTTAAGGGGCATCCTACAGAATGCTCTGCTAGAATCATACTCGTCGATTAGGAAGAGAGGTGTGAGGCAATGTGTGAGAGACAGGCGTAAAGATAATGTGCGTACATGATACACATAGGTAGGTCCATGTATATAGAAAGGGTCGATGAGGATTGTGCATGTGTATGTTTGCGAGAGGAAGAATGCTTGTGATAAAGGTTAGTGAAAACAGTTGTAAATGGTTACGAGAGGGAGGGAGGGTTATATCTAGAGCATGTGTGCGAGAAAGACACCTCGGGAGAGAGTGTGTGAGCATGTGTGAGAGACCACCGATGGAGAGTGAAACTACACGTAAAATACTGCTCTACACATTGATTAAAGATATAAATTGTATCCAAATATTAGGATGGGATCATGATATTTGCAATTCGCGTAAGGAGCGGTCATTGATCCATCAGACATCTAGATTCTATCGAATTTGAGCATGTCTATGTTATTATTTGACACAATTGATCCACATAGTTAGCATTTTGAACTCCAGACAATGCATCGCTTTAGCAATCGAATATAAACATGAGTATAGTTCATGTTGTGTGTGTAAAGCACATTATACATACGAAAGTTACACAATGGACATTATAAATAGCTACTACCTATGAACTAGCATACATTTGAATTCAACTTAAGGTGGTTTAAAAAAATCGAATTCAACATGAAGTCCATTCAGTTATTTGAATTTGATATCATGGCATTTGTAAACCATACCTAAATTATGGGGGCACCAATCTTTGCTCTGATTTTGTACATAATAGCATATGTATTCGTGTACAAAATAGATTCAAATTTAGCTCCTCCATTCCAAAATAATCGTAGTAATAGGATTTTCAAGTGTCAAAATTTCAAAAAGAAGCGGATAATTTAATGAGGTTTTCAAACATACAAGGTCAAATATAACGTTGTATATTTAGGTCAATCCTCATAGTTCAAGAGTACTCTAAACGTGAATGCTTGTGTTTCAAAATTTCGAACGAAGCACCAAAAGAGCATCTACTCCCCCGAAACCGCGTGAGACCAATGTTTGGTAGTACAAGGAAATTACTTTTCTAATAACTCCGACCCGTGAAACCTACCGGCCCGACGTCCAAAGGTCTAAACCGGGGTAGGTTTGTAGTTTCATCTAGACGCCACGCAACCGCATCCGAAAAACATTCATACACAATGGCCGCCTAAGCACACATGCGCGCGACCGAAATCGCTCCCGCCCACTATTTGGGACACCTGGGATTACCATCCTACCCCCGACCCGCAGTAGGTCCGAAATTTAAGAAGGGGGCAAAGTTTGTACTTTCCCCAAATTTCAAACAAGCGCGCCCCATCTTCTGTTCAAAAAAACCAAAAACAAGCGCGTCCCAGACCGAAACATGGTTCCCCCCACCCGTCTGATTCCCCATTCGTACTCCGTGGGTGCAAAAACTACCTCTCCACCAGCCGCAAAACCCCGACGTCCTCCGTCCGCCACCCCATCCCACCCATCAACCGCCGCACTCCTCCATCACACCGGAGCCGATACCCCGACGTCGTCGTCCACCGCAACCTCAACCGCAACGCCCTCCACGGCTAGTAGTTGAAGCCGAGGCCGAGCCGTCTGTACCCGAGCCAGTTCAACCACGTCGTCCTGCGCCTCACCGCTGCCACTCCAACTTCGCCACCCTCCACCGCACCGGAGCTGTTCCTGCTATGCCGTCCTTCGCCGCCTCGGATCTGCTTCCCCTCCGCCAACATACGGCCACGACAACACAGTCAACAATTTGGCCATGGGTTCGTCTAAGCCTGCACCCTCCGGAACATCGGTTTCCCCGGTAAAAAGAAGAAAATTGGCGCGATTTGTGGAGGTGACCACACCGGCAACCGAAAAAGGTACTCCTCTTCCCTTATTCGTGCAAATCTTACGTCTCTGCTTGCACGGTATTCATCCCACAGAAGACACTAGTTGACCGCTTCTTATTGGTACTAGATGTTCCTAGTAACTCGCGATGCACAAGGTTTCTCGTCATATACTATTTCACCTTAGCTAGAGGTCGGTCGCCCCCTAAATTTCAATTTCTGGCCACTTGATTCCCAATTAATGGAAGCATTCCCCGGCGTAACAGGCGCTAGTACGCCTATTACGCCGGGGAAGCAGCGCCTTGGTGTTTATCTTAGGGGCGTGTGCGGCTTAGAGCTACTGGCGCCCGATCTGGAGGTCGGCCGGGATTAAAGGGATGGCCTGGGGGCGCTGCCAAGCACGGCGGTGGTCTGAGGTCGATGGGAGGGTGGGGCGGCGGAGGCAGGGATCTGGGCCGGTGGTCGCTGGCGGTTCGAGAAAGATCGTCAACAGTGACTAGCGGGAGGTAGACGAAGGCCATCTGCCCGTTCCTTATAGATCGGACAGTTCATTAAAAAAATCGACTGACCTATTTATTTTCAGTCGACTATTATCTTAGATATGACCACATGTGGTGGCGTGCTGGAGGAGTACCTGCATTTCCTGTGCTCATATATTACAAAATCATATAGAGTAGAATCTAATTTTGTTTGCCATGCAATGTTGAAGAGCTATCATATGTCCCCTGTCATTTATTTTTCAGCCACCTGCTATCTGCTACTTTTACAGTGCACTAGTTCTGCACACACTTCACCCTTACTCTCACTGTTGTGTTTTTATGCAAGGGTATTTCAGACTCTGCTGCCATAAGAGAAGCCAAAAAGAAAAGAGAGAAGTCGCTCCAGTTTGGTGTGCGGCTAGGCAAGACATGTTTCAACGCTTTAAAGGGTGTAGTGTCAGCAGATGGAGACGGGGAACGTAGATCTGGAGTTGATGACCTCGCTCGCAATGAACCACCATCCCAGGTGCTTGCTTTAACTTCGCGGTGTCATATGTGGTTGCATGTTCCATATGGTGTCTAGCTTGTATTTGAAAGGCCAAAGTCGGTAAGATAAGGAAATATTTTTTACATGAACCACCATCCCGTGAGCACCAGAAGACAAATAGCTAGTCAGGGCACTGGCCAAGCCAGTGACAAGCCCAGCAAAGATAGGCATCACCTGGAAGCCAACTAAAAAGGCTGCGTTGGTGGCGAAGCAGCCCGCCTCCCACCAGGCTCTCAGGTCCTAGATGATCATGCTCACCACTCCAGCCGGATGTCTAGCTTGTATTGCTTCCAATTTGGTTAAATTGCATCTGCTTAGCTTACACATTATACCTTTGAATATGACATGCCTTTCTGTTTTTGGTACATACTAGTACATCTGTGTATTAACCATGTTCTTACATCAAACTAATGTTCTTGTGTATCCCTCATCAATCACTTATGACGAGGCAGGCAGGCAAGGGGACTACTCCTCATTTAAAGTATGCAGCGTTAGCCTCCCGACAGGATTCTCAAGAAACAGAAATGCTAGATGAAGATAGTGAACATAGCTCTGTAGTTGATTACAACATTTCCCCTACACTAGCATCGCAGGTGCTTGCTCTAACTTGGCAGCGTGATATGTGGTTGCATGTTGCATATGGTGTCTAGATTGTAATTCTTCCAATCTGGTTAAACTTCATGTGCTAGTCTGCTTAGCTTATACATTATACCTGTTAATGTGACATGCCTTCCTATATTTAGTACATAGTACATCTGTCTATTAAGCATGTCCTTACATAAAACTATTGTTTTTTTGTATCCCGCATCAATCAACATGAAGAGACACCTTTAGTATATGCAGTGCGATATTAGTTTCATCTTTCATATGATTTATAGCATGCGCTGCTTCTAATTTGTTGAAATTCCATTTATGATGGGACGCTTTTAACTTGGCAGAGTCATATTGGTTGCATCTTTCATGTGGTGTCTAGCTTGCATTGCTTCTTATTTGCTGGAATGGTTTCTGCTTAGTTTACACAAACAGTTGTGAACATGCCATGCCGTCCTGTTTTTCATACATATTCCATCCTGGTATCATGTGTTTGCCTTACATCAAAGTAGTGATTGTCAGTATCATGCATGACTGAGTTCTGAAGAGAGAATTTTATTGCTTTTCCTTGTCGGTTTTACTTGACAATTCAAAATCAATAAAGCGGAAGGAAGTTAGCGAGGCAACGTGTCGGGGGACTGATCCACGAACACCTATGGGACCGGCGGGCCGAGTCCCTTTCGGTTCGGGGGGGGGGGGGCGGAGGTCGCACAAAGAGCAGATTGAGGCGAAGCACACGAGCAGTTTACCCAGGTTCGGGCCGCACGGATGCGTAAAATCCTACTCCTGCTTTGTGGTTTGTATTGAGTTCTTGCTCGGGAGCGCGGAGTGCTACAGTACCCCTTAGCAGCTAACGAGACCGAGCGTGATTGTTCTCCAAACTAGCTAACCTCCTCTACGTTGCGCATGGGCCTCCTTTTATATGCTCAAGGGGTCACCGACAGGTGGCAACGGAGACAAAGGGCAAAAATGGAAAGGTGCTGCGGTAGGTACAGCTACCTGCTACAGTGTATCATACCTAACCCTGATGGCAGGGGACAGGGGCATTAAATGCCCGTCCGTGTCACCTAAACAGTGCAAAAGGGACCGTCAGGGATGCCACCGCTCGGCACGATGGCAATCTTGTCAGCGCCGCTTGCCACCGCGCGCCGCTTGCTGCACAGCCTCCCGCCACGCACGCCTGGAAGGGTCCCAGAGCGACACGTTGGTGGATGTGCTGGAGCGCGGGCAAAGAGTGGTGGCTTGCCGCGGCAAGCGCCTTGCCGCGGTCGTTGTCTTGTCGCGTCTGGGAGCTTGTCGCTCGCCGGGCCTTGCCGGGACGCGTGGTGCGCCGCGGCAAGTTCCTTGAGATGCCTTGGTTGGCCTTCCCGGCAAGCTCCTCTTGCCGGGGTCTTGAGATGCCTTTGGTGGCCTTCCCGGCAAGCTCCTCTTGCCGGGGTCTTGAGATGCCTTTGGTGGCCTTCCCGGCAAGCTCCTCTTGCCGGGGTCTTGTCTCCTTGGCTTGGATACTTTGTTCTTGAATGGCTCCAAAGGAACCACGGAGGACCTTGGCGGTTACCTGGCAAGCCCTGCCGTGGGATGCTGCGACTGCCCGTGCACAAGTTCGGGATACTAGGGTACCCCTACTCTAGTACACCGACAGGAGCCCCCGGGCCTGGGCCATACACGGTGCCGAGCGCTGTTGGGCCAGGCCCAAAACAGGGCACGGGCACGCGCGGCCTAGGTTACACCGTATCTCTCTCCGTATCCACGGCGCCCTCCCCGAACGGCACGCGTTGAATGCGGCGTCATGGGAGGGATCGTGGGTGGTTTCTTTATTCGGAAATGCGGAACGTCCGCCCCCTCCCTCTTTATAAGCAGGGGAAACAGGGGTAGTTCGCCCATTCGCCGGTTGCTGCTTCAATCTCAGAAATCTCCTCCGCTCCCTCATCTTCCCAAAGCCGAAAGAGAGCAGCGCTCCGCCCCCCATCGCCACCAGCATCACCAACGCCGTCGATCTCCTCCACCACTTCCGCCATGGCTCCAAAAGCCGACAAGGGGAAGGTTGTGAAGTCGACCGAGGCGCAGCGGCTTGCGGCGCTGCGAAAGGAGCGGACAGTCTTCCCCCCAAGCTCGCCGCGAGGGAGCTGAGATAGAACTACTACCTCTTCTGGTCGATGGAGACGCGAGCGCACCCGCGCACGAAGGTACTCCCCGCCGCCGCTTGGAAGACAACTCCAAACGGATACCCTTTCTTCGCCTTGTTCTTCTACTGCGGGCTCTGCCCGCCCTTCTCTGAGTTCTTCTGCGACATCATGAATACCTACGGATTCCACCTCCTTGACTTCACCCCCAATGCCGTTCTGACCATGGCAGTTTTCGCACATCTCTACGAAAACTTTGTCGGAGTCCATCCCAATGTAGCCCTTTTTCGCCACTTCTTTATGCCCCGAGTAGAGAGAGGAGAGCCTTTATCCGGCGGGATCGCCTGGATCTCAAGGGCCGGCAAGAAGGACACTTATCTGGAGGGGGAGTTCCGCGGCAAGTGGGAGGAGTGGAGAGCAGACTGGTGCTGGATTGACGAGGAGAACCCGCAGCCATTCACCGCCCGGCGCCAAGCCCCAGTAGCACGCGGCAGCGACTGGAGTGACGTGGCCCCGGAAGACGACAGGCTGAAGATTGCTGTCACCCGGATCCTACGCCTCAGGCTTGCCGGGCTCACTGTAGGCGCTGTTGGCGCAGATTTTCTTCGCTGCCGCATCGCCCCCCTGCAGGAACGAGGGAGACCCGCCTGGGAGTTCAAGAATGCGGCGGATATCATGAGGCTGCGGCCGGGCCTCAACTTCAACTTCACTGTTCTGGAGCTCAAGGCGATGCTCCTGGAGCTGTTCAAGTATGACCCCCAACATCCCGAAGTGTTCAGGTTGCCGGGGGGTGTCGTTCCGTTGTGCAACAATTCCGCGCTCGACCGCATCCGTGCAATGATGCCGCTGTGCGACTCGCATGGGATTGTGCCAACTTGGCAAGAGCCTGCAGACGATGTTGTGCAGCAATTCTTCGATGGCTTGGTAGAAGTGCCGATCCGCTCCGACGAGAAGGATAGCCTCACTCGTGACACCACCGATGTGGAGATGGCGCTCATCGCCACTAGGTTGGAGGAGGCGGAGGCAGCCGCAGCCGCGGGCGAATTTGGATTCACCGTGGAGGAGGCAGATGCAGCAGAGGCGGCAAGCCGTGCCGAGCGAAGGGAGCCCGCCGGCGAGAAAGAGCTTGCCGGTCATGGCGTCGAGTCGAGCGAGCCCGCCAAGGATACGAGCGGCTCGCTGGAAATCAACTCCTCCTCCTCCTCATTTTCAGGCAGCTCGCCGCAAGCAGAGCCTCCATCCCCACCAAGAAGGCGTCTCCGCAAGGCCGGTGACGTAGCGGAGCGGCAGGCGGGTCAACAGTCGCCGCGCCGCGTGACACGCTCCACTGCGGCAAACACCGTTGCCGCGGGAGCACCTCATGCTGCGACGGCAACTGGAGCGGGGTCTAGCCGGACCACCGCTTCTACTCCTGCCGCTTCTCATGCCGCGACGGCAACCGTAGCGGGGTCGTCTCAGACCACCGCCACCGTTCCCGCCAAGCGGCCAAGGGAAACTACTCCTCCGCCTCATCGCGCCGGGCGTGAGCCGGATTTTGACTTCTCCGCGTTCAGCTCCGACGAGGAAGAAGAAGAGTAACATCTTCTTGTTGTACTTGTAGTTCTTCAATCCTTGCTGTTTTGTCTTGTATCTCATTTGCTTTACTCTGAACTTGTTCCTTTTTAGGACTCTGGCCCAGAGAGCAGTGAACAGAGCCAAGGTCCCGGTGATCGTCATCGAGGACGAGCCCACTGCGACAGTAGGGGGTGCGCCCGAGACAACCTTGCCGGACCCGTCAACTTTTCTCCAGAGCAGCCCCCAGCGTAAGTATATGGTTTGCTTTCCGCTGTGAGGTGCGCATGGATACTCTGTTTTTGCTGATATCTGACTGTTGGTTTGTGTAGGAGCAGAGCAGCCCCACCAGGAGCCAAGGGCGAGTCCTCCGGCAAGGGAGAGCTTTCCGATAAGGGAGAAGTCTCCGGCAAGGGACAGCACCAGCGGCCCCCCGACGGCGGAGACCACGACTGCAGAACCCGGTACAGGTAATCCTTCCGCTGCAAGACTTCCCTTGGGTTCTTCTTATTTTGATCTTCTTGGGTTTTTGCTTGACTCTTCTTCCTTTTCCGGCTGTCAGACCCATCTGCTACGGAGCCGATGGAGACCGAGGTTGCTGCCGACGACGTCGCTGCCACCGAAGAAGCAGCCGGTGTTGACGATCCCGCCGGCGCAGAGGCCGCCAAGGCTGCCGCCGCAGCAACTGGCGAGGGGTCTGGCGATCGCACTGATGGCCCTGAGGCCGCAGGAGCGCCATGCGCTACGCCGACCGCCGACCCGTCCGCCACTGCCGCAGCGCCAGGCTCCGAAGAGCCCCAGCCAGGCGTCTACTTGAAGGCCGGCGACGGCGTCTTCATCAACCTCCCCTGGGCGTCAAGCTCCAGGGCGCCGGTTGAGGGAGAGATCTTCGACGGGGAGGTGCTCGCCTCCGCTGGGCTGACGCTGGTTGACGCGCCGAGCAGCAGCAGCAACGAGCCTGAGGAAGAGCGGCTGCTGCGGAAGTTGTTGTCGCTCTACCGCGCGCGGCAAGCCAAGCTGGAATCCCGCGAGGTGCTTGTCGCGAAGGCGGGAGCAGACATCGAGAAGCGCGCGGAGGAGCTCCGGGGTCTCCACCAGGAAGCTCTCCGGTCCTTGGCAGAGGAGTGTGAGCAACTCGCCGAAGCGCAGAAGGCCTTCCTCCTCGAGAAGGCTGAAGTCAGAGAGCAACAGCGGCTTGCCGCTGAGAAGCTATCTGCGCAGGAGGGCGAGCTGGCGCAACGGAAGGTCAATCTTGACGCCCACGAGGAGGAGCTTGCCGCGCGCGAGCGAACATTCGGCGGAGCCCTCAAGCAAGCGGAAGATGCTACCGCAGCCGCCGAGGCCGCCAAGAAGGAGCTGGAGACGAAGGTGGCGCAGCTGGAGGCCGATCTCGTTGAGAAGGGCAAAGAGCTCAGCGCCGCCAAGGTCTCCAACGTGGATCTTGAGTTGAAGCTGACCACTTTGACCAAGACGCTGGACGGCGCCAAGGAGCAGGAGGTGGCCTTGAAGGAGGAGATCAAGGCTGACAAGGCGCTGCTGGAGAGTGCTGCCGCCACCCAGAATGCTTTCAGGGAGACTGTGGAGCACTGGACGGAGAGTCTTGTGAGTGTTGCCGCAGACATTGACAGGGAGCTGGCGCAGCTGGGGATGGAGGATCTCGGGTATCCCTCCAACGAGAACCTCCAACCCAGCGCCAAGCTTGTCTTGTTCTTCAAAGGCGTGGCGACGGCCCTCCAGCGACTCCGGGAGAGGATCCCAAAGCAGCTGGCCGACGAGTCGCGCAAGATCTGCGCGGGAGCTCTTCAAAAAGTGTTGGTGAAGGTGGCCTTCCGCAATCCGGGCCTCAACCTCACCAACGTCCTCAAGACCCTGCCGCCGGAAGC
Source organism: Triticum urartu (assembly GCF_056163025.1). NCBI lineage: Eukaryota > Viridiplantae > Streptophyta > Magnoliopsida > Poales > Poaceae > Triticum > Triticum urartu. Next base: position 497,831,872 of record NC_141874.1, on the reverse strand, counting down.
TGACCTGGAGGCGCTCAAGACCCTTGTCGCACCCATTGTGGACAAGGTGAGCGGGATCAGGAGGATTGAGGGCGATCGCGTAGACTAGGCCGCCCGTTTCTTCTTTTCTTGCCGCTGTTTGTCATGTTATGAAAACAATCTGTTAGAGCCGCGACAAGCTATCTTTGTAATATAACTCTATTCCGGGTAATGCTTGCAATGTTATTCCCTTTACTTGATTCCTCCCTTTGTATGTTTTTTTTACCCTACGCTTTTAGGGAACTTGCCGGTGCAGGCACCTGAGCCGCGAGCGTTGAGTGCGGGACGTCAGCAGCCTGCTGGCGGTGCCGCTACCGACAAGAAACCTTGTCGCAACTAGTTGCAGCTCACTTAAGTTGTTGAGCAGACTCGAAACAAAATAAGGGCGCAACTAGCTACGAGTTGGTTCCTCGGCGCACAGGTTTTCCATACAAAGTGCGGTCGTTCAAGGGAGATAACTTAAAAATTTAAAAAATCTAATTGCTCAAACTTTGGCAACTTAGCTTTTCTGTTGTTTGCTTCCTGGCAAGGCGAAACTTTCTTGAACGACGCCTGGTCCATACCATTACCTTCTCCTTTCCCCCCCGGCAAACTTGTGGGCGAGGGAACCTTCCTTTCCTTGAGAAAAAAGAAGAAAGAAGAGAAAATAAAGATATGGAGCCTTGCGGCTCGTTATTGCTTACCGGGGAGTAGGTGCTGCACAAAGTGTTAGATAACACATGCAAAAAATAAAAAGCATGAAATTGACAAGATGTGCGGAGCACATGAGCTTTACTTATGCGCGGGGTCTGCGCCCGGCTTTGTATAAAGGATTACATGCAACAGCGGCAAGACTTGTACAAAAGGTGGTTGCTGGAACAGGTTCCGGCAATCGCGCCTTACGGGTAAAACTTATGAAGATGCTCAATGTTCCAGGAGTTGCTCACCGGAATGCAATCTTCGGTCTCAAGGCGGACAGCGCCAGGCCTAGAGACTCGTTTCACCCGGTAAGGGCCTTCCCACTTCGGCGTCAACTTGTTGGAATTCTTGGCGGACTGAACACGCCGAAGAATAAGGTCGCCTTCCTCGAGACTTCTGGCATTAACTTTGCGGCTATGGTAGCGGCGCAAAGCTTGCTGGTAGCGAGCAGCTCGCACAGCAGCCTGAAGACGGTCTTCCTCAAGGAGCAGCGCGTCATCTTGTCGCAGCTGCTCTTGCTCAAGCTCATCATAAGCGAGCACTTGAGGTGACCCGTATACGAGTTCCGTGGGGATAACTGCCTCTGCTCCATAGACTAGAGCGAAAGGTGTCTGGCCAGTGGCTCGATTTGGCGTCGTCCTGATCGACCAAAGAACCACCGACAGCTCCTCGATACAGTTTCTTCCGCACTTGTGCAGCCTATCGAAAGTTCTGGTCTTGAGCCCACGCAGCACTTCAGCATTTGCCCTCTCCGCTTGACCGTTGCTTCTCGGGTGAGCAACAGAAGCGAAGCAGACCTTGGCGCCAAGATCTTGGACGTACTGCATGAAGGTGCGGCTCGTGAATTGTGTACCGTTGTCGGTGATTATCCTGTTAGGGATCCCGAAGCGGCAAACAATCGACCTGAAGAACTTGACTGCTGACTGTGCTGTCACCTTCCTCACTGGTTCCACTTCCGGCCACTTTGTGAACTTGTCGATTGCAACATACAAGTACTCAGAGCCCCCGACTGCTCGGGGAAAGGGGCCGAGGATGTCGAGCCCCCAGACCGAAAATGGCCAGGATGAAGGGATCGTCTGGAGAGCTTGAGCTGGTTGGTGTATCTGCTTGGAATGGAACTGGCACGCTTCACACTTGGTTACTTGTGCAGTTTCATGCTGGAGGGCTGTCGGCCAAAAGAAACCTTGCCGGAATGCTTTGCCGACAAGTGCTCTTGCGCCAATGTGGTGACCACATATGCCTCCATGTATCTCTGCCAACAGCTTTTGTCCGTCTTCCCGGTGAATACACTTCAATTTCACACCGTTGAGTCTTCTTCTGTACAGTGTCTTGTCAACAAACTGGTACATACTTGACTGCCGGGCTACTCTTTCCGCTTCTTCTTGCTCTTCGGGAAGTTCTCCTGTCTGAAGGAAACGGACAATCTGCTGCGCCCATGCTGGAGCTTGTGGCTCGACAACAAGGACTAAAGGCAAATCTGTTGCTGCGGGAACATCCGCTTCTACGGCGAGAACTTGCGGCTCTGCCGGAGCTTGACGTTCCCCGTCAAGCTTGCCGGAGCAAAACTTGTCGGGAGCTTCTGCTTCAACGGAACAAACCCTAGGGCTTGCCAGAGCAGACTGCTCCTCAGCGCTCTTGGCGTTGATCTTGGGGACCTTCTTGGCGGCGGCTTCGGGAAGCTCTGCCGGCAAATAGTCACCAGAAATCAACTTCCTCTTCTTGCTCTGTCTAGTTGATGGCGTTACAGACGGTTGAGTCAGCTTGAGCACAAAGATCCCTGGTTCCACAGGTAACTTAAGTGCGGCGCACTTTGACAGGCCATCAGCAATGGCGTTCTGAGCTCTTGGAACATGCTCCATCTGTAGGCCGTCAAAGTGCTCTTCTAGCTTTCTCACTTCGTCGACATAGGCTTCCATCAATGGACTCTGATAGCTCTTGTTTACTTGGCGGACGACAATCTGCGAGTCACCCCTGACAATGAGCTTCTTGATACCAAGGTCTGCCGCGATCCTGAGACCGGCAAGCAAGCCTTCATACTCTGCAATATTGTTTGTTGCTTGCTCCTTGGGAAAGTGCATCTGGACTACGTACTTGAGGTGCTCTCCGGTGGGTGCGACAAGCAGCACGCCAGCGCCGGCGCCTTGCAGCGAAAAGGCACCATCAAAGTACATCAGCCACTCTTTGCTTGCTTCCTTGACGGGGATGCTCGTTTCTGGAATTTCTTCATCTAGTGTTGGCGTCCATTCTGCTATAAATTCTGCCAATGCTCTGCTTTGGATAGTTGAAGTACTCTCAAACTTAAGGCCAAAGCTTGACAGTTCCAGTGCCCACTCAACAATCCTGGCTGTCGCTTCTGGATTCTGTAGTATCCTCTTCAGCAGAAAACGAGTGACAACTGTGATCTCGTGTGCTTGGAAGTAATGGCGCAGCTTTCTCGAGGCCATGAGAAGGCCGAAAAGCAATTTCTGCACGCCAGAGTACCTTGACCTAGCCCCCTGCAGAAGGGAACTGACAAAGTAAACTGGGTGCTGCACCATTTTCCTCTGTATCTCCTCTCATATCTGCGCAGATCCATCTTTGTCGGGACCAGAGCTTGCCGGGGAAGCCCCTGCTTGTCGCTGGATGCGCCTGCCGCGGTTGCTGGCTCGTCATCTGCCTCCCTCTCCGCTACTAACGCAGCACTAACCACTTGATTGGTTGCCACTATATACAGCAGCAACTTCTCTTGTGGCTTAGGTGCGACAAGTGTTGGAGTGGAGGACAGGTATCTCTTCAAGTCTTGCATCGCAGCCTCCACTTCCGGAGTCCATTTCATTGGACCTGCCTTTTTCAATATTTTGAAAAACGGCAGGGGGCACTCAGCAGACCTAGAGATAAACCTGCTGAGAGCAGCCACGCAACCGGCAAGTCTTCGTACATCCTTGACGCGCTTTGGTGCTTCAATCTGCTCAATGGCCTTGATCTTGTCGGGATTGGCTTCGATTCCCCGCTGAGACACGAAGAACCCGAGAAGCTTGCCGGAGGGGACTCCAAACACACACTTCTCGGGGTTGAGCTTGAGGTTGATCTTGCGCAGATTTGCAAAAGTCTCATCTAAATCTTGAATCAGAGTTGCCTTATTCTTGCTCTTGACCACCATGTCATCCATGTAGGCTTCCACATTTCTGTGTATTTGTGGCTCAAGAGCGACATGGACTACCCTTGCAAATGTTGAACCAGCATTTTTTAATCCGAAAGGCATCCGTATGAAACAGTACGTGCCACATGGAGTAATAAATGCGGTCTTCTCCTCATCCTCTTCTGCCATGAAGATCTGATGGTATCCTGAATATGCGTCAAGAAATGAAAGCAAGTCACATCCGGCTGTGGAGTCAACAATCTGGTCAATGCGCGGCAAAGGAAATGGGCCTTTGGGACAAGCTTTGTTAACATCGGTAAAGTCGATACAAAGTCTCCATTTCCCATTCGCCTTGCACACGACTACAGGATTGGCCAACCACGTAGGATGGAGCACTCCTCTGACAAGGCCTGCTGCTTCCAACTTCTTGATCTCTTCTGTGATGAATTCTTGGCACTCCACTGCTTGCTTCCTGACCTTCTGCTTGACGGGCCGTGCATGAGGACAAACGACAAGATGGTGCTCAATTACTTTCCTGGGAACACCGGGGATGTCAGACGGTTGCCACGCAAACACATCTACATTCACCCGCAGGAAAGCAATGAGCGCGCTTTCCTATTTAGGGTCGAGAGTGGCACTAATGGTGAAGGTACCACCAGTGCCATCCTCCTTGGTGGACACCTTCTTCGTCTCTGGCGGAGCTGCCATTGTCTTCTTACACTTGCCGGTGGAGCTCGATGGTGCGTCCTCGACGGCAACGCAACACTCCGAAGAGGTGCGCTTGCCGGAGTGGGCATCAGAACTCTTGCCGGACTTGGTCTTCTTCTTCCCCCCGGGAGCTTCAACGGCAAGTGACTTGTGATCTGTTGCGGCTGCCGCTTCCCGGTAGATCTTGTCGGCGCAGATAAGAGCATCCTTCCTGTCGCCAGGGACAGAGATGACGCTTATCGGGCCTGGCATCTTCAACATGTTGTATGCGTAGTGAGAGGCTGCCATGAACTTGGCGAGTGCTGGATGGCCAAGTATCCCATTGTAAGGCAATGGAATATCGGCAACGTCAAAAGTGACCCTCTCAGTCCTGAAGTTCAGCTCGCTGTCAAATGTTACTGGCAACGTGACCTTCCCCTTCGGCTTGCTCCTTCCCGGGTTGATTCCTTGGAATGTACCGGTCTCTTCAAGCTCGCTGTCAGGGATCTGGAGTTTCTGGAGTACAGCGGAGGAGATCAGGTTCAAGCCGGCCCCGCCGTCAACTAGCATCTTAGTGACCTTGAGGTTGCGGATAGTTGGTGAAACCAACATCGGCAAGCACCCGACCGCAGTTGTGCGATCAGGGTGGTCCTCAATATCAAAGATGATAGGCGTGCTGGACCATTTCAGAAGCTTGCGTGACTCGACAGGTGGCTCCGCTGCATTGACTTCTCGCACCCACTGCTTGAGTTGGCGGTGCGAAGTATGCAGAGAAGCACCGCCGTCAACGCACAAGACCTCTGTGGCTTTCTGGAACTCCTGCTCACTGGTCTCGACATCATCCATGTCTTCGTCGTCGTCGTCATCTTCATCCTTGTCGCGGCCGCGGGGAGGTCTGTCTCATTGCCGCTGCTTGGCCTTGCCGCGGCGTCCTCCCCGGCCGGCGCGCTTCTTGCCAGATTCTCCAGCGCCTCCTTGGGCCCTCTCCTTGTCTCTTCGCTCGTACTCAGCCTTTTGCTGCTGGACAAGCTGCTCGACCTTCTTGTAGCTCTGGAGGTCATGGCCCTTGGTGCGGTGGATCTTGCAGTACTGCTTGTTGGTGCCGTCCTACTTGTCGGCGACCGCCACAGCCTGGCAGTTGGTGCATGCGGCAATCTCCTTGCCGGAGCTACCAACTTTGGCTTTCTTGGCGCCACCTTCGTTGCCGGACTGCTCAACGACTAGCACATCTTTGCCTTTCTTCTTCCTGTTCCGCCGCTGGTTTTTCTTTGCCGGGGCAGCATCCTCACTATTAGATCCTTCTGCTCCTGTATTCTCTCTGGGGAGTTTCCTCCCTTCCTCAGCACGTGCGCACTTGTCGGCCAGGGCATACAGCTCACTGACGTCTCTGATCCTGCACCTCGCCATCTCCTCCCGCATCCTGCGGTTACGCACGTTCTGATGGAACGCGCTGATGACCGCGGCGGGGTGGACATCCAGGATGTTGTACTGTACACGGCTGAACCTCTGAATGTACTTGCGCAGGGGCTCTCCTTCCTTCTGGGCGAGCAGATGAAGGTCACTCTCTTGGCCATGAGGTTTGTGGCCGCCTGTAAAGGCGCCGACAAACTGATGGCATAGGTCTGCCCAGGAGGATACGGAGTTGTCCGGCAAGTGCATGAGCCAGGACCTGACGTTGGGCTTGAGCACCAGAGGGAAGTAGTTGGCAAGGATCTTGTCGTCCTGCCCCCCGGCAGCCTGCACCGCGATGGTGTAGATGTTGAGGAACTCCAACGGATGCGACTTGCCGTCGTACTTCTCTGGTACGCCTGGCTTGAAATTCTTCGTGCTGGGCCACTGGACTTGCCGCAGCTCACGAGTAAACGCAGGGCAACCTACCGCGTACGGCAAGTCGCCTGGTTCCCCTGGCGCATGCATGTTGACAAAGGGCCCAGCGCGCTGGTCCGATTGATGCCGCGCTTCTCTTTGGCGCTCGATGCGAGTACGAGCGTCTTCTTGCTGCCGTTCGTGAAGAACTTGGCGCTAATCGCGACGAGCTCGTGGATCTGATGACGCGGTGGAGTCGCTGTCGAGGTGGATCCGGCGAGTCGGCGATCTTGGCCTTCGGGGCGGAGAGTGCACAGTGGTTGCACCCCCACCGGTCTTGTCGCCACCGGCTCGTGCCTGGCTGACCGGTTGCGGCTGCGACGTGCTCGGCTGCCGTTGAGTGTCGCCGTTGGCGAAGCTGATGAGACTCTGAATGGTGGCCCTCCAGTCGTCGATCTTGTCTGCTGTTGGAGGGTAGTCCAGGAGCAGTTGAGCTCGCGCCAAAGCTTCTGCTGCAGTGGCGGGTGGCGGTGGCGAACGGTGCGAGGAGCGGGATATGCTCGGACTTCTAACTATGTTAGAAGGAGCAGTATCCCATCCAGGCGACCGTGTCTCGCCCGCGCCAGCATGTTGGCGTGCATGGTGGTCTTGAGCACTCCGAGATCCACCAGCTCGATCTTGGTCTAGCAAACGCATGGTACCGTGAGTACCATGGCGCTGCCGGTCCCGCGCCTCCTGAGATGGGCGCGGTGCATGTACGGACGCCGAGGTCTTGGAGTGCGCCCGGTCGTTGTGGGAGCCGGCCACGCCGCCGATGGGCAGCGCAGCCTTGTCCTTGGACCTGGCAGCACCGTGAGCTCCCTCGTCGACGCCTGTTCTTCCGCCGGCGCCTGCCCCATCAGTCGTTTGCTCCGGCGATGGTGGGTTCGGCGCAGACGGAGCAGCCGCCTCCGAAGCCTTCTTCTTTGGCGGCATGTCGATGAAGATGATGAAGATCTAGCTCGTGCGAACGCCGGATCTGGTTCACACAACCTCGACGCCCCCTACCTGGCGCGCCAAAGATGTCGGGGGACTGATCCACGAACACCTATGGGACCGGCGGGCCGAGTCCCTTTCGGTTCGGCGGGGGCGGAGGTCGCACAAAGAGCAGATCGAGGCGAAGCACACGAGCAGTTTACCCAGGTTCGGGCCGCACGGATGCATAAAACCCTACTCCTGCTTGGTGGTTTGTATTGAGTTCTTGCTCGGGAGCGCGGAGTGCTACAGTAGCCCTCAGCAGCTAACGAGACCGAGCGTGAGTGTTCTCCGAACTAGCTAACCTCCTCTACGTTGCGCATGGGCCTCCTTTTATATGCTCAAGGGGTCACCGACAGGTGGCAACGGAGACAAAGGGCAAAAATGGAAAGGTGCTGCGGTAGGTAAAGCTACCTGCTACAGTGTATCATACCTAACCCTGACGGCAGGGGACAGGGGCATTAAATGCCCATCTGTGTCGCCTAAACAGTGCAAAAGGGACCGTCAGGGACGCCACCGCTCGCCACGATGGCAATCTTGTCAGCGCCGCTTGCCACCGCGCGCCGCTTGCTGCACAGCCTCCCGCCACGCACGCCTGGAAGGGTCCCAGAGCGACACGTTGGTGGATGTGCTGGAGCGCGGGCAAAGAGTGGTGGCTTGCCGCGGCAAGCACCTTTCCGCGGTCGTTGTCTTGTCGCGTCCGGGAGCTTGTCGCTCGCCGGGCCTTGCTGGGACGCGTGGCGCGCCGCGGCAAGTTCCTTGAGATGCCTTGGTTGGCCTTCCCGGCAAGCTCCTCTTGCCGGGGTCTTGAGATGCCTTTGGTGGCCTTCCCGACAAGCTCCTCTTGCCGGGGTCTTGAGATGCCTTTGGTGGCCTTCCCGGCAAGCTCCTCTTGCCGGGATCTTGTCTCCTTGGCTTGGATACTTTGTTCTTGAATGGCTCCAAAGGAACCACGGAGGACCTTGGCGATTACCTGGCAAGCCCTGCCGCGGGATGCTGCGACTGCCCGTGCACAAGTTCGGGATACTAGGGTACCCCTACTCTAGTACACTGACACAGCGGATAAAGGTGCTCCTTCCGAACGGAGGGCCTCTACAGTTTCTACTCCTCCACACCCCCAAGATGATTTCCAAGACAACACATGCATAGACACTCAACAAAGCTGTGTTTATGACGAGCACGTCTCCCCTAGTGCAGCATCACCGGTGCTCCCTCTAACTTGGCACTGTTATATGTGGTTGCATGTTATGTGTGATGTCTAGCTTGTATTGCTTCTAATTTTGTTGAATTCCATCTACTTACTTTACACATTATACTTGAATAAGACACGTGTTCCTGTTTCTAGAACATACAATATCTGTCTATCACACCATGTTCTTACATCAAATTACTACTATTGTGTAACCTGCAACAATCACTTATCATAAGACACGTTTGACTTCGGAGTGTGATATAGGTTACATCTCACATTCTTTTCTAGCTTGTATTACTAATTTGTTGAAATGGCACTTATGACGAGACAGTTTTAACTTGGTAGAGTGATATTCATTGCATCTTTCATATGGTGTCTAGATTTCATTGCTTCTAATTTGTTGAAATGCCTTCTCCTTAGTTTACACATCATAAGCTGTGAATATGCAATGATGTGAATATGCAATGGCACTAATGACGAGAGACCTCTAACATGGTAGTGTGATGTTGTTTGCATCTTGCATATGATTTATTTCTTGTACTGGTTCACATTTGTTTAAACACCATTTATGATGAGACACTGTTAACTTGGCAGAGCGATATTTGTAGCATCTTTCATATGGTGTCTACCTTCCATTGCATTGCTTCTAATTTGGTGAAATGTCTTCTTCTTAGTTTACACATCATAGTTCTGTTTATCTCTTCTGTCCTGTTTTTCATACATATTACATCCTCCTATCATGTGGTTGTCTAACATCAAAGTTCAGTTCATCTGCATCACGCATCAATTTGTTCTGAAGAACTAAATAGTTATTCGTTTTTCTTGTCGGCTTGACTTAACATGGCACAGAGAAAGAGGAAGAAACACAGAATGGCAGGGAATGAGAAGCGGATGAATCCTGCAGATTCTGCTGGTACTGATGGTGCAATAGAAGGTCAAAGTCCAGCTAAAAATTCTACAAACACGGCATCCCATACTACACAAGTTGCAAAAAAAGACAAACATAAACAAATAGCTGCCACCAAACAAGCAGAGACAACCCTAGTTCTTGCAATACCTACCACAGTACTACCAGCTGCACGACGTACTCATGCGTCAACTGAGCTAGCAACACGTTCCCAAGCTCCCTTGCCACCTGACACTACTTCCCAAGCACTCTTGGCACAAGACGAGTTGGCAATATCAGATGAACCTTGTGAGCTTCAACAACAAGAAGGTAGTTGCTGGAGTCAAGTTACAGTTGCATGCTTCTTTATATGTAGTCTTACAGTTTGATGTACACTAACACTTCCTATGTTTGTTGTTGGACTAGCACCTAGGTGCAAGAGGAAACAAACACCAGGGATAATGCTCGATAGGTTAACTAAATCTAGAGGAGGAAGAATGGAGATCCGTTTTGAGGCAGGTTTAAAAAGGCCACGTGATGCTACAGAGTCAGCCAAGTTAGTATCAGAGGCAGCGGTTGCTGTTAGGTGTCATGTACGTATCCTCCCAACATGGATTCAGTACAGGAATGACAAAGACGAAACCCAGTTCAACATCTTCCTCGACCATTTATCTGTAAGTATGGTTATGTATGGAAACTAGTAATATCGTCTTGCTCTGCCCAATACTTTCTAGGTTGCTGATAATGAGACTCCCATAATTTTCAACAGATGAGGTTCAAGTTGGATAGCCAAGATGATGCAACCAGACAAGCTTGCACCCATGTTTTCAAGTCTGCTCTGCGACAGTATCGGTATAACTTGAGGAAAACTCACTTTGAAGGCAAGGCTAACAGTGAACTTGCCCAAACATCTCTAGTGGAAAATATATCTAATGAAGACTGGAGAGGCCTCATTAAACACTGGTCCGATCCGAAGTATCAGGTACATTATATATATGTCATGAGATCACATGTTGAAGTCCTATTTACGCATGTGCCACACAAATCTATCTTCTTGTAGGTGAATTGTTCAAAGAACAAGGCCAACCGTATGAAAGTGAAATTCCAACAAACGACAGGATCTTGTAGCTATATTGCACACTGCGAGGCTCTTGTAATTAGCTACTGTTTCACTCTTTTCGCTGTACCATATTATGAGATCTATATTGACTTGTTCCAAATGCAGAGGAAAGCCCGCAAGGACCAAAAAGTACCTGAACCAAATGCTGTGGAAATCTTCAAGGACTGTCACACCAGCAAGAAGAAGGGCATGACTACACCAGTCAAATCTGCCGTTGTAAGTCCTTAATCCTCATGCCTTTTAACTACTACTTACTCTGACTTGTGCCTTGAACTGCATGGTTTGCAACCAATGTCTATTACTCTTTTCAATTTTATACACAATTGTCTTAGCGTATCATTGCACCTTACAAGGTTTAAAAGAGAGGAGTGATGTTCCTTTGATCTTGACCCGTAATCTAGTTCCGTGTTGGACTTGCCCACACAATGTTACAATTGCCTGTTTGTCTGTTCTCAGTTGTTTTGTGATATGAATGACGTCATACTATGCTTACCGTATTATAAACTTCGTCTCTTTATCCTTAGCCCTCAATACAATGTGAAGAAATAGACAATACATTAGCGATGGTACATGGTCATATGTTTGGAACCTAGTTTTATTATGTACTTTGCAATAAAATACAACTAGTATTTTACATGGGTTCACCAGAATAAGTTCTGTATATAGACCAAAGCTATTTTGTTTGGTTTTGCTGCCTCCTTAATATCTTCTGTTTTGGTACTACTAATGTAAAACCTCAACTTTTCAGCGAGCTATGGAAAAAATGGTGGAACCGCCACCTTCTGAAGGTGGCGAGGCAACTATAACCGCAATGTCAGCTCTTGCTGCAGTGGGTTAGTACCTGTCCACTAACAGTGCCAAAAGCACGTTCCTGCGTAATACTGGGTTGGTTGTTAAGGCAATATCATCCAAACTGCCTCATGATCAAGATATGCAAGCTCAAAGCAATGTTGTATCTGCGCTCGAGACACAAGTCCATTCCCTAACAGAGACCCTTTGTGAAACAAGGAGAAACATTGCTCAATGTCGTCAAGATATGCATGGTTTTGAAACCAGACTATCAGACATTTGCTATGTTGTTCAGGAGCCTAACGGAAATGAAGGCGAGGGTTATGGTGCTCCATCGGACAATACAACATGAAAACATAACAGTCAGGTCAAATGAACTAAGCTTTTGAACTTTTGGTGGTGCATTTATTTGCTAGACTGTTAAGTTTTATGCCAACCTTCCTTTTGTTATATAGTTGTAATTTGTTTTGGTGCGATACAAAATTTATTCTTAATGTGCAGCCACCGCCTGAAGAAAACAACAAGCCATTTTTGTATAGTGTAGGGTGTTCCCTATATTTGCACTGGTGGCGATATTTGATGCCGAGTGGATGTAATCTGTGCAATCGCCTTAATAGCCTAGCGTTAGTTTCAGCCTTATTTATTTCCTAGTCTTCTTTTTCCCTGGTTTGCTAGTGGCCGCAACTACCATGGGCCATATACGGGCCGTAGGATCCATGGGTCTCCTACGGGTCGTCGATAAATGGGCCTGTAATCGGTGGGCCTCAGGCCGTCGGATAAATGGGTCTTCATGGGCCATAATCGGGCGTAATTGGTATCAGCCCAGCACGGTAACAGGCCGTTAACAGGCTGTAGGACAGCAAAGGCTTAATTCTGTCACAGGCATAACGGGTCGTTAATGGGCCAGAATATAGGACGGGCTGGAAACGGCGCAACGGGTTAACATGCCAGAAACGGGCTGACTCTTACCATGGGCCGAATTTGGCCCATTAGGGTAACAGGCCAGTAACGGGCCGACTCTTGCCATGGGCCGAATTTGGCCCATTAGTGGAACAGGCCAGTAACGGGCCGACTCTTGCCATGGGCCGAATTTGGCACAGGCCAGTAACGGGCCAGAAGTAATCGAGGGCCGAAAAGGAGCCCAAGAACGTATAGGCTGTCAATAGGCCGAAAGCTAACACGGGCTGGAAATGGCCCATGTAAATCACGGGCCGTTAACGGGTATAAAGAAAATTACTGTTCATTATGGGCTAGAGTCACCGTGGGCCTGTAATGGGCCGAAAGATACGAAGGCCTCATATGGGCCGAAAGACGTCGTGGGCCATACATGGGTCGAAAGTGAAATGGGCTGGTATTATATTCGACGGCCC